>NW_022436954.1:4328248-4336317 GCF_009761245.1 Sapajus apella | reverse complement strand
AGGTGTGTGTGTGTGTGTGTGTGTGTGTGTGTGTGTGTGTGTGTGTGTGTGTGTGTGTGTGTTTGAGATAGAGTCTCGCTCTGTTGCCCAGGCTGGAGTGCAATGGCGTGATCTTGGCTCATTACAACCTCTGCCTCCCAGACTCAATCGATTCTCCTGCCTCAGCCTCCTGAGTAGCTGGGATTGCAGGTGTGTGCCACCACGCCTGGCTAATTTTTTGTATATTTAGTAGAGATGGGGTTTCACCATGTTGGCCAGGCTGGTCTTGAACTCCTGACCTCAGGTGATCCGCCTGCCTCAGCTCCCAAAATGCTGGGATTGCAGGCGTGAGCCAAAGCCCTGCAGGTAAGTGGTGGTTTTTCAAGCATTTCATTTTCCAGTGGTTTCTTGCTAGTATTTGAAATACAATTGATTTTTATATATTTTTCAAGCTTCTAAACTAGCCTGGGAAACACAGCAAGACCCCATATCTACAAACATTTCTAAAAGTAATTGGCTGTGGTGCTGCACACCTATAATAGTCCTAGCTACTCAGGAGGCTGAAGCAGGAGGATCAATTGAGCCCAGGAGTTGGAGGGTGCAGTGAGCTATAATTTTACCACTGCATTCCAGCCTGGGTGACAGAGCAAGACCCTATCTCAAAAAAAAAAAAAAAATCTTGTCTGGGCACTGTGCCTCATGTGTAATCCCAGCACTTTGGGAGGCTGAAGCGGTTACATCATCTGAGGTCAGGAGTTCGAGACCAGTCTGGCCAACATGGCAAAATCCTGTCTCTATTAAAAAATACAAAAATTAGCTTGGTGTGGTGGTGCATGTCTATATTCCCAGCTACTCCAAAGGCTGAGGCAGGAGAATCAGTTAAACCTGGGAGGTGGGGGTTGCAGTGAGCCGAGATCATACCACTGCACTTCAGCCTGTATTGTTGGATTTGATTTGCTATAATTTTAATAAGAATTTTTGCATCTATATTCACAAAGGATATGTGTAATTTTCTCTTCTTGTAATGTCTTTGTCTTGTTTTGATACAAGTAATGCTGACCTCATAGAATGAGCTTGGACATATTCTCTGTTCAGTTGCCTAGAAGAGTTTGTAGAAGATATTATTTCTTCCTTCAATATTTGGTACAATTCTGTCCTTAAATATTTGGTACAAATCATCAAGGAAGCCATCTGGGCCTGATTTTTCTTTCCTGGGAAATATTTTAACTACAAATTCAATTTCTTTAATAGCTATATGGCTATTCTCTTTCTCACCCAGCCTGGAGTATTCAATGTAGCTTTGACCTCCCTGGTTCGAGTGATCCTCCTGCCTCAGATTCCTAAGTAGCCACGACTGTAGACATGCACCACCATACCTTGCTAATTTTGTATTGTTTGTAGAGACAGGGTCTCACTGTGTTGCCCAAGCTGGTCTCAAACTCCTGGGCTCAAGCGATCCGCCCACCTCAGACTCCCAAAGTGATGGGATTTTATAGGTGTGCACCACTGCACCTGGCCTCTCTTTTTTCTGAGTAAGCCTGGGTTATTTGTGTCTTTCAAGGAATTTGTCCATTTTTTCTAAGTTATTGAGTTTATTGACAAAAATGTTCTTAATTTTCTTCATTATCTTTCTAATGTTTGTAGAATCTCTAATGTTTGTAATATCTCCTTTCTTACTCCTGGTATTGGTTATTTATGTCTTCTCTTTTATTTTCCTTGATCAACCTGGCTAGAACCAGCTTCTTCCTGTTGTTTTCTATTTCATTCATTCATACTGTAATCTTTTATTCTTTCCTTTATTTTACTTGTTTTGGGTCTTAGTTGCTCTTTTGTTTCTAGTTTTATAAAGTGAAAGCTGCAATCATTGATTAGAGATAATTCTTTTCTACACTGAAGTCATAATGACATTTTATATAATTTTTTTTTTTTTTTTGAGATGGAGTTTTGCTCTTGTTGCCCAAGCTGGAGTGCAATGGAGCGATCTTGGCTCACTGCAACCTCCGCCTCCCAGGTTCAAACAATTCTCCTGCTTCAGCTTCCCGAGTAGCTGGGATTCCAGGCACCCACCACCACACCCGGCTAATTTTTGTATTTTCAGTAGAGACAGGGTTTCACCATGTTGGCCAGGTTGGTCTTGAACTCTTGATCTCAAGTGATCCACCTTCCTTGAGGTCCCAAAGTGCTGGGATTGCAGGTGTGAGCCACCATGCCTGGCCTATATATTTCTTTAATAGTTCTAAAGTTTTAAAAGTATATTTATTATTACATAGAATGAATCTGGAGTTTATTTTATTTTTGTTTTGCTTTGCTAACCAGCTGACTTTAGTGGAGTTTATTTTTATTTATAAGTTAGGAATCTAATTTAAATCCTTTTCCAAACAGATTGCTACTTGTCCCAACTCAGTTTATTATTGAATAACACTTTCCCCAATCATTTATATTACTATTCCGTCATATACTAAGATTCTAAATATGGTGGGATCTGTTTCTGGGTAATCTAGTCTTTATCTCTGTGCCTAGGCCAGTACTGTAGAGTTTTATTTCCTAAAGCTTTAGAATAAATCTTGCTGTGTGATAGGGCAAATCTCTCCTCTTTGTTTTTCTTTTTCAGAATTGTCTTTGGTTTTTAAAACCTTTACTCTTGTCTATGAGTTTTATTGTTAGTTAAGTTCCAGGCTGGGCACAGTGGCTCATGCCTGTGATCCCAGCACTTTGGGAGGCCGAGGTGGGCAGATCACTGGAGTTGGGAGTTTGTGACCAGCCTCGTCAACATAGTGAAAACCCCTTCTCTACTAAAAATACAAAAATTAGCTGGGCTTTGTGGTACGCGCCTGTAATCCCAGCTACTCGGGAGGCTGAGGCAGGAGAATCGCTTGAACCCAGGAGGCAGAGGTTGCAGTGAGCCAAGATCACGCCATTGCACTCCAGCCTGGGCAACAGAGTGAGACTCTGTCTCAAAAATAAATAAATAAATAAGTTCCACAAAAAATCTTGTTGTGATTTTGATTGCTGTTAAATGAAATTATAGATTAGTTTTGGTGGCAGTGAACATTTTTAGCATTGTTTTTGTGAGATGATATAGCTTGTCATTTATTTAGATTTTCTTTTTAAAAATATTATTTAATGTTAATTATCACAATTAAGAGATAGGCACTATAATCTCCAGTACGTATATAGATTCTGTAGAAGAGCAAATGGCTATAAGCCAAAGTCTGCCTGACTTCAGAGACCATTTTGCCAGATGTTATTATTTGTTCAAAATATTTTCTGCTCTTCTTCTAGGAGAATTATACATTTTGCCCTATCAGTGTAAGGCTAGGTCATGTATCTTGCCAGGGCCAATGAAACGTGAGTGGAAGTAACATGTGCCGCTTTGCAGGAGAAGCTTTACAATCTCTGTGTACACAATTTCGCTGGTAGCTTCTTTTCCTTTACCATAAAGCTAGGATGTCTCAGATGAGGGGGTGTCCTTTAGCCCCAGTCTTGCTTTGATGTGGCTATTGTTGGCTTTGCATTCACTTGTGGTTCTGCAAACCCTTAACAGGCTTTTGGAGTTCTTACAAAGATAATTTGATATTGTTGTTAAGTTGGTTTTTCTGTGGTGGAAATGAGTACCTGGGGCTTCCTATCCCGCCATCTTGCTGATGTCATTCCTATTTAGATCTCTTATGTTAACACTTTTCAGTTCTTTTCATTATGGTCTTGGATATCTTTTGTTATAGTTCTTTCTATAGTCTTACAGTTTTTGTTGCTATTATGAATGGTATTCATTTTTTTCAACCCTACTGAATTAATCCCTTATGAATTTGGATACTTAATCTGTGGATTCTTTTGGATCCTCTATATGGGCACTCGAAGCATCTCTAAATTATGACAACTCCATCTTTTTGATCCTTATATGGCTTACTTCTCTTTTTTTTTTTTTAAAGACAGGGTCTTACTCTGTTGCCCAGGCTGGAGTGCAGTGGTGTGATGTCAACTCATTGCAACCTCCACCTCCCTGGGTTCAAGAGATTCTCCTATCTCAGCCTCCTGAGTAACTGGGACTATAGGCATGTGCACCACAATAGAGACAGAGTTTCACTGTGTTGACCAGGCTGGTCTTGAACTCCTGACTTCGGGTGATCTGCCTGCCTTAGCTTTCCAAATTGCTGGAATTACTGGCATGAGCCGCCATGCCTGGCATATGGCTCACTTCTTTTCCTTGTCATATTGTATTGGATAGAATAGTACTAGTATTAAATAGAATAGCAGGGGTAATATTAGGCATCTGTGTCTTGCTTTCCTTAAATAAGATTATTTAAAAGGCTACCATTGGCAAGGTGTGGTGGCTCATGCCTGTTATCCTAGCACCTTGGGAGGTCGAGGTGGGCGGGTCATTAAGTCAGGAGATCGAGACCATCCTGACTAATATGGTGAAAACCCGTCTCTACTAAAAATACAAAAATTAGCTGGCCGTGATGGCATATGCCTATAGTCCCAGCTACCTGGGAGGCTGAGGCAGGAGAATTGCTTGAGCTCGGGAGGCAGAGTTGCAGTGAGCCGAGATTGCACCACTGCACTCCAGCCTGGCGACAGAGTGAGACTCCGTCTCAAAAAATAACATAAAAGTCTATCATTAAAGGCCGGATGCAGTGGCTCATGCCTATAATCCAAGCACTTTGGGAGGTCAAGATTGGAGGATCGGGCCGGGCGCGGTGGCTCAAGCCTGTAATCTCAGCACTTTGGGAGGCCGAGGCGGGTGGATCACGAGGTCAAGAGATTGAGACCATCCTGGTCAACACGGTGAAACCCCGTCTCTACTAAAAATACAAAAAATTAGCTGGGCCTGGTGGCGCGTGCCTGTAATCCCAGCTACTCAGGAGGCTGAGGCAGGAGAATTGCCTGAACCCAGGAGGCGGAGGTTGCAGT
This sequence comes from Sapajus apella, assembly GCF_009761245.1. Lineage (NCBI taxonomy): Eukaryota > Metazoa > Chordata > Mammalia > Primates > Cebidae > Sapajus > Sapajus apella. The sequence goes on along the minus strand of NW_022436954.1, from coordinate 4,331,427 downwards.
GAGCCGAGATCACGCCATTGCACTCCAGCCTGGGTAACATGAGTGAAACTCCGTCTCAAAAAAAAAAAAAAGCATGTTTCTTGGCAAAACCCCATCTCTACTAAAAATAAAATAATAATACAGGTGGTGGCACACACCTGTAGTCCCAGCTGAGGCTGAGGTGGGCGAATCATCTGAGCATTGGAGGTAAAGGCAGCGGTGAGCCAAGATTGCTTGGGCAACCAGAGACTGTCTTGAAAATTAAAAGAAGAGCCGGGCGTGGTGGCTCAAGCCTGTAATCCCAGCACTTTGGGAGGCCGAGGCGGGTGGATCACGAGGTCAAGAGATCGAGACCATCCTGGTCAACATGGTGAAACCCTGTCTCTACTAAAACTACAAAAAATTAGCTGGGCATGGTGGCGCGTGCCTGTAATCCCAGCTACTCAGGAGGCTGAGGCAGGAGAATTGCCTGAACCCAGGAGGTGGAGGTTGCGGTGAGCCAAGATCGCGCAATTGCACTCCAGCCTGGGTAACAAGAGCGAAACTCCGTCCCAAAAAAAAAAAAAAAAAAATAAAAGATTGGAGGATCATTTGAGGCCAAGAGTTTGAGACCAGTCTGGTCAACATAGCAAGACCTCCATCTCTTGAAAGAAAAAAAAAATTATTACATATATTTGCAATAGTTATTGTACCTGCTTCTTGTTAAGTTTAGGAAATTCTCTTCTATTTCTCATTTGCTCACAGTGTTTGTTATGAATGAGTGCTGTATTTTCTAAAATGTTCTTTCTGGGCCAGGCACAGTGACTCATGCAGGTAATCCCAGCATTTTGGGAGGCCAAGACAGGGGGATCACTTGATGCTGGGAGTATAAGACCAGCCTGGGCAGAATGGCAAGGCCCAGTCTCTACAAAAAAAAAACAAAACAAAAATTAGCTGGGCATGGTAGTTTGTACCTATAGTGTCCCAGTTTCTTGGGAGCTTGGGACAGAAGGATCATTTGGGCCCAAGAAGTGGAGGCTGCAATGAGTCAGAACTGTGCCACTGCATTCCAGCCTGGGCAACAGAGCAAGACTCTGTCTCAAAAAAATATATATATCTTTGGCTGGGCATGGTGGCTCATGCCTGTAATTCTAACAATTTGGGAGGAGTGCTTAAATCTAGGAGTTCAAGACCAGCTTGGGCAACATAGTGAGAACCCATTTCTACTTATAAGAAAAAAAAGTGTGTACACACACACACACACACACACACACACACACACACCCCTCTGATTATGCTACATATAGAGAGATAGATATATCCTTAACCTATGAATTATGGATATTTATGAATTATAAATTATATATCTTTAGTCCATGATGAGCTGTGTTAATAGACTTTCTGATGAAACATCCTTACAGTTGTAATCTAACAACTGTAAGCTCACACCTGTAATCATGATCATGGTATATAACTTTTACATATCCTGGATTTAATTTTTACATCTGTGTTCCTAGTGAGATTGGTTTATATCATCCTTGTCCTTTTTGGTATCAAGATTATACTAGCTCTATAAAATGAGTTGGTAGATTTCTCTTCTTTGGAACTTTTTGTGTCTGTTCTTTGAAGACTTGGCAAAGCTAACCTATACACAAGAAAGTTTGAGGCCAGGCATGGTGGCTCAAGCCTGTAATCCCAGCACTTGAGGAGGCCGAGGCATGGGAATTGCTTGAACCAGAGAGGCAGAGGTTGCAGTGAGCCGAGATCATGCCAGTGCATTTCAGCTTGGGTGACAGAGTGAGATTTGGTCTCAAAAAAAAAAAATTAAATTAAATTAAAAAAAAAAATATATATATATATATATGTTTTAAAATATGGCTGGCATTGTGGCTCATGCCTGTAATCTCAAACTTTGGGAGGTCCAGGCAGCATGATGGCTTGAGGCCAGGAGTTTGAGGTTATGGTGATCTCTGATCATGCTACCATGTTCCTGCTTGGGTGACAGACTGAGACCCTTTATTTGGAAAAAAAAAAATATGTGCGTATGTGTCTGTGTGTGTATACACAAGAAATTGGCCTGTTTACTTCTTTTTGTTCATTTATCTTTTTATTCATCTATATATATTTATTAGCACCTGCCATGCACCTGCTTGTGTTAGATGTTTCATCTTAGTTTTCAAATTAATTGATGTGAAGTTATTTATGGTATTCTTATATGTTTAAAAATATTTGTACTCATATCTCTTTTGAGCTTCTTTGCTTTTGTGCCTTTTTCTTGATGGTTGTGATGATGATAATACTAATAACAATGATTTTATTTTAACTACAAAAAGGTTAAGTAACTTGCTCTAAGTCACAAATCTAGTAAGTGGTTGAATGGGATATATCAATCTAGACAGACTGGTTCCAGAGGCTATGTTTTAACTACCATTTCATAGTATTTTGGTCTACTCTAAGTATATCGTTTTACTAGAGGTTTGCCTATTTTATTCATTTTTCAGATAACCAGTTCTTCATTTATGCTTTTTGAACATAGAGATATTATTTCTCACTTCCTTTGACAACTTCTCACTTCACTCTTATACTACAAGTTGAGTAAATCTATATAATTGTACCCAGTAGCCTCACATTTGGCAGTGAGATTTGATAATCAGATTGTTGAATTGTATAAAAAGGCAAATGCAGGCTTGTAAAGATGATCAAGTTTTTCTCTCTCCATTCTCAGTCTATGTCCCTTTTGTTTGGGGACCAATGGTAGTATGAGGTTCAGGTGCATATTCCTTTGTTGGAGACCTGGTAGCCACACCTTGGCTGACTGGCTTCTTGGCTAGGTGAGTTCTATGATTACGCAGCCATGGCCACTAATCCCTCTGTTTTCTAAGGGAGTGAAATTTAGAAGTGTAGAATGAAAAAAAAAGTGTAGAATGAAGACTGGGTGCTGTGGCTCATGCCAGTAATCCCAGTACTTTGGGAGGACGAGGCAGGTGGATCACCTGAGGTCAGGTGTTGGAGACCAGCCTGGCCAACATGGTGAAACCCCATTTCTATTAAAAATACAAAAATTAGACGGGAGTGGTAGTGGGTGCCTGTAATCCCAGCTGCTCAGGAGGCTGAGGCAGGAGAATTGCTTGAACCCAGGCGATGGAGGTTGCAGTGAGTCGAGGTCTTGCCACTGCACTCCAGCCTGGGTGACAGAGTGAGACTCCATCTCAAAAAAAAAA
>NW_022436954.1:4304580-4328148 GCF_009761245.1 Sapajus apella | reverse complement strand
TGGGTGACAGAGTGAGACTCCATCTCAAAAAAAAAAAAAAAAATTATAGAAAAGTTGTTTAGAATGAATTATGTATTTATAATCTGAAATAAGAGATGGAATCTCACTCTGTCACCCAGGCTGGAGTGCAGTGGCATGATCTTGGCTCACCGCAGCCCCCGCCTCCTGAATTCAAGTGATTCTTGATCCTCAGCCTCCTGAGTAACTGGGATTTCAGGTGTGTACCACCATGCCCCGCTAATTTTTGTATTTTTAGTATGGGCAGGGCTTCACATGTTGGCCAGGCTGGTCTCCAACTCCTGGCCTCAAGTGATCACCCACCTTGGCCTACCAAAGTGCTGGGTTTACAGGTGTGAGCCACCATGCCTGGACTAAAATGAATGATTTGAGACAACATTTCTGAAAGATCACTGATCCTCCATTAAAATGCACTGCTTTCTCTTTCCTTTTCTAAGCATGTCTAGGGTTGTTTTATAATATGGAAATAATTTGTCAGTTTAACGACATTCAAGCTACAGAGACAACCTCCTTTTGACTTAATTAACCTTATTCTTAGAAATGTGTTAGTAGGCCAGGCGCAGTGGCTCACACCTGTAATCCTAGCACTTGGGAGGCCAAGGTGGGTGGATTACCTGAGGTCAGGTGTTCGGGACCAGCCTGACTAACATGGAGAAACCCCGTCTCTACTAAAAATTCAAAAGCCAGGCGTGGTGGCGCATGCCTATAATCCCAGCTTCTTGGGAGGCTGAGGCAGGAGAATCGCTTGAACCCAGGAGGCAGAGGTTGCAATGAGCTGAGATCAAGCTGTTGCGCTCCAGACTGGGCAGCAAGAGCGAAACCGTCTTAAAAAAGAAAAGAAAAAAAATGTGTTAGTATTGCTACTTTATTTACTGGTACATTACTTGCAAGTGTTATTATAAGATAAGTTAAATAAAGGACAGGAGTCAGGCCAATTAAAACCAAATAGTTGTTGGTTTGCTAAGTCTCTTGAAAGCAAAAAACAACAACAACGAAAAACCCTAAAATACAACTTTTGCCACCATTGGAGAAATTTTTAAATAAAATCTTTTGTTATAAAAGCCATAAAGCTTATTTGGAAAATTGGAAAATAGAGAAATTGAAAAAACTTATTACATAATAAATGGCATTTTATTATATTCATTTCAGGTTCCCCACCATGTTTTTTAATACTGTTGTAGTCACAATATATATGCAGTGTTGTCCTATTTATTTTTTCACTTAAGCATTTTTCATGTTATGACATAGTCTTCTAGTCATTATTTTAATGGCTAAATTATCCATCAGGTTGTATCATAAATTAACAGTTTTTCTATTAATAGACATTTAGGTTTGTTCTTTTTTCCCCTATTATTATGAATAGCGGGATAGTTAGGAGATTGTACTGTGTGTTCTTGAGCAAGTTTTTGATCTTTTGAAAGTACCTGCCTCAAAATTGTTTTGAGAACTAAGTGAAGTAATACATATAATGCATGTAGCACAGTGGTTATTCTGAGTACACAGTTCTCATTAAGTGCCGATTAATGTCAGTAGAATGAATCTCTCTCTCTTTTTTTTTTTTTTTTTTTTTTTTCTTTTTTTGAGACAGAATTTCACTCTTGTTGCCCAGGCTGGGGTGAAATGTGTGATCTCAGCTTACCGCAACCTCCGCCTCCTGGGGTCAAGCGATTTTCCTGCCTCAGCCTCCTGAGTAGCTGAGATTACAAGCATGTACCACCACACCTAGCTAATTTTTTGTATTTTTAGTAGAGACAGGGTTTTACCATGTTGGTCAGGCTGGTCTCGAACTCCTGACCTCATGATCTGCCCACCTTGGCCTCCTCCCAAAGTGCTGGGATTACTGGCACGAGCCACTGCGCCCAGCCTGGAATGAATATCTTAATGCATATAGCTTTTTACTATATTGAAAATTGTAGGATTAATTTTCTGTGATAGACTTAACTTGATTGAAGTCTGTGTACATTTTTATGGCTCTGAAATTGCTTTGTAAAAAGTTGTGTCGGCCGGGCATGGTGGGTCACACGTGTAATCCCAGCACTTTGGGAGGCTGAGGCAGGTGGATCACTTGAGGTCAGAAGTTCAAGACCAGACTGGCCAACATAGTGAAACCCTGTCTTTACTAAAAAAAAAAAAAAAAAAAAAAAAAAAGCCTTTAGTCCCAAGTACTCAGCAGGCTGAGGGAAGGGAATTGCTTGAATCTGGGAGGTCGCGCGGTTGGATTGAGCCGAGATCATGCCAGTGCACTCCAACCTGGGCATCAGAGTGAGACTCCATCTCAAAAAAGTTGTGTCGTGTAATAGTAGCATTTGTAGTAAAGTTACCAACTTCACTGCACTTTGCTGGCATTGGGAATTGCAATTACTTAAAATATTTAAGCTAATTTACAAGTTAATGAGATGGTTAAAAGTTTTAATTATATTTAGCTGAATCTTTTAGTAAGTGTTTACTACTTCTGTTTTCTGTTTTCTGAACTTTCTTTGTGTCTTTTTCTTTTCTTTCTTTGTTTTTTTTCTCTTATGAGATAGTCACGGTATATTGCTCAGACTGGTCTTGAACTCCAGGGCTCAAGTGATCCTCCTGCCTCAACTTCCCAAATTGCTGGGATTACAGGCTTGAGCCACTGCACCCAGCCTTCTCTATGTCTTTAGGAGCAAACTTCTAGGATGAAATTTAGAATGAATTCATTCATTAGCTTGACACCATGATGTACAAATCCCTGAATTTCCATTTCATTGTTAAAATGCCATTGTTTCATGATGTTCAGTTGGCTATAGAAAGATAGGTCATCTAATGTATTGATTTCCTAAATCTCATTTGCTTCTAATTCTCTACTGATACAAGAGTATCATTGTGGGACTTTTTGAAAAATTACAATATTACATAAAAGTGTTCTTTGAACAACAGCTTTTTATAAGATTATATTCTTTTCCAAAGAAAATAAAATAAGGAAAATTGAATGTTTATACTGTGTTGCTTATGTTCTTAAAATTTATTTCTATCTAAATAGGTATTTATAGTGATTAAAAACACAGACTTTAGAGTCAGACAGTCCTATGTTTAAATCCTGACTTTGTTGTTAACGTACTAGGTAACATTTGAACGTCAGCTTTTTCAGCTATAAAAATGAGAATAATATAATCCCTGCCTTACTGGGTTGTGACAAGTTAGATAATAGAAAGCATTAGCATATTGTACAACATAAAGAAAAGGCTTAATGCGGCTGGGAGTGGTGGTGTGTGCCTGTTATCCCAGCACTTTGGGAGGCTGAGACAGGTGAATCACAAGGTCAAGAGATCGAGACCATCCTGGCCAACATGGTGAAACCCTGTCTCTACTAAAAATACAAAAATTAACTGGGCGTGGTGGCGTGTGCCTGTAGTCCCAGTTACTCGGGAGGCTGAGGCAGGAGAATTGCTTGAACCCAGGAGGTGGAGGTTGCAGTAAGCTGAGATCGCGCCACTGCACTCCAGCCTGGGCGACAGAGTGAGACTCTGTCTCAAAAAAAAAAAAAGCTTAATGCATGTTAGCTATTATTAATAGTAATAAAATTATCCATTGTCTTAATACTTAGGGTGGGGTAGCCTGGTGCACTGGCTCATGTATTTAATCCCAGCACTTTTGAGAGGCCAAGATGGAAGGATCACTTGAGCCCAGGAGTTCAAGACCAGCCTGGGCAACATAGGGAGACCCTATCTCTACCAAAAAAAAAAAATTATCTGGTTGTGGTGGTGTATGCCTGTGGTCCCAGCTATTCAGGAGGTTAAAGTGAGAGGATTGCTTGAGCTTGGAAGGTCAAGGCTGTAGTGAGCTGTGATTGTGCCACTGTGCTCCAGCCTGGGTTACAGAGTGAGACCCTGTCTCAAAAAACAAAAAAAGCAGGATGGTTTCTATATATATATATATATGGTTTCTTTGTTTTCTCCCAACATTTCGAGATTTCTCTTTTTTTGAGACAGGGTCTCACTCTCGTTCAGGCTGGAGTGCAGTGGTGCAATTTTGGCTTACCACAACCTCTGCCTCCTGGGTTCAAGTGATTCTTCTGCCTCAGCCTCCCTACCTTTGTAATCCCAAAGGTAGCTGGGATTATAGGCATGCACCACCATGCCTGGCTAAATTTTTTTTTTTTTTTGAGGTGGAGTTTCATTCTTGTTGCCTAGGCTGGAGTGTAATGGCATGATCTCAGTTCACTGCAACCTCTACCTCCCAGGTTCAAACAATTTTCCTGCCTCAGCCTCCTGAACAGCTAGGATTACAGGCGCTTGCCAGCATGCATAGCTAATTTTTATATTTTTAGTAGTTTTGCCATGTTGACCAGGCTGGTCTTGAACTCCTGATCACAGGTGATCCACCCACCTCAGCTTCCCAAAGTGCTGAAATTACAGGCATGAGCTACCGTCCCTAGCCTACGCCCGGCTATCTTTTTTTTTTTTTTTTTTTGGTAGAGGTGGAGTTTTGCCATATTGGCCAGGCTGGTCTGAGCCGCCACACCATGCCTAAAAGGATTTCTTAAATATAAGTCACTTGTTTTGGGGAAGCTAACAGAATACTGGATGGTATCAATGAAATTCTCTTTAGTTATTGGAAAAAATTATGATGGGAACAAAAAAGGCATTTTTATTTCTATTATACTTTTTGTTTCCACTCAAAAAAGATTAATTTAGCATATTAGTTGTCAAATATAAAGAATAGCTACTGTATAGCCTAATAGTTGGCAGGTATTTTACTTTTTCAGATATTATAGAGTTGTCTGCCTTTATCAAATCCGAGTTTTATTTGAGTAATTACTCTGTGTGTATTTTTTAATTAGTTGTACTGTTTTCCTTTATTTATGAAGTATTTTATATGCATTATATAAAACAAAGAATAATGAAAGAAATAAATATCACCAATAATTCTAGAGATAATTGCCGTTAACACTTTAGCTGTTTTCCTTTATGTCTTTTTTTCTTTTTTCTGTTTTTTCTTTTGAGGCAAGGTCTCAACTTGTTGCCCAGGCTAGATGGAGTGCAGTGGCATGATCTCGGCTCACTGCAACCTCCAGCTCCTGGGTTCAAGTGATCCTGGTGCCTCAGCCTCCCAAGTAGCTGGGATTACAGGCACATGTGACTATGCCCGGCTAATTTTTGTATTTTTGGTAGAGATGGGGTTTTACCATGTTGACCATGCTGGTCTTGAAATCCTAACCTCAAGTGATCCACCTGCCTTGGCCTCCCAAAGTGCTGGGATTATAGGCATGAACCACCGTGCCTGGCTGTCTTTTTTTTTCAAGCCTATATATTTTACATGAATACCATTTTGCGTAGTGTATTTTTTATTTAAGCCTTTTTCATAAGAAGACTTTAGAAATATCATTTAAGAATAGTAATGGAGGTCCTAGCCAATGTAATAAGACAAGAAAAAGAAACAAGCCGTAGAGGTTGGAAAAGCAGAAATAAAACTGACTTTATTTGCAGATGACATGGCTGTTTATGTGCAGCATGCTGGGGAATTTGCAAAGTAACGTCTAGAACAAATATGTGAATTTAAAATGATCACTTTACAGAGTCAATGTATTACACAAAAAAGTTATTTTTATATACTAGCAGCAGATAATTGGAATAAAAATTTTAAACCTCTGTACTAGTATCAACAAACACCAAGCACTTAGAGATAAATTTAAAAAGTAAAAGATCTCCATGTTGAAACTACAAAACATTGCTGAGAGAAATTAAACAATAGGTGGAGAGATATACTGTGTTCATAGATTAGAAGATTGAATATTGCTAAGGTATTCCGTCTTCCCAAATTGATATATGCAACAAAGTCATAATGTCAGCAAACTTTTTATAGACACTGACAAACTCATCAAAAAATTTAAATGGATTAATAAATAAATATAGGAAGGTTGTAGGATACAAGGTTAAAATACAGAAGTCAGTCATTTTCTTAGATACTAACAATGAACAAGTAGAATTTGATATTTTAAAAAGTTACCATTCACATTAGCCCTCCAACAATGAAATACTTAGATTTAAATCTAACAAAATATATATAAGATTAATATGAGGAAAATGACAAATCACTGACGAAGTTATCAAAGAACTAAATTGTAAGATATTCCATGTTCATGGATAGGAAAACTATAGGAAGACTCATTATTGTCAAGATGTTTTTCTCAACTTGAGCTGTAGATTCAGTGCAATCCTGGTCAAAATCCCAGCAAGTTATTTTGTGGATATTGACAAACTGATTCTAAAATTTATATGGAGAGGTTGGGCATGATGGCTCACACCTGTAATCCCAGCATTCTGGGAGGCTGAGGTGGGAGATTCACTTCAACTCAGTAGTTCAATACCCCCCTGGGCAACATAGCAAGACCCCGTCTCTGCTAAAAAATTTAAAAATTAGCTGGGCATGGTGGCATGTGCCTGGAGTCCCAGCTACTCAGGGGGATCTTTTGAGCCCAAGACATCACTTCAATGAACCATGATTGCAGCACTTCACTCTAGCATGGGCAACAAAGCAAGGCTATCTCAAAAAATAAAAACATAAAGTTTACATGGAAAGAAAAAGACCCAGAATAGCCAACTCAATATTGAAGAATAAAGTCAGAGGACTGGCACTACCTGACTTCAAGACTTATAAAGCTGCAGTAATTAAGACACTGTGATATTGACAAAAGGATAAGTAAATACTTTTTTTTTTTTTTTGCTCAATTTTAAGTATTTTTAAATACTCAAGTACTTACAGTTACCTGCCTTAGGAGATTATTTTTGCTCTGAAAAGTTAGTTGTTAAGAAAAATTCAAGGAGAAAGAAATAGTCCCTTATATTTATCCACTTATTTATGATTTCTGGTGCTCTTCATTTCTTCTTGAATAGCTGGATTTTCATCTTCAGCCTGAAGAAAATTCTTTAGCAGATCTTCTAGCAGCAGATTATTTCATCATCTTTCTTAAAATGCCTTTACCTTAGCCTCATTTTAAAAGGATATTGCACTGGAATATCTGGCTCGATAGTTTTCTCCTTTTTAACATTTTGAAAGATGTTGTCAGTTGTCTTCTGGCCTTTATTGGGTTTGTGGGGTTTTTTTTGTTTTTGTTTTTGAGACAGTGTCTCGCTCTTTCACACAGGCCAGAGTGCAGTGGCACAATCTTGGCTCACTACAATCTCTGCCTCCCAGCTCAAATGATTCTTGTGACTCAGCCTCTGAATAGCACTGAGATTACAGTGGAATATCTCTCAATTTATATTTTTAGTAGAGACAGGGTTTTGCCATGTTGGCCAGGCTGGTCTTAAACTCTTGGCTTCAAGCAATCCACCTGGTTTGGCCTCCCGAAGTGCTGGGATTATAGGCATGAGCCACCACACCTGGGCCTGGGCTTTATTGCTTATGGTAAGAAGTCAGCTGTGATTCATATTATACTTTCTCTGTATATAATGTGTGATTTTCCTCTGGCTTCTTTCAATATTTTATCTTTATCTTTGGTTTTTATCATTTTGACTATTACATGCCTAGATGTGATTTTCTTTTCATTTATCCTTCTTTGTGTTTGCTGAGCTTTTCACATCTTAATATTTTTCATGAAATTTTAGGGAATTTTGTCCATGGTTTCTTTATGTTTTTCTTGTTCTATTCTCATTTTATTCTCCTATCCTCTTTCTGGGACTCCCATTACACATGTTTTAGACTGATTGATGTTTTCCTACAGATTCCTAAGACTTTATTCATTTTTCTTCAGTCTCTTTTTCTTTAATCTCCAGATTGGATAGTTTTTGTTATTTGTCTTCAGTGATTTCATTGACACGTGTCACCTCTAAATCTGCTATTAAACCTATCTAGTGAATTCTCCATTTCAATTATTTAACTTTTCAGTTATAGAATTTCCTTTTGGTTCCTTTTGTATAGTGTTAATTTATCTGCTGACCTTTCCTATCAGTTTACTCATTAAGGCTGCCTTTTAAGTCTCTGAACATATTTATAATAGATTATTTAAAGTCTTTCCTAAATGTAATATCTGTACCATGTCAGGATCTGTTTCTTTTCTTTTTTCAGAGACAGGGTCTCACCCTGTCACCAGCTGAAGTGCAGTGGCACAGTCATAACTCACTGCAGCCTCCAGCTCCTGGGCTCAGTGATCCTCCTGCCTCAGCCTCTTGAGTAGCTAGGACCACAGGCATGTGCCATCGCACCCAGCTAATTTTTTATTTATGTATTTTTTTTGGAGACAAGAGTCTTGCCATGTTGCCTAGCCTAGGCTCAAATATCTGGCCTCAAGTGATCCTCCTGCCTTGGCCTCCCAAAGTCTGGTATTATGGGCATAAGCCTGGCCCTCAGGTTCTGTTTCTATTAATTGCTTGACTGTGGGTTATCATGTCCTATTTCTTTGCATATCTAGTAAATTTTTGTTTCATACTGGGCAATATGATTATATTCTGTGTTGCATTTTCTATCTCTGGAGAGTATTTATTTTTTTTCTAGTAGGCTATGCACCTTGACCTTACGCAGACTTGTTTTTATGCATTTTAAAGGTTAGGTTTGTAGAAAGCCAATGCAGTTTTCAAACTTTTCGGATTTGATACCATTTAGCCTCCAAACTCTTATCTCCTCTGTGGATTTTATCAAGGCATAGCCTTAGACTTTTTTGGGATGGGTCTACAGCAGACCTTCATCTAGAGTATGGTTTTTATTACTAAAGCATTATCTGTGTTGCATCTCAGCTAGACACCAGCAGTTTTAACAAGGTCTCCCCCATTCTATCAAGGCCTGAAGGCCAACATTTTTCAGCACTGGAAAATCTTGCTAGTATTTTGTTCCATTCTCAACTTCATAGCACCTGCTCTTTGGGAAATTGCATATAGCCTCACTCTGCAAGGACTCATGGGGAGCTCCTACACAGGCTTTAATACTGAACTTTGTGCAGCTCCCTCTTCTCCAATGCCCTGCCCTGTAGATTCCAGGTACTTTCACAACTCCAAAATCTATTCTTTGCCTCTTCAGCTTAGTGGGACCACTGTGCTCTGCTTGCGTTTCACGTCCCTGTTCTGTGGATAGGAAAATTTCCCCATGTAGACATCTAGGGCAATTACAAGACTAACCTCATGAGTTTCCCTTCTCTCAAGGGATTGTAACCTTGTGCTATCTATCGTCCACTGCCTGAAAACAATCGTCTCATATATTTTATCCAGTTTTATAGTAGTTTTTGGTTTGAGGCCTTATTTGGTTATTTAATTAATGTGGGAGGAAAAGCCTCAGTACATGGTTTTGCTACGTGTTCGTAATGTCATCTGATTGAAATTTTTCTGTCTACTTTAACAGTTGAAGACCTATGTGAAGAGGTGGCTTGATACTGATAATGATCTCTCATTCTTTCTCCTTGTCCCCACATGATCTCGGCAAAAAATGTAAATTCATCTTTAAATGGACACGGTGGTTTGTTTAGTGGTTCTTTGAGTGAGGACTGGGGGATGGTAAACATTTTAAGTCTCTCATTTTGTAATGGTAGTTTGGCTCTCTTAAAAGTTCAGATTTGGGAAATGCCAGATATAGGTGATGGGGAGGAAGGCAGCAAATCACACCACCATGTGTGTACCTGTGCAGCAATCTTGCATGTCCTTCACATGTACCCCAAAACCTAAAATGCAATTAAAAAAAAAAAAAAGTTCAGATTTGGCTGGGTGATGTGGCTCATGCCTGTAATCCCAGAACTCTGGGAGGCTGAGGCAGGAGGATCTCTAGAGACCAGCCTGGGCAACATAGTGAGATCCTGTATCTACAAAAAATTATGAAAATTTCCCTAAGCAGTTTAATATGAAGAAAAAAAATTAGCTAGGCATTGTGTACACCTGTAGTCCTAGTGAGTTGGGAGCCTGAGATAGGAGGATCCTTTGATCCCAGGAGTTGGAGGCTGCAGTGAGCTATGATCACACCACTGCACAAAGCCTGGGCCACAGAACATGACCCTCTTTCAGACAGACAGACAGACAGACAGATAGATAGATAAAGTAAGTAAGTAAGTAAAAAAAAAATCCAGATTCAAAGTTACTTCAGGTCTCTGAAGATAGTACTGGATCACCTTCTGGCATTTAACGTTGCTAACTCGTGTTTTTTGCTAATTTAATTTTTTTCTGGTAGCTTATAGGGTTCTGCTTATCCTTGTTATTGTGGGTTTCATTGTGATGTGTTAACTGTGTGGCTTTTTTAGTTTTTGATTTTGCCTTGTTTTTTAGAAATTTATCCTGCTTGACATTTGATAAATTTGTTCAAATAGCACTTATATCTGTCCTTACTTTATATTTCTCAGTCATTATTTCTTTTGGATCTATTTTTAATGTATTTTGCCTTTTCTTATTTTAATTGATATAAAATTCATATACCATAAACACAACCATTTTAAAGTGTACAATTAGTGGGTTTTAGTGTATTTTCAGGGTTGTATAACTATGGCTTTTTTTGGCAGGGTCTCACTCTGTCACCCAGGCAGGGATGCGGTGGTGTGATCATGGTTCACTGCAGCCTCGACCTCCTGGGCTCAGGTAATCCTCCCACCTCAGCCCTCCTAGTAGTTGGGACTACAGTTGTGTACCACTGCACCTAGTTATTTTTTTGTATTTTTTATAGAGATGGGGTTTCGCCACGTTGCGCATGGTGGTCTCAAACTCCTGGGCTCAAGCAGTCCTCCCACCTTGGCTTCCCAAAGTGCTGTGACTATTGGCATGAGCCATTGTTTCCTGCCTGTGTAACTGTTATCACTATCTAATTCCAGTACATTTTCATCTTTAAAAAGGAACCGTGTACTCATTAGCAATCACTCCTATTACTTTCATTTTCTATGCCTTGGCAAACACTAATCTACTTTCTGTCTCTGGCGATTTGCTTATTTTGGATATCTCATATAAATGGAATCATACAATATGTAGCATTTGTGTCTGAGTTCTTTAAGCATTATGTTTTCAAGATTTATCCATGTTGTTGCATGTAACAGTACTTAATTTCTTTTTAAGGCTGAATACTCCACATTTTGTTAAGCTCTTCATCGTTTGATGGTCATTTGGGTTGTTTCCACTTTTGGCTATTATGAGTAATCCTGCTATGAACATTCATGTACTAACTTTTCTTTTAAATTTGCTCTTCTACTGTGTCCAATCTAAGCATACATATAGTTTTAATTTCAAACACTATATCTTTAATTTTTAGAAATTAAATATCTAATTTCTATATTAAAATAAAAATTAAAGTATCTTTAATTTTTTTTTTTTTTTGAAAGTCTTGCTCTGTCCTCCAGGCTGGCGATCTTGCTCACTGCAACTTCTGCCTTCTGGGGTCTAGCAATCCTCCTGCCTCAGCCTCCCAAGTAGGTGAGATCATAGGCACCTGCCATCACACCCGGCTAATCTTTTTTGTATTTTTAGTAGAGATGGGGTTTCGTCATGTTGGCCAGGCTGGTCTTAAACTCCTGACCTTGGGTGATCCACTTGCCTCTGCCTCCCAAAGTGCTGGGACCACAGGCGTGAGCCACTGTGCCAGCCAATTTATAAGATTTCTAATACCCCATTACTTTCTGTTTAATTTACAACAGTGTTTCCTTGTTTCATGGCTTCTTTTACTTTTTGAAGGTATAAAATATAGATACTTATTTTTAAATCTCTCCCAGATTGTTCCATTAACTTTATTTTCTTAGGTGTAAATGCATTGGTTGATATGTATTATAGTTTTCATAGTATTAATCTTCTTTGCCTGGTAATTTTTAATTAAGAGCTGTTTATGATCTGTTTAACCAGAACACATTTTGTTTTGACAACTGTCCTGTAGGAGGCTCTCTGAGAGTCACTGAGCCTTAGCCTTGTATGATGTATACCTAGAATTAATTTTTGTATGGGTGGTAAAATGTGAAGCTCTCGCATCTTAATAGATTATATAGTTCTGAGTCCTTTCACCACTTACATGAAATGGCTCTATGTCCTTCATCTCACATCAGTGAGGCTGCTACCAGAACCCCCTTGGCTGTAACTAACATTCAGGTAGACAGGTAGTGTGCCTCTAGCCTTTGTTCATATATTGGTCTCTTGCTTAGACCTCCTGTGTGTGTCTCTTGCTCTTAAACCTGTGAGTGTTACAGTATTAGCTCTATGTTCCTAGTCTAGGCCAAATATCATGCATCATTTTAGTTCTTGTCTACTATTGTGGAATCTCTCTTTCGTTCCCTTTTTGTTGTTCTTTTCAAAGAAGGGGGAAGAAGAACACCTTTCCATTTCTGGTCTATGAAGATTTATCTTTTCTGGCTGAGTAAGGTGTCATATACCTGTAATCCCAGCACTTTGGGAGGCCAAGGCAGGCAGATCACTTTTTGAGAACATCTTGGCCAACATTGCAAAACCCCTTCTCTATTAAAAAGATAAAAATTAGCCAGGCATGGTAGCGCACACCTGTGATCCTAGCTACACAGGAGGCCGAGGCATGAGACTATCTTGAACCTGGGAGGCAGAGGTTGTAGTGAGCCAAGATCGCGCCACTGCACTCCAGCTTGGGCAACAGGGCAAGACTCTATTTAAAAAAAAAAAAAAATTCTGTTTTCTTTTTTTCTCACCATAACTATGTATTTATTAAGATTTAAAAATTCTTGTATTATTTTATATGTTTGAACAGGAAGGTGATAGCATATACTCGATTTATCTTGAAATCAAAGGCTTTTATTTAGTTATTATTTCACCTTTTTACATTTAACTCTGGTCAATCTATCTGGATTTGTGTGTTTGTGTATGTGGAGTGAGACTATTGAAATTGATTTCCCCCCAAATAGCTACATAATTTATTATAAATTATTATTAAGATTTCCAAAGAATTCAAAGTTATTTATAAACCTTTTCTCATATATCCACATTTACCCCATTTCTGTACTGTCTTACTAATCAAACTGAAATATTCAGATATAATTTTTTCTTATTTCACAGAATGGTAATTGAATCACAGAAAAAGGGGGTTGCCTTAGGTCAGAAAGTTGATCAGTGGCAAAAGTGAAGATTGATGTAAGACATCAAGATTGATAGCTAATTTTCTTTCTTTCTTTTTATTTTTCGAGATTGAGTTTCACTCTTGTCACCCAGGCAGGAGTGCAATGGTGCGATCTTGGCTCACTGCAACCTCCACCTCCTGGGTTCAAGCGATTCTCCTGCCTCAAACTCCTGAATAACTGGGGTTGCAGGCACCCACCACCATGCCCTGCTAATTTTTTATACTTTTATAGGATGAGGTTTCACCATGATGGTCAGGCTGGTCTCGAACTCCCAGCTTCAGGTGATCCACCTGCCTCGGCCTCCCAAAGTGCTGGAATTACAGGCGTGAGCTGCCAGGCCCAGTCGTTAGCTAGAATTTGATTTGGGAATGTCTACACTTTTTTTTTAAAGCATTATGAGATATGTAGCATGAAACTTGTGCTGTTATTGTAGGGCATATTTTTTTAATCATCATTAGGTTTTCAAAGTTTAATTCTTGTGTAATATCAACATTGTCAACATCATTAACAGAGCAGGCCAGGTGCAATGGCTTATGCCTATAATCCCAGAAATTTGGGAGTTCAAGGCGGGCAGATCACCTGAGGTCAGGAGTTTGAGACCAGCCTGGCCGGCATGATGAAACCCAACTCTACTAAAAAAACACAAATTAGCCAGGCATGGAGGTGTGCACCTGTAATACTTGCTACTCAGGAGGCTGAGGCAGGAGAATCGCTTGAACGTGGGAGGTGAAGCTTGCAATGAGCTGAGATTGCACCACTGCCCTCCAGCCTGGGCAACACAGCAAGACTCTGTCTTTAAAAAAAAAAAAAAAAAAAAAAAAGGAAAGTAAATCTTGCAGATACATGTAGAGGAAATAGGGATGGCATTTTGTAAAATAAGAGATAGGAGACTTGGTTTTTCCCTTGTAATATGAGTGACATGGTATAGAGAAGAAGAAAGATGGTACATACTTGGTTGTTTTCTTCGTTGTTGATGATTCAGGACTTGTCGATGCTTTATAGAAAGATAGTTCTGATTCAATACATGCAAGTATACCAAGTGGTTAATCCACAAATTAAATTGGTAAGAGTTTAATTTTCTTTTTTAAAGACAACCTCATTAAAGAACATGCTATATAAGGTACATGCTGGGCTGGGCATGATGGCTCACACCTGTAATCCCAGCACTTTGGGAGGTCAGGATGGGCAGATCACTGGAGACCAGGAGTTTGAGACTAGACTGGCCAACATGGTGAAACCCTTCTCTACTAAAAATACAAAAAAATAAGCCGGGCATGGTGTCACATACCTCTAATCCCAGCTACTTGGGTGGCTGAGGCATGAACATCACTTGAACCCAGGAGGTGGATGTTGCAGTGAGCTGAGATAACACCACTGCACTCCAGCCTGGGTGACAGAGTAAGACTCCATCTCACAAAAAAAAAAGAAAGAAAGGTATTTGCCTGAGAGTCACTCTTGAATTTTTCAGGCTTCAGCTCTAAATTAGTTCATGTACTAGACTTAGGTTTATTAAATAATGAATTGATTTATTTAAAAATACAAGAATATCAGAACTATCAGTTCTGAAGCTATATGGCATTAAACATTACCTTGTGGAAATTAACAGAAAATAAAAATTGATTTAGCAAATGAAAAAAATTGAAAAGATGAGATTAAATGTCCTAATCCCATAAAGTAATTCTAAATGTTCAAGCAATTTGCTGATTCATAGCACTTTCCAGTCATATTTTAAATCTTGTAGATAATCTTTTCATCAGGGAAAAGCCTTCTTGGCTCACCAGTTTAATAAACAAATCCAGAAATCCTGGTGCTTATCCAAACTGCTTGTTTGACTTTGTTGCCATTTCTTCTCACACAGAAATACAGTCCATACTGCCTGGAATCTCTGCAAAGCTGACTTGGACTTCAGAGGAAAGCAGCTATTCTCAGGACATGACAGGAGTAACACCCTTCCAGATGATTTTTGAGGCAGGTTTTGTTGTGGTCTTATAAATTACTCATGATTTCATTCTTATTTTTCTGCAAATCTAGTAACAGAAAGAAAAGCCTAGATCCATCATAGTTCCAAGTTGAAATGAAATAAGGCATTGGCTCCCAAACTTGCCTGTACAGACATTAGATCGCCTAGGAGTTCCAAAAATACTGTCATCTGTGTCCCATTCTGAGTGATTGTGACTTAATTGGTCTGGGTATGATACTTATTAGTCTTCTTGGGCTGCCATAGCAAAATACCACAGACTAGATAGCTTAAGCAATAGAGATTTATTTTCTCACAGTTCTGGAGGCTAGACATCCAAGATCAGTGTGCTGTCAGTGCTGGCTTCTGGTGAGGCCTTTCTTCCTGGCTTATAGACTACTGCCTTGTTACTGTGTCCTTATGTGGTTTTTCTCTGCGTGTGCCTGAAAAGAAAGAGATCTCTAGTGTCTCTTTATTTTTATTGAATTTTTTTTTTTAGAGATGTGGTCTTGCTATGTTGCACAAGCTGAAGTGTAGTGGCTATTCACAGGTATAGTCATAGCATGCTACAGCCTTGAACTCCTGAGCTCAAGTGATCTTCCTGTGTCAACCTGCCAAGTAGCTGGTAGCTGGGACTACAGGTGGGGACTAGTGGCACCTGGCTCTGGTGTATCTTTTTATAAGGACACCAGTGCTATTAAGACCTAGGATGAGGGCCCTACCCTTATGACCTCATTTACTCTGAATAACTTCCTGAGGGCCCTACTTCCAAATACAGTCACCCTGGGGCTTAGGACTTCAGCAGATGAATTTTGAGGGACACAATTCAGTCCATAACAGTATGGCCTAGGCTTTGGAACATTATTACTAATATACAGAACCAATGAAACAAACCCTTATTTGAATTTAGATCTCCTAATAAAATAAAAAGTGACTCTCCATGCAGATCTTACTTGGATACATTTTTATTAGTTTGGCTTAGAGATCTTTTTATTGACTTATTTGTGGTCCAGATTTATGAGAGTGATAATTCACTCTCCATTCCCTTTAACAGTTCTTTCATCTCCTATTTTCCTTACTTAGAGTTGGTGGAGACATAATGAATTGCAGTGCTTTAAACATTCTCCCAGGAAGCTGTTGGGCAGCCTTTCTCCATGTTTGAATAATTACACGCTCATTCTGAAAGAAATGGGTATGCAACAGGACAACAGATATTCCTGGCTGTGCCTTATCTTCTTTAGGAGAATGGAGGGTGAACAATCTGGAGCAATTAATGGTTAGTCAGCTCTGAAGCTGTTCATGTCAAGTAGCAATAAAAAGGTGATTCCAGTGAACCAAGAAGGGCAATTCTGGGAAATGAGGTTCTGTATTTTAGTCAGCCTGAACAAGCAATAATTTGTATGCATAATATTTATATAAATTATTTAAGTCTCCTGACAAGTTTGTGAAGTGGGTAGGATGAGGATTATCACCCCATTTTACAGACCAGAAAGTTGGGACTCAGAGAACTTGACTGACTCTCCCAGTGTCATACAAAAGTTAAGTGGCAGAATTAGAACTTGAACCAAAGTCTGACTCATATAGATCAGGGCTATTTCAATATTTATTTATTCATCCAGACACGTGTGTTTGTTCAAGTCAGTGTCAGTGAGCTAGGTACTGTCTGTAGTTACAGCGTCTTAAGATACATTACTTGGTCCCAAGGAACTTGTAATATAGATAGATCAAGAAGTAAACGCATAATTACAATATGGGGTGATTTACAGGATGGATGATAGAAGCAAGCACTGAATGCTATGTTAGTGTGGAGGAAGGGCACCTAAACCATGGGAAGAGGTCAAAGTCAGGAGATCTTGATGAGACTGAAAAACAGATTTGCTGGGTGTAGGAGATTCTGACACTTGAAAGAATAGGAAGTTGTTATCAGAGTGATAAAGTTTCTGTCTCTCTTTTTTTTTAAATTGCAAAAATAGTGTTTCCCTCAGAAAAGTCAAAGTATGATCAAAACAGATACTTAAAATACACATAATTTGGCCTTTCAAGGCAGTCATTATTAATATCTTGGTGTACATCTTTTCACAATAGAGTGGGAAATTGCAAGTTAAGATTTTCAGAATGGAACAGTTCTAAGCCGTGGCCATGGAAATAGGTTGCTGGGACCGAGTGGAGATCAGGGTCATTATTGTTGAAAAGGTCAGGGAATTGTGAGACTAAGTTGATGCTTGGGCTAGTTATCTGCTTGGATATGGGTATCAGTCAAGATGATGACAGCATGTGGAGTACAGAGGAAAACTGTGAGCTTCGTGACCAGGAGTCAGCTGGTGATGGAGGTAAAAGAATAGTATAGTCAGACGGCATTAGCCTCAAGGGAACAAGGATTTCCTCATGCATTTCTTCCATTATATCTCATTGTTTTGGATACGGTGCAGCTATTTAAACAATATTTGAATGAAAAGAATGAGAAGAAATAAAAAGAAGATTGTAAAAGATTTCATCATTTATGCCTCAATTGAGGAGAAAGGTTAAATAGCAAGGTTCACGGCAAAGACTAACAGACATCCAAGCCTATAATAAATGAGTCATTAATTTGGGCATGCAAGGAAAGTTAATCGCAAGGAAGACTAAGGAAAGTTTCATTTAGGAGAGATATTGGGCTTTGCGTTTATGCCCACAGCTAGTCTTGCATCTTGAGGTTCATTAGGCCAGGTAACATGTCCCTCCAAAAGCAATCTCATTTTATAAGATCTTCTTGACAGCTTTGTCCAGTTTAATATTTTTGTAATAATACTAAATGATCAAGTGAATGGAGTTATACATATATACTTACAAACACATATATGCACAAACATATCTATATATTTATACATCTATAATTCTGTGTGTATGTATCTAAAGTGAGGGGGGAAGAGAGATTGAGACTTTCTTCTAGAATGTAATATAAAGGGCTCATGACTGCATAAGTTCATATTTGAAAACATACTTATATATTCTATCATATAATTAGACATACTTAAAGGTGAAGGCTAAAACCATGCGATTTAATAGCGGTTTCTGCTGTGTAGGGGTGGCAGTATCCATTTTTTTCATAACAGTACATAAGTAAGTTCAGTGCTTCTGTAGGTATGTCAGGCTCGGATACTGGGTCTCTAACACCCAACACCCAATTGTAAAAGGCTTTGTCATCTCTCTCTTCCTCTCTCTAATAATTCTATGAGTAGATCTGAAAAGTGGCTAGTTGTGTTGTATTAACTATCCTCTCTGACCTGACATTAGTCACTTTATCCTAACTCTGGGTTAGGTGTCAGTTCTTCTGGTGTGTTCCTTTAGCACCTCATTTATCTAAATTTCACATTGCCATATAAATTAGTCTTTCACTTCTACTGAACTGTGAACTCTTCTAATTCAGAGATTGTCATTATTTATTTTTATAGGCCAGGTACATAATAAGCCACATTAATATTTTATGAGCGAGTAAATGCATATATTGAGTAGCCGTACATAAGCATTGCTCTATAAAAAATAATGATGGATTATATATTATCCGATTCAGATAGCTACCTGCATACACAGAAAATGAACATTTTTGGAGAGGCAACATTGCATAATAGAATGTGGAGTGTGGAGTTAGTCAGTTCTAGGTCTGAATCCCAGTGCTGCTACTTAACTAGCTGTGTGTGACCTTGGACAAGTTAATTAGCTTATTGAATCTCATTATCTTCTATAAAATGGGGTTATTTCTTACTTGCATAGAAACTGCTTGGCATGTAGCAAGTATTCAGTAAATATAATCATTCATTGTAGCCTCTCTCCAGTAGTTGCTCAAGGAACTTTCACTTCAGCTGTCTCACTGTTAGATGTAATTAGCCCTCTCTATGATACGCCCTATAATCACCAAGTTTACAAAGGTTTGAAACTGTTCCAAGAAGTTGTTTTGGAAATGGTAAGTACAGAAAATGCTTTAAAAACTATTGCTTTTTTATTGTTTAAACATTTTATACTAAAATTTTAAAAATGAAGGATGTGACTACGATATATATACTGACTACAGTTATTATTTAATTACCACTATTTACATGCATGAATAATCCTAGACGTGTTTACAGAATTTTCTAATAATCCCCCATCTGTTTTTGTAATTTTTTTTTTTTTTGAGGCGGGGTCTCACTCTGTCACCCAAGCTGGAGTGCAGTGGCATAATCTCAGCTTACTGCAACCTCCACCTCCCAGGTTCAAGTGATTCTCGTGTCTCAGACTCCAGAGTAGCTGGGATTACAGGAGCATGCCACCATACTTGGCTAATTTTTTTTGTATGTTTTTAATAGAGGTGGGGTTTCACCATGTTTGCCTGGCTGGTCTTGAACTCTTGACCTCAAGCACTCCTGCCTCGGCATCCCAAAGTGCTGGGATTACAGATGTGAACCACCATGCCCGGCCCATTTTTGTAATAATTTTTTCAAATAATTTTTTTTTTTTTTTTTTTGAGACGGAGTTTTGCTCTTGTTACCCAGGCTGGAGTGCAATGGGGCGATCTCGGCTCACCGCAACCTCCGTCTCCTGGGTTCAAGCAATTCTCCTGCCTCAGCCTCCCGAGTAGCTGGGACTACAGGCATGCGCCATCATGCCCAGCTAATTTTTGTATTTTTAGTAGAGACGGGGTTTCACCATGTTGACCAGGATGGTCTCGATCTCTTGACCTCGTGATCCACCCGCCTTGGCCTCCCAAAGTGCTGGGATTACAAGCATGAGCCACCGCGCCCGGCCTTCAAATAATTTTTTTAAATCCCAAGCTATTGCCACAGTTCTTGACTTCTTTTTCAGTGTACTTATAAAAAACATTTTAAGGCTGGATGTTATGCCTGTAATTCTAGTGCTTTGGGAGGCGAAGGTGGGAGAATTGCTTGAGGCCAAGGGTTTGAGACCAGCCTGGGCAACATAGTGAGACCCTGTCTCTATAGAAAATTAAAAATTAGCCGGTATGGTGATGCACACTTGTAGTCCCAGCTACTTGGGAGACTGAGGTGGGAGGATTGCTTGAGCCCAGGAGTTCGAGGTTGCAGTGAGCTACAATCATGTGACTGCATTCCAGCTTGGGTGACAAAGCAAGACCCTGTTTCTATAAATTTTTTAAAAAGCATAGTAATAAAATAAAATATTGTAATATTTTATCCTTATATATTTGTGTGTTTCTTCATTTTGTGTTATCAAATTTTTATGTTTGGGACCATTTTTCTTTTTAACGTATACCTAGTACATGGCTCTATATTCTCTCAAACAACTGATTTCTCATTGTATTTCTTCTTTCATTTTTTTGGACTTCTGTATTTTCTAGGAGGCTGTTTCTAACTTTTGTTTTAGAAATACTATAGTAGTGAGTCAGTATAGGTAAGTGGTTAATGCTAAAGATTTAGAGCCAGATCAGCCTGGCTAACCTTGAACAAGCTGTTTAACCTTTTTGAGACTCTTTTGTAAAATATATATTTTTATTTTCCTTCGTTTTTAAAAATCCAGATCCTGCATAATCTTTTATTTATAAAATTTGGGTACCTAATAGAATTTTTATGAAGTTTAAATTAGGTAATATAAACAAGATAACTTTGGCACCATTCCTGGAGTAAAGTCTTCACCTAGTGGTAAATCTTATATTTGTAGGGAAGTGTTTGTAGTGTATTGGAAAGAGCATGGGCAGCTGATATTAGAAAGACTTAAGGTCACTCACACAACAAAAAAACAAAGACTTATGGTCAAGTTCTGGCTGCGTAACTGAACAACTAAGTGACCTTAGGCATGTTGCTTAACTTCTCTGAGCCTTTAAAAAAAAAAATCTAAGAAGGGGCCAGGTGCGGTGGCTCACATCTGTAATCCCAGCAATTTGGGAGGCCAAGGTGGACAGATCACCTGAGGTCATGAGTTTGAGATCAGCCTGGCCAACATGGCAAAACCCCATCTCTACTAAAAATACAAAAACAGCCAGGCCTGGTGGTGTACACCTGTAATTCCAGCTACTCGGGAGGCTGAGGTAGGAGGATCGCTTGAACCCGGGAGGTGGAGGTTGCAGTGAGCTGAAATCACACCATTGCACTCCAGCCTGGGCAACAAGAGCAAAACTACATCTCAAAAAAAAAAAAAGAGAGAGAGATTGCAATACCTACCTTATAGGATTATTGTGAGGTAGTATATATATAGCACCTACATAATACTTATCACATAGTAGGTATTCAATGAGTCGTATCTGTTATTGTTACCATGTATAATGTACACTTTCTTTTCTTTTTTTTTTTTTGAGACAGAGTCTAGCTCTGTCACCTAGGCTGGAGTGCAGTGGTGCCATCTCGATTCACTGCAACCTCCACCTCCCAGGTTTAAGCAGTTCTCCTACCTTAGCCTCCTGAGCAGCTGGGATTACAGGCACATGCCATCATGCCCGGAAAATTTTTATATTTTTAGTAGACATGAGGTTTCACCATATTGGCCAGGCTGGTCTTGAACTCCTGGCCTCAGGTGATTCGCCCACCTGGGCTTCCCAAAGTGCAGGGATTATAGGCATGAGCCACCACACCCAGCCTACACTTTCAAATATATGGATCCTTAAAACAGTTCTGCCAGGTCAAAGGGGGCAGGTTTTTATAATTTTTTTGTTTTATTTTAAGACGGAATCTTGTTCTATCACCCAGGCTGGATTGTAGTGGCATGATCTCGGCTCACTGCAACCTCTGCCTCCTGGGTTCAAGTACTTCTTCTGCCTCAGCCTCTTGAGTAGCTGGGATTACAAGGTGTGTGCACCACCACACCTGGCTAATTTTTTTTTTTTTTTTTAAATATGGAACGCTTCACGAATTTGCGCGTCATCCTTGCGCAGGGGCCATGCTAATCTTCTCTGTATCGTTCCAATTTTAGTATATGTGCTGCCGAAGCGAGCACTTTTTTTTGTTTTTTTGTGTTTTTTTGTATTTTTAGTAGACACGGGTTTCACCATGTTGGTCAGGCTGGTCTTGAACTCCTGACCTCATGATCTGCCCACCTCAGCCTCCCAAAGTGCTGGGATTACAGGTGTGAGCCACTGTGCCTGGCCGAGGAGGTAGGTTTTATTCCTGTGTTGGAGACTAGGAAATGAGATCCAGAGCAGTGATTTTTTATTTGTGAGTAGTTAATTTTTATTTTTTTATTTTTTTAAACAGAACCAGTACTAGAACACAGGTCATCTGACTTTTGGCTTTTTGCTCTACAGCTTTTCCTTATAAATAAATGTTTGGATTAATGGATTGATGTCAAAGATAGATTTCTTTTAGTGTTTGCTCCTTCATCTCCACTCAGATACTTTTTTGAAATTTATTTTTTAAAAAGCATCACTCAGATTCTTAATACCGATTGTTCCAAAGCCTTTAGGGTGGTAGAGTTATTCTTATCAACTCCAATCTGAATTACTTTTAAATTTGTCCCCAAAGGTGGTTTTGACATTATGAGTTTTACTCTGATCTTTGTTCTTGTGTCTCCTGAGGTTCCATGTAATAGATACTCTAGCCCAAGAAGTGATGGCTATTTAGGTTTTCTTTTGCATACCATTCTCATTCCCAAAGATGCCTCCCCTTGGATGTTCAAAAAGCTTTCTGAGGTATAGTTACTTTTAGAAGAGGAAATGCCATAATTTAATTCATTTGTGCTCTTAAGATTGTGTATGTCTGGTCGGTGTTTTTCTTGTGTTATTACAGGTGGATGAAAAGCCCAGAACTTTGATGACAGATTGTCTGGTTATAAAGCATATTTTACGTAAAATCATCATGGTGCACCCTAAGGTAAGCTGTTCTTTTGTACAATAATGATTCTCTTCTTTAAGTCATATGTTTTCCAGAGACCTTTACTCTGTAGGACATAGGCAAATATGATTGATTCATTTTCTTTCAGTGAAGATGATTAAAATATTTAATATTTGAGGGCATGGTGGCTCATGCCTGTAATTCCAACACTTTGGGAGGCCAAGGCAGGAAGATCGCTTGAGTCCAGGAATTTAAGACCAGCCAAGGCAACATAGTGAGACCCTGTCTCTACAAAAATAATTTTTTTTAATTAGCCGGGTGTAGTGGTGAGCTCCTGTAATCCCAGCTCCTCAGGAGGGTGAGGTGAGAGGATTGCTTGAGCCTAGGAAGTTGAGGCTGCAGTGAACCATGATTGTGCCACTGCCCTCCAGCCTAGATGACAGAATGGGACCCTGTCACAGGAGAAAAAAAAAAAAAAAAAAAGATAATTTTTTTTTGAGATGGAGTCTCTCTCTGTTGCTCAGGCTGGAGTGCAGTGGCACGATTTCTGCTTACTACAGCCTCCACATTTTAGGTTCAAGTGCTTCTCCTGCCTCAGCCTCCTGAGTAGCTGGGACTACAGGCAAGTGCCACCAAGTCCAGCTAATTTTTGTATTTTTAGTAGAGACAGGGTTTTACCATGTTGGTCAGGCTGGTCCTGAACTCCTGACCTGGTGATCCACCCACTTCAGCCTCCCAAAGTGCTGGGATTACAGGCGTGAGCCACCTTGCCTGGCTAAGACAACTTTCAGTTTTGAATTGATTTGGTTTTATGTCCTTAAGACATTTTTTTTTTTTTTTTTTTTAAGAGA
>NW_022436954.1:4293764-4304480 GCF_009761245.1 Sapajus apella | reverse complement strand
CAACCTCTGACACCCAGGTTCAAACGATTCTTCTGCTTCAGTCTTCCTAGTAGCTGGGATTACAGGTGTGCATCACCATGCCTGGCTAATTTTTGTATTTTTAGTAGAGATAGGGTTTTACTATCTTGGCCAGGCTGGTCTCAAACTCCTAACCTCAGGTGATCCACCCACCTTGGCCTCCCAAAGTGCTGGGATTACAGGCGTGAGCGAAGACACCTGGCCAAAGCAATCTTAATGTTATATGTTATAGCTGAGAAGCCTCTGGATAGAGAGCGCTTTGTTATTTTCACTTTTTTACTGCTTTGTTGTATCACTTTAGATACCTCTTCCCTCCTCTGTGCTTTGTTTTTCGTTAAACCTAGATAATAAACCTTGCTGTTTATCTCCTTTTCTAAAGTGACTGTAAGAACAGATAAGGAATTTTTTTGTTTTCCTGAGACAGAGTCTTGCTCTGTTGCTCAGGCTGGAGTGTGGTGGCTTTATCTTGGCTCACTGCAGCCTCCACCTTCCAGATTCAAGCGATTCTCCTGCCTCAGCCTCCTGAGTTGCTGGGATATAGGCACATGCCACCATGCCTGGCTAGTTTTTGTATTTTTAGTAGAGATGGGGTTTCGCCATGTTGGCCAAGCTGGTTTTGAACTCCTGGCCTCAAGTGATTAACCTGTCTCAGACTCCCAAAGTGTTGGGATTACAGTTATGAGCTACCACGCCTGGCCAAGAAATTTTGATAGAATATTTTGAATACTAGAGAGCTAAATTTTTTCATTATCTGTAGATAGGTTTATAAAGACAAACACAGTTAAGCATATCTGTGACATCCCCTTCTGCTATCTTCCTACTTTTTGCCTATTGTTTCAGTCACTGTTCTAAGTGCCCTTTGTTCACTCACTCACTTAACTCTTACAACACCCCTTGTGAAACAAGTTTTATCATCATCGTTTCCATCTTGTAGCTGAGAAAACTATGGTACAGCGAGTAAATAACTTGGAGAATCAGGATCTGAACTCAGGCAGTCTGGTTCTAGAGACACTTCTTACCTTATGTTACACAGAAGAAAAATACAGGTGAAGGGAGAGAATAATTAGAACAGTGAGGCAAATTGGATGGGGAAGAAGAAGAAAAAAAAGCATGGAATATTTTATGAAAATAATAGAAATAAAAATGGATAGCTCCTTTAAAAAAGAGAAGAAGGGGCTTCAGTGAATTGTGTTTGCACCATTGCACCCCAGCCTGGGTGACAAAGTGAAACTCTATCTAAAAAAAAAAAAAGAAAAAGAGAGAGGTTAAGGGATAAGGGATAGGTTGGGAGAATGGCAAAGGGGCAGGGATTCCTGATAATTTCTGACTACCTGGAGCTGTAGTATAGTGCTTGCTATATTTAAGATTTAGAATTTGGACACAGGCAAGCATTAAGTATGTTTAGAGAAAACACAAGTGATAAAGAATGTCTTTTTCCTGGCTGGGCATGGTGGCTCGTGCCTGTAATCCCAGCACTTTGGGAGGCCAAGGCAGGTGGATCACTTGAGATCAGGAGTTCAAGACCAGCCTGGCCAACATGGTGAAACTCGGTCTCTACTAAAAATACAAAAATTAGCTGAGCACGGTGGTGCATGCCTGTAATCCCAGCTACTCGGGAAGCTAAGGCAGGAGAACTGCTTGAACCCGGGAGACGGAGGTTGCAGTCATTGAGCTGAGATTGCGCCATTGTACTCTGCACTCCAGTCTGGGCAACAGAGTGAAACTCTGTCTCAAAAAAAAAAAAAAAAAAAAAAAAAAAAAAAAAAAAAAAGTCTTCTTCCTCCAGGCTCATCTATGTCCCAAATGACAGGATTTCCTCCTTTTTAAAGGCTGACTAGGCTGGATGTGGTAGCTCATTCCTATAATCCTAGCACTTTGGGAGGCTGAGGCAGGAGGATCACTTGAGTCTGGGAGTTCAAGACCAGGCTGAGCAATATGGTGAAATCCTGTCTCTATAAAAAAATGCAAAAATTAACCAGGTATGGTGGCATGTGCCTGTGGTCCCAGCTACTCAGAAGGCTGAGGTGGGAGGATCACTTGAGCCTGGGATGACAAGATCACACCACTGCACTCCAGCCTGGGCAACAGAGCAAGACCCTGTCTCAAAAAATTTAAAAAAAGGCTAACTAGTATTCCATTGTGTATATATGCCACATTTTCT
Organism: Sapajus apella; assembly: GCF_009761245.1. Lineage (NCBI taxonomy): Eukaryota > Metazoa > Chordata > Mammalia > Primates > Cebidae > Sapajus > Sapajus apella. The sequence goes on along the minus strand of NW_022436954.1, from coordinate 4,302,301 downwards.
TATCAACAGAAAGACAAATACTGTATTATTTCACTTTTACGTGGAATCTGAAAAAGTCAAATTCATAGAAATAGAGAATAGAATGGTGGTTACCAGAGGCTGGCAGTGGGTTAAGGAAGGAAATAGGCAGTTGTTAGTTAAAGGGTACAAAGTTTCAGTTAGGAGGAATAAGTTTTTAGAATCTACTGCACAGGGGGGTGACTCTAGTCGATAATAATGTATTATATATTTCAAAATAGAGTAAATTTCAAATGTCTCACCACAAAAAAATGCTAGTAAATTATATGATAGATATGCTTATCTACTTAATCATTCCATATTGTATACATATATCAAAACACCACATTGTACCCTATAATGTATATAGAGTTTATCAATTAAAAATAATATTAATTTAAAAGTTTTAAAACATTATTTTCCTTTAGGGATTAGGTATGGAAGTTTTTTTTAAATCTGTATCTTGGCTCATGCCAAATCTCACGCCTAATTTATTGTTTTGCAGATCAGATTTAATTTCACTGTAAAGGTAAATGGAATCCTCTCCACAGAGTTCTTTGGGTAAGTTCTTAAGTCCGTGGCTTAAGATGATGCTATGGCTCTGCAATTTTTCTCAGATATTGTCCTATTTCCAAAAGCTTCCTAGTTTGATGTCTTGACCTAAAGTCACCTTGAAACTAATTTTCTGTTACCTCCACATTTTCTTATTCTAGTAGATTCATCCCTGTCACTAGAGGGGTAAACTTAGAGATTGCCATTTTCCCCTTGGTTAATGAAGTTACTGAATTCTAGTACTCTCTGGGGTGTTAGTGTCATGGGCCAAAATTTGTGTCAAACAGAGACTGATTTTAGAATCTTTGAGAGATGGCTTTGCTTTGCTTTGCAGGGTAGAGAATGAACCCACTTTGAACCTTTGGAATGGAATTGCTCTTGTGGTAGACTCTCAGCATTATGCGAGGTGAAGGCGTAAAGCATTGTTGTCCCTCTGCATGTTTTACTCTCCTCTCATGAGTATGAATGTGGGTAGAAATTGGAAATTGTCTCACTTGTCGTTTCTAAGTGCCAGGTGTCAACTTCTCTATAAGAAAAGCAGAAGTGCAGCTGGGTGCAGTGGCTTACGCCTATAATCCCAGCACTTTGGGAGGCCGAGGCGGGTGGATCACCTGAGGTCAGGAGTTCGAGACCAGCCTGGCCAACATGGAGAAACCCCATCTCTACTAAAAATACAAAAAATTAGCCAGGCATTGTGGCGGTCAACTGTAATCCCAGCTACTCAGGAGGCTCAGGCAGGAGAATTGTTTGAAACAAGGAGTGGGAGGTTGCAGTGAGCTGAGATTGTGCCACTGCACTCCAGCGTGGGTGACAGAGTGGGTCTCTGTCTCAAAAAAAAAAAAAAAAAGAAAAGCAGAAGTTGAAAACTGCTATTTTTTTTTTTCTTTTCAAAGATGGGGTTTCACCATGTTGGCCAGGCTGGTCTTGAACTCCTGACCTCAGGTGATCCACCCACCTCGGCCTCCCAAAGTGCTAGGATTATAGGCTTGAGCCACCACGCCTGGCCTGAAAACTGCTATTTTAATTTATTTGTGTACTTGAAACTATTCTAATTGACCTGAAGACATGTGCTACCTTCTCTTCAGGCCTTATTTTCTTCTGTAAATGAAATGAAACAAACCCTGCTAGTTCCAGTCTCATTTAGGCATGAGAAGAGAAGACTATGAATTTAAAACTTTACTTGAATTATTGAGAGTATAAATACCAAGGAATTCATTTTACACTTTTTTTTGTGTATCAGCATTTTGCATAGGTTTGGAAATCACCTCTCTGCCCATCTCTATCTTCTTCAGACTCCAAGAAAATAAATCAGGCTGGGTGCAGTGGCTCACACCTGTAATTCCAGAACTTTGGGAGGCTGAGGCAGATGGATCACTTGAAGTTAAGAGTTTGAGACCAGCCTGGCCAACATGGCAAACCCTGTCTCTGCTAAAATACAAAAATTAGCTGGGTGTGGTAGCACATGCCTGTAATCCCAGCTACTTGGGAGGCCATGGCATGAGAATCACTTGAACCCAAGAGGCAGAGGTTGTAGTGAGCCTAGATCACACCACTGCATTCCAGTGACAGAGCGAGACTCCATCTCAAAAAATCATAATAATAAATGTAAAAAATCCATGGAGGAGGTGGTAAACAATATGGAACACACAGAGCCCTTCTGTCTTGCCTTCCTATGCCATTTAACTATCACAGAATCCAAAGTGAAGCTGAATTCTATCAAGAAAAGACCTAACATATGCTTAAGTCCAATTAATTTATTCTTTTTTTTTTTTTGAGACAGGGTCTCACTCTGTTCAATCCAGATGCCATCATAGCTCACTGCAGCCTCGAACTCCTGGGCTCAAGTCATTTTCCCACCTCATCTTCCTGAGTAGCCAGTAGCCAGGACCACAGGAATATGCTACCATACTGTGCTAATTAAAAAAAAAAATTTATGGCTGGGTGTGGTGGCACACACCTGTAATCCCAGCACTTTGGGAGGCCAGGGCAGATGGATCACCTGAGATCAGGAGTTCAAGACCAGCCTGGGCGACATGGTGAAACCCCACCTCTACTAAAAATACAAAATTAGCTGGTCCTGGTGGCAGTGCCTGTAATCCCAGCTACTCGAGAGGCTGAGGCAGGAGAATTGCTTGAACCTGGGAGTCAGAGGTTGCAGTGAGCCGAGATTGTGCCATTGCACTCCAGCCTGGGTGACAGAGCAAAACTCTGTCTCAAAAATAAATAAATAAATAAATAAATAATAAATTTTTTTTTTTTTTTTGTAGAGATGAGGGTGTTGCCTAGGCTGGTCTCCAATTGATGGACTCAAGCAGTCCTCCTGCCTTGGCCTCCCAAAGTGCTGAGATTACAGGCATGAGCCACTGTATCCAGCCCTCATTTAGTCTATTCATTGGTTTCTGCCTCTATTTATATGCCCAGAGGTAACACTAGTAGTCATAGGCTCTGAAGGGTTAAAGAGACTGCCTTTGGTTTTTAGTCTGTTTTCTTATTCTCACCCAAAATTACACCTCAGATGAGAATATTTTTGTCATTTAATATACAGGTAATAATTTCCCTATTCCATATCTTTCTTTAGTGATCCTCTAATATTATACAGTCCTTACAGGTAGACAGCTCATCATCATAATTTTACTGATAGAAGTTTAAGCCTTTGAGCCAATGTTTGTAGATGTGTTTCCTTGGATGACCTGATTAGAGAGAAAGGAAAACGTTCATTAATATTTCCTCTTAGTTAATTCATTCATTCTTAATCAGCTTTCAGGTTGACTATTTTCTCTCTGTTTAAAAAAGAGCTATTGGAAAGTAGACAGATAAAAAATTTTACTAGATTCTTTGTAGGAGAGAAAGATGGCCTGATTTTTTCTCATTGTTCTTATCAAACAGCAACCTCAAACCTCTTCAGGGGAAGGTGTAGCATGTATGAAAGCTGACTTCAAAGTATCATGGGGCCAGCTTTAGGCCATTTGTGATTCATGGCTCCTCTCACACAATGCTGCCCTTTAAATGAATTTGGAAACTTGCTCAGAACCAAAGATTAATTTTAGTGGAGGAAATATACTTGAGAATAAAAAACAGGCTGGGCATGATGTCTCAGACCTGCAGTCCCAGCACTTTGGGAGACCAAGGCAGAAAGATTGGCAGAAGTCCAAGACCAGCTTAGAAAACATAGTGAGAACCTCTTTTCTAATAAAATAAAATAATTCTTAATATTTTTTGAGAAAGTCTTGCTCTGTCACCCAGCTGGAGTGCAGTGGTGCAATATCAGCTCACTGAAACCTCTGCTTCCCATGTTCAAGCGATTCTCCTGCCTCACCCTCCTGAGTAGCTGGGACTACAGGAGTGTACCATTACCCCCAGCTATTGTATCTTTAGTAGCGATGGAGTTTCATCATGTCAGCCAGGTTGGTCTCCAACTCCTGACCTCAAGTGATCACCTGCCTCAGCCTCCCAAAGTGCTGGGATTACAGGTGTGAGCCCCCATGGCTGGTCTAAATTGTTTTCTTTTTTAAAGAGAAACTAAGAAGCATCCATTAGTGGCAGCAAAAGCAGGAGCCATGATAACATCCCTGAAATGCCAGTTTTTCTATTACTTCCATTGCTGTGGTTTCCTGAGTGAGACACAAGTTATTTATTCCAACAAAACTGATATGGCAGGTTATATGGTTATATGTATGTTAGAAGTTATAAAAATTTTGAATGCTCTTTTAAATAATTTCTTAAGAGGGAAAAATGTTAAATTTGACTTGTCTGTTTTCTGACAGTAGACCAAAATTTGATACAATTGAATCATACTGCAGCAGAATTCACCCTGTGCTAGGACATCCAGTAATGCTTTTCATCCCTGATGACGTGGCTGGCATGGACTTGTTGGGAGAACTGATACTGACTCCAGCAGTTGCATTGTGCCCCGGCCCAAAGGTTTTTTCCAATCAGCTTAACAGCATTTCTTCAGTTTCCATATCCTTTTGATGAAAAATTCCACCCAATTACCTTTGAAATGGGTTTTTATATCCCAGTTTTAGAAAAGCCTTTAGTATGTGTATTCGGCATCTACAAATATGTATGATTTGTATAAAAACATATAATTGAATGTGAAAGCCAAGCTTGAACATTTGCCAGGGAACTGAAAACTATAAAATGTGACACATGTCATACATTTTTCTTATAATTCAATGTGACTGAAGCATGAAATGAATGGTACATGAGGGAGATATAAGGCTGGAAAAATAGTCTGGAGTTGAATATGATAGATCTTGAGTGCCATACTACGGATTGTGAACTTTATTCTCTGTATAGTAAGAAACCATTGGATGTTTTGGGAGGAGTCTTTAGCAGCATTATATAGTATGGATGGGAGACAGAAGTTAGTAATACTAAGTAAATAAGTAAGTGAACTGGGTTAAAAAATAATGAGTGCCTGATGGCTGGGTGCAGTGGCTCACACCTGTAATCCCAGCACTTTGGGAGGCCAAGGTGGGAGGATCACTTGAGGTCAGGGGTTCGAGACCAGCCTGGCCAATTTGGCGAAACACTCTTTACTAAAAATACAAAAATTAGCTAGGTGTAGGTGGGGGGGTGGGGCGCCTATAGTCCCATCTACTTGGGAGGCTGAGGCAGGAGAATCACTTGAACCGGGGAGGTGGAGACTGAAGTGAGCCAAGAACACAACACTGCATTCCAGCTTGGGCAACAGAGCAAGACTCTGTCTCAAAAAAAAAAAAAAAAAAAAAAAAAAGAAGAAAGAAAGAAATAAAAAAATATTAATAATGAGTGCTTGAATCTAAAGTGTGGTCGACATGGAAAGGCCAGACTTATCACCTGAAATAATGAACAAAATGTAACCAGTTCATTATCAAGGTAGGGAGAGATTAGGGGCAGGGAACATCTAAGGTTGATGTCAGATTTCTAGGAATAGAATAGGCAAATACAGAGGACAGAATGTAAATGGAGGGGCTTTTTTTTTTGTTTTTTTTGACAGAGTTGGGGTCTGTTGCCCAGGCGGAGTACATTGACATGATCTTGGCTCACTGCAACCTCTGCTTCCTGGACTCAAACCATCCTTCCATCTCAGCCTCCTGAGAGACCACAGGCGCATGCCACCACGCCCAGCTAATTTTTGTATTTTTGGTAGAGACAGAGTTTCACTGTGTTGCCCAGGCTGGTCTCAAACTCCTGGACTCATGTGATCCACCAACCTCAGCTGGGATCACAGGCATGAGACATTGTGCTCTGCCTAGAGGGGCTTCTTTTCAGAGTAATGAAAATGTTCTAAAATTGATGGTGGTGGTGATTGTACAACCCTTTGAATATACTAAAACCTATTTTGTTATACATTTAAAATGAGTGAATTGTATGCGATGTGAATTACATCTCAATAGAGCTATTAAAAAAGATTTCCATGGTTAACTGACAGAATAACAATACTGTCAGCAAGATACAAAACATTAGTAGCAGATTTGGGGGATAAAGAAGATGAGTTTGACATTAAACATGTTGTTTATGGTGCCACAAGACATCCTTTGAACATAGTAAGCAGCTATACAGAAATTTGGACTGGGATTTGGAAATGATCAGAGATATAGATACAGAATTTTAGAGTCGCCAGCCTGGCAACAGAGCAAGATTCTGTCTCAAAAAAAAAAAAAGCAAGAACTTAGCAAAAATAAAGCAAAGAGAGACAAGTCAGGGAAAATACAGAAGAGAGAGGTTAACAGAGGAAAGAATGAAACTGTCTAATGTATATTTAATTGATGTCCCAAAAGAGAAGAGAAAAGAGAAAATGGGGTAGAAACAATATTTGAAGAGTTAATGGCTGAAACAACTGAGACAGATTTAAGAACAGAATAATCAAGCAGTATAAATAAAAAAAGATTTCCACAACTATAGAAGATGAAAAACAGAAAAATCTTAATATCAGTTAGGAGGACAAATCATCTTTAAAAGATAAACAATTTAACAGCTGACTCCCCATACCAACAGAAGGTGTTAAACTAATAATGTCCTGAAATAAAATAATTACCAACCTACAATGTTATATCCAATACAAATATCCCTCAACATAAAAGGTAATAAACTTACCTGTATATTATGTTAAAATTATAATCCATGTAACAAGAAGAATTAATTCAAAAGATTTTAAAACATGGTGTTTTGACTATACATTCTTGGCAGGATATACTCTAAGGATGAAATAAAGTCCAAAGACCTCTTAAAATTTATTCAGTGGCTTATTAGTAATAATATTGGTATTTTACATTGGAATTATTATATGCATGTTTATGATAATTATGTTAACATTGTTAGGAATCACAATTTTTAGCATCGGAAGATATGTGAGTGTAAATTCAGAAAAACAATTTTTTAAAGGGGTCTTGCTCTGTTGCCCAGGCTAAAGTGCAGTGGTGTGATCATAGCTCACAGCAACCTCAAACTTACGGGCTTAAGCAATCCTCCTCCTGAGTAGCTGGACTACAGGCATGCACTATCATGCCTGGCTAATTTTTTTTTAATTTTTATTTTTTTGTAGACACAGTCTCACCCTCGAATCTCCAAATTTAATGAAAACTATAAACCTGCAGATTCGTGATCAATGAACCCTAAGTGTAAGAAATACAAAGAAAATTACACCAAGTCACATCATAAAGTATTTAAAGCCGGTAATAAATTTTTTAAAGCAGCTGGAGGCTGGGCGTGGTGGCTCACGCCTGTAATCCAAGCACTTTGGAGGCCAAGGTGGGTGGATCACCTGAGGTCGGGAGTTCAAGACCAGCCTGACCAACATGGTGAAACCCCGTCTTTAAAAAATAAATACATTAATTAATTAAAAAAAAAGGCAGCTGGAGATGAAAAAGACACATTATGTATAGAGGAACAAAATATGGCAGATTTCTCACTGGAAACAGTGTTAGCTAGAAGAAAGTGGGGTAACATCTTTATAAGGTATTCAGAAAAAAAAAGAAGGCAAAATGAAGAATTTTTCAGACATAGAAAAGGTGAAAGAATTCATTATCAGAAGACTTGTATTATAAGAAATGTTAAAGGAAATCTTTTAGGTAGAAGAAAAACTATGCCAGACAGAATTCTGGATCTACCCAAAAAAAGAAGAGAACTGGAAGTGGTGACTATGTGAGTAGATACAAAATAACTTTTGACCTTTTAAAAAAACAAAATCTCCTTCATGAGTATATAAACCAAAAAGTATCTAAGACAGGTCTCAATCAGTTTAGAAGTTTATTTTGCCAAGGTTAAGGATGGCCTGGGAGACAGGTCTGTGCCTTTCTCTAAAAATGATTTTGAGGGCTTCAGTATTTAAAGGGGAAAAGCAGGCTGGAGGGGAAAGAGGAAGGGGTTGGTAACATTATTGAATACATATGTTACAAGAGAAGAGGAGCAAGTAGGGAAATAGTCAATTATGTATTTGTCTTGTGCTCAGTAAATTGGCACTTTACATGAGAGAAGGTGAACATAAGAGTAGCTACCTGTGGAAATATTTAACTTTTTATCTGTAGCTATCTGCTTAGGAACAAAAGAAGAGGCAGCTTCTTGCATGGCTCAGCTTTCAGCTAAATTATTTCCTTTTGGCATAGTGATTTGGAGTCTTGAGTTTTAATTTTCCTTTAACAAGTACCTCACCAGAAAAAAAAAATCTTTTTTTTTTTCTTGAGGCAAAGTCTTGTTCTGCTGCCCAGGCTGGAGGGCAGTGGCATCATCACAGCTCACTGGAACCTCCGCCTCCCAGATTGGAGCGATTCTCCTGCTTCAGCCTCCTGAGTAGCTGGGATTACAGGCACACATCACCACACCCGGCTTATTTTTGTATTTTTAGTAGAGAAGGGGTTTCCCCATGTTGGCCAGGCTGGTCTCAAACTCTTGACCTCAGGTGATCTGCCTGCCTCAGCCTCCCAAAGTGCTGGGATTACCAGAGTGAGCCACCAGGCCCAGCCAAAAAAAAAAAAAATACATATACATATATATATATATATATA
>NW_022436954.1:4163042-4293364 GCF_009761245.1 Sapajus apella | reverse complement strand
GAGAGAGAGAGAGAGAGAGAGAGAGAGAGAGATGTCTTACTATCATTTTCTATTTTCTTCATATTCCTTTTTGAGACAGATCTCACTCTGTCACCCAGGTTGGAGTGCAGTGGTGTGATCTCAGCTTACCACAACCTTCTCCTCCTGGGTTCAATCAGTTCTCCTGCCTCAGCCTCCCAAGTAGCTGAGACTACAGGTGCCCACCACCATGGCTGGCTAATTTTTGTATTTTTAATAGAGACAGGGTTTTGCCATGTTGGCCAGGCTGGTCTTAAACTCCAGATCTCAAGTGATCCACCCGCCTTGGCTTCCCAAAGTGCTAGGATTATAGGCATGAGCTACCGCACCTGGCCTAGATTCTTCATATTTCTTATGCTTAGGGTTCATTGATCATGGATCTGCAAAAATTTAATGTATAAGGTTTATAACATCTGTGAAAGTAAAATGTGTGACAGTAGCACAAAGGCCAAGAAGAGAGAAGCAGAAGTATATTGTTTGATTCTTAGACTATATATGAATTGTTATAATATCATTTGAAGGGACACTATGATAAGTTAAAGTTGTATACTAATAAAGCCTAGCAATTCCTAGGTTAATACAACAGTTATAACCGATAACTCAAAAAGGAGATAAAATGGAATTATAAAAAAATTCCTGGCAGGTATGGTGGCTCTAACCTGTAGTCCCAGCTACCCTGGAGACTGATACAGAGAGAGGATTGCTTGAGCCCAGGAATTTGATGCTGCAGTGAGCTATGATCACATCATTGCACTCCAGTCTGAGCAACAGAGACCCTGCATCTTTTTTAAAAAGGTGGGGGGTTGGCTGGGCGCAGTGGCTCATGCCTGTAATCCCAGCACTTTGGGAAGCCAAGGCAGGCAGATCACCTGAGGTTGGGAATTTGAGACCAGCCTGACCAACATGGAGAAACCCCTTCTCTACTAAAAATACAAACTTAGCCAGGTATGGTGTCACATGCCTGTAATTCCAGCTACTCAGGACGCTGAGGCAGGAGAATCGCTTGAACCTGGGAGGTGGAGGTTGTGGTGAGCCAAAATCGCACCATTGCACTCTAGCCTGGGCAACTAGCAAAACGCTGTCTCAAAAAAAAGGGGTGGGGGGCAGGGGTAGAGAGAGAAAACACATTTTAAAACTTAAAAAACAATTTCTAATTCAAAAATAGAAAAGAGGAAAAAGGAAACAAAGAATACAAGCAATAAATGGAAAAGAGATAACAAGATGATGGATTCAAACCCAACTATAGCTATATTCATATTACATGTAAATGATTTAAACAACTGCATATAAGACAACCGCACATCTTGGCTCTTCAAACACTTCCCTCTTGTAATGAGTTTGCATCTTAAAAATCTTGCCCTAAACAGTGAGTCAGCCTTAGTTCATGTGTTAATGCCTTCTGAGGTTTGTGAGGGAGACTTCATTTATGGGTATAAAGCCTCCCTTTTTTCTGTGATCACTTTCCATAATGCCCCAGTGCCCACTGGGTAGGAATTTTAATCCTCACACTTAATACCATGTGTTTATCCCACAAGAAAGAGGATGAAAACAAAGAAAGATAAAGGAAAGTCCACATTCTGGTCTCTTTGGCCTTGGTTCAGGAGACAAGAAAGGTTAAGCAGTGGTTCTTAATGGGGTAATTTTGAATGGGAAGTTCAGAGATAGAAACCATTTCAGGGGCCTGCCTTCCTTTGTTTAAGAGAATAGGCTTGGAGACAAGTTTCCTTCTCAATCTGAGTATACTCAAATACTTCGTAGAAAATATTCTCTTGTATATACTTCTAGCACGTATCACATTGTATTACAGTTTGCTGGTTTTCATGTCTGTCTCCCACACTGTAAATATGATAAACTTGAGGATAGGTATTATCTGGATATTCATCTTGGTACCCCCAGAACTGAGAACTTAAAACAGTGTTAACCTGTGGTGCCACTCAAATCTATGATCATGTGAACCAGATGAATAAATAAACTGTTCCAATGTTATATCTGTGGCTCACACTTATTAAACCCAGAATAAATTTCCGGGGATCCTAGTGGATCTATATCTGGTGCCTCACACCTGTCTTCAATGTGGAAAAGGCGTAATATGTAACTGCATAGAACATTTATTTATGGGAGTGTAAACGAGGTCAGTGTTATGTTTGTTTTATACAAGTGAATACATAGTCATAAGATACTAAAATTTGGCAATTTTCTTTAGCAACTATACATATTTCTATATGGACCTTTGGGTCTGCCTCTGATATTGTCAACTTGGGAGCAGCCAATGACTACTTTCTTCAAAGATACCTCTTCTTTAATTGACTGGAAAAAATACCATTTGTGTATGGTACCCAATTTGGATCTCAATTTGGATAGAGGTATATCTTCCATCTCTCTGCACAGGAGTGAAGAAACTTGAAGAATATTAGAGAAATGAAAGGAAATATGAATAGAAAGTATACATAATTTTTTATTTTATTTTATTTTTTGAGATGGAGTCTCACTTTCTTGCCAGGCTGGAGTGCAGTGGCATGATCTTGGCTCACTGCAACCTCCAACTCCCTGGTTCAAGCAATTCTCCTCTCTCAGCCTCCCGAGTAGCTGGGATTACAGGCACACACCACCATGCCCAGCTAATTTTTGTATTTTTAGTAGAGATGGGGTTTCACCGTGTTAGGCAGGATAGTTTCAATCTCCTGACCTCGTGATCCCCCCACCTCAGCCTCCCAAAGTGCTGGGATTACAGGCATGAGCCACCATGCCTGGCAAAAGTATATATAAAAATATGATCCAGAGAGGCCGGGTGCGGTGGCTCAGGCCTGTAATCTCAGCACTTTGGGAGGCCGACGCAGGCAGATCACGAGGTCAGGAGATCGAGACCAGCCTGACCAACATAGTGAAACCCCGTCTCTACTAAAAATACAAAAATTAGCTGGGTGTGGTGGCATGCGCCTGTAGTCTCAGTTACTCGGGAGGCTGACACAGGAGAATTGCTTGAACCCAGGAGGCAGAGATTGCAGTGAGCCGAGATGTTGCCACTGCACTCCAGCCTGGGTGACAGAGTGAGAAAAAATAAAATTTAAAAAAATCTGAAAAAAATAAAATAAAAAAAAATATGACCCAGAGATCTGATGGCCTAGTTTGGGGTTTGGGGGTCAGGGTCTGGCCAAGCGTGAGAGACCACTTGAAGTGAGGCAAATAGGTGTCAAACCAGGCAAAGCTCTTTCAGAGCTTGTTTTGGTGTTGCATGTTTTTGTTGTTGTGGTGGTGGTGGTTGTTGTTTTATGGAGTCTTGCTCTGTCACCCAGGCTGGAGTGCAGTGGTGCAATCTCAGCTGGCTGCAACCTCCTCCTCCTGGTTTCAAGTGATCTTCCTGCCTCAGCCTTCCTAGTAGCTGGGATTATAGGTGCCCGCCACCATGCTTGGCTAATTTTTTTTTTTTTTTTTTTGTATTTTTCTTAGAGACGGGATTTCCCCATGTTAGGGCCAGGCTGGTCTTGAACTTCTGACCTCAAATGGTCCACCTGCCTTGGCCTTCCAAAGTGCTGGGATTATAGGCGTGAGCCACCACGCCTGGCCTGACATTGCATGTTGATACTAGTTCTCCTCTTACTTCCTCTGCTGCCTCCTCTATTCTTGGTCTTTCTGTTAGATACTTGTTCAGAGGATTTCTAATGTACCTAATCTGTCAACTCTGGGCCTTTACAAAGGTGAGTAAGGGAGCAATGACACCTCTGAACTACTGTGGAAGAGAAATGCTTCATAATGAACTGAGAAAATCCATATAAAATTTCTTAGAAACAATTAAAACACATACAAATGCAAGACATAATACTATTAGGCCTAGGAAGCTGGCTGTAATATTCATGTAAGTTGTAACCACACCAGCTTTGGGTGAATCATGCCAAAAGCTGGAAGGTTAATAACTGAGCTAATAAATAAAACTGGGAAATTGGAATATGCAGCCATGGGTTATATCTAGGAGGGCTGCAGTTTTGAGATTGTTTTAGCTAGAATCCTTTGAAATTTAGAAGGTAGTCTGGTCGTTTGGCTCCTGAGGAAGATGACCAGTAGGGAAGAGGTATTCTGCGGCTGGTATAAGAAGATTGAAGCCTACTGGGATAGGGCAGTATCTTAGAATAATAGACTCTTCACCTATGAAGGAAGGAAGCCTTGGGATAAGATTCTTTGTTCTTGAGTGGGTAGTTATTCCAGAAGAGGGTGTCCTTAGACAGGGTCTCTGTAAATGATAGTTTTATGGGAAAAGAATATTTTGTCTTAACAGACAGAATGTCATGCCATCAGGATTTCGAATAGAGAGATGACTACTGAGTTTCTACGGATCTCCATATCTCCTTTTCTCATTCATTTTTGTTTTCAGGCTTTGCTGATTTAGTTTTTTGCCAATTCATGGTGCCTGAACTTTCTCAGTTAACTTTGGAAATGAATAATGTAGAAAATGTCCCCTCATCTCCCTCCCTGATTACTCTAAAGGACAGAACCAGGATCCACATGGAGGTACTTCTCTATATGGATCTGAAATATAAGACTATCCTGATTTTATTCTAAAGGATCAAGGTGCTAGAAAGTGACCACTAGACATTGGATTACTTGTGGATACAAATATATAGTATTGGGGATAAGAGCACAGATTTTGGAGTCAGTCTAGCAAAATCTAGAACTCAGTTCCCCTACTTATTAGCACCTTACCCATTGGGCAAGGTATTTAACTTATCTGTGCCTCTTATCTTTAAAAGGACATACAAGTAAGGTCCTATCCGATAATGTTATTGTGAAGTCTAAATGTTGAAATAGTACATAAGCATTTGATATAGTACCTGGCCTGTAACGAAAGTTAGCTGTTATCATTACACTCAGGTGAATCTAACCTCTTACCAGCCATACCTGCCTTAGAAAGTTGTACAAGGAATCAGTGAATTTATTGTGTAGTGCTTCTCAGTAAATGTAAAGGAGTGCTGTTTGGTTTGCATTTTACACACCTAGTTACTATTTAATGTTCTTCCTGTGCATCATTATGATTTGCTTCCATCATGTGGACAGATAAACAGGTTCAGGAGGGGAAATGAGTGTTTGAATTTAGATCTCCTATTCTCAGATCATTCTTTGTTCAGAATACAGGTTCTGTAGTCACTTGGCATTTTGAGGGCTTTACGTATCTTAGAAATTCGTGTATTATCTTGTCCTCTAGATTTGTTGCTTCCAGATGTGAGTTATCAGGTGGAATCCAGAGAGGGGGATCAATCTCAGAATATGGACCTTCAAGGACAAACTCTGCTGCTTTTTCTCTTTGTGGATTTCCACAGTGCATTTCCAGTTCAGCAAATGGAAATCTGGGGTAAGTATAAGAGAATGGGGTTGCCAGCTTGAGTATGCCAAATGCTAGGAGAAAGGGAAGATTTGTATAATGCATACATCTAAATTAGATATATTTCTATAGAATAAAGTTCAATGAAAAACCTTGCTTAATAAGTTAAATAAATATATCCTGTAGAAAAGATTCATATATTGATGCATCACTTAAATGACAACATTGCTAGGTCTGGTTGGTCAGACATCAGCAGCCGTTGGTATTGCTCCCTAGGGATCCATGGTTCTCAACGTTAGCCACATAATATATTACCTGGAGAGCATCTAAAATGCTCACTCTCCAGGGATTCTGATTCAGATGGACTGAGGTGGTGCTCAGGTCTCAGTATGTTTTTAAAATTTTTTAATTTTTAGAGTTGCTCTGTCATCCAGGCTGGAGTGCAGTTGCATGAGCGTAGCTCACTGCAACATCAAACTCCTGGGCTCAAGTGGTCCTCCTGCTTTAGCCTCCCTAGTAGCTGGGCCTACAGATGCATGCCACTGCACCTGGATAACTTTTTCAATTATTTTTTGTGGAGATGGAGGTGTTGCTTTGTTGCCCAGGCTGGTCTTGAACTCCTGGCTTCAAGTGATCTTCCTGCCTCAGTGTCCCAAAGTGCTTGTCCATATGTTTTTAAAGCTTCTCAGACCAGGCGTGGTGGCTCACGCCTGTAATCTCAGCACTTTGGAAGTCCAAAGTGGGTGGATCATTTGCAGCCAGAGGTTTAAGACTAGCCTGGCTAACATGGTGAAACCCTGTTTCTATTAAAAATACAAAAATTAGCCGGTGTGGTGGTAGCTGCTTGTAATCCCAGCTATTCGGGAGGCTGAGGCAGGAGTATCACTCAAACCCAGGAGGCAGAGGTTGCAGTGAGCCGAGATCACACCACTGCACTCCAGCCTGGGCAAGACATTGAGACTCTGTCTCAAAAAATAAAATAAAATAAAATAATAAAATTGCTTCTCAGGTGATTCTGATGTACAGCCAGCCTTGGGAACTTTTCATCACCATACTGCCTTTCTAGGTGGATTAAAAAAAATGCACACCTGTCCTTACTCAGGTATGCAATGAGGAACTTTGGTGTTTATTAGATGGGTGATAACTTGTTATCACTCAGAGAGGTTCTCTATGATAAAGATAAAGTAGTGGTTTCATTTTCTGGTCCATGAAACATGCATCAGAATCACCTAGATCATCATCATCATCTTCATTATTGCAGAAACAAGGTATTCTGTGTTGCCCAGGCTGAACTCCTAGGCTCAAGAGATGCTCCCATGTCAGCCTTCCAAAGTGCTGGGATTACAGGCATGAGCCACCATGTGCGGCCTCAAGTGATTCTTAAATAGTGAAATTTGAAAACCACTGAGCATGAGCAGGACTTGGCTTCTGCATTTTAATCCTATAAACCCTGGGACATAAATTTAAGTATTTCTCAATCCCCTCCTAATCTTTGAGGAAAGTTACAAGGAGAAGTGGAGATTATACAAGTTTGGAAAAGGGTTCATAAGCCTCCCTTTTGGTGCTTCTGATGTGTCTCTCTGTTCTCCTTTCTCTATGGCCCAGTGTGTTTTTGTGGGACTGTATGCTCCACGCACTCCAGTGCTATTTGGTGTGGCTCTGCTTCCACTGAGTCATAAGAAAAAAGAGACTGCTTACAACCCCAGACCAAAAGAGATCATGTCGACTAGGTGTCAACTATTTATTGAACAAACCATTGTCGGCTGTGGTATTCTTCCTGCTACCTTCCTTCTGAGCCTCTCAGATGTAAGATAAGGCTTCCTTTTCCTTGCTTCTTCCCAGCACATGCTGTATACACTGTAGGAGAGAACTGTTTTCTTGGGCTCTGGCTTGCAGCTCTTTGAGTAGCTAGTGGTCTTTGATGCCCCGCTGTTCCAGTGATTAAGGCCAGGGGAATGGGAAATAGAAGATGCCCAAACTAATGTGAGGATTCCTAAGGCTGTTCCCTGTAGCCTATGCTCACATAGAGGCTGGTAGGAGCGACAGCTTATTATTGTGGAAAAGATAACAGGGTGGAATCAAGAGACCTGGGTTAAATTTTAGCAGATACCAACTTCTTCAATGATTTTTGGAAAGCATGTCATGTAAATCTGAGCTTCCCTTTTCATATCTTTAACATGAGATTGTTAGGCTAGGCCCCATCAAAGGCCTTTCCAGGTCTAAAACCCTCTTGAGACTGAAGATCTGCTACCTTCTGATGGTTTTTTTTTTTTTTTAAGGTCTGCCAGAGGTAATCCTTGGATAATGCAAGCCTGATACCATGTTCTGAGCCCTACTGAACATTCCTTAAGAACTCAGATTCCTCAGAAACACATTGTTATCATTCTGGATACACTGTGATAATTTGTACACTTCTGTTTAGCTTGATTCTGAAGGCCTGCGGTATTGTAGTCATTGTACTCAGTATTGGATTTAAAAGAAGTTCATCAATGTAGTGGTAAACACAGTGTCTTACATCTTACACATCTGGTAGTTTAGGGTTAGCCTCTGAAGATGATGCACAGTGAGGGGAGGGGAGGTAGATATAGATGTAGTGATAATTTTGCCTTTTCTTCCCCCCTTTTCTTTCTCATATCCTTAAAAGCTTTCTCTAGAGCCTCTTCTTTTAGGAACCCGATTGTTCAAAATTAGTGTGTCTTTAAGAAAAATCCATGTGTCTTTAAGAAAATCACTTAATTGGCCATATGCCCACCTACCTTGTCATGGTAACTTTTTTGTGATTAACTCATTTTTTTTTCTTGTGACTAAGTCATTATTTTCCCCAATGTCAAAAAAATTTGGTGGTCAAAAGTTTTAGGAATGAACTTTGGCTTTTAAATTAAATGTCTGCTTTCAAAAGAGATCTGATTTCTTGAAGCTATTCTTAGAACCAAACTATGGAAAATAGCAATCTAGATGATATATTTACATAGCAATAGCAATATTTTCCTGTTGAATATTGCAGTGTACATTTCAAAACACTTCATAGGCCAGGCACCATGATTTGGCACCTGTAATCCCAGTACTTTGAGGGGCCAGGACTGACTGAGCCATTCAAGACTACTTGGGCAACATAGCGAGACCTCATCTCTACATATAATTTAAAAATTTAGCCAGGTGCGGCGGCTCACACCTGTAATCCCAGCACTTTGGGAGACTGAAGCAAGAGGATCACCTGAGGTCAGGAGTTTGAGACCAGCCTGGTCAACATGGCGAAACTCTGTCTCTACTAAAAATACAAAATTAGCTGGGCGTGGTGGCGGGTGCCTGTAATTCCAGCTACTTGGGAAGCTGAGCCAGGAGAATCACTTGAACCCGGGAGGCAGAGGTTGCAGTGAGCTGAGATCATACCATCGCACTCCAGCTTGGACAATAAGAGCGAAACTCCATCTTTAAAAAAAAAAAAAAAAAAATGGCCAGGCATGGTGGTGATGTACACCTGTGGTCCCAGGTATTCAGGAGGCTGAGGTGGTAGGATCACTTGAGCCCTGGCTGGTGAGGCTGCAGTGAGCCGAGATTGTGTCACTGCCCTCCAGGCTGGACAACAAAAAAGTCCACAAAACACTTCAGGTACATTATGGCAGTTTATCTACACAACATACCTGTGAGAACAGGTGGTATAAAGCCATTTTCTATACTGAAGAAAAGACTTCATCACCACTAGTTGGTGGCAGAGTTGATCCTAGAATCTGTGTTCTCCTTGACTCTAGCTCCAGAATCCTTTTGAGCTTACCACATATTACCTTCCCTACCAGGAAAGCATCATGGTGTGTTGTGGTAGAAAATGTTCTTCTGACTTGCATTTTTAATACAGTCCTGGAAAAAGCCAGCCAGTTTTAGGCTGCTTCACCATAGAATTCCGAACACTGAAAACAAAGAATAATCAAGAAGGATTTTCTCCAGGTGACCTGTAAAGTAAATTTGGCTTCCTATGTCTGATGCATCAGAATCATTAAATGGTGGCCTATTGTTTGATGGCATAATTTTTTTGCCTATGGCTCTCACATGTTAGCTTTTCTGAATGAGGCTGAGCAGTGCTGCCTGTGGTTACTTTAACAGAGATAATCCTGCATTTCAAAATACCTCATACGAACAGTTCTGTGTCATTTTTGTGAATTTTAACCTTTTCTTTACCACAGCACATCTGAAAGCACAACAGTGACGCTCACACAGGCATGGAGGAGGGTTGGACACACTCTATAGGATGTTTGCTTCTCCCTTTCTCCTCCCTTCTGGGAGTCACTAGGATTCTCATTTATAGTATGTGGTATATATTTCTGCTATGAATTAAACAGGATCCCTCACTTGTTTCTTTAAAAGTAATGTCATTCTTCACCTTAATTTTTCTGAGCTTTCTTTTATTTATAAGTGGGAATTGGGTAGGTTTGTTTCTTGAGAGATTTACTCTAAAAAAGATATTTGTAGATATGTAGGGGTCTCTTCTTCCAAGAGGCATCGTTCTCACTCCCAGTCCTGACTCAGAACACATGAACAGCAATCTTGAGGTAGTTATCCTTGCTCATGGTTAATCCTAGAATAATGCAAACCTGATACCATGTTCTGACCCTTATTGAACATTCCTTAAGAATTCAGATTCCTCAGAAATACCGTGTTACCATTCTTGAACTACTGTGTTAATTTGTTCAGCTTGACTCTGAGGGTCTGCAGTATCTCAGTTGTTGTACTCAGTGTTGGATTTAAAAGAAATTCATCAACGTATTAGTAAACAAGTGTCTTAAATCTTACACATCTGGTAATTTAAGACTAGCCTTTGAAGAAGATGCACAGTAAGGGGAAGTAGATATTGTGATAATTTTACCTTCTCCCTCCCCTTAGGAGTCTATGCTTTGCTCACAACTCATCTCAATGCCATCCTTGTGGAGAGCCACAGTGTAGTTCAAGATTCTATCCAGTTTATTGTGGACCAGGTCTTGGAGCAACATCACCAGGCTGCCAAGGTAATAAGGAATTCACAGCCTCCTTTCTCCTATTCTCTAAGGAAAAGACAGCAAGCATATAATAGCAGGCAGGGCCCAGGAGCCCTTGCCCCCTTAATGCCCCTTCCTCTCCTCTTCTGTCACCGGGGGTGATCTTGTAACACTGCATCTAGCCTACAACTCAAACTTTAGCTTAGATGGATCACTGTAACCAGCTTGCTTAGTCTTGCCTCCTAGTAGGTGTGTTTGGGTAAATAGGGAAATAGATAATAGGTAAAAATGGCTGATAGCACACCTCTTCCTTGTCTATATAACCTCTTCCCCTTCCCACCCCACACAGACTTCTGGAGCTGCTGCTTCAATGTATCTTACATTCTTCCCCCATTTTCCTAATTGTTTACACCACCACTTTCTCTTCTTACTTGATTTTCTGAATCCATCCATCCTGCGTACTTTTGGTAACACATTTCTTACCTCATATGGCCCCCTTTTCAGGTAAAAGACAACCACACTAAGAGAGGAGAACTGAAAGTTTTTTTTTTTTTTTTCCAAATAGTATGTTTTCTTGACCAGTGTTCTTATTGCTTGTCTTCTCTAAATGTGTCTGTGCCAATAAGTCATCTCTGTGAAATGAGAGAACATTTAAAATTTTTATTTTAATCCCTAAGTGTTATGATATAAAAATATGTGAAGAGCTCAGTAACTTTTATTGATGGAGAGGAAGAATTGTTGAAATCCTGCTCTGATGGAAATGTGTGGCCCCTCTGGGATTCTCTAAACCACATCTTGGAATTCATGCAAGTCTCCCCCTTACTTGTTATGTTTCCCAGGCTCAGCAGAAACTACAGGCCTCACACTCAGTGGCTGTGAACTCCATCATGAGTATTCTGACTGGAAGCACTAGGAGCAGCTTCCGAAAGATGTGTCTCCAGACCCTTCAAGTTAGTAGGAGATTGGGATGAGGGATGCTTAAAAGTGCCAGGGTTTTGGCTGGGTACGGTGGCTCATGCCTGTAATCACAGCACTTTCGGAGGCCAAGGTGGGAGGATCGCTTGAGCCCAGGAGTTTGACACCAGCCTGGGCAACATAGAGAGATCCTGTCTCTACAAATAATTAAAAAATCAGGAGCCAGGTGGTGACTCACACCTGTAATCCCAGCACTTTGGGAGGCTGAGGTGGGCGGGTCACCTGAGGTCGGGGGTTCTAGACCAGCCTGACCAACATGGAGAAACCACATCTCTACTAAAAATACAAAATTAGCCAGGTGTCATGGCGCAACCTGTAATCCCAGCTATGCAGGAGGCTGAGGCAGGAGAATCGTTTGACCCAGGGAGGTGGAGGTTGTGGTGAGCCAAGATCACACCACTGCACTCCAGACTGGGCAACAAGAGCAAAACTTAATCTAAAAAAAAAAAAATCAGCCAGGTGTGGTGTGAACCTAGGATGTTGTGCCTGAGCCATGATCACATTAATGTACTCCAGCCTGGGCAACAGAGTGAGACCTGTCTTTAAAAAAAAAAAAAAAAATGCTGGGCACAGTGGCTCACACCTGTAATCTCAGCACTTTGGGAGGCCGAGGCAGGCGGATCACAGGGTCAAGAGATCAAGACCATCGCCAACATGGTGAAACCCCGTCTCTACTAAAAATACAAAAAAAGTAGCTGGGCGTGGTGGCACATGCCTGTAATCCCAGCTACTCGGGAGGCTGAGGCATGAGAATCACTTGAACCCAGGAGGCTGAGGTTGCAGTGAGCCAAGATCGTGCCACTGCAGTCCAGCCTGGGTGACAGAGTGAGATTCTGTCTGGGGAAAAAAAAAAAAAAAAAAAGACTGCGGGCAGTGGCTCATGACTGTAATCCCATCACTTTGGGAGGTCAGGAGTTTGAGACCAGCCTGGCCAACATGGTAAAACCCTGTCTCTACTAAAAATACAAAAATCAGCTGGCTTTGGTGGCAGGTGCCTGTAATCTTAGCTACTTGGGAGGCTGAGGCAGGAGAAATGCTGGAACCTGGGAGGCAGAGGTTGCAGTGAGCCTAGATCATGCCATTGCACTTCAGCCCAGGCGACAACAGTGAAACTCTGTCGCAAAAAAAAAAAAAAAAGGCACCAGGGTTTTAATGACATTCTACTGTTTATCTTTTTAATATGTACAGTGTTTTTAGAGACATTATTTTATATGCTCCAATGTGATACTACATAGTACCAGGCCTAAGTTTTAAGAAATATTCATTGAATAGTAGTATGTTTACTGTTTTACAAATGAGAAAACAAGTTATTTAAGATTTCTGCTTTCTTTTGTTTTTTTGAGACCAAGTTTTGCTCTTGTTGTCCAGGCTGGAGTGCAGTGAATCTCAGCTCACTGCAACCTCTGCCTCCCGGGTTTAAGTGATTAGTGATTCTCCTGCCCCAGCCTCCCATGTAGCTGGGATTACAGGCATGTGCCACCACACCCGGCTAATATCTTGTATTTTTAGTAGAGATGGTATTTCTGCATGTTGGTCAGGCTCGTCTTGAACACCTGACCTCAGGTGATCTGCCCACCTCCCAAAGTGCTGGGATTATAGGTGTAAGCCAACGTGCCCAGCTGATTTCTGCTTTCTTTTGGTCACACAGTTAAGAACAGAGCTAGGGCTGGGTGCGGTGGTTCATGCCTGTAATCCCAGCACTTTGGGCTGAAGCAGATGGATTGCTTGAGGTCAGTTCATGACCAGCCTGACCAACATAGTGAAACCCTATCTCTACTAAAAATACTAAATTAGCTGGGCATGGTAGTGCATGCCTGTAGTCCCAGCTGCTTGGAAGGCTGAGGCAGGAGAATTGCTGACAACCGGAAGGTGGAGGTTGTAGTGAGCCAACATCGAGCCACTGCACTCCAGCTTGGGTGACAAAGTGTGACTCCACCTTGGAAAAAAAAAAAAACAGAGCTAGGACTAGATCAGTGATTCCTTATTCCTTGTTGAAGAATGCTATCTCATGGTGACAGAGTACACTGTAGATAATTGAGCAACCTTAATTATTACATGTATGTGGTATCAGAGGCTCAGGTTCAAATCCTGACTCATTTACATACTAGTTGTGTTTAGGCCTAAACACAATTTGAGACTTGTCTACAAATTGGAAAAAATAATAATACCTCACAGTTATTATGAAGGTGAGAGCTAAAGTATGCTATGGTCTGAATGTTTATATGTCCCCAAAATTCCTATGTTGAAATCCTAACCCCCAAACTGATAAAATTAGGAGGTATGAGGCCTTTGAGAGGTGATTTGGGTCATTAGGCCCTTATGAATGGAATTAATGCCTTTTGCAGAGGCCCTGGGTTGGGTGTGGTGGCTCATGCCTGTAATCCTGGCACTTTGTGAGGCTGAGGCAGGTGGATCACCTGAGGTCAGGAGTTTGAGACCAGCCTGACCAACATGGTGAAACTCCATCTCTACTTAAAAAAAAGACAAAAAAATTAGCCATGCGAGGTGGCAGGTGCCTGTAATCCCAGCTACTCAGGAGGCTGAGGCAGGAGAATCACTTAAACCCGGGAGGCAGAGGTTGCAGTGAGCTGAGATCGTGCTGTTGCACTCCAGCCTGGGCAACAAGAATGAAACTCTATCTCTAAGGGGAAAAAAAGGTCCCAGAGAGAGCCTCACCCCTTCTGCCATGTGAGGACAGAGAGAGGAAGTGGGCAGCCTATAGCCCAGAAGAGGGCCCTCACCAGAACTTTACCATGCTGGCACTTTAATTTCAGATTTCCAGTCTCCAGGACTGTGAGAAATAAGTTTCTATTGTTTATAAGCCACCCAGTCTAGAGTAATTTGGTATAGCAGCCCAAATGGACTAAGACAATGTCAAAGTGCATAGCATGTGGTAGATTCTCAATAAATGTTAGTTTTTTTCCCTTCCTTTAGGAATGTGTGCTGACCAATTGATATTATCAGTGGGCAACATATCACTCCATATTTATTGCTTCATTTTTTTGGTACAGTTTTCTTGAAAAGCTAGTATAACACAAAAAATATTTTAAAATAACAAAATTTATCACTATAATTTTTAATTTTTGCTTATCTCATATATACATGTAACCAAAGCATTCTATGTTTATATATAATTTGAGATTTTCCCCATTTCAACAGTCTTAGACTTTTTAGTTAACTAATATCCCACTGTATTGTTTAAAACCAATTTAATAAGCCATTCCTCTGTTAGACATTTGTTTACATTCTTGCTATATAGTATTTCAGTTAATACTTTTATGTAATATCTTGTTTCTTTTGAAGTATCTTCTAGAACAAATTTCTACAGAAGTTATGAGTCAAAGTGTATAACATGTTTATAAGCTAGTGCATTTTATCACAGCTTCAACTTTCTGGGTCATGTGGATAGCACAGGGTAGTGAGAAGAACACTAAGTTGGGAATTGTAAGGTATGCATTAAAGCCCTAACTTTGTACTAACTAGCTGTGAGTTCTTGGGTGGGTCACTTCTCCTTTTTGAATTTCAATTTTCTCATCCTTAAAACTAGTGTGTTGTATTAGGCGATTACTCTGGTCCCCTTTAATTCTAACATCCTACAATTCTATATTTAAAAGTAGAAAGCTGTTACCTATTTCCTGTGGGTGAAAATTTATTGTTTCTTCCTCTCCTCCCTAAAAGACTCATCAGAACAAAAGGTCTCATATCAGCTTCAGTTACGCAGTAGAACCTGTGCTGTCTTGGAAACTCTTCTTATAGAAAAGAAGTTTATATAACCCCTTCATGAGCAGATGGATCTCTTGGATATTTTCTCCTATAGAGATGGGAGAAAAGGCTGGGGGCGGTGGCTCACGCCTGTAATCCCAGCACATTGGGAGGCCAAGGCGGGTGGATCACGAGGTCAAGAGATCGAGACCATCCTGGTCAAAATGGTGAAACCCCGTCTCTACTAAAAATACAAAAAATTAGCTGGGCATGGTGTTGCGTGCCTGTAATCCCAGCTACTCAGGAGGCTGAGGCAGGAGAATTGCCTGAACCCAGGAGGCGGAGGTTGCGGTGAGCCGAGATTGCGCCATTGCACTCCAGCCTGGGTAACGAGCGAAACTCCGACTCAAAAGGGGTGGGGGTGGGAGAACAAAGGCCTTCTTTGAAGGATCTTGCTTAGGTGACAGAAGTGGGAAGACATGTAGGAGCCACAACTACCTGTCATACCAATTATCTCAGGCCTTCTTTTTTCCTCTCTTGCCTTTATGAAGACTAAGAAAACTCCTAACTTTAATGGCTTGCCCATTATCTGCCTCATCGTCTCCCTGTATAAACTTTCTGTGAGAGCTTCCCCCCTTGGTTTCCAGTACCGGAACTCAGCATGTTCTATTTCTGGCCCATTTTAGGCAGGTGACACCCAAGAGTTTGGGACCAAACTGCACAAACTATTTTGTGAGATCACTCAGCACCAATTTCTTCACCACTGCTCATGTGAGGTGAAGCAGGTCAGTGTAAATAATCAGTACTTTGGTGGGAATTTTCCATTTTGATATATGGGAATCCTGAATTGGAGGGGGGGTAGGTACAAGTATTTCAGACTGCATAATCTGAGGTTAGCCTTTCAGCAAGGAAGCCTGTGAAACAAAATCATCTGTCTTCTGTCTTTCAGGAATGACTATCCTATTTGTTGCCTGGTGTCCGATGTTTTGAAAGCCATTGTTTCATATGTTGTATCCAGGATTTTTGTTATTTTGGGTATGAGGGTAGATTCAGTCCCTGTTACTCCATCTTGTCCAGAAGACACTGTAGAATATTTTCTTTTCTGTTTTTTTTTTTCTTCTTGAGATGGAGTCTCATTCTGTTGCCCAGGCTAGAGTGTAATGGCTTGATCTCAGCTCACTGCAACCTCCACCTCCTGGGTTCAGCGATTCTCCGGCCTCAGCCTCCTGAGTATCTGGGACTACAGGCGCCAACCACCACACCCGGCTAATTTTTTTATTTTTAGCAGAGACAGGGTTTCACCATGTTGGCCATGATGGTCTCGATCTCTTGACCTCGTGATCCACCTCCCTCAGCCTCCCAAAGTGCTGGGATTACAGGTGTGAACCACCGTGCCCAGCCTACTGTAGGATATTTTCATCTTTAATCTTTCTTATTTATTCATCCTATATTTTTAGTTCCAGATAAGTCAATCCTACTGATTAGAGCCAACACAGCCAGAAAAGTGGGCTTCAGTTGCACCACTACTAACAGCTATACCTGGAATTTGTAGAGAAACAGAATTTCCTAGCTATAATCTCCCTTCACTCATTAGAGGAGACCATCACAAAACCAGTTAAAAGCTATTAGATCTCCTTCAGGGTAAAGATTCCAACTAATGAAACTCTAGATCTCCAGCATCCAAAAAGGTGAAAAGATAAAAGTGTATATATGTATTTATTTAAAAAAAAATTTTTTTAAGACAGAGTCTTGCTCTATCTTCCAGGCTGGGGTGCAGTGGTGTAATCTCGGCTCACTGCAACCTCTGCCTCTCAGGTTCAAGTGATTCTCCTGCCTCAGCTCCTCGAGTAGCTGCGACTACAGGCATGCTCCACCATGCCTGGCTAATTTTTGTATTTTTAGTAGAGACGGAGTTTCACCAGTTGGCCAGGCTGTTCTCGAACTCCTGACCTCAGGTGATCTGCCTGCCTTGGCTTCCTAAAGTACCAGGATTACAGGCTAAAACCACCATGCCAGCCCATAATTGACTTTTTAAAGCATAAATAATAACACTGTATTATAATGTTTATTACCATGGAGAAATAAAACATATGGCAATAATAGCAAAAGACCAGGAGGAAAGAAATGGAAAAATACTGTTGTAGGGTCTTATACTACATGGGGAGTGATATAATACTAATTGAAGGTAAACTGGTAAGTTAAAAATAAAAGGAACCAGCTGGGTACAGTGGCTCACTCCTGTAATCCCAGCACTTAGGGAGGTCAAGACAGGTGGATCGCTTGAACTCAGGAGTTCAAGACCAGCCTGGGCAACATGGTGAAACCCTGTCTCTCCAAAAGTAGAAAAAAAAAATTAGTCAGACATAGTGGCATACGCCTGTAGTTCTAGCTATTTGGAAGGCTAAGGTGGGAGGACTGCTTGAGCCCAGGAGATCAAGGCTGTAGTGAGCCAAGAATGTGCCACTGCACTCCAGCCTGGGTGACAGAGCGAGATTCTATCTCAAAAATAAGTAAATAAAAGGAACCATTCAAATAACACAAAAAGACCGGCGCGGTGGCTCACGCCTGTAATCCCAGCACTTTGGGAGGCTGAGGCGGGTGGATCACAAAGTTAAGAGATTGAGACCATCCTGGCCAACAGGGTGAAATCCCGTCTCTACTAAAAATACAAAAATTGCCGGGCGCGGTGGCTCACGCCTGTAATCCCAGCACTTTGGGAGGCCGAGGCGGGTGGATCACGAGGTCAAGAGATCGAGACCATCCTGGTCAACATGGTGAAACCCCGTCTCTACTAAAACTACAAAAAATTGCTGGGCATGGTGGCGCATGCCTGTAATCCCAGCTACTCAGGAGGCTGAGGCAGGAGAATTGCCTGAACCCAGGAGGCGGAGGTTGCGGTGAGCCGAGATCGCGCCATTGCACTGCAGCCTGGGTAACATTAGTGAAACTCCGTCTCAAAAAAAAAAAACAAAAAAACAAAACAAAACAAAAATTAGCTAGGTGTGGTGGCACACACTTATAGTCCCAGCTACTCAGGAGGCTGAGGCCGGAGAATCACTTGAATCCAGGAGGCGGAGATTGCAGTGAGCCAAGATTGCGCCACTGCACTCCAGCCTGGTGACAGAGTGAGACTGTGTCCAAAAAAAAAAAAAAAAAAAAAAAAAAAATGGCCGAATGGCCAGGCACAGTGGCTCACACCTCTAATCCCAGCAGTTTGGAGGCTGAGACAGGTGGATTGCTTGAGGTGAGGAGTTCACGGCCAACATTGTGAAATCCCATCTGTACTAAAAATAAAAAAAATTAGCCGGGCATGGTGGCTCGCACCTGTAGTCCCAGCTCCTTGGGAGGCTGATGCAGGAGAATTGCTTGAAGCCCAAGGGCAGAGGCTACAGTAAGCCAAGACTGCGCCACTGCACTCCAGCCTGGGGGACAGAGTGAGACTATGTCTCTAAAAAGAAAAAAAAAAAAAAAAAAAAGGCAGAAAATGAGGAAAAGAGAACAAAGAACACGTGAGGCTAATAGAAAACACTTATCAAGGTGATATATTTAAATCCTATCATATCAATTATTCCATTAAATGTTAATGGTCTTTCACAAGTGCAGTGGCTCACGCCTGTAATCCCAGCACTTTGGGAGGCTGAGACAGGCAGATCGCTTGAGTTCAGGAGTTCAAGACCAGCCTGGCCAACATGGAGAAACCCTGTCTCTACAAAATATTTAAAAAATCAGCTAGGCTGGGGGCGGTGGTTCACACCTGTAATCCCAGCACTTTAGGAGGCCAAGGTGGGTGGATCACTTGAGGTCAGGAGTTCAAGATCAGCCTGGCCAATATGGTGAAACCTCATCTCTACTCAAAATATAAAAATTAGCCAGGCGTGGTAGTGTGCCTATAGTCCCAGCTACTTGGGAGGCTGAGGCAGGAGAATAGCTTGAACCTGGGAGGCGGCAGTTGCAGTGAGCCAAGATTGCACCACTGCACTCCAGCCTAGACATCACAGACTCTGTCTTAAAAAAAAAAAAAAAAAAAAAGAAAAAAGAAAAAATTAGCTGAGGCCAGGCGCATTGGCTCAGCCTGCAATCCTAGCACTTTGGGAAGCCAAGGCAGGTGGATCACTTGAAGCCAGGAGTTTGAGACCAGCCTGGCCAACATGGTGAAATTGCTTGAACCCAGGAGGTGCAGGTTGCAGTGAGCCGAGATCACATCACTGCACTTTAGCCTGGGCAACAGAGTGAGACCCTATCTTGGGGCGAAAAAAATACATGATGCAGGCCAGGTGTGTTGGCTCACGCCTATAATCCCAGCACTTTAGGAGGCCAAGACAGAAGGACCACCTGAAGTTAGGAGTTTGAGACCAGCCTGACCAACATGGTGAAACCCCGTCTCTACTAAAAATACAAAATTTAGCTGGATGTGGTGGCGCACACCTGGAATCCCAGCTACTTAGGAGGCTGAGGCAGGAGAATTGCTTGAACCTAGGAGGTGGAGGTTGCAGTGAGCCAAGGTTGCACTACTGCACTCCAGTCTGGGGAACAGAGTGAGACTCTGTCTCAAACAAACAAAAAACATGATACGAGGGGCTGGGCATGATGGTTTTGTTTTTTTTTTTTGTAGTGTTTTTTTGAGATGGAGTTTCGCTCTTGTTACCCAGGCTGGAGTGCAATGGCGCGATCTCGGCTCACCGCAACCTCTGCCTCCAGGGTTCAGGCAATTCTCCTGCCCCAGCCTCCTGAGTCGCTGGGATTATAGGCACGCGCCACCATGCCCAGTTAATTTTTTGTATTTTTAGTAGAGACGGGGTTTCACCATGTTGACCAGGATGGTCTCGATCTCTTGACCTCGTGATCCACCCACCTCAGCCTCCCACAGTGCTGGGATTACAGGCTTGAGCCACCGCGCCCGGCCTTAGGGCTGGGCATGATGGCTCACAACTATAATCCCAACACTTTGGGAGGCAGAGGCATGTGGATTGCTTGAGCCCAGGAGTTCAAAACCAGCCTGGGTAACATGGCAAAACCCTGTCTCTACAAAAAAATAGAAAAATTAGCCAAGCGTGGTGGCACACACCTGTGGTCCCAGCTACTTGAGAGGCTGAGGTGGAAGAATTGCATGAGCCCAGGAGGCAGAAGTTGCAGTAAGCTAAAATGACGTCACTACACTCCAGTCTGGGTAGCAACGGGACCCTGCCTCAAAATACATACATACATACATACTTAAAAATACATAAAACTAATAGAACTATAAGGAGAAATAGACAAATCCAAAATTATATTTCAAGATTTCAACATAATTATCTGAATAATTGATAGGATAAGTAGAGACAGAAAGAACAGTGCTTTCAATCACTTTGACCCAATAGGCATTTGTAAAAACTCTGTTCAGCCACAGAAGAATATGCATTATTTTCAAGTGCACAAGAACTTTTAACAAGACAGACTATATTCTAAGGCATTAGATATGTCTCAATACATTTTAAAGTCTCTAAGTCATAAAAGTATGTTTCTGACTATAATAGAATTATTAAAGCAAAATCAGTAACAGATATCTAGAAAATTCCAAAATATTTGGAAATTAAATGACATATGTATAAATAACCCATGGATTAAACACAGAAATCAAAGGGATATTAGAAATAATTTAATTAAATGAGAAAGAAAATTATCAAAATTTGTGGGTTGTAGCTGATGTAGTGTTTAGAGGGGAAAATGCCTGTGTTAGAAAAAAGGCTCAAATCAATGACATCACTTTCCACCTTAAACTAGAATAAGAAGAGCAAATTAAACACAACTTAAACAGAAGAAATGAACTAATAAAGATCAGAATGGAAATCAGTAAAACAGAAACCAGAAAAACAATAGAGAAAAATCAATAAAAGTAAAAGGTGGCTCATTTAGAAGATTAATAGAATTGATAAACATTTAGCTAGACTAATCAGAATAAAAAGAATGAACACAAATTGCCACTATCAAAAATGAGAAAGGTAGCATCAGATATTAAAAGGATTATCAGGCCGGGCATGGTGACTCACCCCTGAATTCCCAGCACTTTGGGAGGATCTGGAGGTCAGGAGTTCGAGACCAGCTTGACCAATATGGTGATCCCTTGTCTTTACTAAAAATAGAAAAATTAGCCAGGCGTGGTGGTGCATGCCTGTAATCCCAGCTACTCAAGAGGCTGACTGAGGGAGAACTGCTTAAACCCAGGAGGTGGAGGTTGCAGTGAGCCAAGATCATGCCATTGCACTATAGCCTGTGTGACAGAGCGAGACTCTCTAAAAAAAAAAGAAGTATCCCTACATACCTGATAGCACTGTATCTATTTTTTTAATTGAATGTTTACTTAAAAACCTTACCATGATATCCTCAATATATAAATAACTCTTAAAACTCATTAATAAGAAAAACCAGTTTTTTTTATGACCAAAAGATTTGAACACACTTCACAAAAGAAGCTACAGATACACAAATAGCAGATAAACACATAAGATGCCCAACATCATCAGTCATAACAAAAATTCAAAGAAGAATCACAATGTGATAACCATTTCATGCCACTGGAATCTATGGCCTGACTATACCACGTGTTGACAAGCATGTAGAGGAGTGAACTCATGTACTACACTGTGGAAATGAAAAATGGAACAAGCACTTTGGAAAAGTTTGGCAGCTTCTTATAAAGTTAAACATATACCTACCACATGACCTAGCGCTTTCACTCCTAGGTATTTACCCAAGAGAAGTAAAAGCACATGTCCACACAAAGACTCGTACACAAATCTTCACAGCACCCTTGTTATAGCCAAAAATGAGAAACAATATCAACAGGTAAATGGATGAACAAATTGTAGTAGATCCATATAAAGGAACACTACGTGGCAATAAAAGGACTATTGAAACACAGTGACATGGATGAATCTTTGAATAGCACAGTGAGTGAAAAAAATCCAGAAATTAGAGTACAAACTCTTTGTACTTATATATAATTCTATAAAAATGCCAACTAATCTATGTAGGTCAGTGGTTACTAGAAGGTGGGAGGGTTGGAGGGAATGATTATAAAGGGCAGCAGGACACTTGGAGGAAGATGAATATCATGTTGATTGTGTGATGGTTTCACAGGTATGGACATGTGTACTTATAAAATTGTACATTTTCTGTATATGCAGTTTACTCTGTCAGTTTATATTTCAATAGTTATAAAAACTATGGTCACTGTTTCTGAGAAAATGAGTAACAGGGCCTTTGGCACCTCCTCTGTATCTTCTCTACCCCTTGTATCTGCTTGCCCGATTGGGTGGGGAAGTTTAGGTGCCCAGGCACCGAAGGATCACAGCATCTAGTGCACTTGGCCATTCTCCTCTTCAGTGTGACGAGAGAGGCACGGAGCAGCAGTAAACCCCTGTCAGTGCTCCCTTCACCATACCTTTTCATGCTGGCTATGCCTTCTAGGATGCACTTCCCAGGAATGTGTCTGCTGTTCCTTTCAGCTGGTTCACCAAATACTCTTGCCAGCTTCCCTCTGACTGGAAAGGGACTTGGAAAGCTGCTGTCTACACCTTGAGTAAATAAAGCTAAAATGCTTTCTATCAGTTTCCTGGGAATGCTGTGAGAAATTAACAAACTTGAAGGTTTAAGAACAACCAAAATTTATTCTGTCACAGTTCTGGAGGCCAGAGTCCAAAATCAAGGTGTTGGCAGGGCCACAACTCCTCTAATTTCTAGAGAAGAATCCTTTCTTGCCTTGCCTCTTCTAGCTTCTGATGGAAACTGTTCCTTGGCTTCTTGTAGCCTGCATAACTCCAAACTGTAACTCCGTCTTCATGTTGCTTTCTCCCTGTCTCTCAAATTTCTTTCTGCCTTTTTTTTTTTTGAGACTGAGACTCTATCACCCAGACTGGAATGCAGTGGTACAATCTCAGCTCACTGCAACGTCCGCCTCCAGGGTTCAAGCGATTCTCCTGCTTCAGCCTCCTGAGTAGCTGGAATTACAAGCGCCCACCACCGTGCCCGGCTACTTTTTGTATTTTTAGTAGTGACAGAGTTTTGCCATGTTGGCCACGCTGGTCTCCGTATGCGTGTGGTCAGGCCCGAGGGCCTCTTCCATCCTTGTCAAGGGGAGTGCTAACCTTCTCTCCTTTCATATAACACCATGCTGGTATTAAACTTCTGACCTCAGGTGATCTGCCTGCTTTGGCCTCCCAAAGTGCTGGGATTACAGGTGCGAGCTACCATACCCAGTCTCTGCCTTTCTCTTATAAAGATACCTGCCAGGTGGGCGCAGTGGCTCACGAGGTCAAGCAATCGAGACCATCCTGGCCAACATGGTGAAACCCCGTCTCTACTAAAAATACAAAAAATTAGCTGGGCGTGGTGGCAGGCGCCTGTAATCCCAGGTACTTGGGAGGCTAAGGCAGGGAATTGCTTGAACCTGGGATGCAGAGATTGCAGTGAGCCGAGATGGTGCTATTGCACTCCAGCCTGGGTGATACAGCAACACTCTGTCTCAAAAAAAAAAAAAAAAGATATCTGCCATTGGATTTAGGGACCACTCAGGATCTAGGAGTGTTTCAGTCTGTGAAGTCCTTTTACTTGGGCCTCTGATATTCCAGTAAGACCTAAAAAAGATCATCTGGGCCCGGTGCATTGGCTCACTCCTGTAATCTCAGCACTTTGGGAGGCTGATGCAGATGGATCACTTGAGGTCAGGAGTTTGAAACCTGCTTGGCCAACATGGTGAAATCCCATCTCTACTAAAAATACAAAAATTAGCCTTACCTGTTGGAATACACTTGTAATCCCAGCTACTTAGGAGGCTGAGACATGAGAATTGCTTTAACCCAGGAGGCAGAGGCTGCAGTGAGCCAAGATCATGCCACCACTGTACTCCAGCCAGGGTGACAGAGCAAGACTCTGTCTAAAAGAAAAAAAAAAATTATCTGACCTCTTTTACCCTGTTCTTTTGCTATACTCATGGCTCATAGCCTCAGGGCCATTCATAGCCCAATTAACTTAGCAGATGGCTAGTGAACTCAAGGTTTTACCAGTAGTCATAGGTCTTGGAAGGAAGGAACACTTACTGAATCCGTAATCTGTGCCAAGATTTTCACTTTAATCTCTGCAAAGATGTTATAAATCAGGTCACAGTTTAACCATTTTACAGATGAAGAAACTGGTTACAGAACTTTCATAACTTGCCCAGAGTCACACAGACAGTAAAACATGGCTAGAATTTGTACTGAGATCTCTTGGCTCTGAAGTCTGGTAATACTGTTAACATAGAGGACTGGGTTGCAAGCCCAGGGAAGATGAGTGATCCAGGTCATTGAGTAGAACCCATGCTTCTGTCTCTACTCAAGATCGGGTTTCCCTCTGATAATGGCCATTTAGTGATAAATAACTTATTAGTGGTACAAGAGTGGCACCCAGTGGCTTCAGATAAAACTACAAGACTAAGGATGACAGGTCAGATTCTTTTACCCGTAGGCCATTCTGTTTCCATCTCCAAACAGAAAAGGTAGAATAGCTGACCTCTTGAGTAATAGGAAAGAAAATCATCTACTATATGCTTTATTGAAAAATTGAAAAAAAATGAGGGAATGTGTATGTATTTAGAGTGTTACAGAATAAGAATGGAGAGGGTATAGTTTTTATTTTTTTTAGAGACAGGTTCTCACTATGTTGCCCGGGCTGGAATGCAGTGGCTATTCATAGGTGTGATCATGGTGCACTACAGCCTCAAACTTAAGTGATCCTCCTGTGTCAGCCTCCTGAGTAGCTAGAACTATAGGTGTGCAACACTGCACCTGGCTAGGAGTGGATATTTTAAGTCTGAATGTTGGAACAGAGACAGTGGGCCAGGGAGGAGTGACCAAGATAGTACTCCAGGGTTTAATGTCATAGGTGTGTCGGGGGAGTTAGAACTTAGACCCAGAATGAGCAGTAGTAACAAGGAGGCAATTTTCTAAGGAAAGGCATTGTTTCTGGTGGGCAGGGGGGTAGGGTGGACTAGAAATAAATGTCTTATAGTGTTAAATCCAAGGAGGGGCCGGGCACGGTGGCTCATGCCTGTAATCCCAGCACTTTGGGAGGCCAAGGTGGGTGGATCGCCTGAGATCAGGAGTTCAAGACCAGCCTGGCGAACATGGGGAAACCATCTCTACTAAAAATACAAAAACTAGCTGGGCATGGTGGTGCATGCCTGTAATCCCAGCTACTCTGGAGGCTGAGGAAGAACTGCTTGAACTCATGAGGTGGAGTTTGCAGTGAGCCAAGATCGCGCCACTGCACTCCAGCCTACACTACAGGAGCAAGACTCTATCTCAAAAAAAAAAAAAAAAAAAAAAAGAAAAAAAAATCCAAGGAGGTGTATCTTGAAGTCAGGGCTGTCTTATCTGAGGGACAGATGATGAATGCAGGTCATGCAAGACTCCCACATAGGCCTAGAGCTTTATATTTCCATGTAGGTAATTCCTTGATAAGACCAATTTCAAGATAGGAGAAAGGTTTATCTATTATATGAGATTTCCCAAGCTAAAGCAAGAAAAAAAAGTAGTATCTCTCAAGGAAAAAAAAATGTTTGGGAAATATCCTGTTTCTTTCTTCACATCTTTAGGTTATCTTTGCCCCTTCTATGTTCCTTGAAATGTAATTACTTGGGAACTAAAACTTGTTTTAGTACACAATATATGACAGATGTCTTATAGAGATAATTCATATACCATAAAATTTACCATTTTAAAGAATAAAACTCACTGGCTTTAAGTATATTCACTGTGCCATGCAGCCATCACCAGAAAATTCCAGAACATCTCCATCATGCCATTAGCAGTATCTATTCACAGTGAGTCCCAGTTCCCCTTTTCCTTCAACCCTGCCAACCACTAATATACCTCCCATCTCTATGGATTTGCCTATTCTGGATACTTCATGTAGATGGAACCACACAACATGTGGCCTTTGTGTGACTTTCATTTAGCATGTTCCCAAGGTTCATCTGTGTTATACCATATAACACATAATAATTTCATCCATTTGTATGGCTGAATAATAGTCCATTGTATGGATATACCACATTGTTTATCCATTAATTAGTTGATGAACACAAGCTTTTTCTACTTTTTAGCTATTATGAATATGCTGTTATGAACACTTTTGTGTGGACATGTTTGTAACTCTCATTGTTCATTAATTCGTTGATGAACACAAGCTTTTTCTACTTTTTAGCTATTATGAATATGCTGTTATGAACACTTGTATGGACATGTTTGTAACTCTCAGGTATATATCTAGGAGTAGAATTGCTGAGTCATATAACACTTTAACTTTTTAAAGAACTTTCAAGCCGATTTCCACAGTCTGCACCATTTTACATTCCTGCCAGTACCGTGTGATGGTTCCAATTTCTCTGTACCCTCATGAACAGTTGTCATTGTTTTTATTATTGGCATTCTAGTGCATGTGAAGTAATTTAGAGGTTTTGATTTGCATTTCTTTAATGAATATTGATGCTGAGTATCTTTTCCATGTGCTTATTGGCCATTTGCATATCTTCTTTGAAGAAATGTCTACTCAAATCTTTTGCCTTTTTTTTTTCTTCTGAGATGGAGTCTTGCTCTGTTGCTAGGCTGAAGTGCAGTGGCGCAATCCTGTCTCACTGCATCCTCTGCCTCCTGGGTTCAAACGTTTCTCCTGCCTCAGCCTCCAGAGTAGCTGGGATTACAGACACATACCACCATGCCTGGCTAATTTTTTTATTTTTATAGAGACAGGGTTTCACCATGTTGATCAGGCTGGTCTCGAACTCCTGACCTCGTGATCTGCTCGCCTCAGCCTCCTTCACCCAGGCTGGAGTGCAAATGGCGCAATCTCGGCTCACTGCAACCTCTACCTCCCAGGTTCAAGCAATTCTCCTGCCTTAGCCTCCCAAGTAGCTAGGATTACAGGTGCCCACCACCAAACCTGGCTAATTTTTGTATTTTTAGTAGAGATGGGGTTTCACCATGTTGGCCAGGCTGGCCTCGAACTCCTGACCTCAAGTGATGTGCCGGCCTTGGCCTCCCAAAGTGCTGGGATTACAGGCGCCATACCCAACCACAAATTTTTGAGGAAGTGGATATCTATTTTTATACATTTGTATTCTTGAAAAGGAGCTGGGAGGATTGGGTTCTGGTCACAGTAAGAACCTCTCTGTCCAAAGTATTGGACTAACCATTGTGGCAGGGCTCAAGGCTACAGATGACTGCAGAATATACCCTCTGACTTCCCAGGTTTGACTTTCTCAAATTTACCTTGTGTAAGGGACTCTGCTAGCTATAAAGTGATAGAGGCATGATGATTCTTGCCTTTCAAGGGATTTAAGGTGTAGAAAATGGACATATGCACATTACTTGATGAACAGCCACATAGCATACTTGCAGAATACACAGAGCCTGATGAGTAGAGCGGGCAGTAGGCAAGACACCAGAGTTCAGAGAAGAAAGGATGTGCCGTGAGTAGCCAGAGTGCAGAAGGATCCACAGAGGGAAACCCTGAAGGCTGGAGGCTGGGTATGGGATTCATGAGCCAGGAGGAAGAGGGAATTCCAGGTGAGGGCAGACAGCCTTGTGAGGTGAGCGATAGGCACACTCTTGTTTCACTAGGGCTCGTTCATGTTTCTGCAAAACTCACTTAGGACTTTAATTTTTCAAGCAGCTAATCCTAGAGAAAAAGGACTCAGCTCAGAGCACTGAGGACACACCTGATAACAGCAGCCTGGAGCTCCTAACAGGTAAGGTTTAAGCTTTTCAATTGAGCCCTGGACTGCAGTTAGGGAAGTAAAAAACGAGTTCAAAGTTTCAAACTATTCCACTGTACCTTCTATTACAGCGGTGCCCTTCTGCAATTTAGTTGGCTGTTGCTGCCACTCTGGGTCTTTTTTTTTTTTTTTTTGAGATGGAGTTTCACTCTTGTTCCGCAGGCTGGAGTGCAATGGCGCGATCTCGGCTCACCGCAACCTCCGCCTCCTGGGTCCAGGCAATTCTCCTGCCTCAGCCTCCTGAGTAGCTGGGATTACAGGCATGCGCCACCATGCCCAGCTAATTTTTGTATTTTTAGTAGAGACGGGGTTCCACCATGTTGACCAGGATGGTCTCGATCTCTTGACCTCGTGATCCACCTGCCTCGGCCTCCCAAAGTGCTGGGATTACAGGCGTGAGCCACCGCGCCCGACCACTCTGGGTCTTCAAGGTAGCAGCAGGTAGTCCCTCCCCAGAGATGTGAAGATAGGACTAGAATTTTTAAATACATTCTGTGTAGTTACAGATAGCTGCACATGATGGGGTGAGGGTAGGTAATCCGCAGATTCAGGGCCCTGAATCTAGTTGGTTCCTTCACATCTTTTCTGGAGTACTGGGGTTGATGCTACAGCTCTCCCCATTTTGGTTATTACTACGATTTGGGATCTGGAGGCTGCTCCCGGGTGCAGGCACCATGTCACTCTTAATGTGTGCTATGGGGAAGTGTCAGTGCATGTGTTGTGATGGCAATTATACTGAAGTCTTTTCTCCACACGTCTCCTGCAATACTTAAAACAGCCTTCCCAGCCAACAGCAGCAGGTGTACAGTAGCTGTCACAGTCACTGGCAGAGGTGCCAGGTCCTATTCTGAGCTTTTAAAATGTACTAATGCTCTTAGTTCTCAAAACAATCCTAGGAGCTATAGGTATTGTTATTATTTTCATTTTATATATGAGGAAATTGAGGCCCATGTATATCAATAAACTTACCCAAGGCCACACAGCCAGTAAATGACAGAGCCAGAATTCAAACTCAGGCAGCCTGAGTTTGAATTAGCAGGGATGCCCTCCTACAGATCCTGAGTCCTTCAGATAAAACAGTATCTGGGTCAAGGGAAGCTGGGGATTGTGACTTCAGCACCTATGCTTGGTTGGTAAATCCCTCTTTCTAGGGTCACAGCTACAACACATACACGCTTATGCTTAGGCCTCAGATGTGTCCCTGAATCACTGTCAACTGAACCATGTTTTAAATGTTGTGGGGGCTGTTGCTACTGAAAAGAATCCTGCTGTGAAGCCTTGTACAAAGCAAAGAATCTATTTTTATAAATTTAGATTTGGAGATTTTTAAAAAAATGCAAGTATGATACATACAATTCAGTATTTATGCAGTCACAAGAGACAAAAGAATAA
The DNA here is from genome assembly GCF_009761245.1 of Sapajus apella. Classification (NCBI taxonomy): domain Eukaryota; kingdom Metazoa; phylum Chordata; class Mammalia; order Primates; family Cebidae; genus Sapajus; species Sapajus apella. Next base: position 4,264,209 of record NW_022436954.1, on the reverse strand, counting down.
GTACCTTCCTGTAGAAGGAAGAAAATTAATATTTAACTCAGTACCTTCTGTGGACCCTGGGGAGATGCTGGGCTCTTCCACAGACCTTATCTGATTTAGTCCTTACAGTGCCCTTCTGGGGGCGGGGAGAGGGGGGTGGCATGGATCCTCTCTAACAAATGAGAGAACCCAGGCTCAGGTCAGGCATAATGCTTCGCATGAGGTACTGACTTTCAGCTTGCTGCCTCCAAAGCCCATGTTTTCTCCACTGTGCCACATGAGCTTAAAAACTAGGTGTTTATAATCTGGTGGAACCCCTGGAGGATGGCTTGAGCTGCTCTGCCCTACAGATCTGCAGCTCTCATCAGCATCGTCCTATGCCTCACCATGGGCAGCTCTGCTGAGGAAAATCACCGAAGTGTGTACTGATGCTACCATCCATCCATGGTTCAGTCACTCAGAAGCCTTTGGTTTGTCAATCCTTTCCCTTGCCTTTCTGGCCCTTGACCTCAGTGGCTACTCCATTCTTTAAAAAAATCTACCCAGTCTCTGCCTCCTGCTTCAGCAGTAAACTTACCCAACTTGTACCCTCCCACTGTAGAATGTCATCACTGTAGGGACGCATCCGCTCCAGGCTCATGGTGGGCTCGTCCTTCCTGCTTTCTTGGGACCTGCTCGCATCAGTTATCACTTCTGCACCTTCAGCTCTCCCATGAGTTCCCTTCCTTCAGCTGATCAAGCTCTCATTTCACCAGAAGAAAATCTCCCATGAACTTAAACTTCCTCCATCTATCCTCAACCTCTTTCCATCACATCTCAGCCAAAGATCTCAAAACCATAAGCTGCATGCACCCTGTCTTCCTTTCTTCCTCTCATTCTCTCCCTCATAGCGTACTTGCTTTCTCTGTGGCCTCCGAAATTTCTCCCCTTAGGGAAAGTCTCTTACTTACCAAATTTTGCATTTACCTTCATTGTATCTGAACTATGTGCAGAATTTGGCATTGTAAGACTATGACTTGCCTGGTTTTTCCCTCTCTAAGCTTTTCTCTTCACCTACTTTATTCTGGTCATCCCTAAATAGTGCTCATCCTGCTGTCTCCCCAGCTTCCATCTTCCATCCCAGCTGTTGACTACTGCTTCTGGGCTGAAGACTCTCAAATTGGTATGACTAGCCAAGGCCTCTAATGAGTGCCAGATGGGAGATTCATTTGCTCACTAGGCAGCCCCTCGTGGAGGTCCCATTGGTACTTCAGTTTCCTCTCTCCTGACTAAAGTTACTACTTTAGTCTCTGTCATGATTAATAGCACACTATCCAATGTTATCGCATCTGAAATCTTGGATTCATTCAAGTAAGCCTCTCATTCTTTTTTATTTTTTTTGAGACAGAGTCTCACTCTGTTGCTCAGGCTGGAGTGCAGTGGCGCAATCTCGGCTCACTGCAACCTGCACCTCCCAAGTTCAAGTGACTGTCTTGCCCCAGCCTCCTGTGTAGCTGGGATGACAGGTGCCCACCACCATGCCCAGCAAATTTTTTTTTTTTAGACAGAGTCTCGCTGTATCACCAGGCTAGTGTGCAATGGTGCGATTCCCGCTCACTGCAACTTCCATTTTCCAGTTTCAAGAAATTCTGCCTCAGCCTCTGGAGTAGCTGGGACTACAAGCACGCATCACCATGCACTGCTAATTTTTTGTATTTTTAGTAGAGACGGGATTTCACCCTGTTGGCCAGGATGGTCTCGATCTCTTGACCTTGTGATCTGCCTGCCTCAGCCTCCCAAAGTGCTGGGATTACAGGCATGAGCCACAGTACCCGGCCAAATTTTTGTATTTTTAGTACAGATGGGGTTTCACCATGTTGGGCAGGCTGGTCTCAAACTCCTGACCTCAGATGATCCACCTACCTGGGCTTCCCAAAGTGCTGGGATTACAGGCTGAGCCACTGCACCTGGCCAAGAGGCCTCTCATTCTCATGCCCTACATCCAGGTGATCACCAATGCCTATCACTTAGGCCTGATGAGTACTTTTGATTCCTGGTGATGCTGCCATCCCCACTGTCTTCACTTGTCATTGGGCTCTTAAGGTCTTCCAGTCTCTAGTTTGATCTAAGCCACATCTTTGAAAGAATGATCTTTCTTTAGTACAAAATTACCAATATATTTTACCAGCGCTTAAAACTCTTTACTGGCTTCCTATCTCCTACAGATGAAAATCTATTTCTAGACACCTCTTTAGCCCCAGCTACTGGAGAGGCTGAGGCTGGGAGTTCAAAGCTGCAGTGAGCTATGATCGCACCACTGCACTCCGACCTGGGTGACAAGCAAGACCCCAACTTCTTGTTTTTCTTTTTCTTTTGAGAGCCCATCTTTAAAAGACAAAAATTTATGTAGGAGGTTGTTTTATACCTTTGCATAGTTTACTTGCATAACTTTCAGCAGAAAATTCCTTTTCCATCCCTTGTGGTGTTTGGCAATCACTCTTCATCCTTCAAAACCTAGCTCTGGGGTGGAGTGATGGCTTACGCCTGTAGTCCCGTCACTTTGGGAAGCAGGGGCAAGAGGATAGCTTGAGACCAGCCTGGGCAACACAGTGAGACCCCGTCTCTACAAAAGTAAAGAAAACTGGCCGGTGTGGTGGCACGCGTCTGTGGTTCCCGGTACCCCGGAAGCTGCAGCTGAGGCAGTAGGATACTTTGAGCCCAGAAGGTCAAGGTTGCAGTAAGCCGGGACTGTGCCACTGCACTCCAGCCTGGCCAACAGAGCAAGACCTGTCTCAAAAATGCCCAGTTCAGGTATCTCCTCAGGGAAACCTTTCTAAACATCCAGAGGTGGTCGGCTTCCCTCTCTGTTCTCACCTTGGGCTTTGTACACACGTCTGCAACCCTCCTAGCATCTGTGAGCTTCTCTCAGGGAAAAGCTCGTTGATCTGCATCTCCAGGACCTGCTTGGGAAGAATCTATCCATCTAAACTCGCTTTAATTTGACAAATGAATCAGTTAAAAGAGCAGGAAAGCTGCCTATGGGCACTGCCCAATTCAACATGAGCAACAAAAGGAGACAGAACTGAGGCTAGAGAGGTGAGGGGAGACAGAGGCTGGCAGGGAGAGGAACCTGTCAGTGTAGACTCCAGGAAGAATCTGCGTGCAGAAAGTTACTGAGCGGCCTGACCCAAATGAGAGCTGGGGACAATCTCCCGCCCAGGTGAGCGGGAGAATAGGGAGGCCCTGAAACCTCTCTGCAGCCTCGGGCTGCTCCTGAAGCCCCCGGAGCTGCAGGGTTTTGGTGTGGACGGGATTTGCTGACAGGGATGCGGTGGGAAGAGCTCTTCGGCGCCCTTGCTCCCTGTTTCCCCCTGCCCCAAGGGTCTTTCTAGCACAGGACCATGAAAGTAAGAATGAAGGGGGCTTGTTGTTTTCTACTAGATACCAGCGGGCAAGCAGAAAACAAGAGGCTCAAGAGGGGCAGCCCCAGCGTGGAGGATATGCGAACTCTGTACTCTGCCAGGGCCCCAAGCCTGTCAGAGGCTGCCCTAGGCGGCAGGGCCCCCACCGCGGCCCCCCTCACTCCTAGCGGAAGGGAGGCCTGTGAGACTCACAGCAGGGCCCTGGCACCGGGCAGGGCGAGCCTTGGGAACCGCCTGGAGGTAACCGGGCGAGGCCCGCGAGGGAAGGGCGCGGGAGGAGGTGCGGGCCACGGGCCGCTGCCAAGGGGTTCTCACCCTGGACCCCCTTTGTTCCCACAGGACGCGCTGTGGCTGCAGGAGGTCTCCAACCTGTCAGAATGGCTGAGTCCCAGCCCTGGGCCTTGAGCCCGGTTTCCCTCTGCGAGTGTCCGCTGGCCGGGCGCAGCCGCTGTCCGTGGTTTAATAAAACTGCGCCGCGCTTATACCGTCCGCTTCCGCTTCCGCTTCCGCGTCGGGCCGGGCCGGGGCGGGGCCTGGAGCCGCGCCGCGGCCTGACGTCACCCACGCCGCCACGCGGCTGCGTCACTGATGCGCGCCGCGGGTTGGGGCGCGATGGCGGCGCTGGGCGGGGACGGGCTGCGCCTGCTGTCGGTGTCGCGGCCGCAGCGGCCGTCCGAGTCGGCGGCACTGGGCGGTCCGGGCCCCGGACTGTGCTGCTGGGTGTCCGTGTTTTCCTGCCTCAGCCTCGCCTGCTCCTACGTGGGCAGCCTCTACGTCTGGAAGAGCGAACTCCCCAGGTGCGGGGGCTGCGCGCGGCCGGAACCCGCGCCCCCGCGAGGCGGGGGCTGTGGGCGGAGCTTGGGCGAGCCGGGGGCGGGGCCGTACTGATGGGCGCCCGCTGAACTTGCTGTCCCCTCCGTAGGGACCATCCCGCCGTCATCAAGCGGCGCTTCACCAGCGTCCTGGTGGTGTCCAGTCTCTCACCCTTGTGCGTGCTGCTCTGGAGGGAACTCACAGGCATCCAGGTGCGAAGGAGGCGGGGTAAAGGGCAACGAGGGAGAGAGCTCAGGGATCTTTGGGGGAGGAAGCAAGACTGATTCCCCCTTTCCTGTGGCTCAGCCAGGCACATCCCTGCTCACGCTGATGGGCTTCAGGCTGGAGGGCATTTTCCCAGCAGCGTTGCTGCCCCTGCTGCTGACCATGGTGAGTGCTCCAGCTGTATCTTTCCTCCCCTGGTCTTTATCAGCCTGATGCGCGGTGGCCTCTTGATTGTGTTCGGATTTTGGCTGATGGGAGACAGTTTTGAGATGGCCCCAGGGTCCTCCGGTATGCATGGGCTGGAAATCCTGGTTGTGAGGATTTCAAGCTTGGAGCCTCACAGGGACAAGGGCAAAGTTCTGGGCAAAAGCGGTGGGTTATGGTGAAAGTGTTTTCTTTGATGTCTCCTATTTTTTTGTTCTCAGATTCTTTTCCTGGGCCCCCTGATGCAGCTCTCTATGGATTGCCCTTGTGACCTGGCAGATGGGCTGAAGGTTGTCCTGGGTGAGTCTTAAAGGCTGAAGGGAAAAGTAGGCACAGGTAGTCCAGGACAATGGGGGAGGGGGTCAGCGGACTCCTGGTTTCATCTGGACTTGTGGAATGTCATCTTTCTGCGTGTGTTTTCTCATCAGCAAAATGGAAACCATAGAGCTAGGTGACCTATAAGGATGGATTCCCAGTGTCCAAAAAGTCACCTGGGGACCCCCAGCAGTATTTGGTGTGGACCAGAGAGCATTGTCCCCTGCCTCCCCAACCAAGAGCTGGTCTTGTTAAATTTTGGCATCTCTAGAGTTTGCTTCCAGGATGCCCTGCCTCAGCTAATGCCTTCTCTTCAGGGCATCTCAAGACGTTGGGTTTATGTTGTGTCCACACGCCTGTTCTCAGGAGTATTGATGCCTAACCTGAGTTTGGCCAGGGTAAAGTTGTGGGAGAGGAGCCCTTGGGGTCTCTGGGGTCTCATTGTCCCATAGCCAGTCACTCACAGCTTGTCCTGACTTCCCTCTGTAGCCCCCCGCTCCTGGGCCCGCTGCCTCACAGACATGCGTTGGCTGCGGAACCAAGTGATCGCCCCCCTGACAGAGGAGCTGGTGTTCCGGGCCTGTATGCTGCCCATGTTAGCGCCGTGCATGGGCCTGGGCCCTGCTGTGTTCACCTGTCCGCTCTTTTTTGGAGTTGGTAAGTCTGGCTAGCTTGGTACTGGTGTATTCTCAGGATGAGAGCTGAGAACGGGGCTTGAGGTGAGGGTCAGGCATAGGTGGGAGGCTGGAAGGAATGACTGTGATGTGATTGTCACCTTTTTCCCAGCCCATTTTCACCACATTATTGAGCAGCTGCGTTTCCGCCAGAGCAGTGTGGGGAACATCTTCTTGTCTGCTGGTGAGTTCTGGTGAGCTGGCCTGGGTTAGGGTGTGTGATGATGTCCCTAATGGCCACTCTGGAGGAGGAATTGGGAACAGAGGGCTATAGTATTGGAGGGGCCACTGACCATGGGAGTTGGGGTGCAGGACAGCTGTAGGTGGTGGGGCAGACAGTCACTGCCCCCTGGGAGGGGATGGTCGGTCTTTGGCTGATGGGTGTGTAGTGCTGGGGCAGGAAGGACGTGCAGGTGTGGTCACTCGCGGCCTCCCCGTCTCCAGCGTTCCAGTTCTCCTACACAGCTGTCTTCGGTGCCTACACTGCTTTCCTCTTCATCCGTACAGGTTGGTCCTCAGTCTCTCATGGGTCCCTGGGGGCCCACAGGAGTGGGTGGGAGAATGGGGAATACTGTTTGTTCTAGGAACAAGTTCTTCTACTGCAGTCCTTGAGATAGGCTGAACCAGGGCCCTCAGCTTGGTGAGGTCTGAGAGGTGGAAAGGAACAGAGGCCATGGTGTGTGGGTGGATGGCTAGGGTGGTGGGATCTTGATGATCTGTTTCAGGGGATGAGGGTCACTAGCCCTGGAAGGGCCAGAGGTGGTGGTAGGGCTGCTCCCTGAGCTGCTATCTCCTCTCCCCAGGACACCTGATTGGGCCGGTTCTCTGCCACTCCTTCTGCAATTACATGGGTTTCCCTGCTGTTTGCGCGGCCTTGGAGCACCCCCAGAGGCGGCCCCTGCTGGCAGGCTATGCCCTGGGTGTGGGACTCTTCCTGCTTCTGCTCCAGCCCCTCACGGACCCCAAGCTCTACGGCAGCCTTCCCCTTTGTGTGCTTTTGGAGCGGGCAGGGGACTCAGAGGCCCCCCTGTGCTCCTGACCTACGCTCCGGGATACACTATGAACTCTCACTGGCTCCCCAGCCCTCCCCACCAAAGGGTACTGCAGGGGAGGGACTGGCTGGGGTCCCCGAGATCTCAGGAATTTTTGTAGGGGATTGAAGCCAGAGCTAGTTGAATCCCAGGGACCAAGAGAAAGGAGCAGATATCCAAAGGGTGCAACCCCTCTTGAAAGGGGTGTTTACGAGCAGCTGTGAGTGAGGGGACAAGGGGCAGGTCCCAGGAGCCACACACTCCCTTCCTCACTCTGGACTGCTGCTTCTCTTAGCTCCTCTGCCTCTGAAAAGCTGCTCGGGGGTTTTTTATTTATAAAACCTCTACCCACCCCCACCCCCAACTTCCTGGGTTTTCTCATCTTTTTGCATCAGGACTTTGTATTGGGATATTAAAGAGATTTAACTTGGGTAACATGGCCTTGGACTTTTGGAATTGGTCTGTTTGGGATCTTGTGTTAGGGGTGCAGGCAGCTCTTGGGAGTATGCCCACCACTTATCCTAGCTACCTTGAATGCTGACCTTGGGGTAGTGTATCCTGGCAGGTGGTTCCCTGGAGTTGGGGATAGGCTGGGAGCTCTGGCTGCTGGGGCCCTGTGGCTTCCTCCTTCCTGAACCATGCCCCAAAGTCCTAGTGTAGGTAGGTCTGAGACTGCAAGTACCAGGTGTGAGCCCAGCTCATCCTGGGGCCTGTGCCTTGGCTACCAGGCTCAGGAAGTGGGAGCCCTGGCCCTGGCTTGAGCGTTGGAGCCTCTGGCCTGTCTCCTGTGGGGTGAGGATGATTGGCCTGAAGCCTCTGCCAGGACCTCCACAGTCTGCCAGCCTTGTTTTTCACAAGAGGAAACAGGTTCAGAATGGGAGAGGAACCTACCTCTGAACCACCAGTAGAGGCTTTTCTGGTTCTTTCCACCTTGGACCTCTGCCCCAGAGGAACCTAGAACGAAGGCTGCTGCCCTGGGGATGGCAGGGACTTTGCCAAGCAATACGGTGACTCCAGGGTCCTTCTCAGAACCTGCTAGTATTCTGCCGGCTCTCCATTGTCTTTGGAAGGGTTCTCATTTCCCTGTCTGTACCTTTAAAACTAGATTCTTGAAAGAGTATTAGCCCTGGATCACTTGAGGTCAGGAGGAGTTCGACACCAACCAGCCTGACCACCATGGTGAAACCCATCTCTACTAAAAATACAAAAACTGCCAGGTGTGGTGGCTCACGCCTGTAATCCTAGCACTTTGGGAAGCTGAGGTGGATCGCCTGAGGTCAGGAGTTCAAGACCAGCCTGGCCATCATGGTGAAACCCCATCTTAAAAAAAAAAATTATTAAAAAAAAAAACAAAACTTAGCCAGTCATGGTGGCAGGTGCCTGTCATCCCAGCTACTTGGGAGGCTGAGGCAGGAGAACTGCTTGAACCCATGAGGCAGAGGTTGCAGTGAGCCAAGATCGCTCCATTGCACTACAGCTGGGCAACAGGAGACTCTGTCTCGGTGGGGGTGGGGGGTGGGCATTAGCCCTTTAAGTTCTATTATAGGCTTAATTTAAGGAGGTTGTCCCAAGTCCCCTTCCCTGAGGCTGAGGGAAAGAAAAGGGATGTGCAGTCACTCCCTTATGATGCCTGCAGGCTGGCTGTGACTCACCGACCATTCATAGTCACACATCTGCCTCCTGGGGCACATTTGGGACCTCAAGGTCCAGAAAGGAAGAGGCCCAAACCCACTGTGACTTGCCCACCCCAAAGGTTAGGACTGGCACTGGGAGCACTGGGCAGAGGGCTGCTGGGTGCTGGGGATGTACTACCTGCTAGGGTCAGGGGCTCTGGGCCCTGCCCACCTCTTCCTTTCCAAAGGCTGGTGTTTCCTGCATTAGCTTCCCCACCCCCTCCTTCTCAGGAACTGGCCAGCCTCTACCCCTGCCCCCCACCATTCTCCTCCTACCTGCGGGCAGGAGGGCAGTGGTACAGGCAGGGTTACTGTCCCCGCTGCAGGAAAGGGAACTGGAGGGCTGGTCATGGGGAGCGACAGGGTTAAAACCCGAGACCCTGGACTCCTCCTCACCTCCCGCCAACATCCTCACGTCCAAAGTGCACACGAGACTCTGCTGGATCACCATTCCCAAGGGTCTCACCCACTGCCCAGAAGGTGGTACCTGCTTGCATTTACCTGCAAACTGATGTGGGAGGCCTCGGGTTTTAGAAAATAAAACAGTGGGGCTGGGAGGCGAGTCTGCCAAGGGCCTGGGTTTCATCCCTCTCTTACTAGTTGTGGAGTCCTGGACAAATTATGTAATCTTCCTGTGACTTGATTTCTGTGTCCATAAGAGGATGAAGATTAATTCCTTGAGTTAATAGGTGTTAAGTACTTAGAATAAGCCCCGCCTCTCCAGCAAGCTCAGTACTAGTCCTGTTTGGGGAGTATACGCAGTAGGCACCCAATAGTGACTTAAAATAGGGCCACGATGTCATCCTCAATACCTTCTGAGGAGGAAGACACACCTGACCTGCCTACCCACAGGGAGCTTGAGACGCAAACCCCACTGCTGAATGGTACAGGCTGGGGCTGTACTAAGCATGGGGGTGCTGCACTGGATCCAACATGGAGGGCAGGGAAAGCCAGTTTTATTGAGCAAACTTCCCAGGACCTGGGACATCTTAGAGCCCCCCTTCCCCCAGGAGATAGGACCCCCTAAACCTCCCCTGGGTCCTAGGACCACCTGACCCACCATGTGTAGTCTCCAGTGAGAAGGTGTCCCTTATTTGGCAAGAGATGATGAACATGTGAGCCGCTGTTGGCCAGGGGAAAGGATAGATGATGGCTGAGAGGAATGAGCCGCCGCAGGCAGTGTCTCCAGTCCAGCTGTGGAGGACCTCCATGGCCCAGCCTTCCTGGCATCAGGCACTGGCTGGCCTGGGCCTGCCGTGGCAGCACAGTTTCTGTTGAAAGCTTGGGGACGGCCAGGGTGCTAGCCTGGGGCAAGATCACTCGATCTCCAGGATGAGGTCGTCACCTTCCAGTGTCATGTCCTTGGTCACATGGACCTTGCGGACAGTGCCCTCCATGGGTGAGGTCACCACAGTCTCCATCTTCATGGCACTGAGCACACACAGGGGCTGGCCCTTGGCCACCTTGGCCCCTGCCGCCACTTTGATGTCTATTACCTTCCCAGGCATGGGCGCCCCAATCTGGCCCTTCACATCCTTCAGGGCCTTGGGGTGGAAGTGCATCTCCTGCAGACACAGGGCAGAAGGGACATGAGATCCTGGGCCCAGCCAAGCCCCACCACCCAGGTATTGGCCCTGGGGGAGACAATACCTTTATGGCTTGGGTGTCCTTGACCAGGATGGACCGCAGTTGTCCATTGAGCTCAAAAAAGACCTGCCTCTGGCCAGCCCGGTTCAGGTCGCTCACGGCCAGGGCTTTGATGTGCAGTGTCTTGCCCCGCTCCAGCTCCACCTGCAGGGAGGGTTTGCAGACTCAGGACTGGAGGGCAAACTGGGAGAGCAGTCCCCCCACCCTGGCCCCAGGAAGTCCCCACACTGGGCCTTGGCTCCTTGTTCTTAAAGGCCTGGCTCCCAGTCTCAAGGGTCCTTTCTGCTCCCACAGTTCCAAGGCTGGGGGACAGCCAAGCTAAACTCTGGAGCTCTGGGGCAGGGGGCCAGGGTGGAGTGTGGACAAGCACCAGAGCCACTGACCTCAAACTCCTCTGCGATCTTGGGTCCCTGCAGGAAGAGGCGAGTATTGAGGCTATCCAGGGGGCCAAAAGTGGCAGTAAAATCCTTGAAGTGGGTGAAGACATCGGGGTACATAGCTGCTGAGAGCACATCTTCCGGGGTCACTTCCTCCCCATGCCGCTCCACCAGCTCCTTCTCCAGTGCCTGCAGATCCAGGGGAGGGAGGGAGGCTCCAGGCCGCCCCTCCACCCTCGGCAGGTCCTTCAGTACCTGGGGAGCAAAGTGGAGGATCAGGCCTGATTCCTGCATCCAGCCCACACCCTCATGTCATGCTGGGACTTCCCTACCTTGGAGCGAAAGGGTTCAGGGAACCCCCCATGGGGGACACCAATGTAACCCTGCAGGAACTCCACCACGGAGCGAGGGAAGGACAACTCTTCTGCTTGAGCTTCGGCCTCTGCTCGGCTCAATCCATTCTGCACCATAAACTGGGCCAGGTCCCCCACGATCTTGGAGGAGGGTGTCACCTGAGAAGGCCCTGGAGGTTAGGGTGCCAGGCACCTTGGGGAGGCTCAGCGACAGGTACACGCATGGCTGGGGCAGGCAGGAGCCCTGGGCCGGGATTACCTTGATGAGGTCACCCAGCATCTGGTTGGCCTCCACGTAGGCCTTCTTGACTTCCTTGAACTTGGAGCCGAGCCCCATGCTGTGGGCTTGGAAGTGCAGGTTGGTGTACTGGCCCCCTGGGATCTCATTCTCATACACGTCGGAGTTGCCAGACTTCATGGTGGCCGTGCAGTCAAAGGCCGCGTACAGTCCCCGAGCTCCCTCCCAGTACTCACTGTAGTCAAACACGCGCTCCAGGGGCACCTCTGCAGGGAGGCCAGAGTCAGAGAATGTCTTACAAATGTGCTGACTCCAGGACCCAGAGCTAGCTCAGGTCCCATCTCTGACTCAGGTCAGGTGGTGGCAAGGCCAGAGCAGTGCACCTGGATTCTAGGCAGGCCCAACACGGACTGGTGGTGGCTGCGGCTTTGAGAGGGGCGTGACCACAGGCTGCCATTCTTCCTACCTGTGTCTAGGGGAGTCCCTCTGGTACAGGCCACCAGGGCCCCCATGCTGGGCTGTGAAGTCATCCCAGACATGGAATCTGCTGCCACATCCACCACATCAGCTCCAGCCTGGGCACAAGCCAGCATGGCTGCCACGCCTGCCCCTGATGTGTCATGGGTATGGATGTGCAGTGGGAGGTCAGGGAAGCGGTCCCGGAGGGAGCTGACCAGCATGGTGCAGGCTGCCGGCTTCAGCAGCCCAGCCATGTCCTAGGGTAAGTGGGAGAGAGAGAGAGATGGTAGAGGGGCAGGATGTGTGCCTGTGATGGGGGACAGGGCCGAGGCAGAGAGGGAGAGATGGGCAAGTGGCCCAGGCACCTTGATGCACAGGATGTGGGTGCCAGCCCGCACCAGCTCTTCGGCCAAGCCCATGTAGTACTGCAGTGAGTACTTGGTGCGGCTCGGGTCAGCCACGTCACCAGTATATGAGATGGCAGCCTCCACCACACCACCGGCACTTCCTGCTGCCTCCATGCCCAGCAGCATGTTGGGCAAGTAGTTGAGAGAGTCAAACACGCGGAAGACATCCATGCCATTCTCTTTGGCCACCTCACAGAACCTGAGGGTGAGAAAGCCCAGGGCTGAGCCCTACCCCACCTCCCTCTGAACAGTCTTCCCTGGCTCCTGCCTCACCCACTCTGCTGACCCTGGGAAATGAGATCTGGGGGTCTGGCCTGGCCGGGGTTGTGGCATCCACAGGTGGGAGCTGTGCAAACAAGTGTGGACCAGGCCTTGGAGGATCAGCTGGTGCAGTGGCAGGCCGTGGGAGAGGGCACTGAGCAAGGAGTCCCGAGGCCTGGGTTCCAGTCCCAGTCCTGCACCCAGTGACCTGGGCCATGCCTCAGGCCTTGCACTGCCACAGGAGTGAGGGGTAATTTAGAAGCCTGTCCAGTTCCATGCTTCCCGATACTTCCAAACAGTAGCCCCTGCTGTGTGTGGCCGCAGAGAGACTTGGTGTTAGGCCCACCTTGGGGAACAGAGGCCATCACGACATGGCTCAGTACCCTCTGGACCACACCAGGTAGTGTCTGCCCACCCCACCCCAGGCTCACTTGAAGACTACGTTGTCAGGGTAATTGGTGTAGCCCACAGCATTGGCCCCCCGCAGCAGCATCTGGAAAGGGATGTTGGGGATGAGCTCCCGAAGCTCCTGCAGCCGCCGCCAGGGGCACTCATAAAGGAAGCGCATGGCGACATCAAACGTGGCTCCTGCACAGGAACCGAGAGGCCCAGGTGAGCTCTGTGTGTCTGGGGGACCCCACCAGGCCTTGCAGCTAGCTCTGCAGCCCAAGCCTCTGGCCCCAATACCAGGTCCTGCCCATCCTCATGGTGCCTGTGTTCCCTGCTCCAGCCCCCACAGATGTTTCCCTTGGCTGATCTCTCAGGGGCAGACCTGAGACCAGGCTCATTTATGTCCCTTCTATGCCCCTTTATAATCCCATCTTCTCTGTCTCTCTGTGTTATAATTAACTAAGAGGAATGTGTCTCCTCCTGACCCTGAGCCTCCCAGGATGCACCTGGCCTCAGCTCAGCAACCTCATGCCAGCACCAGGCCTGGCCGGAGAGGACGCTGTGCCTTCTTCAGTTCGTCCTCTTTGTTCTTCGTGTTAGCTTGTCCCCAGTGGCCTAATCCTTCGGGACTGGTAAGACAGTGGGCACCCAATTCCTGCCAGGCACTGCCCAACATGCCAGCCTACCTCCCCAGTTCTCCATGCTGAAGAGCTTGCTGAAGTTGTGGGCAACATAGGGGGCGATCTTTTTGAGATCGTGGGTGCGCACACGAGTGGCCAGCAGAGACTGGTGGGCATCCCTGAAGGTCGTGTCCATCAGCAGCAGCCCCGGGTGGTTCCGCACAGCTCGAGCAAAACCCTCAGGCCCCTCTCGTAGCAGGATGTCTCTGAAACCAGCTGGGGGCGGGCCTAGGGCAGACAGGGACATTGGTGCCCATCCTGCAGGATGCAGATGGCATCCTGTCTTCCCCATGAGTTGACAGAATGGATCTCACCTACCTATGGGCACTGCAGGGACAATGGGGTCCGTGGGGCTGGGGCTGGCTTTGACAGGAATCGGGGTGGTTGGGCCGTTTACCATGACATGGCCTGGGGAGAGAGCAGGCAGTGGGTAAGGGTGGGCTGGGTAGAGGCTGAGTCGAGGGCAGCAGTGAGAGTAGGTGGGTTTGGGGACAAGGACACATCCCTCCAGGATCCCTGGGCTTCTAGCTGGCCCTTGTCCTCTCCAAAGCGAGGGCCTCCTGGATCCAGGCAGTGGGGACCTCTTGATGGAAAAGCAGGGGGACTCTCAGATCAGGAGCAAGGAGGGTGGTGAATGGGGGGTGAGGGACAAAAGGAGGCAGGTCCAGAATGAGGGCAGGGTTGAGGGGCAGGGGGTACTGGGAAGTTCTTTGGTCTTGGGGAGTGGCAAGGAGGTAGGAGGAAGCAATTAGGGAGGGGAAAGCAGGGGAGGGGAGTGCAGTCTCAGGCCAGACCGAGATAGTGCAATAGCTTCTGGGCCCGGTTCTGCGCAGGCCGCAGCTGGAACAGCTCTGGGTTCTCATCAATGAACTGGGTGTCCACGGTGCCGGCCAGGAACTGCTGGTTGTTGAGCACGTTCTGCAGGAAGGGGATGTTGGTCTGCAGGACAGAGGCGGGTGGGAGGGCATCACCATGCAGCATAGACAGGGAAGGGAGAAGAGAAGAGGCTAGAGGTGCCCCCCCGGGGCCACCCCCAACTCTGGCAGAGCCCCCTAAGCTGTCAGGGGCTGGGTCTGCTCCTTCCATCCTTGTTTACCCCAAAGCGTGTGCTGAAGGCCACGCCTCCTGCCTCCCTGAAGCCTAGAATAGGGCTCAGCCTTTCCTCCAGCAGCATGGCCCACAGCAGCCACCCTCGCCCCCCTGCCCACGCTTGTCTAAAGAGGGCCCTGTCTGCAACAGACCACGCTCTGGCATGCTTACCAAGTCACTCCTCCCAGCGGAGTCCAGCGGGCACACTCCCACCTTGCTGCTCTCTCCCTGGACTTCTAAGCCTTCTTGCATTCCTGTCCCTTTCCTCCCTGGCTCCTCACACACCACATGCTCCCCAGGTGGCCCCAGCCCAGGGCTGTGTCGCCAGTGACAGTGATCCCAGCACTTGGGGTTTGCCTCCAGGGCCGAGATCCAGAGATGCAGCTGCCTCCCAAGCCTCTCCTGGTTCACCCCTCATGAAAGTTCAGCAAGTCCACAACCAGCTTCCTGCCTGTGCACCCAGTCCTCCTGTGCCCAGTGGGTGCCCCACTGTCCCCCCAGTTACCAAAAGCATCCATCATCCTCACCACCCACTCCTCCCACGACACTGGACCAGAGGATTCGACCAGGGCCATTTCTGGACCTCGTGACCTCTTCTCCATCTCCAGGCCACACCCTCCACCACCTTCCTCATCACTGCTGCCTCCAGCCACATCAAACTTGCCTTGTGCTCCACATCTTTGCACCTGCCTGGGACATTCTTCCTGAACATCTGAACTCAAAGGCCTTCGTCCTGTCCTCATATCCTCAGCTGACCTTTCTAGCAGGCCCTGGAGGAACCAGCTGTAGGCAAGCGCACCCCTCGGCTTCATCATTTTGTTTATCTGCAAGGGAACCCTTGGGGGCAGGGCGCTGCCTGAGGCATGTGTCAGTGGGCTTTGTATACAGGAGCCCTCGGTTCCACTCATTAAATGCCTGGATGACAATATGAGACTGGGACAGGGCGACAATGACTTAAAGGGCCATATGGGGACATGGGAGCCAGCACTGCAAGAGGCGCTCCAAGACCGTGAGGCCACATGGCTGGGAGCTTGGTCCTCCATGTGAAAGCATGGCCTGTGGTTGTGTAGCAACAGCCCTGTGGGCAAGTTTCCACTTCAGTGAAAACATCCCCATGCGTCGTCATTTATTCATGATCTCTGCTGGCACCTTCGATAGGGACTCAAGGCCGCCCGGACCTCTCTGAGCTTGGCCTCTACTTATGGACCCCTATCACCTGGAGGCCTGGATAGGAAAGATGCCCCCCTGACCAGCCTTCCAGGTGCTCACCAGAGTGGGGCTGGCCAGCAGTGCTGTGCCTATCTGAGCCTCGCCCCCACCTCTCCTAAAGAGATGCTGACATTTCAGCTGGGCCAAGGCATGGCACTGAAGAAGGGAAGCAGCTGGTGAAACCATCCAAAGAACCCGAGCGCGCAGGGTGAGGACCCTCGGAGCCCTCCCTTTCCCACGCTGCGTCTCCCTTTGTAGATATCCCCCTTCTGTGATGGTTGAGCCACCTATCCTCCCCTCAATACTGTAAGCTCCATGGGGGCAGGAACCAGGCCCATCTGGTTCCTGATGAACCCAGCTCCCAGCACTGGGTGGCACATGGTGGATGTGGATAAGCGTCTGTGTGTAGAGTGAATGAAAAAAAATTTTTGAGACATAGTGTGTTGCCCAGGCTGGAGTGCAGTGGCACAATCTCAGCTCACGGCAACCTCTGCGTTGAAGTGATTCTCGTGCCTCATCCTTACAGACATGCACCACCACACTCAGCTAATTTTTGTATTTTTAGTAGAGATGGAGTTTTGCCATGTTGGCTAGGCTGTTCTTGAATTCCTGACCCTTGTGATCCACCTGCCTTGGCCTCCCAAAGTGATGGGATTACACTGCGCCTGGTGGAGAGCATTTTTGATGGGAAAGAGAGGAGCAAAGACATAGCTGGTGCCAGTGCACAAGCTGACCTGGACCAGGACTGAATCCTCCTCATTTTACAAAGGCCACCTGAAGCCCCGTGAGTGGTGATAGTGAGAATGGCTTCTCGCTGCCGGTAAGCCCCTCTCAAGCCACAGCTGTCCTCCCCTCTTACCCCTAGGAAATGGTTAAGTAAGTGCCATCCATCCCTCCTGGCCTACAGGAGGAACTTGTTTTCAGTGGTCAGGTAACTTGCCCAGGAACTATACTGCTGTGCCGGCAGGATCAGAATTCCAATTTTGAGTTTCCCCGAGTTTCCTGCCACCTGGCCCGTCAGGATCAGGGCTGGACGGAGGAGGAGGAGGCTGGCTGAAGTTTAGGTAGCCTGAGGACAAGGAGACCCGGGGAGGTGGTGACTTCCTCTGTTTCCCAACTGGGCAGACCACTGGTGGTGGCGGGCACAGGTGGAAGGGGACCAGGCTCGCCGAGCCACCCGAGCCTCAGCTTTCTGAACCAGGAAGCAGGGAACCTCGCCCACCACACGTCGGGATCCCTTCCTCTGAGCTGAGCTGGTTCCGGGCTGCTCTCCCAGGGAAATGGCTAGGCTGGGACAGAGCGGGAGGGAGGGGCCGCGCCGCGAGGATATACAGCTTCCCACTGCGTGCCCCGGCGCGGCTTCCCACCAATCGGGCCCGAGGCGGAGGCCGGTTGGCTCCTGGAGCGCCTGGCCTGCGGGGCGGGCGGGGTGGGGGGGGGCGGGGGAAGGGGGGTGAAGGGCGGGGCAGCGGGGGTGGGGCGACTGCCTGGAGGCCGAGCCCTCTCGGTCCCACCCCGCAGCAGCCCTACCAGGGGCGCCGCCCCAGCCCCTCCACCGCCGAGCCCCGTGCGGGTTGGGGACCCTCCACGTGACTCGGTGATGCAGAACGATTATGACCTTCAGCGTGTATCTGGGAACGCGAGGGTCCCAGCAACAGTGCGGGTTTGCGCCCGGCCCTGCCCGTGGGTGCAGGGACGTGTGGGTGTGTGGGCATGTGTGGGTGTGTTGGGGAGGGTGCCCAGCGACATGTGACAAAGACTCCTGTCTCTGGGAGATGGTGAAGAGGCCCGTGAGCAGGCGCTTTGTCTGGCTGTCTGCAGAGTGAGGTTCGCGACGCGGCGGCGGGCGCCCGTGCGGTGCAGGATGCCGGGGCGCCAGGGTGGCCGGGGGCGCGCGCGCCTGTGCCAGGGTGAGTGCGCTGCGGCAGCGCTGGGGGACAGCGCGGCGGGCCCGCGCCGGCCCGGGCCTCGGGCGTGACTGGGCGCCACCCGTGGACGCTGCAGCGGCTGCGTGTCCCCGTGACCTCGGGAGCCGGCCCGGGCCCGGGTGGATCCCCCTGCGCCCCTCCCTGTCCGCCCTCCACGTGCGTGTCCGCGGTGCGCGCGCCCGTCACCGCGCACCCGCTCGCCTGTCGCCGCCGCTGCCGCCGCCGCCACCGCGAACCGCGCCGGGAAAAGGTGCCGGGAACCAAGCGAGCCGGGGCCGCGGGCCCGAGCGCCATGGGCCCGAGGGTGGGCGGCGGGTGGCCGGTCATCCCCGGGCCTCGCCCCCGCGGGAGAGCGGCCTGGAGTCGGCGGGGGCCGGCCGGGCTCTCAGGGAGGCCGGCCCGCGCCCCCTGAGCTACGGACACCAGGTGAGGGGGCCGCTGGGCGCAGCGCGGGGACCAGCCTAGGAGGGGCCACGGTCTCCACAGGAGGTTCGGGGGGGCACCTTCTCTGGCGGGGGAGGGGATGGCACGGAGGGGGGAGGGGGTTGGCGATTCCTGGGGCCGCCTGGGAAAGGAAGTTCCGGGACCCTCCCTGCTCTCGGTCCTCCTCCGCTTCCTGCCTCATGCCTCACCTTGTCCCCAGTGCCTGGACTCCCCCTTCACTGTTTGGGAAATGTGACCTTTGCTCCTGGGGGGGCCTGGCCCTGCAGGCCCCAACCTTCCCTCATCCCTGGCGGCCCCTTTGGACCTCTCACCCAGCCCCTCTCCGGGCCAGGCTCACAGAAGCTGGCTCCTGGGACTGTCCTGGGCCCAAGTGGGCACCTGCACCAGCCCCACCTGTGCCTGGGCTGTGGCCTTTCCCTACAGGGTGCTCACCATGGCCCCGCCGCTCCTGCTGCTGCTGCTGGCCAGTGGAGCGGCCGCCTGCCCACTGCCCTGCGTCTGCCAGAACCTGTCTGAGTCGCTCAGCACCCTTTGTGCCCACCGAGGCCTGCTGTTTGTGCCACCCAACGTGGACCGGCGCACAGTGGAACTGCGGCTGGCAGACAACTTCATCCAGGCCCTGGGCCCCCCTGACTTCCGCAACATGACGGGGCTGGTGGACCTGACGCTGTCTCGCAATGCCATCACCCGCATTGGGGCCCGAGCTTTTGGGGACCTCGAGAGCTTGCGCTCCCTGCACCTGGACGGCAACAGGCTGGTGGAGCTGGGCACTGGCAGCCTTCGGGGCCCCGTCAACCTACAGCACCTCATCCTCAGTGGCAACCAGCTGGGCCGCATTGCGCCGGGGGCCTTTGACGACTTCCTGGAGAGCCTGGAGGACCTGGACCTGTCCTACAACAATCTCCGGCAGGTGCCCTGGGCCGGCATCGGCGCCATGCCCGCCCTGCACACCCTCAACCTGGATCATAACCTCATCGACGCACTGCCCCCAGGAGCCTTTGCTCAGCTTGGTCAGCTCTCCCGCCTGGACCTCACCTCCAATCGCCTGGCCACGCTGGCTCCGGACCCGCTCTTCTCTCGTGGGCGTGACGCCGAGGCCTCGCCCACCCCCCTGGTGCTGAGCTTCAGCGGGAACCCCCTGCATTGCAACTGCGAACTGCTGTGGCTGCGGCGGCTGGCACGGCCAGACGACCTGGAGACCTGCGCCTCCCCACCTGGCCTGGCCGGCCGCTACTTCTGGGCAGTGCCTGAGGGCGAGTTCTCCTGTGAGCCACCCCTCATTGCCCGCCACACGCAGCGCCTCTGGGTGCTGGAAGGCCAGCGGGCCATGCTGCGGTGCCGGGCCCTGGGTGACCCTGCGCCCACCATGCACTGGGTCGGTCCTGACGATCGGTTGGTTGGCAATTCCTCCCGAGCTCGGGCTTTCCCCAATGGGACCTTGGAGATTGGGGTGACAGGAGCTGGGGACGCCGGGGGCTACACCTGCATTGCCACCAACCCTGCTGGTGAAGCCACAGCCCGAGTAGAGCTGCGGGTGCTGGCCTTGCCCCATGGTGGGAACACCAGTGCTGAGGGGGGCCGCCCCGGGCCCTCGGACATCGCTGCCTCAGCTCGCACTGCTGCCGAGGGTGAGGGGACGCTGGAGTCGGAGCCAGCCGTGCAGGTGACAGAGGTGACTGCCACCTCAGGGCTGGTGAGCTGGGGTCCCGGGCGGCCAGCCGACCCCGTGTGGATGTTCCAAATCCAGTACAACAGCAGTGAGGATGAGACCCTTATCTACCGGTGAGGACCACGCCCCACACCCAGCTGCACTCCCAGAGCCCTCCCTCTGCCCTCTGCTCCCCTCCTCTCTCTGTGGCTGACATCCCCTCCCCCATGTGGCTGCTAGACTCTTGGAGCAGTGGCCTGGCCTGACTGCCTGAGGAGGCTGGGGCTCAAGGGGCAGCAGGAGGACCCCACCCCATGAGATGTCCCAGGTGTCACTAAGCTGTGTGGGCCTCCTCGGCAGCAAGTGGTGGGTGGGTGTGTCTGAAGCACATGGCCGGCGCCTGCAAGCATTATTTTTGCGTCTGCTGTGCCATCCCCCACCCCATCCTCCTTGTTTGCCTGGGTCCTATTTCTCAGGACTTGCACTGTCTCTTGGCCACTCTCATGCCTGTTGCCTTCCTGAGTGAACACAAGAGCCAGAGTGGTTTGGGGGGAGGGGCTGTTTGGAGCTGAGAGCACAGGATGGGGAGATGAGGATGGGGCTAGACCCCAGCTCTGGGCTCTGACCACCTGCCCTTGCCCGCAGGATCGTCCCAGCCTCCAGCCACCACTTCCTGCTGAAGCACCTGGTCCCTGGCGCTGACTATGACCTCTGCCTGCTGGCCTTGTCACCAGCCGCTGGGCCCTCCGACCTCACGGCCACCAGGCTGCTGGGCTGTGCCCACTTCTCCACGCTGCCCGCCACGCCCCTGTGCCACGCCCTGCAGGCCCACGTGCTGGGCGGGACCCTGACTGTGGCCGTGGGGGGTGTGCTGGTGGCTGCCTTACTGGTCTTCACTGTGGCCTTGCTGGTTCGGGGCCGGGGGGCTGGGAATGGCCGCCTCCCCCTCAAGCTCAGCCATGTCCAGTCCCAGACCAATGGAGGCCCCAGCCCCACGCCCAAGGCCCACCCACCACGGAGCCCCCCGCCCCGGCCCCAGCGCAGCTGCTCCCTGGACCTGGGAGACACCGGCGGGTGCTACGGTTATGCCAGGCGCCTGGGAGGAGCCTGGGCCCGACGGAGCCACTCTGTGCACGGGGGGCTGCTCGGGGCAGGGTGCCGGGGGATGGGGGGCAGCGCCGAGCGGCTAGAAGAGAGTGTGGTGTGATGGAGGGGGGGCAGCTTCCCTTATGCTCCAAGGGACCAGCTTCGTGGGGCAGAGGGCCCGGGGCAGCCACCTGGCCTGGGGGTCCCTCCCTGGTTTTTATTCTCGGTACCTCAGGCTCCCCTGTGTATATGGTGGGACAGGGAGCCCTTTCCTTGGTTCTGGCCTCCAGACCAGGGTAAGGGGCAGGTCCCTCCATCAGGTGCTCACAGCCACCAAGGCAGGGGCTGCAGCCACCAAGCGGGAGTCTTGTTTTTATTTATAATAAAATTGTTGAGGACACCTCAGTGCTAGTCTCTGGTCTTGTCATGGGGGCCAGTAGTGGCACACAGACAAGGGCGGCGGGCAGTCCCAGCAGCCTGGGGCCTCCCGGGCGCCTGTCCTTGGGGGCAGCCCCAGGCAGCAAACACTGTGCCAGGTGTCTTCTGACCTGCGGGACCATGGGCTTGGGCAGGCTGCCTCCCCTCGCCCGAAAGTGCAGTTAATGCCCCTTCCTGGTGGGTGGTGGCAGGGCGCGGGGGTCCCGTGTAAAGCCTGGGTAGTAGTGCGAGCACCTTCCCCATGGCGCTGTAGGGTGGCCACAGGACTGGACTGAGTGACGGGGCGGGTGGGAGGCGGTGCGGCCCTTCTGGGAAAGGGGACCTGGGTTGAGCAGAATTCAGTGAAAAGTTCTCATGGCTCTGGTGCTGACAGCCATGTCTACCACCTCCCATGGGGTCCTGTGGACTAGTAAAACGCCACCCCAAAGGAACCAGAAGGGCAGGGAACCCCGCTCCTGGCTCAGCTGTGCTCTGGGCCTTCCTGGGAAGGTGGCCTTTGCCCTCCCTTGTGGCAGGGAGGTAGCCCGGTGGGCACACAAGCCCTGCTCTGCTTCCTCTGCTGGGACCCCTGGCCAGGCCCGGCAGCCTCTGACCTGGCATAGCCCCTGCAGCCTCCTGAACTATCTGCTTCTAGGCACTGGTGGGGGGCGTGGGCACACGTGGTTCTCGGCCCTGCAGAGGGTCAGACTCCCCAGGTACTGTCTTAAAACTCAGAAGGTGGCACTGACACCCCAGGCCACAGCAAACGCGCTGCACAGACACCCTGGTGTTTTCTGTGTGAGGCCAAGGCCCGCTGCTGGGCACCCGAGGTGAGGCAGGCGCTCTAAGGTGCGAGTGTTGATGTGTGCACGGGCCTGGCTCACACGTGTGTGCCTGCCCTCCCAGCCCCAGAATCCGCAGCTGGAGGTGGCCTTCAAGAGCCTGGTTTAGAGGAATGGGAGCAAGGTCTCTACCGAGAAGGGTGTGGGGAGTGAATGCCATGGAGGACTGGGCGGGAGCCCGGGGAAGGGTGGGCATGTGGGACGGCGAAGGGACAGGACCGCTAGGGCTGCCATGCCAGGCACTGGCATGAGGCTTAGGGTGTGGCGAGAGCCAGCGGCCTGGTCCTGCTGCGCACTTGAGGAGGACATGGCACCTCCAGATCACAGACACTTGTCCTGCTGCTGGCCCCGAGGTCACAGGCCCTGGTGCCCCTTTCTCCACCTTGGGTGGAGGGCGTGGGCGGTCTAAGGAGGAGGGCCTTCCAGGGTGCAGTGCAGGTGCAAGGTCCTATGGCCCAGGGGACCACCTTGGTCCACAAGAAGCTGCTGAGGGTGAGGAGGGAGCAGAGGGACTGAGGCCCAATCCCAGGAGCCAGCCAGGACCACATAGCAATGGGCAGGGGCAGGCGATGGGGATGGCCTGGGTCACCCGAGCATGGCCATGCAGCCCCTCAACACCAAAGCAGCCGCAGGACCTCCTGCCAGGACACCAAGCGCTGCAGCAAGGTGCGGGCGGAGCATGTGATGTGGACAGCCGATGTCGCAACACACCTCTGCCCATGTGCACGACGCGGACCCCCAACAGGGAGGCTAAGAGGGTCCCCATGGAAGAGTACACACCCCCTGGCCTCTGGGAAGCACACTGCTCCCTCTTGAGGTGGGAAACAGGCCAGCCACACACACAGACACAGGCCTAGAAGCCTCCAGGGATGCCTGGGACCGAGCAGCCATGTGGACGGGTAAGCGGAGCGACCGCAGGAACCTGAGGGGACAGCGCGGCCCCCATATCACCCTCCCCACCCCAACCAGCTGCGCCTCAACGACAGGCAGGTCAGGGCTGAAGAAGCTGCAAGGGCACAAGGCCAGGGTGGAGGAGCCGACGCTGACACCCAGCACAGCCCACCCTGTGGGGATCCCCAAGAAGAAGATGGGGTGGTAACTCCCACAGGGGTTGAGGGCCAGAGCCCCTGTCCTCCAGCTCTTCTTGCCCTGCCATTCTGAGGGTGGCACCCACGGGACACGTGGGCAGGTGCTGGCTTCAAAGGCCGAGGCGGTATTTCTTGGCTGTGAATTCCTCTCTAGCTACAGATGCCGGTAACAGAGCTCATCAAAGGGCTCTTTGGATCCTAAATACCCATTTAGGGTCCTCCTGCCACATGGGGCACCCCCGATAGCCACCCAAGACAAGCTGAGCTGCGAGCCCAACAAGGGTAGGGCCCCTCGCCTCCCAAGCCTCTAGCCCATCCCTCCAGCTGCACCCCCTGCCTTTGGCTTCCCCTGAAGCATCCGAAACTGTGTGCACCAGGCCAGGTGAGGAAGAGGGGCCTGGCTGGGGCCTGACTGTAGCAAAGTGACCGCATCTACATGGGACTTGGGCTCTTGCCCAAGGAGGGGATCCACATTTTCCAGAAATTAAGAATTAGCTAGGAGGCCAGGCACAATGGCTCACACCTGTAATCCCAGCACTCTGGGAGGTCGAGGCGGGCAAATCACCTGAGGTCAGGAGTTCAAGACCAGCCTGGCCAACATGATAAAATTCCATCTCTACTAAAAATACAAAAATTAGTTGGGCATGGTGTAGCATGCTTGTAATTCCAGCTACTCGGCAGGCTGACGCAGGATAATTGCTTTAACCTAGGAGGCAGAGGTTGCAGTGAGCCAAGATCACGCCACTGCATTCTAGCCTGGGCAACAGAGCGAGACTCCATCTCCCGCCCCAGAAAAAAGAATTATTTGCAGAACTTGTTCAAAACACAGGTTCTGGGTTCTCGACCCAAACCTGTGGGATTAGGATTTTCAGAAGGGAGGCCTGATAATATTTCACATACATTCCAGGTGATTCTCACCCCAGAGGGGCAGGAAACAGTGGGTCTCCCTGGAACAAGACTAGACACGATGTGCCTGAGGAAGCGCTCTGGCCAGGCCATTCCCAGGGACACCTGCAGAGTCTGAAAACCACTGAGTCCGGTGTGCAGCTGCGGCCGAGGAGAGCCGCTGACCTTGACCAATCAGTCAGGGGCAAGGCTGGGGTGGGGCCATATGCCAGGCTCTTGGCAGGGAGGTGAACGGCTGAGGGATGCCCCAAAGGCTGGGAGCAAAGGCGGGGGGCTGCAGCCTCTCACCTTCACACCTCGGACGCGGAACTCTGCCAGGGCTCTGCTCATCTTAGTCGCAGCTGTGGGGTGGTCTTTGCCATGGGCAATGACTTTGACCAGCAGGGAGTCATAGTGGGGCGAGATGACGGCTCCTTGGAAGGCCGAAGCGTTATCCAGGCGGATGCCCATGCCCTCTCCGCTGCGGAACACCTGTGGCGAGGGTGAGAAGTGAGGACCTGGGCCAGAAACCGCAGGAAAAAGGGGCCCCCACCTGAGGCTGGCCAGGTGTGCGCCAGCAGCTGCTGAGAGCCAAGCGTGGGCTGCCCAAAGGTGAATTCCAGCTCTGGCTGGTCAGGTTTTGCTCTGTTTCTGCCACCAAACCCAGGAGTGTGGCCCCTTCTCTATGTCCCACATAGTCACTGCCTCCTGCTCTGTGTGAGGAGCTGGGAGGGGCAGAGGAGGCAAGGATGCCTGCCAGAGAGTGGGAGAGGGGTCTGGGCAGGCAGGGGCCAGCCCTGCCTCTGTTCCCATGGACCTGCTGGCCCTGTCTGAGCAACCCTCTTGCCTTTCAGACTCATCCATGTGTCCATGCATTCATTCCACGACATGGATTGAGGTCGGCTGACCCAGCCCCTAAAGGGCCTCTCTACGGGGCTCCCAGACAGTGAGGGGACGTGCAGGCGGGCAACAGGGCCTCCAGAGGACAATGTGCGAGGCAAGAGGCGAGGCCGACCGGGGGCTTGTGTTTGTTTTTAACACAGGGTGGTGGGGAGGGCCTCAACATCCACCCACGCTCCCTTCCTTCCTTCCCTTTCCTTCCAGAAGGGCGGGAGAGGAAGCAGTGAGTAGGAAGTAGGAGAGGAAACGAAGGGAAAGAGCCGGAGGCAGGAGGGCACCTGCCCAGGGCTCCACACCCAGCAGGGAATCAAACTAAGGGCAAGGAGAGGACAGCAGGGCAGTGGGACAGGGCCAGGGACAGGCAGCGACAGGAGGGAGGGGCAACGGAGAGGAGGAGACAGAGGTACTGACACTCACACCTGCAGGTGGCTCAAGCCGGCCCAAGTGAGCTCCTGCAGATAAAGTCTCCCCAGAGTTGGGGGACCCGTCAGGCCCAGGTAAGGAAGAAGGGGCGTGCAAGGGACCTCCCAGAGGGGCTTGGGACACCCACGGCACATTTCCGCTTCGCAGGGGCAGAGGTCTGTGTTCGATAAAAAGGAACTTAATAAAATATTTAAGGGTGAACACTCAGCTGAGAGCAGGAACTGTCAGCTAAAAATACTCTGTGGTGAGGCAGGCTCTGAAGAGCCAGGCCTTGGAAGTAGGAATGCAGGGAGGCAGGGAGGCAGGGGCCTCCGGGCAACACTCGGCCTGGGGCTGGCCCACCTACAGACTCTGATCCCTCCAGAAACAGAACGCAGGTGGGCCAGCTCCCTGCTGAAGGCACAAGCCCTGCTGCTTCCAGATCCAGAGAACTCTGGTTTCTGTCCCCAGGCGCCCCAGCCTCTCTGGTCTCAAAGGCCCAGAGCTGCCTGTGTTCATCCTTGTCTCCTTGCCGCCCCCACACAAGCCGGGGCCCTCTGCCCTGGACTCTGGAGCAGAACTGGAGCTCCATCAGTGTCCTCCCTCCTTGGGGGCTCAGGCCCCTAGATGGGGAGCAAGATCCCAGCAGAGCTGGCACAGTGCCAGCAGCATGTCCAGGGCTGGGAGCAGGCATTGTGCAAACCACAGGGCTCCTGCCCACAGCTGGGCCAGAGGCAGGGAAGATGGGTTTCAGAGGCCAATGGCTGGGCCCTGGTGCTCAGAGGAGGGAAGGTATAGGAAGCCCCCCGTGGAAAAGGCTCGAGGCTCACTGTGCTGGGGAGCCTGGCCCGGGCCACCCTCAGCGCCCCCCACTGCACCTCTCTTCCCTGCAAAGGCCGCCACCTCCTAGCCCCGAACTCCACCTCTCAGTCTCCTTCCTGTGCTGCCATCCCCGACTCCCTCACCCATCCTTGATGAGCCCCTGTGAGACTCCTTTGGGACCTCTGGGTGCGGTCCTTTGCTGCCACCACCCCCAGGTTCTGCCTTGCCAGCCCCTGCCTCAGACAGGAGGTGGAGCTTGGGCTCCGCTAGCAGCAAGGCATGGGGCTCCCGTGGGAGCTGGAGGGTCGAGGGCTGGCTTTGTGTCTGGGTCCCTGTGCTTTGCTCCACTGAGCCGGCCTGCACCCTTCTCCACCCTCGCTGCTTCCTCCTGGCCTGGGCGCCCACCAGTCTCTTACCTTGGGAGGCACCACCCCTCCTCTGGGCACTGCCCGCCTCCACATACTCTATGCCCATTTCAGATCCCTCATGAGGGTCCTCCCTAACTGCCGGGCTGTGGCAGCCTAGGCACTGGGCAGAACCTGTGCACAGACGAGCCTTCGTCCCCCTCTGCTGGAGCACCGCCCACCTCAATGCGGCCAGTGTCCGGCTGGAAGCTGCGCGCAGGGTCCTCGGTGGTGACCCGGCACTGGATGGCACAGCCGTTGATGCGGATGTTCTCCTGCCGCAAGCCCAGGTCGGGCAGGCTTCTGCCTTCAGCCACGTGGATCTGAGCATGGACCAGGTCTACACTGCAGGCGGGGCGAAGACAGGAGGAGGGAGCATGAGGCGGGGGACAGACAAGGGCCTCGCAGCCAGGGTGCATCCACACACAGTGCGACCCCTGCCCACAGGCTCTGGGCCAGCCCGAACAGCCAGCTCCTCCCAACCAGTGGCTCCACAGCCCCTTGCCCCGTTCCCACCAGAAACACACTAAGCTACACTGTCCAGCAGCTGGAGAGGGCCTCTGAAATACGGGGCCACCTGCTCCTGCACCCCGGACTCAGGACGCCATCCACCTAGCCTGAAGCTGCTCCGCTGTGTACTCCGCCTCCTTCCTCCCTGGGGTCTCTGTTTTCCCTACGCCCTGGTGCTCAGAGGGAAGGTACAGGAAGCCCCCCTGGAGAAGGCTCGAGGCTCGCTGTGCTGGGGAGCCTATCCCAGGCCACCCTCAGCGCCGCCCACCGCAGCTCTCTCCCTCTTGGTAAAGCCTAGATTTGACGCCTCAGCAGATCTCTAGGTTAGAGGGCCAGGATAGCTCATTCTTGGGGCCATATGTGCCGTGCTGTGTGGGTGGCTGTGAGGGCTGGGCTCCTTGAAACGGCAACCACAGCTGTGAGAGGGCCGCACAGTGGGTGCTGGGTCACGACCTGTCTTTTCTGGGGCGTTTGCCCGCTGGGCTTGTGCCCAAAACCCGCTAGAGATGCCTGGACAGTGTGAGTCCCCCACCTCTGCAGGGTTTCCAGGCTCAGCCTTCCTGTGCCTCAGGGCAGTCACAAGTCCAAGTGGAACAGCTGGTAACAAAAAACAGGGCATGGCAGCTCATGCCTATAATCTCAGCACTTTGGGAGGACAAGGTGGGTGGATCACATGAGGCCAGGAGATCGAGACCATCCTGGCCAACATGGTGAAACTTCATCTCTACAAAAAATACAAAAATTAGCCAGGTGTGATGGCGGGCGCCTGTAATCCCAGCTACTTGAGAGGCTGAGGCAGGAGAATTGCTTGAACCTGGGAGGCGGATGTTGCAGTGAGCCGAGATCGTGCCACTGCACTCCAGACTGGGTGACAGAGCGAGACTCTGTCTTAAAAAAAAAAATAACTCAAGGTGTTCAATGTATTGTCACTGAGGCTTGTGGTGAAGGCAGCCTGGGGCCTGTGCTGGCAGGATTTCCGCGTGTTCTGTGCTGCCTGGTGGACCTCCTTGCAGCAGAGATGACAGCTACCACTCAGGGCCACGGGCCAGGCTGCGCTCCTCCCACGCTTCATCTCCACCACAGTGCTCCGAGAGCCCTGGCATTCCCACCAGAGGAGGAGCCTGAGGGTCAGAAAGGTGAGCGGCTGGAGCTTACCCAAGCTCCATGCGGCTCGGGACCTGAGAACACCTGAGCCCCAATCCGTGTGACACAAAACCCGTGCTCCAGAGCAGACAGACTCCCATCCCTGATAGGAGGCTCCAGGCAGGCCCAAGACCGACAAGTCCACAGAATCTTGAGGATAAGGTCTCAGGGGGCCAAAGTGTTGGCCTTGCCTCTAAGCTTCTCCTAAGGAGACAGGGGGGCCTCCATGCCCCTGGCGGGCAAAGCAGCCACCCCAGCATTTTCATCCTTGGTCTCAGGTAGAGGCAGGGCTGGGGTCACGGATGCTCCACAGTGAGATGGACTGGCCCAAAGCCAGCATCAAGCAATTACATGGCTCAAAATATAGACCTTGAAAGGGTAAGGGTCATTGTGCCATCATCACTGTCATGTGGAAACCAGACCAATTTTTAAAATGCCATACGCCGTGCCTGTGGCGGAGCACGCTGGTTCTACCGGTCCAGAGGGCTGTTCTGAGGGATGCTGCTTATCCTTCAATCAGATAATCCCATTAAAGTTTCACCCTCAGAACTCTGCAGAGCTGAAGGCAAAGATTCGGGCACACACATGATAACTGACACACTTAATAACCACCAAAGCCAGACACAACTTAAGTGCCTCATAATCAAAGACTATGTCAGTTAAGAAATATACACAAGACAGAATAGTACGCAGCCGTTATTCAGAGAGAATTATGGCCTGGGGAAATGCCTTCAAGAAATATTAAATTTAAAAAGTATAATAAAAATTCTATATAAAACATCTCAATTGCATCAAACTATGTCTATAGTAAAGGATGTACACCGGGAAGGGAGCAAACCCAAGGCACCAGAGAGGCCTGGGTTCCAGCGCCAGCTGTGTGACCCCGAGCAACTCTCTGAACATCTCTGAGCCTTGCTTTTCTCATCTGACAGATGGGAGTGCCTGGGCCTGTGCACTCGGCGTGTCCTGATGGAAAGGAGGGCTGTCAGTCATTTTTATATGTTCCTTTGTGCTGATCTTTATAGTGACCACGTCATACTTTTAGAATCATGACTTTTAAAACACTAAGTGCCTGGATCCCCATTGCTCCCCACCGGTGTGGGGAGTGAGCGAGTCTGGCTACCCCCAGGGGCCACTTCACCTGCACTTTCTGCAAAGCCTAGAAGCTGCGCCTCCCACCCCCTCCTGCCCCGCCCACCCCTCGCTCACTCAGTGATCTCCTCCGTGACCGTGTGCTCCACCTGCAGGCGGGAGTTGACCTCGATGAAGTAGTGCTTTCCATGCCTGTCCACCAGGAACTCCACGGTGCCCGCATTTTCGTAGCCCACCTGTGGGGCGGCCGAATGAGCAGAGGGCACACAGGCAGGGCCTGGGCTAACTGATGGGACCCAGGACAGGGATTCCGTCCCACCCATCGGGTTGATTCCGTAAAAGAACAGCCCGCGGCAAACCCTGCCCAACAGATGGCAGGCAGACCCCAGGGCCCAGGCCACGCTCCTGCCTGGACACATCCCCCAAACAGTCTACTGGGCTCCAGGGTTCTCGGAACCACAGATGGCTGCACCCAGCTCCTCCGGGACGAGACATGGGCAGAAGCCCCTGCCTGCCCCAGCTCGCACCTGGCCCTGCTGCCTCCTCCCTGCTCCTCCTGGGCTTGTCCGCCAAGAGTCTGCCATCCACTCAGACCCAGAGACCCAGGCCTCCCCCGGCCCCTGCTTCTGCTTGCTTGGAGCTGTTTCAGAAAGTCCCCTTATAGTCTACTGCAGTCACCTCTAGCCACCACCACCCAAAGAGGTTCATTTGATAGAAACCAAGATAATGACTCTAACTCAAATTTCCACCCTCATTCCAGTTTCACTTTTGGTCCCACCAAAACCACAAACTAGACTGAATCACCGCCCTTAAACTGTTATGGAATGTGGGCTAGAATAAGCCAGTACATAAGACCTGACTCATAGGGCCGGCCACGGTGGCTCACGCATTTAATCCCAGCACTTTGGGAGGCTGAGGCGGGTGGATCACCAGGTCAGGAGTTCAAGACCAGCCTGGCCAACATGGTGAAAGCCCATCTCTACTAAAAATACAAAAATTAGCTGGGTGTGGTGGTGGGCGCCTATAATCCCAGCTACATGGGAGGCTGAAGCAGGAGAATCATTTGAACCTAGGAGGTGGATGTTGCAGTGAGCCGAGATCGCGCCACTTCCAGCCTGAGCAAGAGTGAGTCTCCATCTCAGAAAAAAAAAACAAAAACCTGACTCTGCAGAACGCACATGCCAGCCTTCAGCCTGGGGAGGTGACAGCACCTTCCACTGCCTATAGGCAGGGGAAGAAGAGAGGGCAGGACCCCGCTGGCTATGTCAGGTGCTCTCCAGGCCAGGCCTGGGCAGGTCGCTGTGGGGAGACAGCTTGCCACCTCAGCCTCCTCCATAGCCCAGGACCCACCAACCAGAGCTTCCAGAAGAGCAGAAATGGGCAGAGGGTGAGGAGTGAGGAAACAGATCATATAAAGGTGCTACAAGAGACAGTGGGAAGCGTGGGGGAGGACTGCCTTCATAATGGTCCTCAATATTCACAGAATCCATGAATCTCATTCTGATGACCGGGGTGAGCTGGTGCCACACAGAAGCCAGGTCTGTGGAGCAGCAGGGCTGAGGGGGCGGCTGGGGCTCCCTCCTTTCTCAGCCATCCTGGACTCTAAGCTTGGCCTCTAGGCTAGGTGCCTCAACTGTCACATGGAAAGGATACAACAGACCCACTTCTGGTCCCCAAGAGAGTCCTTCACCCTCTTCTCCCCTCCCTAGTCACTTGGGGTCTCCTTTCCCCACCAGGCTGTCTGCATGGGAACCCCAGTGCCCCACTGTGAGGCCCGCAGGCCTGCGAGCACAGGCTCCTGTCCCAACACGGGAACCCTGCCCTTCACCTGCTTGGCAAGTTTCACAGAGTCGCTGGTGAGCCGAGTCCGAAGCTGGGGGTCCAGGTGGGCGGCGGGGGCAATCTCAACTACCTTCTGGTGGCGCCGCTGGATGGAGCAGTCTCGCTCATACAGGTGCAGGATGTTCCCGTACTGGTCCCCTGGGGAGGGCGGTAAACTGGGCTCAGCTTTTTCTGGAATCTACACGCCTCTTAAATGCCCCTACCCTCCCCACATAAACACTTCGGCCAGTGAGTGCCAGCCGCCAGATAGAGGCTGCCAGGAGAGACACCAGCACCATCAAGGCTGTAGGGACCAACTGGCAGCCCGACCCCTAGAGCCCACTTTCCACAGTCCTCCACAAGAGCGCCCGATAGGCCCCAGGCTGTCCCCAGGCCAGCCGCTGTGACCCCACCAGGACTGGACCTCTCAGCTCCTGCCTTGAGCTGCGCCAGGCAGGGCTTGGGGACCACTCACCCAAGATCTGCACCTCGATGTGGCGTGGCTTCTCGATAAACTTCTCCACGAACAGAGCCCCATTCCCAAAGGCGGCCAGAGCCTCTGAGTAGGCCCGGGTATAATTCTCCTCCAGCTCCTGCGAGGGTGGGCAGGGGCCAGGCAGACATTGGATCCCATGGCACTGCCTCTCTCTCTGCCACAAGCCCCACCCACGTTCCGGAGCCCTGAGTGGCCCACTCCTGCCCTCACAGTGGGCTGCCCTTCCCTGCTCCCAGCCCTGGGCATCCCCGAGTGGTCCACCCTGCCTCCACGGCAAGCTGCCCTGCCCTGCCCTGCTTCCAGCCCTGGGCATCTTCACTCACCTCGTAGCTGTGCACAACCCTCATGCCACGCCCTCCGCCTCCATAGGCTGCCTTGAAGATAATGGGGAAGCCATAGGTGTTGGAGAACTCGTGGGCCTCGTGCAGGGACATGATGGGGGCATCTGTGCCAGGGACAACGGGGACACCTGTTGGGAGAGAGGTGTGGGGGAATCTCTGTAACAGGCGGGAATCCCTGCCAGCCGCCCCTGCCACTGGCCCCTCTCCAGGAGCTGCGCGGCCACCCTTGGTTGCCAGCTATATTTACCCGCAGCGATGGCGATGGCCCGGGCCTCCACCTTGTCTCCCATCTTGCGGACCACTTCTGGGCTTGGCCCAATGAACCGGACCCCTGCATCCTGGCAGGCCTGGGCAAAGTCCGCTCGTTCAGAGAGGAACCCATAGCCAGGGTGTACCGCGTCCACGTTGTTCTCCTGTGGGTGGGGGTCAGGGAGAGACCGGTACCCATCAGTCCCTTCCAAGGCCTCAGCCAGCCTCTTCCCCTGCCTCACAAGCTGAGCTCCATCTTTTTTTTAATTTTTGAGATGGAGTTTCACTCTTCTTGCCCAAGCTGGAGTGCAATGGCGAGATCTTGGCTCACCGCAACCTCCGTCTCCTGGGTTCAAGCGATTCTCCTGCCTCAGCCTCCCGAGTAGCTGGGATTACAAGCATGCACCACCATGCCCAGCTAATTTTTTTGTATTTTTAGTGGAGATGGGGTTTCTTCCATGTTGGTCAGGCTGGTCTCGAACTCCCAACCTCAGGTGATCCACTCACCTCGGCATCTTCCAAGTGCTGGGAGTACAGGCATGAGCCACCACGCCCACTCACAGAGGCGCTGAGCACATCGGCCTCAAGACACACACCCCTGCGGCAACTGAGACTCCCGGGTTCCTGCTGTCCCAGGCAGCCTGCCGGGCTCACCTTGGCCACCTTGATGATGTCTGGGATGTGCAGGTATGCCTGCACAGGGGCCAGGCCACGGCCGATGAGGTAGGCTTCGTCTGCTTTCTGCCGGTGCATCTGGCCCGTGTCCTGCTCAGAGTAGATGGCTACGGTGCGGATGCCCAGTTCCGTGCAAGCCCGGAACACACGGATGGCAATCTCGCCTAGAGGGCAAGGAAACGAGAATTTAGATTCCTAGGTCCTAGGAGAAGCAGAAAGGGGAGTAGGGAGCCAGGGCCCGGCGCAGTGAGTGGGACAGGAACCCCTCGGCTGGGGCTGGCCACAAGGCTCCTCACTGGCGCCACTGGTGCTCACCTCTGTTGGCCACCATGACTTTCTTGATAGGCTTGTACTCCAGGCGCCGGACACTTGGGGAGGCAGCAGGGGCAGTGGAGGTTCGGCGGATTCCCAGGAGCCTCAGGCCCCCGTGGACTGTTCGGAACTTCAGCATCTGGGGAGGGAAGTCAGAGCCCAAGTTAGTGCAGCCTCAGCACTGAGGCTCCCAGAATGAATGCGGGCCCTTCCCAACCCCACAGTGCCCCACAGAAAGGCCGGCACCATCTTCTGCCTGGATGCCTGGCCAAGTCTGACACTTCCTGGCTCTAGAGAAGGGAGCAACTCCAAACTCAAATGGAGCCCCCAGCTCACCCTGATAATACCCACTGTGACTTGATTGTTGTAGAGACAGGGTCTCCCTATGATGCCGAGGCTGGTCTCAAATGATCCTCCCACCTCAGCCTCCTGAGTAGTTAAGACTACAGGTGTGAGCTACTGTGCCCAGCATAATATGCACTATAAGTTTTAAAAGTATCAGGCCAGGCGCTGTGGCTCATGCCTATAATCCCAGCACTTTGGGAGGCTGAGGTGGGAGGATCACCTGAAGTCAGGAATTTGAGACCAATATGATGAAACCTCATCTCTACTAAAAATACAAAAATTAGCCAGGCATGGTGGCATGCACCTGTAATTCTAGCTGCTTGGGAGTCTGAGGCACGAGAATCACTGGAACCTTAAGACAGAGGCTGCATGAGCTGAGATTGTGCCAGTGCACTCCAGCCTGGGTGACATGAAGACTGTCTCCAACAACAACAACAACACAGTGTAATACTTCAGGCCAGGCACAGCAGCTCACACCTGTAAACCCAGGGCTTCGGGAGGCCAGGGCAGGAGGTTTGTTGGAGCTCAAGAGTTTGAAACCCACCTAGGCAACATGGTGAAATACCGTCTACAGAAAATACAAAAATTAGCCAGGCATGGTGGCACATGCCTGTAATCTCAGCTACTTGGGAGGCTGAGGCAGGAGAATTGGAGCTGGAGCTTGCAATGAGCTGAGATCGCACCACTGTACCAGTCTGGGTAACAGAGCAAGACTCCATCTCAAAAATTTTTTTTATTTTTTTTAAATCAACTGACAGCAACTTATATCCCTGAATGCAGAGAGGCTTCAGAGGTTGGCTAGAGCCTCATTTGTAAAATGAGGGAAACCAACATGCAGTTGAGGCTAAAGAGACACTTAACTGCCCAGTACAGAGCCCAAAGCAAGCCAGATGCAGTCTTTTCACCCCTGCATGTGGGACTCATCTAACCATCTGATTCTTTTCTTTTTTTTCTTTGAGGCAGCATCTCGCTCTTGTTGCCCAGGCTGGAGTGCAGTGGCGTCATCTCCACTAACTGCAACCTCCGCCTCCTGGGTTCAGGCAATTCTCTTGCCTCAGCCTCCCAAGTAGCTGGGATTACAGGCGTGTGTCGCCACGCCCAGCTAATTTTGTATTTTTAATAGAGACGAGGTTTCACCATGTTGGTCAGGCTGGTCTCCAACTCCTGACCTGAAGTGGTCCACCCACCTTGGCCTCCCAAAGTGCTGGGATTACAGGTGTGAGCCACCACACCCAGCCCATCTGATTCATTTCTTAGAAAAAGTTTAAAACACTTGACTTAGCCATTTTGTTGTAAGTAAGGAACATAAAAACTTACTCAAGAAATGAAACAAATATTGCAAAAACCTTAGTGTCATGTTATGGCCAACAACACGGAAAAGGGGAAATAAAGACAGAAGAAAAAGAGGAGAGAAGAAACAAGGAAATAAGCAGAAGAAAAGTGGAGGAGGAAAGACCTATAGCTGGGGAGAGAAAGAGGAATTTATTTTTGGGATGGATGGAGTCTTGCTCTGTCACCCAGACTGGTGGTGGTACGATCTCAGCTCAATGGAGGCAGACCCTATGCCAGGCACAGTTCTAGGCCTTGGGAGTCGAGAACACAACAGTAAAGGTTCTGCTCACGGAAGATAAACGGCAGAGAAAGGAGAAAAGAAAAACAAGACCCAAATAAGAATGTTTCAGATCACAAGTGACTGGAAGATAAGAAACGGGTGAAGTTTTGTGAATGATCTGGGGTGGGTGCAGGGGTTTTGGTACTGTATATTAGAAAAGGCCTCTCTGAGGAGGGGACACATAAGCTGGGGCCTGGGTGGGGAGAAGTCAGCCAGGCACAGAGCCTCGGGGAAAGCACTCCCGGGAGAAGGAACGGCAAGTCAGGAAGAACAGACGCATGTGACAGAGAGGAGCTGTGAGCCTGTGGCCGGAGGCGAGGCTGCAGCCCCGTGGTTGAGGCCTCCCTTGAGCCTGGGCAGGACTGGCACAGTGGACACGACCTCTCTGGACTGGCGAGCAGCAGGAAGTCATAGATGGCGCAATGCAGAGGCTGAGCTGAGAGATGCAGAGCCTCTGACGGGGGAAGACATGGGGGTAAGGGTGGGGTTGGGGCATGACAGACAAGATTCGTGAAGGCCCACCACAGAGAGGAAGAAATACCTGCTGGGTGGGTGGAGATGACCTTTCCTGCTCTAAGAAGGGTGGGACAGAAGAGGCAGGGCTGGGAGTGAGGCAAGCTCAGAGACAGAGGAGCTGGACCAAGAACCTGGGCAGTATCACAAGCCGGGGAGAGAACCGCCTGGGAGAAGTGGGTCAGGCCCGCATCATCAGGCCCACTGGAGTTGCGGGTCTGGCCGAGGAGGAAGAGCCAAAAGGAACCCAGAAGGCCACCTGGAGGAGGGAGGGAAGCATGGGGCACTGGGCAGAAGCGAGCAGCTCTCAGGAGGATGGGGTGCAGGCTGGGCAAAGCGTGACTCCCAGAGGTAGGGTAAGATGGGGGCTGGGAAGCGGCCACTGCGGTCACCAGGAGGTAGCCTGGTCATACCCAGCTACGGTGAACATGGGTAGAGTAATCTTGCTGGGCTCTGGGCTCCTCCTCTTTCTAAAATATACCTTGTTCTTATTATTCACACAGTGGAGAGACCTGGCGGACACCACGGTGATCGAGAGATGAAGGTTAACATCGCTAGCACCAAAGAGACACCACACACCTCCTCATGGGGTTCCCGCCGCTGGGCACGGCCTGAACTTAATCAGGAGAAAGCAAGCTCAAATTCAGGGAAATTCCACAGAATAACTGGCTTGGACTCCTCAAACATGTCAAAGGTCATGAGAGACAAAGACACAGGAACAGTTTCAGATGAAAGGCGACCAAAGCAACGGCGGCGGGATCCGCACGTGACCCTGGATTGGACCCTGGGTTTCTGCTGCTAAAAGGACGTTGGGGGACAATGGACACAATTTGAATAAGTTCTGTGGGTAAAAGAGGATGGGGTTGATGTCAATTTCCTGATCTTCATCACTGGACTGTGGTTATGTTGGAGAATGTCCTCATTCTTAGGGAAAAACACAGAAGAACTCGGGTTCAGGAGCACTACGTCTGCAATTTACACGCACTCACATGGCTCAGGGAAAAAATGGAACAATGAAGTAAACGCTAGTATTGGGGGAACTGGGGTCAGGGGTGACAACTCTTTGTCCTACTCTTTTTTTTTTTTTTTTGAGGTGGAGTCTTGCTTTGTCGCCCAGGTTGGAGTGCAGTGGTGCGATCTCAGCTCACTGCAACCTCCGCTTCCAGGGTTCAAGCAATTCTGCTGCCTCAGCTTCCCTAGTAGCTGCGATTACAGAAGACGTGTACCACCACACCCACCAAAAATTAGCCCAGCTAATTTTTGTATTTTTAGTAGCGATGGGGTTTCACCATGTTGGCCAGGCTGATCTTGAACTCCTGATCTCATGATCCACTGGTCTCAGTTTCCCAAAGTGCTGGGATTCTAGGTGTGAACCACTGGGCCCGGCCTGTCCTACTCTTGCAACTTTATGAAAAGTCTGAAATCACTTCAAAATGCCAAGTGGAAAAAGCCATACCCACCGCTAATACCGCTGGAGGAGATAACCTCAGAGAGCACACGGCCCGAGTCGGCTGCACAAGAGGTGCCAGAAGCACCAGCGCAGAGCTCAGGTGTGGACACACACCATACTCAGAGCGGAATGAATGCCAGACGTCATCACCCCGCTATCTCCCACACGCTGATCTACAATCCTCTAAGCCCTGCTCCAGGCGGGTTATCGGATGCTGCCCACAAGGAGGGCAGGTCTTTCCCAGCTGGGAGCAGGCGGCATTGGCATCAGAGAGCAGGTGTGGCGTGTAAATCTCACCCTCCTCCTGGGCACCAAATGTCTGCTCTGCTCAGGGCTGGGAAAGGCCGTGTCAGAAGAGCTCAAGCTACCACAGAGAGGCAAAAGGAGCCTTTGGGACAGGCACAGCAACAAAACAGCAAGTACAAGTGGCCCTGAACCCACGAGAAAGCAAGAGATTCAGAACACAACGATGAGGTGCCACTCCTGCCTAGGAGCTTTGTAAACGCGGTACTGAGCGCTGGGAGGGCCTTCAGGATGCAGCCCATAGGCACTGTCTGGGCATAAGAGCAGCTTCTCTGGGAAGCTGTTTGCAAAATCTATTAAGAGCCTTTAAGATATTTATGCCCGGCCAGGCGCAGTGGCTCACGCCTGTAATCCCTGCACTTTGGGAGGCCGAGACAGGCAGATCATTTGAGGTCAGGACTTCGAAACCACCCTGGCCAACGTGGTGAAACCCCATCTCTACTAAAAGTACAACATTTAGCCAGGCGTGGTAGTGGGGGCCTGTAATCCTAGCTACTTGGGAGGCTAAGGCAGGAGAATTGCTTGAGCCTGGGAGGCGGAGGTTGCAGTGAGCAAGATCGGGCCATTGCACTCCAGCCTGGATGACAGAGCGAGACTCCATCTCAAAATCAAACAAACAAACAAAAAAGATATTCATGCTCCTGGGGCCAGTCATTACTATTCCAGAAATCCAATAGAAAATATTCCAAAATGGGAGCCAAGATGGATGCAGAAAGATGTTCGAAACAGCAGTATTTACAACAGCAAATCATGAGAAGCAATTCAAAGATCCTATACCCTGGCTCCTATCCAGACATTACATAAGCGTTAAAAATAACATGTTTGCACAGGTTTTGATGACATGGGAAATGCTTGTGATGTAATGTGCAGCCAAGAAAGTTTGGTGGTAAACAACATGATCTCATGAAGTTTTTTTAAAGCAATGGCAACAACTGTAGGACTGCGTCGCACGCCACCCTGCTCACTCCCACGCGTTACAGAAGTGGTGTAGAGTTGTGTTTTCCTCCTTCTTTATGCTTTTCTATATTTCCATATGGAAAATTTCCATATTTTCTCCATTGGGGATGCATTATTTATAATTAGAAAAGAAAGAAGAAATACACAGAAGGGACAGGAAGAGCTGCGCAGGAAAAGGCGAAGGGAGCTCCTGCTCTGCGGACTCCTTGGGTGGGAGGACTAGGCTGATGCGCCTCCCAGAGCCTCGCAGCCTCCCCGCTCACCTGATGAGCAGCCGCACAGCTGGAGGCAGCTCCCTGGCACCAAGATTCTCAAACCTCCAGGAAGTTTCAGGCTCTTTCTGGGGAGCCACAGTCGTTTTCTCCCACCTGGGTGGGTTTACTCTGCGACCACAGGGGCACTCACCTGCGGTTTGTGGGTAAACAGGGCATTTTTGTTGGTCTCCTCCCCTCTCCCCACCATACTTACTCCCCACTACCTTTTCCAGGCAAAGAAAGAGATTTCCTCGGGAGATATGCCAAAGGCTGGTCGCCTGCGGAGCCTCTGGGAGGCTGCACCCTGCCCCACAGCACGGCCACCAGGTGTCTCCTTAGCTCAGGCAAGAAAATGATAGAGAGCTGACACGTCCCTGCCTGCCTGGGCAGCCCCTCTCACACACATTCTTGCATTGGATCCTCATTTTTTCCTGGTGGGCAAAGCAGTCCCACTTCACTAAGAGCTGGAGGCTGTGGGCGGTGGCAGGCACAGGAATGCCTCTGTGAGCCCTTGTGTCCCTCAAGGGAAGCAAAAGCAGGCCTAGCCTTGAGACCAAGAGGACTGTCCCCAGGGTATGGGAGCTCTTTGGGTGGCAGAGTGCCAGGCAGATGTTTGTGGAAGGGAAAAGGTCAGGGCTCTTCGGCTGAAATCAAAGCAGGGAAAAGTGAAGCGGAGAGCAGCCTCCTCTGCAGCACAGCCCAGTGCAGGCCCACAGTCCGTGGTTTGGACACCTCTGAGGCCCCGGCTTTTACATCTGTAAAACAGGGTTCCCCCACCCCACCCTAAGCAGGTCATTTGGGTGTCAACTGAGACAGTGCACCTGAAGCGCTGTGCCTGGGTGACAAACATCAGCGCTGTCACCATCTTCCCAACTCCCTCCCCTCTCTGATGAACTGAGTGAGGGTGGAGGAGGAAGTCCCGGCCCTGCACAGCTGGAAGGCCAACACAGTTGGTGGAAGGCCCACATGCCTGCGCCCTCCTGCTCGCACCAGGACGCAGCTTCACCACAATGAAGCTCCACGCTGACCTCCCCACAGGCACCTGCATCAGGCCTTCCTGGTCTGCAGACAGCACAGGGAGTCCACCCGCCAAGGCAGGCTGACCACGCACCCTGTGCTTAGCAGAGTTTGCTGAAGGGGGAGCCAGCGGGTGCAATGGCCACACACGCTCGGAGCAAACACACAGGCCTGAGCACACCATGTGCTTTCACCAACGCAGAAACCTGTCCCCAGAGCACAGGGAGACCCACCTGGACAAAAGCAGTTGGGAGTGTCAGGTGTTGCGGGGGTGGGGCACCTGTCCCTGCACTCACCCTGCACTGGCCTTCAGTGAACAGAGGAGGGTGCCTGAGGAGCCACGGCCAGCTGCTCTTCGGCCTGCGGTCACTGGCCCAGGATACAGAGTTCCCCGGCACCAGTGAGCAGCATGCAGCCTCCTGAAGCCTATAGGCTGGCATAGACCACCAGCTGCAGGGAGGCGGGAGGTTGGGTCACACAGACAGTGGCTGATCCACAGCCCACAGCCTGCTCCCTCGGCCCCCAGGGACCCAGCGAGGTGATGAGGGAGGCGGGAGGTCAGGTCACGCAGAGAGTGGCTGATCCACAGCCCACAGCCTGCTCCCTTAGCCCCCAGGGACCCAGCAAGATGATGAGGGAGGTGGTCTGAGACAGGGCGCACCGGAGAGGGGAGGGCAGTTTCTGCGATGGATTTGTGAGGCGTGGACCAGCAGGCAGTGTGGGACTGGAGAAGGCTGTCAGGAGCTACCTATGAATGACGGAGGGTGAGGGCTGCGCTGCTCCTCAGAACCTAGGCATGGCCCTGCAGCTCAGCTCACCACTGTGGTCACACGAGACACCTGCCACCAACCTGTCTCTCCCTGACACTCACACAATGCCAGGCACAGATGGGGCCCAACAGACACAAAGAATTAAATACCGAGGGCCTGTGAGTGGCTCCCGGGCGCTAAGCGTTTCACAGACTAGAACCGCTACCTTGCGGCCGCAGAGTAATTCACCAAAATGACGAACGCAGAGGGAAAGAGGAGAGGCACTCGATACATGTTCTCTAGGCCTTTCAGAAAACATGGAGTTGTTCCTTTGGCCACGTATATGCGAAACTATAAGAAAGGTGATATTGTAGACATCAAGGGAATGGGTACTGTTCAAAAAGGAATGCCCCACAAATGTTATCATGGCAAAACTGGAAGTCTACAATGTTACCCAGCATGCTGTTGGCATTGTTGTAAACAAACAAGTTAAGGGCAAGATTCTTGCCAAGAGAATTAATGTGCGTATTGAGCACATCAAGCACTCTAAGAGCCGAGATAGCTTCCTAAAACGTGTGAAGGAAAATGATCAGAAAAAGAAAGAAGCCAAAGAGAAAGGCACCGGGGTCTAACTGCAGCGCCAGCCTGCTCCACCCAGAGAAGCGCACTTTGTGAGAACCAGTGGGAAGGAGCCTGAGCTGCTGGAACCTATTCCCTATGAATTCATGGCATAATAGATGTTAAAAAAAATAAAAGACCTCTGGAGTGTAAAAAAAAAAAAAAAAAAAAAAAAAATTAAATACCACCATATCCCAGGACTCTGTGCTTTTCCTAGAACTTGGCTAACCCAGTTTCCTTTACTGAAGGGCACTGCCCTCCCAGATGTGAAACCCAGGCCTTTCCAGAAGCATCGTCAGCTGGGGGAAACTGCACTGTAAGATGGGTGTGGCCACCTCACACAGCCCTCTCTCCAGGAAGTGGGGTCTGTCCTCAGACAGTTGTGGTAGAATAAGCTCACTCTGGGTTTGCTGAGCTTGAGGGGTCTGGGATAGTTCAAAGGAAGGAGCCGGGTGGGCAGACTCCCCCTGCTCCCCAGTATCAGGCCTTTCCCCAAAGCTGAAGGGACCAGAGGCCTCTGCACAGCACTTGGGGTGTAAAGGAAGGAGCCCCTACAGTTAAAGGCACCTGTGGAGACCCAAGGAAGTGGCAGCAGAGGGTGGGAGGTGACCTTCCCAAAACCCCCAGAAGCCTTGCCTCTGGCATTAAACGACACTCATGGACCTCAGGCTGCAGGAAACTCCAGCCCAGATGCTCGAGTATGCCAGCCTCTCACCTCACAATGGCACATTCCCAGAAAGTGCCACCAGCCTGCAGCTCTTCTGGCTGGCACCATTCCAGGCACTTCCTGCCATCTTCACAGCAGGGCACAGAACAGGCGATGGCCAGACGCAGGGCACAATGTGGGGCCGAGGCCAGGCTCCCTCTGTAGTCCCATGGGGTGCCCTGCTTTTGGGTATTTGTTGGTGGACGGCAATCAAGAAGTCCTCAAGGTTGCCGACAGTTTGGCTGAGAAGCTTCCCTGGAAATGCAGAGGCTTCACTAACAGAACCCACAGAAGCATTTTCTGCTCCCCGAGCTGAGCTGCAACCCTTCAAGGGAGGCTGCTAGACCTCCCCAGGTGGGAGGGGTGCTCTGGGATGCTGCCAGGGCCAGCCACCAGCTCAGGTTACAGCTGCACGCCTCGGGGGATGCCACTGTCTTGCTTGCTGTGGTGATACACACAAGCAAAACTCTCCTTTTCTGACCTCAGAGATGGGGAAACGGTGAGTGTGAGAAAAGCAACCACCATCACCCAAAGATCCTGCACCCTGTTTTCCTCTCCAGAGAGCTCACAGCCCAGAGAGACCCATTTGCTATTTTCTGCAAATGCCAGCTGACAGATCCCTTTTCTTGGCCTTGGGTTATGCATAAGAGACCAGGAAATAAGACAGCTTTGACTGTCACTTGGGACGTGTAAATAACTCCTTGCGAGCAAGAATGAGCCACAGTGAAGCCAGTAGTGTGTGGAGCACCTGCTTCCTCCCCTGCTGTCTCTCGGGATGACTCCACAGCTTCCACTTCCCTTTGGCTTCAGCTTCAGACCAATAACTCAGCATTCCCCTTCCAGAAGGGAGCCAAGAAGAGACCTATGACAACCTGCAGGCTGTGGCAGGGCAAGGGCCTTGCCAGCACCTGCCCAGCTCCTGACAGAGCTGCTGCTTCAACAGCACACGACACATACTCACTGAGCTCCACCTGCATGCCCGGCCAGTGCCAATGGAGGGGGCACAGCTGTGGGCAGTGACCCCGGCAGAGCCTTGCTCCTTGCCAGGCATGGGCCACTGTGGGCTCCTCATGCAGACTCACTCAGTAACCCTCACAGCCCCTCATCCCCTCCCTGTACAGATAAGGAACCAGGCGCAGTGGGATTGAGTGACATACCCAGGCCGCCAGCAGAGCCGGCCTGGAGCCTGCTTTGTCTCTGCTCCAGAGCAGGAGCTTGGACCTATCAGGGTTGGTTTATGGACTCTTCACCCAGCTAAAAGAGTAAGTCATGGCTTTCATCAGGAGCACAGAGCGACAGGGACTTGGAAACCAAAATACCAAAACCAAAAACCCCACTTCTGATAAAAGCCGTGCGTCACTGGCCTGGCCTCCAGCAGGGCCACCAGTGGTACTCAGAGCTTTCCAGCGAGAGCCGATGAACAGTGCCGGCAGTCACATGTCCCAGATAAGCCACGGCAGTTTCAGTTTGTCTAATAAATCATCAAACTGTCCCTGAAATCCCACTACTTCAGACCTAAACTACATCTCCCAGGATGCCTCTTGTAACCAGAAGGAGAACAGAATCCTGCTGTCAGGCTGTCCTCGCCCAAGTTTTGCTCCAGACAATGTGGCCCCAGGGCTGGGCAGCCTTGCTGGGGACCACGGCAGGGTGCCACCTAACTGCTACTGCAGCTGAGGCCCCACATTGCTTCGTCCTAAATATTCCCGTCCTCACAAAGCGTCTCCTGCAGCCTCAGAGGGCAGCAGTGAGCAAGAGGCCACCAAGGAAGGGAAAGGCCAGGCCCTGCTTCGGGGGCGGCCTGCCAGCAAGTTGGATCTGAAAGCCCAGCAGAGCACCTGTGTCCCTCAGCAAATCCTCCGAGGTGCACTGGAGAGCAGAGGAGGGGAGAGAAGAAAGAATGCGATGCAGAGACAGGCCCCAGGAACCTCCGAACCAACAAAGCTCCACACGTCTACTTCCTACAGGCCAGCTGCCGCCGGTACAAGCACCCACACCAGGCTGTGCCCCCACCCCCAGCCAGGCTCTGCAGCTGCCAGCGAAAGCAGGTCAGAACCAGAAAGAAGAGTTCTTGGCAGAGCACCCGGGGCCGTGGCGGTGGCAGCTCTGACGGATGGGGCCACTCTCCCCAGGCGGCTCTGCTCTAAACGTGTCCGATGGGGCCCAGGGCTGGCAACCAAAAGGGACAGATGAAAGGAGGACTCCACCTGGCTCTCAGGGCTGCCACAGCCAATATCAAAGCACCCAGGAGAGGAGAGACAAAGGCTGAGATTTCTGGGCAGGGGGGCGGAAGGGAGGACACTGGAAACAATGCAGGTGACGGACACAGAAGACAGGAGAGACAGTACCGAAGATGGAAACAGACACTCGCCGAGGCGCAGCTGGCCGGGCTCTGGATCGCCAGGAGCACTGGTGCTGTCGCAACAAATAGCTGTGAACAGCGCCAGCAGGGCTCCATCGCCCTGGCAACCCTCTATTCAGAGGCGCAGCCGAGTGGGAGAGGGTGGCACCGAGGCGACTGGCGCCATGGTCTTGGGACT
Organism: Sapajus apella; assembly: GCF_009761245.1. Taxonomy (NCBI): domain Eukaryota; kingdom Metazoa; phylum Chordata; class Mammalia; order Primates; family Cebidae; genus Sapajus; species Sapajus apella. The sequence goes on along the minus strand of NW_022436954.1, from coordinate 4,220,215 downwards.
TGTGAACTGGGGGACAAAGGGGGCCTCAGAGAAAGCAGAGTGAGGGGTCCTGCGGACCTGGAGTGAGGTGGCTGCTCCATCCCAGCCTCACTGGAAAGCAGTGAGAATTTCAGGGCCAACACTGCCCCCTGGCGCACAAAGAGCCAGCTTCCTGCTGACCCACAGCATGGAGCGTGGACAGAGCTCGTGTGGGGTCACTCATCCCCATTCCCTCACATCCTACAGGAGCTGGCTCAGGAATGCCTTCCCCATACTCCCCAGCAGCCACCTCCTTCAGCTCTGTCCTTGTCCTTGACCCACTGTCCTGCTCAGGGGGCTCTCCATGAGGTCTCTGTGGCATCTGTGTCCCCAGCAAACAGAATTTAATGTTACAAAGATTTGTTGACCCACTTGTCTCCCTCAGTAGACACTGTGAGGGCCCTGGGCACAGGAGCCCTGGTCCCCATACCTCCCTAGCACAGTGCCAAAGACCAGAATTCAATAAATTCTGGGGGAATGAACCAGTGAATAAATACTCTAGGTCACAATGAGGCTGCAGAGTGGCGTGAGGCTAAGATTCACCGTGAGATGTGGTGGCTCACACCTGTAATCCCAGCACTTTGGGAGGCTGAGGCGGGTGGATCATGAGGTCAGGAGTTCAAGACAAGCTTGGCTAATATGGTGAAACCCCGTCTCTACCAATAATACAAAAATTAGCTGGGTGTGGTGGCACATGCCTGTAGTCCCAGCTACTTAGGAGGCTGAGGCAGGAGAATAGTTTGAACCTGGGAGGCAGAGGTTGCAGAGAGCTGAGATTACGCCACTGCACTCCAGCCTGGGTGACAGAGTGAGACTCTGTCTCAAAAAAATAATAATAATCCCTTTCTCTCATCTGCTTATCCTGATGCAGGTCACAGCGATGGCTTTCAGAGCATGTCGCTATTTGGAACTGTGATCAGCTGGCTGGGACAGGCTGAGTGAGAGGCAGCAGAGATGAGAAGTGAATGGTGAGGCGTGAGACCTGGGCAGAGTTAGTAGGATGGCCTGAAGGAAAGACTCCAGGCTGGGAGGAGGAAGGGACAACCAGAGAAAGAAGAGGGGAGGGAGGGAGGCGGGCGGAGGAGGGAAGGAGGGCCAGGGGTGGGGGCGGCTGGAGCAAAGGCAGATGAGGCAGGAGGCAAACTGCCTGAAGTGGCCCGCTTGAGGCAGGGAGTGAGAGCAGGGAGAGGAGCCCAAGGGCTGACCCAAGACTCATTCCAGAGCTCACGAACCCCACCAGGAGCCTGGGCAGTGTCCTCAATGTTAGGATGCTATGGAAACATCAGGGAGACAGATTTGCAACTGACAGGGACCACTCTGGCAGCTCTGAGGAAGCTGGATTTGAGAAAGAAAGATGAGAAGTGGAAGGTCAGCTGGGAAGACGTTCTCATGTGGGTGCCAAGAAATCTAAGGAAGTGGAATCAACAGCACCCATTAGACAGGAAGCAGAGAAGCAGCAGGGAAGGGTGACCCTGGGTTTTAAAGGTGAACAATGGCAACACCAAATTAAAGAACGTGAAGCCAATGTAGGTAGAAACAGTGACTCCGCTGTGAACCTGAAGAGCATCTATCTGGCTAGAAAGGACAGGCAGCTGGACGGTGAGTCTCCTGTGTAAAGAGCTCTAAGCTACAGAGACCTAGGAGTCACCCCAGCCCGCTCCAGAGACAAAGGCAGGAAGGCACGCTGCTGGGATGTGTTGGCGCCACGGTACCCATCCCCGGCTTCAGAACCTCGAGTCCTGCCTTTGACCACTATGCCACAGGGCCTTTCCCAAGATGCAAAGCTCCAGCCCCGGTCATCAGGGCTGGCCCAGGAGGTGAGGCGTCACAAGACGCTCGAGGAATGAGTGGCAGGTGCTTACCAGGCTCTTCTCCAGGCAGCAAACTGCAAGGTTCCTTTCCAGGGAACCAGAAGTCCTGGAGCTGCTGACATGCAGGGTGTTCTCCAGGGAGCCCAGTCTCATCTCTCAGCGAGAGAAGTGTGGCCACCAAGTTCCAGCCCAGCTTTCCAATGGCTGCTGGTGTCTCATTTTTCATTGTGAATGGTCAGCCAACCACCACCAGATATTTGAGGAAATTACCCAAAAAATTCACCAAAACAAATTGGGATTTTTTAAAAAAGGGAACTCTAAGGAGAAAGTAACAGAGAGAGCAGATATTCAGAAAAACTATAATTAATCTCCTCAGAAAAACAAGAAAAGCTATTGCAATCCATTAAGTAAGAGGCGGCAGCTATTTTAAAAAGGCAACAAGAAAGAGCTCTAGGAAATTAAAAATAGAGTTGCAAAATTTTTAAACATAATAAATAGAAAAATTAGAAGACAGTTTGGGACATTACCCAGAAAGACTAACATATGGAAAATAGGAGAAAAGATAAGAAAACAAGCGACTCAGTCGGCAGTCCAATACCCAGCTCCCTGGGACTCCGGAAGAGAGGCGGGGGAGGGGAATCCTGCTGGAAAGTCTCCTGGGACTAAAGGACCTGCATCCATGCAGAGAGGTCTCACAGCACCTGGTGTGATGCCAAAAGTCCCACCTGGAGAAAAGATCAGATGGGGTTTCATATCCTTCTTGTATTATTTCCTGTATTTCTTGTATTATTACGGTAACAAATTACCACAAAACTGGTGGCTTCAAACAACAGACATATATTCTGTTTTGGTTTGGAAGGCCAGAAATCCAACATCAGTTTCACCGGCCAAAACCAAGTGTGAGCGGGGCTGCACCCCTTGGAGGGCCTGCGGGGCCTTCTTTGCTTGGGGCCACATTACTCCCATCTCTGGCTCCATCTCCGTGTCGCCTTCTCCTCCACATAGGTCTGTCTTCTAAGGACACTTGTGATGGCATTCGGGGCCCACTTGGGTGATCCAGGATCACCTCCCCAGGTCAGAATCCTTCATCACATCTGCAAAGGCTTTCTTCCTTCTAAGGCAGCAACTAGGCTTAGGATCTATAGATCTTTGGGGGCCATCTCCAGCCTACCACACTTCTGAAGACCAAAGGTCACACGCAACAGTCTTCAGCAGTGACATGGAGTCAAAACCTTCTGGAGTAATGTCCTCCAATTTTGGAGGGAAAATATTTCTGAACCTGGAGTCCTCTATCCAGTTAGACTATCAATCCAGTGTGGGTGGAATAACAATCTTTTGAGACACGCCAAGCCTTGGGAGGTTTGCCCCTATGTGTCTGTTTGCCTAAGAAGCTCAGGGATGGGCACTAACAAAGCAAAGGAGTAAATAAACCAAGAACGAGGAAGACAAGGGATCCAGGCACCTGGGCAGCCAGCACATGGGAGGCAAGGGAACTCCCAGGGTGATGTGGAGGGAGGCCCAGGCCACTTTCTGTGCACAGGCAGCTCCTGGGGTAGTGGCCTTAAACAAACAAACAAAAAGGCAGACTACCTGGTGTCTCTGAAAGAATGAAGAGGGGATGGCAACGTACAACTTGTCTGGGGATGAACATCAACTCCAGGAAAATGAGAAGTTAACGCTACCGTTGTAGACACTCTGTATTTTCAGATGTGAATATTAATAAAGTAAAATCTGAAAATGTACTTAAAAGTGGTTCTAGGGCTGGGCGAGGTGGCTCACACCTGTAATCCCAGGACTTTGGGAGGCCAAGGCAGGCGATCATGAGGTCAGGAATTCAAGACCAGCCCGACCAACATGATGAAACCTCATCTCTACTAAAAATACAAAAATTAGCCAGGCATGGTGGCGCACAACTGTAATCCCAGCTACCCAGGAGGCTGAGGCAGGAGAATCGCTTGAACCTGGGAGGCGGAGGTTGCAGTGAGCTGAGATTGCGCCACTGCACTCCAGCCTGGGTGACAGAGTAAGACTCCATCTCAAAACAACACCAACAAAAAAAAGGTTCAATATAACCATGCAGGGTGAAGGGAGGGAAAGTGGGTTCATGTATGGGGTGGGGTTTGAGGTGGAGAGGGCAGTACAAGTGAGCTCAATCTTCCATCAAAGGAGACCACTAAACAGAGCAATGCCATTGGGAGCAGGAGTCACAGGGCAGCCTCTGGGAGGCACTCATGGGGAGGGCAGTGGGACAGGGGCGGCCAGTGGGACAGGGGTGGTAGGAGGAAATGAGCCTCAGGGCATAATCTGACTTTCAGAAGTGTCCACATGTATTATTATCATTATTATTATTGAGACAGAGCCTCACCCTGTCACCCAGGTTGGAGTGCAGTGGCGCGATCTCAGTTCCCTACAATGTCCACCTCCCAGGTTCAAGTGATTCTCCTGCCTCGGCCTCCCGAGTAGCTGGGATTACAGATGCCCACCACCACGTCCAGCTACTTTTTTTGTATTTTTAATAGAGATGGGGGTTTCACCATGTTGGCCAACTCCTAACCTCAAGTGATCTTCCCGCCTCAGCCTCCCAAAGTGCTAGGATCAGAGGCATGAGCTACCACGCCCAGCCTCACATTTATTATTTTGATAAAAGTTAAACTTAACAAAGAGAAAAATGAACTCTGCAAACAGATACAGTTCCTTTGTGTTTCTTCCTGATCCTGTTCGTGGTCCTTTACTCTCAGGGGGCCCACAATGCAGAGTTACTGCTTCACCTTTGTTGATTTCACCTGGAGGAGATATTTGTGTGCCCATAACCATATGTTTTATTTTTTTACATAAATGATATAATCATTTTAACTTGCTTTATTTTTACCAAACATTATTTTGAAATCTATCCACATTGATACAAGGAGACCTACTTCACTAATGACCGTATGACGCTGTATCAGGCATACCACAATTTGTCCATGCCACACGAGGGACTGCTACTGACTGAATGTTTGTGTCACCATCAAATTCCTATGTTGAAACCCTAACCAATGTGACGGTGTCAGAAGGTGGGGCCTCGGGGAGAGCATTAGGGGCTGGGTGGCAGAGCCTTCCTGAATGGGATGAGAACCCTCACAGAAGAGATCAGACAACTCTGTTTCCCCTTCGACCTGTGAGAACAGTGATCTATGAACCAGGCAGTGGGCCCTCACCAGATGCTGGATCTGCTGACACTTCATCTTGGACTTCAGTCCTTAGAACTGTGAGAAATGCATTTCTGCTGTTTCACAGACCTATGGTATGGTGTTATAGCAGCCCAGCCTAGGCAGTGACAAATAGGTGTTTCCAATTTTTAGCAATTAACAACTGTGCTGTTCATGGAGAAACCCCGTCTCTACTAAAAATACAAAACTAGCCGGGGCGGGCAGAAGAGGGGTGACGCATGCCTGTAATCCCAGCTACCCGGGAGGCTGAGGCAGGAGAATCAGTTGAACCCAGGAGGCGGAGGTTGCAGTGAGCCAGGATTGTGCCATTGCACTCTAGCCGGGGCAGCAACAAGAGCAAAACTCCATCTCAAAAAAAAACAAAAAAAAAAAACAAAAAAAACTATGTTGGATAGGTTGGCAAAATGATCACTGTTGAAATGGGGTGACAGGTACATGGAGTTCATTATGCTATTTGCTCTCTTTTTGTGTATGTTTAAAAGTAGTTAATTAAAAGTGTTAAAAATGAATAACCATGACCCCATATATAAAATATGTAAAAATTTCTCTAGGATATATACCTAGAATTGGAATTGCTGCATCAGACAATAGGCACAGTTTTGTGCGTTTTTGTTTTTCCGGAGTCTTGCTCTGTCGCCCAAGCTTGAGTATAATGGCGTGAAATTGGCTCACTGCAACCTCCACCTCCCAGGTTCAAGTGATTCTCCTGCCTCACCCTCCCAAGTAGCTGGGATTACAGGTACACGCCACCATACCTGGCTAATTTTTTTTGTATTTTTAGTAGAGATGGTGTTTCACCATGTTGGCCAGGCTGGTCTTGAACTCCTGACCTCAGAGGTGATCTGCCCACCTTGGCCTCCCAAACTGCTGGGATTACAGGCGTGAGCCACTGCGCCCGGCTAATAAGCATGTTTTTAATACCAATATTGCCAAATAAGTCTCCAAGGTAGTTATCCTAATAATTTACAAAGCCACCAGAAATACAACAGAATATCTATTTCCCCACATCTTTACCAACTCTTACACGGTTAAACTTTGATTTTTGTCAACGTTGTTAGGTATAAAACCATATCGTTTTAATTTTAATTCCCCGATTATCACTGAAGTTGGCTATTTTCTTATGATTGTGGGCATATTTTTAGGTTTTTCCTTTTGTGAACTGCCCGTTCATATCATTTGCCCACTTTTCTGCTAGGCTGGCTGTCTTTTCCTTACTGAGCTGTAATAAATCTTTACGTATTCTAGACATGAATCCATTCTCTATTATACCCGTGGCAGACGCTTGGGAGGATGTTTAGCAAGTTATAGGAAGAGGAAGGGGAAGGAGTTGAGAGGGAATGACAAGTTGAAGAAGGAAATGTGACAATAAAAAAAAGGTGGGTTGAGTCCAGGAGTGAGGCTGTGAGGCTTAGGTAAAAGACTGGCCTTGAACCAGATGAAGAACACCTCTTCCCCTCTGAGACCAGAGGGCCTAGGTGTTCTGGGACAGTCTCAATTATAAAACATCCAGTGTTTGGCCCCAGGTGTCACCTTGCACTGACTCTGCCATGGCCTGGAATGACTAAGAGCTTTTTCACTGTGACTCATCAATGCTGACAAGCACAGACATCACATTCCAGAAGGCACAACCAAAAGAGCAAAGCAACAGTCCAAGAAGAACAGCCTGTAGAGACAAGACTTCCTACTGACATCCAAGCTACTCATTTGCCACAGCTGCTCCAAGAATGGAAATAATGAGTGCAAGCTGAATCAGACATGACAGAGATTGATCTTGAAGAAAAATGTCTGGGCCAGGAACAGTGGCTCACGCCTGTAATCCCAGCACTTTGGGAGGCCGAGGCAGGCAAATCACCTGAGGTCAGGAGTTGGAGACCAGCCTGACCAACATGGCAAAACTCTGTCTCTACTAAAATTACAAAATTAGCCCGGCATGGTGGTGCATGCCTATAATCCCAGCTACTCAGAAGCCTGAGGCAGGAGAATCACTTGAACCCAGGAGGCGGAGGTTGTGAGAGATCATGCCATTGCACTTCAGCCTGGGCAGCAAGAGTGAAACTCCGTTTCAAATCTCAAACAAAAAGAAGAAAAAAAAGAAAAATCTCTGGTCAGCCTGATTAGCAAAAGATAACGGATAAGAAAAAGCAGTGCCATTTCCCTCTGAGGGAGTTTTAAAAGAATTTAGTCTTCTGAATGAGTTGGTTTAGGTCAAGTGATTCTTCTGGAAGAGCAACATTACACTGATTCTGTAAGCGATTTCGTGAATCTCTGCGGTGATTAGCTAACCTTGGAGGAGAGAAGCACAGCAGTTTTCAATCTGTATTTGGCATGTTCCTACATAATGCTCTTCTAACATTCTTTCTTTAGAGGAAAAAAGCAAAAGTTAGACACATTTGGGGTTTAGATATTAATGATGTTTTCATTTAAAATATACCATGAATCAGAGATTTGGGAGCCTGGCCAGCGAAATGAGAGCAGCAAGGCTGCTGCTTCAGCTTCCTCTCATCTCCCTGACTCTTCCCAAGATAAGGCTATTGGGCCAAGTGATGAGAGATTAGCAAATTTATTTTATTTTATTATTTTATTTTTCAGACAGGGTCTTGCTCTGTCGCCCAGACTAGATTGCAGTGGCATGATCAGAGCTCACTGCAGTCTCGACCTCCCAGGCTCAAGTGATCCTCCCACCTCAGCCTCTCTAATAGCTGGAACTATAGCTGTGCACCACCATGCCCAGATAATTTTTTTTTAATAGATGGAGTCTCACTCTGTCGCCCAGGCTGGAGTGCAGTGGCATGATCCTGGCTCACTGCAACCTCTGCCTCCCGGGTTCAAGCGATTCTCCTGCCTCAGCCTCCCGAGTATCTGGGACTATAGGTGTGCGCCATCATGCCCGGCTAATTTTTGTATTTTTTAGTAGAAATGGGGTTTCACCATATTGGACAGGCTTGTCTTTGAACTCCTGACCTCGTGATCTGCCCACTTTGGGCTCCCAAAGTGCTGGGGTTGTGAGCGTGAGACCTCACACTTGCCAGATTTAGCAAATTCACGCAAAGCAGTCAGTTAAAATCTGAATTTCAGATAAACAGCAAAAAAGTTTAAGTATATCCCATACGACATTTGGGGCATACTTCTAGTACAAAATTATTTGTTGCTTATTTGAAATTGGAATTGAACCGGGCATCCTGTATTTCATCCGGTGACCCTGAGAAGCCAGCAGCATTGAGGCCATAACTGGGCCTTAGGAGAAAAGAAACAAAGACAATCCCAGACATTGCTGTTACAGGGCAGGAAAGATGGTGGTTAGGCCCCAGGGGCCAGACTTCCTGGGTTCAAATCAGGGTTCCACTGACTCTGGTAAGTTGCTTAAGCTTTGGCTTCAATTTCCTCATGTGTAAAATCAGAGATAACCAGCCAGGCATGGTGGCTCATGCCTGTGATCCCAGCACTTTGGGAAGTCAAGGCAGGAGGACTGCCTAATGCGAGGAGTTCAAAAACAGCCTGGATGACATAGTGAGACCCTGTCTCTACAAAAAATTAAAAAATTAGCCAGGCATGGTGGTGTGTGCCTGCAGTCCCAGCTACTCAGTGTTGACGTGGAAGGATCGCTTGAACCCAGGAGGTTGAGGCTACAGTGAAGTATGATCACGCCACTGTACTCCATCCTGGGCAACAGAGCGAGACCTTGTCTCAAAAATAAAATCAGAGATAACAAAAATAATTGCCTCATAGGGTTATTACAAAGATCAAATGAGTTGATGCATGTAAAGTTCTTAGAATAGTGCCTCACATATAAGCAGCCTTTATTATAAATGTTGGCTTTCAGTACTACTGTGAGTATTTAGTACTCATGTTGGATCTGCTGCTGCTGATTGGAGGCAGGGGGGAGAGCAAAGGAGGAAGAATTAGAAGGCCACAGAAGCCCAGGTTGAGGGGCTGGGGCTGCTGCAATGAGATACCCTGTTTGCTAAGATGCTCCTTGGCAGTACCATTCAACCCTCACAGACCCTTAGAACAAGTCAGATGACCTGAAAGATGAGGTCCTGCTGTCCAGCCACACTATGTCAGCAAGGACCACGCTGAGCCATGTGCCCAGGGCACAGCTCACTCCCACGGGCTTGCCCAACTCCAGCTCCGTGCTGTGACATCATGTTGGTAGCCTGACACGGGCCACAATGGGGATGTTTATGCCACAGAAATTGGCAAACACTATAGTCAGGGCCCTTTCCTCACTTCCCTAAGGGCCATTCCTGACAGTACAGTGGGTGGCACACACATCGCAGAAGGGATGGAGACGGGGTGAGGGGGCAGAGTAGACAGAGTCCCTTCTCCACTCTCCCTTTTGCCAGCAGCAACCAAATAAAGAAGCATCTTTTCTTTTTTACAGGCCTGGTGTACAAGTGCTTAATGGGCCTGGTGTACAAGTGCTTAATCTGATCCAAACGTGAGAATGAGCTAAGGAAGAAAGAAAACAGGCACTCTATCAGTGTCTTAAGGGAGTTCCAATGGCATTTTGCAACATGAATTAATCTGTGAGGATATCAATGTAAGCATTCTTTGATAGTCTCATTTAACAACTGGAAAATTATTCTTTTGTCTTCTAAGGGGCTGATTTCCTTGCCCCGACTCTCATACCTTCCTTCTCTCTCTCCACCAGCACAGGCACTTGCAGGCTGAAGTGTGTGGGTAGAAAATCACGCTTTTTGGTGGACATGGCAAATGCCTATTCTACGGCAGAACTTAGCCCCCGCCCCTCACCCTCTCACTCCCCCTCCCAAACAGCACACATACCCCAAAACCCAACCAGACACCTCCTCCTTTTTCCTCACCACCCTCTCCCCAGGCACCAGTTAAGTTTAGGGTCATCTTTAGCTCTTCCCCTCCCTCACCTACCATCTGGTCAAGAAGTCTGGCCAGTTTTACCTCTTTAATCCCTCACATACTTCCCTCTTTTCATTTCTAAGAAGAGGACCCTGAAATGTCCTAGGGACAGCTAGCATCCCCCAAATACAGGCATGACTGCACTCTTCCTAAAAACTGGGGCAATTATCTGACTCCTCACTGTCCGCAGGTGGGAATTTCAAGTCTCCTTGCAGACGTCCCGCATAATAAGTGCACCCTGCCTGTCCAGCCTTATCCCCCCATGCCTCAGCCTCCTGGATCCTCCTGCCTCCTCTGTTCTCAGAAACCCTAGCCCTGCCCATCTCCCCTACACGCTCGCTCAACCACTAGAACACCCTTCCCCGTCCCAGATTTTGCCCATGCAAATCCTGCTCCTGTCTCAGGTGTGCATCTAATTTTTCTCCCTCCCTTATGAAATCCCACTAAGACTTCAGCAAATAGATTTTTTTTTTTTTTTTTTACTTTAAAGCTAGGAACCCCGAAGGGCAGAACAGGAAAGGATACAACAGCACCATGATTGCACACCCTGGAGCGCAGCTCAGGTCAGCTGACATTACAGCCTGGCTCTGGGGCAAGCTGAAAACCCACCTCTTCCCACCATCTACCAGGAATCCTCCAAAGGCCATGGAACTGCAGCTCCAGGTCCCCCCACAATCCCCGCCATGGGCTGAATGGGCTGATGTGTAGGGTGGGGTGAAAGCTTTCAAAAGGCAGTCAGGGCTGGGCGCAGTGGCTCGTGCCTGTAATCCCAGCACTTTGAGAGGCCGAGGCAGGCAGATCACCTGAGGTCAGGAGTTTGAGACCCTCATGGCAAACATGATGAAACCCCGTCTCTACTAAAAATAAAAAATTAGGCAGGCATGGCAGTGAGAGCCTGTAATCCCAGCTACTCAGGAGGCAGAGGCAGAACTGCTTGAACCCAGGAGGCAGAGGTTGCAGGTTGCAGTGAGCTGAGATCGTGCCATTGCACTCCAGCTTGCCTGGGAGACAAGAGTTAAAACTCTGTCTCAGCCAGGCACGGTAGCTCATGCTTGTAATCCTAGCACTTTGAGAGGCCGAAGCAGGAGGATCACCTGAGGTCAGGAGTTTGGGACCAGCCTGCTCAACATGGTGAAACCCCATCTCTACTAAAAATGCAAAAATTAGCCAGGCGTGGTGGCAGGTGCCTGTAATCCCAGCTACTTAGGAGGTGGAGATTGCAGTAAGCCAAGATCGTGCCACTGCACTCCAGCCTGGGTGACAGGAGCAAAACTCCATCTCAAAAAAAAAAAAAAAAAAAAAAAAAAGAAAAGAAAAAAAAAGCAATCAGACTCCTACCTCCCACATTCTCATGCCAGAGACCTCCCCACTCCAGTCCTGGAAGAACAGAGGTTTATTTTCTGGCAAAGGTAAAGTGTCGGGTCTCTGGACTGGGAAAATCGAGGCACAGTTGATGGCCTGGGGACCTTGCCAAAAATGGGGGTGGCAGGTTAAGTCACTGTATTCATGCTACCCACTTCCCCAGCTGAGCCCCCAGATGTTGATACTGAGTTTTCCTAACAAACAGCCTGCCCAGACCACCTACTGGGAAACTTAGAACTGGACCCTCACCTGCTCTGGCTCCCAGACAGCATTTTAGACCCCTCCTAATAATTATGAGTGGGCAACCAAAGGTCCTCAGGCAGATTCTTTCAAAGAAGATGGAGACAAATGGAAAGAGCAGAAAAAAGCAATCTGGCGGAAACCAACTATGCAGGGAGAAGAAAACTTAAAGAAACAAATATGACATTCACATCCTCCCAGAAATCAGAAAGGCTTACATCAGTGAAAACGCAGGATGCTACATACATTTTTAAAGAATCATTTGGAGAGCAAAAAACTCTTGGAAATTAAAAAATACAATAAGACAAAGCAATAGAAGGGTTGAAAGATAAAAGGTAATCTTCTAGAAACTGAAGAAAAAAGACAAAGAGATAGAAAATAGGCAAGAAAGGAGGAAAAAATTAGAGGGTCAGTCCAAGAGATCCAAAAACTAGATAATAAGAGTTTCAGAAAGACAGAACAGTAAAATACAAAGGGCAAGAAAAGAAATGTTTCAAGAAACTCCCAGGATAGGATATGAGTTTCCACACCAGAGGGACTCATTGAGAGCCTAATGAAACAGACGAACGCACGCCTACACCAGGAACCGGGTCAAATGTCAGATCCTGTAAGCTTTTCCAAAGGTGCGTAAAAAGAAAAAAAAAAAAGAATCAGAAATCAGAAAGGTTTTGGATTTCTCAGCAGTTTGAGAAGCTAGAAAAGTTCAAAGCAATCCTTCAAACTTGTCAAGGAAAAATTATTTCCAACCTGAAATTCTCTTTTTTTTTCCGGATATGGCGTCTGGCTCTGTCACCCAGTCTGGAGCACAGTGGTGCAATCTCAGCTCACTGCAAACTCTACCTCCTGGGTTCAATCAATTCTGCCTCGGCCTCCCGAGTAGCTGGGATTACAGTCACGTGGCACCATGTCTGGCTAATTTTTGTATTTTCAGTAGAGATAGGGTTTCACTATGTTGGCCAAGCTGGTCTCGAAGTCCTGCCCTCAAGTAATCTACCTGCTTCAGCCTCCCAGAAGTGCTGGGATTACAGGCATGAGCCATCGTTCCCTGTCCCAACCTGAAATTCTCTATCCAGCTAAACTATTAATCACGCATGAAAGTAAAATAAAGAGAAAAGGCAAAGCCTTTGTCAGGAAGCTGCTATCAATGTGCTGTACCCAAACAAGGGAGCAAACAAACAAGAAAGAAGAGAGGTGAACAACAGGAGAAAGACAGAAGGAATCCCTGTGAGAGAGCACGCCAAGGCAGCAGAGGGGTGAGGAGAACGGATAGTGCCGCTGGCTCCCTTCGAGAGGAGCTCAAGGAAAATGAAGCCTCACTCTTACTGATGAGTGGCCCTATGGCCAAACCTGACCGAAAGACAGGAAAGCAGCATGAATATAACTCCTGGAGCCTAACCCACACCTTAGCAGGAGGCCCCTGATCCCCACAGACCACATGTAGAGGCTGTGAAAATCTGCCTAGATGAGTGGCATCTGCCTATCCATATGCACATACACTCATAAACATGTGGAGTACTTCTGGAATGACACTTCAGGAGCTGGTAACACTGGCTGCCTCTGGAAAGGTTTCTCTTTCACTGCTGATCCTTTTTTCTTTTTTTGAGATGGAGTCTCGATCTTGTCACCCAGGCTGGAGTGCAGTGGTGTGATCTCAGCTTACTGCAACCTCCGCCCCCTGGATTCAAGCGATTCTCGTGCCTCAGCCTCCAGAGTAGCTGGGATTACAGGCATGTGCCACCATGCCCAGCTAATTTTTTTTTTTTTTTTTGAGACAGAGTCTCGCTCTGTTGCCAGGCTCCAGGCTGGAGTGCAGTGGTGCAGTCTCGACTCACTGCCACCTCCACCTCCTGGGTTCAAGCAATTCTCCTGCCCCAGCATCCCAAGTATCTGGGACTACAGGCGCGCGCCACCATGCGCAGCTAATTTTCTATTGTTTTAGTAGAGACGGGGTTTCACCATGTTGGTCAGGATGGTCTCGATCTCTTCACCTCATGACCCACCCACCTCGGCCTCCCAAAGTGCTGGGATTACAGGCGTGAGCCACCGCTCCCGGCCACTAATTTTTTTGTATTTTTAGTAAAGATGGGGTTTCACCATGTTGGTCAGGTTGGTCTTGAACTCCTGACCTCAGGTGATCTGTTCATCAAGGCATCCCAAAGTGCTAGGATTGCAGGTGTTATTCACCACGCCCAGGCTTGCCCTTTTGAATCTGCACCATGTACTTGATTATCTATTCAAAAAGTGAGTAAGTCCGGTCTTAGTGGTTCACGCTTATCATCCCAGGACTTTGGGAAGCCAAGGCAGGCAGATTACCTGAGGCCAGGAATTCGTCACCAGCCTGGCGAACTCTACTAAAACTACAATAAATTGTCTGGGTGTGGTGGCAGGCACCTGAGTCCAGCTACTCAGGAGGCTGAGGCAGGAGAATCGCTTGAACCCAGGAGGCAGAAGTTGCAGTAAGCGGAGATTATGCTACTGCACTCCAGCCTAGGGAACAGAGAGAGACCCTGTCTCCAAAAAATAAACAAACAAAAAGCGAATAAAATACAACATGCAAAAAGCTATCCTCTTTCTCTTCAAGGCCCCATTTCATTCCCCCGCTCCCTCAGGAAGCCTTCCCCAGTTCCCAACCCAGGACCAGAGTAAGCCAGGTACCCCCTTCCTGGCCTACTCCCCCCCAGGCCCTGGTTAGTGAGCGCACATCATGCATCCAGCCTTGAGCTCTATGGGGCAGACATAACTAATCATCTTTGTTATGTCAACTTGGTAGAGATAACTGGCTCCAGGAGCCCTGGAAAGAAACTTTCGTTTTCTGCCTACCATATTCCAGGCATCTTCCTTATAGCCAACTGAATTGTCACCACAATCCCATGGGGTATTATCAACTCTTACTGTACTGGTAAGAAAACAGGCTGAGAAGGACCCACAGGAAATAGCAAACTTGAGAATAATCAAGGCCGCCCAACTCCAGGGCCCCTGTTTTTTCATGAGAGTAGCTAACCCGGTACCTAGCTCACAGTACAGTTCCAAAAATGTTTAACTCAACCAAATTAAATTAGAATTAAGATTAAACTGGAATTAAGATTTTCTTCTGGAGCTGGGGTCTTCCCGTGTTCTGAGATCCTGAAAAAGTGGCTGAGGGCCCTCGGTGGCAGACAACACCCTCACTCGGCCAAAAGGAGCCAGGCCCAGCGGTCACACCCAATGGGAAAGTTTCTTCATTAAACCACAGTCTTTTAGCCTACTGGGCTGCCCTTCAGGGCCAGGTTTTTGTTTTTAACAGCTTTATCAAGATACAATTCACATACCATATGGATACACATTTAAAGTGCAATTCAAAAGCTGGGCCCAGTGGCTCACGCCTGTAATCCTAGCACTTTGGAAGGCTGAGGTGGGTGGATCACATGAGGTCAGGAGTTCAGGATTACCCTGGCCAACATGGCAAAACCCCGTCTCTACTAAAAATACAAAAAATTAGCCAGGTGTGGTGGCAGGTGCCTGTAATCCCAGCTACTAGGGAGGCTGAGACAGGAGAATCGCTTGAACCCAGGAAGCGGAGGTTGCAGTGAGCCGAGATCTCGCCACTGCCCTGCACTACAGTCTGGACGACAAAGCAAGTCTCTAAATAAATAAATAAATAAATAAATAAATAAATAAATGAATGAAAGAAATGTAGTTCAATGGCTTTTTGAGTATATTCACAGATATGTGCATCTACCACCACAATCCATTTTTAGAACATTCATATCCCTTAGCTGGCACGCCCCAAAACCCTTAGCTCCCTCAGCCCCTGGCAACAACTAATCTACTCTCTGTTTCTATGGATCTGCCTATTCTGGACATTTTTCTTTTTTTTTTTTTTTTTGAGACGGAATTTTGCTCTTCTTGCCCAGGCTGGAGTGTAATGGCGAGATCTTGGCTCACTGCAACCTCCACCATCTGGGTTCAAGTGATTCTCCCGCCTCAGCCTCCCGATAATAGCTAGGATTACAGGCATATACCACCACGCTCAGCTAATTTTGTATTTTTAGTAGAGACGAGGTTTCACCACGTTGGTCAGGCTGGTCTTGAACTCCTCCTGACCTCAGGTAATCTTCCTGCCTCAGCCTCCCAAAGTGGTGGGATTACAGGCATGAGCCACCGCACCTGGCCAATTCTGGATATTTCATATCAACAGAATCATAAATTATGTGGGTTTTGTGTCTAGCTTCTTTCACTTAGTATATTGCGCTCAAGGCTCATCCATGTTGCAGCGTGTGTCAGTATTTCACCTCTTTTTATGGCTAAATAATATCACATCATATGACTACAGTTAATGCCACACAATGATATTGCAGTCAATGGCGAAAGGCACATACAATGGTGGTCCCATAATATTACTGATTTTATAGAAGGTCTCACTCTGTCACCCAGGCTGGAGTACAATGGCATGACCATAGTTCACTGCAGCCTCAAACTCCTGGGCTCCTGAAGTCATCCTCCTGCTTTAGCCTCCCAAGTAGCTGGGCTAATTTTTTCTTTTTTACTTTTTGCAGAGATGGGGTCTTGTTACATTGCCCAGGCTAGTCTTGAACTCCCAGCCTCAAGCTATCCTCCCACTTTGGCCTCCCATGTAAGCCACTGCACCCAGCCAAGAGTTCTTGATATATCTTAGATAAGTTCCTTGTTACATGGATGATTTCCAAAATGTTCTGACACTTGGTGGGTTGTCTTTTCCCTTCCTTGGTAGTGTCCTTTGAGGTACAGAAGTTGCTTCTGATGATGTACCGTTCATTTTCTTTTACTGCTTGTGCCTTGGCATCGTATCTAAAAACCATTGCCTGACCCCAAATCACAAAGAATTACACTTATTTTTCTTCTCATAGCTCTTCTTACATTTAGGTTTTTGGACCATTTTGAATTAATTTTTATATGTGGTGTGAGGTTAGGTCCAATTTATTCGTGTGCATCCGGATATACAACTATTTTAGCACTACTTGTTGAAAAGACTATTCTTTCCCCATTAAATTGTCTTGAAACTCTTATTGAAAATCAATTAACTGTTAATGTGAGGGTTTGCTTCTGGGCTCCCAGTTCTATTCCATTGATTTCTGTGTCTCTCCTTCCATCAGTACCACACTGCAGTTACATTCTGAAACCAGGAAGTACGAATCCTCCATTGTTGTTCTTTTTCAAGATTTTTTTGGCTGCTCTGCTTCCCCTGCATTTCCCTGTGAATTTTAGGATCATCTTGTCAATTTCTGCTAAAGAAGGCACCTTGGATTGTGATAGGGACTGCAGATCACTTCAGGGAGTACTGCCATCTTAACACTAGTAAGTCTCTGATCCATGATCACGGGGTATATTTCCATTTATTTGGGTCTTCTTTGTTTTCAACAATGTTTTATAGTTTCCAGAATATAAGTCTTGTACTTTTATTAAATTTATTCCAAAATATTTTATGTTGATGCTATTTTAAATGGAATTGTTCTCATCATTTTTAATTTGCCCACTGCTGCTGAACTACAATTGATTTTGGCATGCTGATCTTAGGTCGTGCAACCTTGCTGAACTCATTTAATTCAAACAGATTTTTAATGGATTCACTAGGTTTTTCTATTATACGAGATCATGTCAGCTGAAAATAAAAATACTTTTACTTCTTCCTTTCCAATCTGGATGCCCTTTATTTCATTATCTTTCCTAACTGCCCTTTATGATCAGATTTTGAAATAGTAACTAGTTTTGATTTGGCAGGAGCCGCTCTGATCTTAGGATGCCAGGGCTCTCATTGCCCCTGCTTTCCACACCTGCTGAGTGGATGTCTCCTCCAGGGCTTCGCCTTTTGGTGAGAGGCTGCCTGGCGGGGGGCTCCAGCTCGCCTCCCTGCAGGCCCTTCTCTGAGCCTCGTGGGTGGAGGCCCCTGGGCTCCCTTGCTGGCTGGTTTCCAGTGGGTCCAGCCAATGAGAGGCACAGGCAGGAGAAACAAGGGTAGGTAGGAGGTGGAGGAGGGACATGGGGTGTATCTTCCTCACTCTCTACCAGCTTTGATGCCACAGTCCTGACCCAGGCTGTGTCTTATAGCTATGACAGTCCTTGCTGGCATCCCAGTGTCTACTGTTCAGCCCTCACTAGTGTTTGCAGGAAATGCTATTTCTTCTTCTGATCCCTTCAAGCCTAGTGGTAGTAATGGCTTTCCACTGTCGCTTGTCCCTGGGTGCCTCAACTTCCCTTGTCAGGTGTCTGACTTTTCTTGGCTGATTAACTCAGTTTATCAGAAATACCGTGCAACCCTCAACCATTACTGGGTAGTCTTGACTGCTATTCTGCTAGATGACAGACCATGGAGGAAGGCACTGTGGAACCTAGGTCAGTATGAAAGCTTGGTTCTCTGGGCAAACTGATTACTGAAGTACCCAGTCCATGAGCCAGGGAGATAGTAAAGAAATCCGATGGCAAACAGCTTCAGTTCCTGGAAGAGGAAGGCAAACAGCAACCCAGGTGGGACATGACCTTAACTGTGGGTGCTGCTGCTTTCTCTCCCTATTCGTGACTCCTAGGAGAACACAGCTTTGTAGCCTCATGGTCTGACGTTTCATCCTATGCTTTGGAGTCTGAGCACAAACACTGGCTCAAAGGCCTCCCGGAGACAGAGTTCTGGGCATTGACTATTAATGATTTTATTGTCATGGCCACATGGCCAGTGTCGGAATAGCTGATGGCTTGTGTGAGCTACTAATGAGTGCCCACCACTGCACTGAGTGATTTATATTATCTCAATCATCAGAGGACTTGTAAGGGGAATACTATTGCAAACATGGAAACAGACACCCAGATGAACAGCTTGCCTGTGGTCTCAGAGCTCAAAACCATGTAGACCCCTGTCTACCTGTCAGGTGGAGCTGTGCCTCAGGTCCTGCCCTGCCACCTGGGAGTCCCTTGTAGACTGATCATGCTAGTGATTAACCAATCTCAAGATCCAAGATGGCAGCTCAGGATTGTAGCTCCCAGTGAAGGCGCAGAGAACGAGAGGACACTACACTTTCAGATGAATTTTTGTTGTTCACGGACCCGGAGATTCCCAGCGGAGGAGCCCCACAGGTCACCAGGGCAACTCTTGTGGCCGGCGTGGTGGTTTTGCAGGTGCCCATGGTTCTTGGTGCAGAGTAAACGGGACTGGGTCCCCTTTTGGTCGACGTTTGGAGCTCCGGGAAGGCAGAGTCGTCCATTCAGCTGATTGAAAAGGAGACTCAAGAGGGAAGCCAGACTGGAGATTCCCGGGCAGAAAAGCACCAAGAATCTTTTTTTTTTTTTTTTTTTGAGACGGAGTTTCGCTCTTGTTGCCCAGGCTGGAGTGCAATGGCGCGATCTCGGCTCACCGCAACCTCAGCCTCCTGGGTTCAGGCAATTCTCCTGCCTCAGCCTCCTGAGTAGCTGGGATTACAGGCACGCGCCACCATGCCCAGCTAATGTTTTGTATTTTTAGTAGAGACGGGGTTTCACCATGTTGACCAGGATGGTCTCGATCTCTTGACCTTGTGATCCACCCGCCTCGGCCTCCCAAAGTGCTGGGATTACAGGCGTGAGCCACCGCGCCTGGCGCACCAAGAATCTTAATGCCGCTGTTTTAGCCGGCACAGTGGGTTGCTCAGATTTCGGCGCTGGGAATCAACAAGTTGGACGTCCACTCAGAGACCTAATTTGAAAGTCGGTAATAGCAAAGGCGACAGGTGGATAAATTTACAATGACGGGGAAGAAACCAGCGTAAAAAGGCTGAGAAAACCCAAAATCAGAATGCCTCTCCCTCTACAGGGGATCACAGTTCCTCATTAACAAGGGAACAAGGACTGATGGAGAACAAGTGTGTTCCATTAACAGATTTAGGCTTCAGAAAGTGGATGATAAGAAACTTCTGTGAGTTAAAAGAACATGTTCTAGCCCAATGTAAAGAAACTAAGCACCTTGAAAAAAGGTTTGACGAAATCCTAAAGAGAATAGACAATTTAGAGAGGAATATAAGTGAATTAATGGAACTGAAGAACACAATACGAGAACTCCGCAAAGTATGCACGGGTTTTAACCCTCGAATTGATCAAGCAGAAGAAAGCATATCAGAGGTCGAAGACCAACTTAATGAAATGAAACAAGAAGGTAAGATTAGAGAAGAAAAAGTAAAAAGGAATGAGCAAAGTCTCCAAGAAATATGGGACTATGGGAAAAGACCTAATTTACGTTTGATAGTGTACCTGAATGTCATGAAGAGAATGAATCCAAGCTGGAAAATATTCTTCAGGACATTATTCAGGAAAACTTTCCTAACCTAGTAAGAGAGGACAATACTCAACTCCAGGTAATACAGAGAACACCACAAAGATATTCCTCAAGAAGAGCCACCCCAAGACATAATCGTTAGATTCACCAGGGCTGAAACAAAGGAGAAAATTCTAAGGGCAGCCAGAGAGAAAGGTCAGGTTACCCATAAAGGGAAGCTTATCGGACTCACAGCAGATCTCTCAGCAGAAACCCTACAAACTAGAAGAGAGTGGGGGTCAATATTCAATATCCTCAAAGAAAAGAATTTTCAACCCAGAATCTCATATCCAGCCAAACTAAGCTTTATAAATGAAGGAAAAATAAAATTTTTCACGAACAAGCAAGCACTCAGATTTCATCACCACCAGGCCTGCTTTACAAGAGCTTCTGAAAGAAGCACTACACACAGAAATGAACCACCAGTATCAGTCATCCCAAAAACTTACCAAAAGGTAAAGAGTATCTTCATAATGAAGAATCTATATCAACTAATGGGCAAAATAGCCAGCTAGCATTAAATGACAATATTAAACTCACAAATATCAATACTAATCCTAAATTTAAATGGATTAAACGCCCCAAAGACACAGACACACAAATTGAATAAAAAGTCAAAACCCATCGGCACGCTGTATCCAGATCCATCTCATAAGCAAGGACACACAAAGACTCAAAACAAAAGGTTAGAGGAAGACTCACCCATCAAATGGAGAGAAAAAACAAACAAACAAAAAAAAAAAACGGAGTTGTAACTTTCGTCTTTGACAAAATAGACTTTATAGTAACAAAGACTAAAAGAAACAAAGAAGGACATTACATAATGGTAAAAGGATCAGTGCAACAACAGGAGTCAATGATCATAAATATATATGCAACCAATATAGGAACACCCAGATACATAAGTTCTTAATGACTTATAAACAGACTTGGACTCCCGCACAATAATAGCGGGAGACTTTGACACCACATTGTTAATATTCGACGGATCAACGAGATAGAAAATTAACAGGGACATCTACGATTTGAACTCACACCTGGAACAAGTAAACTTAGTGAATATTTATAGAATTCTTCACCCCAGGTCCACAGAACATACTTTTTTTTCAGTATCACATTACACCTATTTTGAAAGTGACCACATAAACAGAAATAAATCAATCTTCAGCATTTGCATAGCATTTCACAGATTTAAATGAAATATTGGTTGGCTGTTTGTTATTTTCTTCCCTTATTCCTTCCTGTCTCTGCTGTTAAGTATAATTATCGGCATAAAAGAGGTTTTTAATACCTATTTTTAGATTGCATTCCAGCCTGGGCAATAGAGCAAGACTCCTGTTCTCTCTCCCCCTTTCTCTTTCTTTAAAAAAAAAAAAAAAAAAAAGAGGTCACTTAGAAAAAAGGCCGGGCGCGGTGGCTCAAGCCTGTAATCCCAGCACTGTGGGAGGCCGAGGCGGGTGGATCACGAGGTCAAGAGATCGAGACCATCCAGGTCAACATGGTGAAACCCCGTCTCTACTAAAACTACAAAAAAAAAAAATTAGCTGGGCATGGTGGCGCGTGCCTGTAATCCCAGCTACTCAGGAGGCTGAGGCAGGAGAATTGCCTGAACCCAGGAGGCGGAGGTTGCGGTGAGCCGAGATCGCGCCATTGCACTCCAGCCTGGGTAACAAGAGCGAAACTCCGTCCAAAAAAAAGAAAAAAACAGAAGGTGATTTGAAGATATGCTCAAACTTTTGTTTCTGTTTTCCCCCTTTGTGTTTGGTGACTTAAAATATAAAAAGAGCCTGGGCCTCTGGTCCAGCCACTTAAGAGGCTATGGCAGGAGAATCCCTTGAGCCCAGGTGCAAAAAAAAAAAGTTACCAATCTCTCCTCCCTCTACCATCACTCCTGCCCTGGCCATTGTCATCACACCCTCTTCCTCCTCCTCCAGCTGTATCACAGTCACACCTATGTCTTCCCCAACCTCTGACTGACCACAGCCCTTCCCCCGGCTAACTGTGTAATCACAGCTCCCCAGCCAACCCCCAGCTGAGTGGACATTTTGTTTTGTTGTGTTGGAGTTCTGCAGAAACAGCGAGAGCTCCCAGTTCGCCTTTACCCTGAAATGCACACCCCAGGGATGGAACTGGAGGGGAGCGCAACAGCTGCGGTAGGCCAGGCTGGCGGGAGCCTGGCCACTACACCACCGCAGCCTGTCCACCTGCTGAGCAGCTGCTGACTCGCCAGGACTTACTTTTCTGCTCTGCATTAGCAGGGGAGCGTTCAACCAAATATAACAGCTTCTCCTCAAGGCTGAGAGATTAGACTGCTGAAAACCCCCCAAGGAGGAAGGAAGTACACAGGGTCTGGGGACCTGGGGTGGTGAGTGGATCTATGAAAGCCCTAGGGACAGACTGCCTTTCCCATCTTCTCAGTCCCAACCCAGAAGGGGTGCATTCTCAGCACCACCAACTCCTTTCCCCCATCTGAGGGAAGAGGTCGTGTCTTGGAATAATTATGAAAACAAGAATAATTCATCATAGCTGGAGTGCCGGGCCCTGGGTGAGGCACCATCCTGACTGTCTCCTCAGTACTCATGAGGCCAGTACTATATCATCTGTCTGTGCTGTTGACCTAGTCCCTACAGACTATAATTGTTATTATTATTTTTGAGACAGTTTCTCTCTTGTTGCCCAGGCTGGAGCGCAACAGGACGATCTTGGCTCACTGCAACCTCCACCTCCTGGATTCAAGCCATTCTCATGCCTCAGCCTTCCGAGTGGCTGGGATTACCAGCGCCCACCACCACACCCAGATAATTTTTGTATTTTTAGTAGAGATGGCATTTCACCATGTTGGTCAGGCTGGTCTGGAACTCCTGACCTCGTGATCCACCCGCCTCAGGCTCCCAAAGTGCTGGGATTACAGGCGTAAGCCACCGCACCCGGCCTATTTTTTAAAATATTTTTTAGGTTGGGTGCAGTGGCTCATACCTGTAATCCCAGCACTTTGGGAGGCCGAGGTTGGCGGATCACAAGGTCAGGAGATCAAGAACATCCTGGCTAACATGGTGAAACCCCATCTCTACTAAAAAATACAAAAAATTAGCTGGGCGTGGTGGTGCATGCCTGTAGTCCCAGCCACTTGGGAGGCTGAGGCAGGGGAATTGCTTGAATCCGGGTGGCAGAGGTTGCAGTGAGCCGAGATCTCGCCACTGCACTCCAGCTGGGTGACAGAGCAAGACTCCATCTCAATTTTAATTTTTATTTATTTATTTTGAGACAGAGTGTCACTTTGTCACCCAGGCTGGAGTGCAGTGGTGCGATCTCGGCTCACTGCAACCTCTGCCTCCTGGGCTCAACCAATTCTCCTGCCTCAGCCTCCCGGGTAGCTGGGATTACAGGTGCTTGCCACCATGCCCAGCTACAGACTATAATTATATTTAACAACAATATTACTAGTGCTCTGCAGTTTAGAAGGCGCTTTAGCAGACACTCTCACTTACTACTCAGAGTAACCTCGCCTAGTAGACAGGACAAACACCATCTTCATTTGATAGAAGCTATTACATAGAGCGTGGGGCTTTCTGGCCTATCTCTCACCCCTAATGTCCCACACCAATTCCTTACCTCCTGCCCCACCCCTCATGCACCCTATGCCACTCAGGTGACTCATTGTGTCAACATCCTTGAGGGAATGATTTCTGGTTCATGGCCCCAGAGCTGGAACTTTGGAAGGACAAAAGAAAAAGCAGCCATGGTCCCTGCCCTCAAGAGACAGGCATTCTAAGGCTAGGCGCAGTGGCTCACATCTGTAATCCCAGCACTTTGGGAGGTGATCACTTGAGCCCAGGAGTTTGAGACCAGCCTGGACAATGCGGCGAAACTCCATCTCTACGAAAAATACAAAAATAAGCTGTGCATGGTGGCACGCTCCTGTAGTCCCAGCTACTCAGGATGCTGAGGTGGGAGAATCACCTGAGCCTGGGAGGTCAAGGCTGCAGTGAGCTGTGATTGCGCCACTGCACTCCAGTCTGGGTGATAGAGTGAGACCCTGTCTCAAAACAAACAAAAGACACAAATTCTAATGAAAGAAAAAGGACAAATAAGGAACTACATGACCAAGTGAGAAGGAAGGCCTGGCAGGGGCCACCTGGCTAAGTCTGGACCGCAGGCCACTGCAATTCTGTGGGAAAGGAACGGCATTTAGAGTTAAACCTTGGGTTCAAATTCTGGCTTTGCTATCACCCGTCATATGACCTTAGGGAATTCACTCTACCTCCCTGGATCTGTTAGTCCGTCTATGAAACAGATTTCTCCCTCTCAGCACAGAGGGCTGACAATTAAGGGATCTGTTTTACAGGAAACTTCAAATCGTCCCTTCAGTTTTATAAACTGTACACCACAATATACATGCAAAGGACTGTGATTAGATGTCACCTAATCAGAGCCATCAAGTGTTTACTGAGCAGTGTGCCTGCAACACACACTTGAAGGATGGAGGATCACATAAAACATGGCCTCTGCCTTTAAGAAAATGACTCTCTGGTGACAAGGCAAGACTGGCACATTCAACATACAACAAACACATAGTGTGCGCAAAGGCACTGCTGTGAGAGAAAGGGACGGGGGCAGCCGAGCTGTTTAGGAGAGCTAAGTGAAGGCTCACGGAGGAGACGCTTGGCCTGGCCCTAGGAAGGGCGCCAGCACCTGCTGTGCGAGTACACTAGGGTGAGAAGGAGAATCAGAGCCAACTGTCTTCATCTGCAAGTGTGGTCAAGCTGACTCCATTCAGGGTCAGGGGCCAGTGGAGCCGGTTCAAAACCTGATCTCAACATCCTAATGCTAATTAATCTGGTTACCTAGAGGAACTAACCTTGTCTGAGACTCTGTAAAACAAGAATAATTATTTGACTTTGTATGTTCATTGGGAGGATTAAATATTGAGAATGCATGTGAACTGGCCTGCATTAGGGATGTAATACCAGAAGGGATTCTGACCTTTTGGAAGGTCAGAAACCCCAACAGAGAAATGCAGACACAATGATTTGGGGGTGATCAGCATGGAGATAACAGCCAAAGCCATGAGAAAGAGCTTGGCCTGGGCAAGGTGGGGAGGGGCTGCTGCACACCAGCCCAGCTCCGGCCACCAGCGTGCACCCTCCCCACCAGAACCATGGGTGCCTAGGCTGCCCAGGCCCTGGAGAGCTTAGTCCAGTCATCACCACTCACCCGCTTTCCTGAGAAGAGCACAGGAGCAGAGATGGAACAGCAGAAATGTGAGGAGGAGAAACTGAGGCAGGAATGAAACTGAAGGGATGGTCTTAGGAGGGGCAAACAAATACAACTAGTATGTCACAGCACAGGAGCCCAGAAGAGAAGTTTCAGGCAGCAGTGGGCGGGCAGGGAGCCTGCAGTAACATGAACTCTTAGAATTGTAGGAAGGGCAGCACCCGGCTGACAACAACCAGGTGAGAGGCTCACATGGAAGCAATAGAAGATGAAACAGGATGTTTCAGAGAACAATATGCAGCCCTCCAAAAAAGTATGCATTCACTCATTCAATCAATTCTGACTAAGCCTTTACAACATGCCAGGCACTGTCCGTCATCAGAGAGAAAGTTGCGCGGGAGAGAACAGGTCCCTGTCCTCACGAAACTGACATTTCATTCCAGCCAGGAAACCAAATGCACAAACAAGACCATTCCAGATCCATCCTGATGTATAAGTGCTGTCTTCTGACCCAAGACCCCCTTCTGATGGCAAGTCTCCCTCAGTGTCACAGAAAAAGGTACCACCTAACAGAGAACAAAGCCATAGAGCTCAATCCCTCCATCCCTGGCCTAAACTCCCAGGAGGGAAAGGCACGTTCTTAACAATTGCTGATCCCAAGAAGTTTGGTACTAAGCAGAGGAAAATCTAGCTGAAGCATACATCACCTCCATCCCCTAAGCCTTTCCCCCATAAGCATGTGCGTGTACACACAGAGGCACATTGCGTCTCTCCCTCTCCTTGGATTGTTATCCCATGACCTGGCAGGGAGCCCGGCCTGTTTGCAGTTAAAGAACCGAGGCCATTTGGAACCTGATCAGTTTCTCCTCCTCCTGAATTGAGGAAAAGGTTTTCTTCAAAGTGGGAGATGTTCTCTCCCCTTAGATCTGAGCAATGAGTCCTACTCAAACACTGGAGGTCTGGTCTCCCAAAATACGGGTAGTAACATGTTTTTCTTCACTGCTGCCTAGGATGCCTCACATGTTAAAGAGAACATGACCTCAGCCCTCCAATTTCCCAGATTCCCAAAGGAAAGCAGGCCTTCCTGTTCTGTAACTCCAGGGCATTTTGGAAGGACTGAGCTGCTGGGGAGCTGGAGCACAGCACTGAGCGCCCGGCCCAGTGCTGAACTAAGAGCAGGGCCTCCTCATGACCACTGGCCGCTATGCCTTTTACACAGGGAGCCATGTGGCCTTTCCCCCAACTGTCACCACCATGCAAGGATGTTCTGGCCCAGAGCTCTAGTATCCATGGCCCATCCTCTTCTGTCCAAGGTCTCAGGCAAAATCTGTTCTCGGCCAGGCACAGTGACTCACGCCTATAATGCCAGCACTTTGGGAGGTGGAGGCGGGTGGATTACTTGAGGTCAGGAGGTCGAGACCAATCTGGCCAACATGGCGAAACTCCATCTCTACTAAAAATGCAAAAATTAGCTGGGCGTGGTGGCACGTGCCTGTAATCCCACCTACTTGGGAGGCTGAGGCAGGAGAATCGCTTGAACCCAGGAGGCAGAGGTTGCAGTGGGCCAAGATCACACCACTGTACTCCAGCTTGGGTAACAGAGTAAAACTCAAAAAAAAAAAAAAAAAAAAAAAAAAAAGTCTGTTCCCATGGTCAAGTAGGGTTTGCTGCCTCCTGCTTCTCAGCTTTCCCAAGCCTGACCAGAACTGTCCCCAGAGCCCCTAAGAAATGATCTCATCTAACCCTCCCCTGGATTCCTGTTCTCTAAGGGCTGTTCCCAGAATTCTTCCACCCTCTGCTCTTCCAAGTGCTAGAAGGTTGCCAGGTTCCAGAGGGAAGAGCCACAATGGCCAGGATGTGTGGGCAACCCTACCCAGGACAAAGTGCCTAGTGGCCTCTGAAAGTTGGTCCCCTTACCGCGGCAGTTGGTCTGCAGAGTTCCAGGGAGGCCACACTGTTCCTGGAACACCTAAATCTGGGCCTGAGTCCTGCTGCCTGTTTATAATTGATGTGCTAGGTTATGTCCCTGTCAATTACTTTCCAGAACTTGCCCCTCCTTTACCACTCCCAGGAGAGAGAGGCTGCTTGGGAGCCAATCTCTGGCTTAGGGGTGGGCCTTGAGTAGACTGAGGGAAGGGTAAAAAACAAACATCAGGTCGGGGTGAGCTGGAAGAGTGGCGGTCAAAAGCCACTGCCCATGAGTTCTGGTGGAATGATGAAAGGGCAATGGTGTTTGAGTTTCACAAAGGAGGCAGGGCCAGGGCTGGGAAAGCTAGCCAGGAGGAGAGAGAGAGGGATCTCGCCTAAGGAAAGGAGAAGATTCAATGGGGAGAAGAAAAAAGAAGGAGTCAAATGTCTTCCTCCTTCCTGCCAATACTTCGTTCTGCCTTGGGTTGTCCATCTGGAAGGTGGTGACATCATGGGCCTATCTCCCCAGAGGGCCAAGAGATGGATCCCTCCCTAGGGTGCATGTTACCTGATGGTTGATGTGGACTGGTGGCCCAGTACAATTTATCAGCAAGCAGATTTTCAAATGCTTGAACACACTATGAAGTCACCCAGCTCAGTTAATTTAACACGGTGTTATCCTAAAGGCCACTCCAGTCAGGAGCCAGAAGAGAGCTCCCACCTACTGGGCACCACTCCACCAGCACAAAAGAGCCAAACACCAGGCTGGGCTCTGACAAGTTCCTTGGAGGAGGAGGCACAGTCAACGGCTCACTGTCAGATGTTTTGCTTGGCCGGCTAATTGGTGAGAAGTCTTGAATGGTTCGGAGAGCTCACTGTGTGACAGGAGCCGGCATCTGAAGAGAGCGGGTGGGCTCAGCCTGCTTCGGAAACATAAGCGTGGCCTGATCCAAGCCAGGCAGAGGCCTGAACACCACAACATCCCGAAAGCACGTGTTAACTGGAAAGTTAGCGTGGAGGCATCCTGCACGTTCCTTCAGGTCCAGTATCCCGACTAGCACTGGCACCTCTGTTTCCACTTCTCCATCTTTTCCCAAGAGGACCACAAGCAGCTTTCTGCTTCCCTTCCAGTCCATGAAGGAAGGGGGCTACCCACTAAGAAACCCTGACAAAGACAGGCAGCCCAAGATCCCAGAAGGTGAGCCCAGAATGACACTCAAACTAGAGGCCCTGTCTGGGAATGAAGAGTAGAGGATCCGCTGGAACACCGAAGTGGGAAATAGTGGAAGGTCCCTGTGTCCAGTGCTACAGCTGCTGGTTGTGACAATTCCTGTCCTTATCCTAGCACCAGGACAGGCAAGTGGATGCCTCTTCCCCAGCTGGAGGCAGAGAGGCACCACCAACTCCCACACTCGCCTTGAGATTTGTCATCTGGTCGGTGAGCTGCTGGGGGGGCTGGAGACCAAGGAAATGCCCGCATTGAGCCTGCACCCCGGCCTAAGCCTCATCTAGGGGTGCCGGTCCCAGTGACTTGCCCAAGGTCATACTTGTCATGAGCCCCAGCCAGCTTCACTTGTGCTTCATTCCTCCGCACACAGCGATCACGCAGGACATGATCTTTGGAACAGGTGTCCCTACCGCTCCCCTCAGAGGAGAAGCTGGCCGAGAGCTGGGCCACAGCTTACACAGCTCTGCCTGCAGTGAGCATTTCACAGGCAGCGGCTACTGGATTGGACCAAAAATGTCATCACCACCACATGTCCTATTCGTCCAGTGCAGTCTGCCTGAGTCTCCATCAGCACTGGGGACCCAGAGCTGACAAGAAGACACAGTCCGTGCCCTCCAGGAGCTCACATCAGGGAAGGCACTAGACATGTAAACAAAGAGGTGAAACCAAGTGTGGTGGGGACCAAAGGAAGCAAGCGCCAGCGAGGAACTAGTGGTGGGATGAGGGGACTCAGTTATCAGGAAACCATGGGAGTCGAGACTCACAGACAAGCTGAGTGACTGAGGACTGGCGGGAAGGTAACAGGGAAGAGAAGTGGCGTGGCTGGGACGCTGGCCATTGTGTGGTCACAAACATGCAGAGTTTGGCACAGCTGGAGCACCGGGGGTGAGCTGAAGGGGACACAGGGGCCGGACCACTCACTGCAGCAGAGCAACACAACATGATCCATTCTGTCCTCACATTACACAGAAAGTCCACTGTCGGAAAACCCAAAAATTAACCTACGCCAATTGTAAAATACCCTTGAAACCAACAATTACTATAACTTTATAGTTAGAAAGTTGTTTTCTTCATCAGAGAAAACCACAAGTGGGTGGCTAAGAGTCTGGCTTAGTTAAACGGTAGCAAGGTTATGAGCTGCTGCCCTGGCGAATGAGTGGCTCACATGCTCAGCAGCACTGTTAGTCCTGGGTGACAAACAGAACCGGGCTTCCAGCTCGAGGCTCCAGCTGGAGAACGAGCCGATTTGTGCTCAGCTTGGGGTAGTGCTTGCATCTGCCCCATCCCTGTCTTGGCTCATGGTCCATCCTGCACAAAGCTCCTTGTGCCATCAGGGCAGCTGGATGCATCCTTCTCTTGTGCCATCCCAAATCTAGCCACACATGCATTGATGTCGTATTACTTCAATGGAGCAAAGCAAGCAAGTAGAGTTTCTTTCTTTTATTCAGAAAGCTTGTAAGGACTGTCCACCATGTAACAGAAATGATGCTAGGTGCTATGGGGAAGCAGAGAGAGGTGACGGCCTCACACTTTAAGAATTCACCACATGGCCAGTGGAGGCAAGATCTGCATGTAGCTAATTAGTATCCACCCCCAGAGTTAACTGCCAAACAATAAGGCTGCAGGGCAGGGGACAACGTGGGCTAAGGTTTCCAAGCCTCTACTGTCTCTCCATGACCCCTAGAAAGATGCAACAAGTCAACCACTTTGTGATACCGGATCTAGGCCAAAGAGCAAATGGCTCTGGATTGATCCAACCCAACCCTAGTTATTGACAGTCTCACAGTGTCCCAGAATGCCCCGTGTCCTTCCTTCTCCACACGGGTCACATAAACCCACCATTCCCCTCTCCCAGCATTGCAGTTTGAGCTCTGAGAACTGTATTTCATTGCAGCTCCAATACTTAAGTTGCTTCTCCACTTGGGAATTTACGTAACCTTCTGAACCTTAGTTTCCTGATCTATAAACGCAAATGATCTGAGCCATCTTGTGGAATTGCTATGAAAACCCAATGAGGTAATGCATTTTCAAAATACCTAAGAGAGTCTAGCACAGTAGAGATGTCCAAAGAAATGACCCCAATGGTTAGCCCTTGTGACAAGAGGCCTAATCCTTCTCTCTTCCATCATGCCCTGGGGCCTCAATATAAGAGAGGCCGAGACCTAGACACAGCCCAGGAAGGCTAAGAATAGAATGTCAGTCTCATGTAGGATGACAACTGGAAGGAGCTGTGAGCTGTGAATCAGTCATGGCCCTATCTCTGCTACTGTTAACCAGTGCTGTGCCAAGAAGCAAGTCACCCCACCATCTTGGGCTTCAGTTTCTTTCCCCACTAGACCAGGGATAATAAATAATTACCAGCCCTCTTCACAGGAGCAGCATGGAAAAAAAAAAAAACCATAACCTAGGTGCAATGGCAGATGCTGTAGTCCCAGCTACTTTAGAAGCTGAGGCAGGAGGATCACTTGAGCCCAGGGGTTCGAGGCTGCAGTAAGCTATGATCACATCTGTAAATAGCCACTGCACTATAGCCTGGGCAACACAGCCAGAGCTTGTCTCAAAAAAAAAAAAAAAAAAAAAAAAAAGAGGTAAGACACATCCCTGTCTTCAGTCTAGTTAAGAAGAGGAAGAGAAAGACAACAAGCATTGAAAAGAATACAAGCTCAGGAACAAATTTAACAAAAGAAGTGCAAACCTTAGGCCGGGTGCGGTGGCTCACGTCTGTAATCCCAGCACTTTGGGAGGCCGAGGCTGGCGGATCACGAGGTCAGGAGTTCAAGACCAGCTTGGTGAAACCATGTCTCTACTAAAAATAAAAAGTTAGCCAGGCATGGTGGCACACGCCTGTAATCCCAACAACTCAGGAGGCTGAGGCAGGAGAATCACTTGAATCCAGGAGGCGGAGGTTGTGGTGAGCCGAGATTGCACCACTGCACTCCAGTCTGGGCGACAGAGATTCTGTCTCAAAAAAAAAAGAAATGCAAACCGTATACACTGAAAACTATATAAGACCATTGAAAGAAAACCCTAAAGGAAAGATACTACATGTTCATGGATTAGCGCCTTCATGTTGCTAAGATGGTAATATCCCCACAGTGACTACAATCCCCATCACAATCTAAGATGGTCCACCACTGCCCTTCCACCATTGGTGCAAATGTCAACACACTGGAAAAGCAAAGAACCTCTTGGTATTGTTATGGAAATCCTTTCAACTCACAGACTCCCCCTGGAATGATCTTGAGGAGCTGCAGGGACCTGGGGACCCCACATTGAGAACCACCAATCTAGGACGACACTCCCTGCTGGCCTGGGAGAAAGTAAAGCCAATTTTAGAATAAAACAAATAGCCTTCTTCACCTTGGGACACAGAAAGAGTCAAGGAGATGCAGGGCGTGATTCCTGCCTGAGCAGGTGGGAGGGCTAACCTCTGTGCTACATGACTGACAGCTGTAAAGGGCAGAGCTCAGCTGAGCAGACGCTTCCTGTGGACGCTTCTGAATCTAACAACCTGCTCTCCCCTGGTTTCCTCTCCATCCTTTCCATTCCTTTGACCTCAACACAAAGCAGGCAGCTTTAAGTTGTGGGATCCTTTTCCTGCTTCCCCACTACAGTGGGCAGAGGGGGAATGGGAATGGCTGGGGAGGGAGGGCAAGCAGCAGAAAGGGAAGAGGAGGCAAATCCTATCAGCTCCTGCCTCTGGCCAGCTGCCCCAAACTCAGCTCACCTGGGGCGGAGAGGGTCCTCCCAACAATTCCCACCACACTCCCTTCCTACCAATTAGCTCCCTAGTTCGACGTTAACAAAGAGCTCCTCCTGCCGCAGCTGAGATCACTTGGCAGGAAGGCTCCATCTCTCAGCACCGCAATTACAAGCCCCACCCAGCAACCCACACGAGACCCCCAGTTGGCTCAAAGCCTGGTCCTCACAGGATATTCAGTAAAACAACGTGCAATCCGGGTGGGAAGGAATTTCTCATTGGAGACGAGACTGTTACAACCACAGCCATAGTAAAGCCTCTTGGCCTGCAAAGCCAAAGGCGGAAAACAAAGTGCCATTCAGGCCCCAGGGACACACAATAGGCCCTTATGGTCCTTTCTGGTTCAGGCTCAGAGCTGCTAAGCAGAGCTAGAAGACCCAGTGGGTGGCCCCTGGGCAGGGTTGATTCTAGGATGCATAGGTCCCCAGACAAATACATTTTGGGAACCCATCTATATAAAGACTTGAGTCACTCAAAATTAGCGTATTGGCACCTTCATGGCAGCCCAATCTCACATGATTCCCACTAAAGAAATACTGCAGCCATCTCCCGGAACTGGGCCCCAGGACAACTCCACAGAACACCTGTTGTCCCTGGGCAAGGTAGAGGGATGGAGAGTACCCTGAAGGATCCCAGGGCAGGTTTGCAACACCCAGCCAGAATGGTACTGGGGGCCCCTGCCAGCCCCAAGCACTGGAGGAGGACCTGGAAAATTTGGAGGAAGGTACCCCTCAGGTGCAGTTGGCATAGGGGCCACATGTGCCCAGGCCTAAGGCTAGTACTGACCCTGAGGACACATAGCGACAAAGATGGGTTTGAAGGGTTAAGAGGGCTGTCCTCTCCTACTCTCTGGGGTTATCAAGTTATCTGGGCAATCCAAACACTTCGGGATGTCATCAGGGCTTTCTCTTCCTCCCTATGATCTCTATCTCGTCTTCCTACTGGATCAAACAGAATAGCTTGTTTTGATTTTTTTTTTTGGAGAAGAGTCTTGCTCTGTTGCCCAGGCTGGAGTGCAGTGATGTGATCTCAGCTCACTGCAACCTCTGCCTCCTGGGTTCAAGTGATTCTCTTGCTTCAGCCTCCTGAGTAGCTGGGACTACAGGCATGTACCACCATGCCCAGCTAATTTTTGTATTTTTAGTACAGACAGGGTTTTACCATGTTGGTCAGGCTGGTCTCGAACTCCTGGCCTCAAGCAAGCCCTCCACCTTGGCCTCCCAAAATTCTGGGATTACAGGCGTGAGCCGCTGCACCCAGCCTGTTTTGATTTTTACTTGTCCCTGCTCAATCTCTCTCCGTAAGGGCAATAAGAAACCAGGAAAAAAGAAAGACTGCTAGGGGCCCTTTGAAGGAAGGACTGAGACTGGCCCATAGTAAATGCTCAAAAAATATGAGGAAAGAACAAACACAGATAATCTACAAACTGATAATTCACTGCCAGGCAAGGAAGCATTTAATTCAACTCCAAACAGGCCCTGTCCCCTTGAACCATTCCTGCCATCACCTCCAATGACACTACCAGGGACTGCTTAGTAGTCGTGACAGGCAAGTCGTGGTGGCTCACACCTGTAATCCTGGCACTCTGGGATGCCAAAGTGGGAGGATGGCTTGAGTCCAGGAGTTCAAGACCAGCCTGGCCAACACAGGGAGACTCCATGTCTAGAAAAAATAAAAAATTAGCTGGGCATGGTGGTACGTGCCTGTGGTCCCAGCTTCTCCAGAGGCTAAGATGGAAGATCACTTGAGCCTGAGGGAGTTTGAGGCTGCCGTGAGCCATGATGGTGCCACTGCACTCCAGCCTGGGTAATAGAGCAAGACCCTGCCTCAAAAAAAACAAACAAAAAAAAAACTAGTGCCATCAGGGTCCTAGGGTGCACCAATGGGAAGGGGCTCACAAGGCAAAAGGACAGCTCCAGCAACCAGGCTCCAGCCACGGAGAGAGGGCGGCCGCCGGTGCCATAGCTCCTTCTGCCCTACACTCCATTTCACAGAGAGCTTGCGGTGGAGTCTCTGAAACCTGCCTAAGGTTCCCGATGTTCTGCCAAGCTCCACACCCAGGTGCTGCCCGCTGCGAGAGGCCGATAACCACAATGGGAGGGAGGCTTCCCCTGATGGGCCAGCGGGTTAGGGCACTCCCATTAGCCACTGTGCTTTGCCTGTGCAGCACTGCTCACAGCTATAATCGAACAGGAATGGCCTTCTGCCTGTCCCCCGTGATGACAGGAGACGGGTGGGGCCTTCTCCCTGCTGTGTCTACAGCATGAAGCCTGCAGCCTAGAACACAATCGTGCTCAGTAAATAGTTGTAGAGCAAAGGCAAGTCTCCCTGAGCCGCATGGCAGCCCCTGGAGCCAAGGGCAGCTGCAACTACTTGGTGCCCTGGGATCCTGCAGGGAGCCAGGGCTCCAGGGGTGATTCCGCTCCATCCATGGAGGACTACCAGGGCCCTGCCCTCAGTGAGAGCTACCAGAAGAAGGATCACAGGCCTCAGAGGTGGCAGGCCAGGTTCTAAGGCTTCCTTGACTTATCCTAGTCTCATGCTAACGTAAGAGAGAGGGCAGTCAGGCAAAAATTCTGGCCCTGAAGAGCACACGCTGTTGGGGGAAGCCTGGTCCCAGTCCTCTGAGGCCTCAGGCTTGGTTCTGTCTCCCTTCTTTCTCCGTCCTTCACAGGCATCAGCCACTGCCTCTTTCGGCACATTGAGCTCAACCCCTCCCACGGTCTCCGTCTTTCCTGCAATGCCCTTAACAGCCTCCACTCCCCTCTGCTTCGGTCCTTCCTCCTCCTTACCCTCCAAAACAAGCACACCAACTGTGTTTCTTTCAGCCACTGCTTCTGCTGGAACTCACCTACTGCTGGAGGGGCTCTGCAGGAACAAATGCCCTCTGCGCAGGGGCCGCCTCTCTTCCCCCGCCTCACCCACCACACTTGGCCCAGCCCCTGTGGTCTTTCCCTTAGCATAGATCAGGCCACGCCCACAGCTGTAGACAGCAAGCCCGTCCTGCACATTGCCAAGCAGTTTTATTTTACTATTACTATTATTATTTTGTAGAGATGGGTTCTCACTATGTTGCCCAGGCTGGTCTTTACCTCCTGGACCCAAGTGATCCTCCCATCTCAGCCTCTGAAAGTGCTGGGATTACAGGTGTGAGCCATCGTGCCAGACCTGCCGAGCAGTTTTGTCTGTACTCTGAACAGGATGAAGGAAGACCTCACCATCTAAGCAAAGCGCTGGCTATAGGCAGCAGGTGACTCACCGCAATTCTGGAGAACCTGAATTCCTAGAAGCTGCCAGTCCTGAGGCTACAGCTTAGTCGCCTTAGTCTCCCCAATGGCCAACTGAGCAGTGATCCAAGAAGGCACTGGGCAAATAGGGAAATAATAAACCCGGAAGGGAGAAAAACATGGCACTGCAGAAAGTAAAAAACCTGAATTGCAGCCCTAGTTCTGCATGATCCTGGGCAAATCATCTACAAACCCAGAGCCCTCACCCCACACAGGAATGTTTTTGTTTTTGTTTTTTTGAGTCTTGCTCTATCACCCAGCTGAAGTGAGTGGTGCAATCTTAGCTCACTGCAACCTCCGCCTCACAGGTTCAAAGGATTCTCGTGCCTCAGCCTCCTGGGCGGCTGGGATTACAGGTGTGTACCACCACACCTGGCTAATTTTTGTATTTTTAGTAGACCAGGGTTTTCACCGTGTTGGTGAGGCTGGTCTCAAACTCCTGGCCTCAAGTGATTCATCCACCTCCGTCTCCCAAAGTGCTGGGAGCCCAAAGCGTGAACCACCTGGTCTTCACTTAGAAATGTATACTAAAGCACTCTACTTATCACAAGGGTCTATGCAAATTGGTGTAAGTTTCCAGAGATCGCCCTTCACCTTTTCCTACCTAAGATGGAGTTCAAGAACATAAAGAATTGATAAGCTAAGAGGTCAAGTCTGAAATCCTAGAGCTAAGCTCCAAGGAAAACTGGAACTGGGCCGGTGGACTGATGCTATTTTCTGTAGGCTGCACTTGCTGCTTGGCATTTTGTCCTCCAGCTTGTCTTGTGTATGTGTGTTGTCTTAGCTAGACTTCAGCTTTGGAATGTCTAACACCTACATGATGCCTGTCCACTGCACTGGTGGATATGACAGTTACTGACAAGGGGAAAGGGTCTGGAAGACCCTTGGCATTCTATACAATAAGGGGCAAATTTATTTGGCCTGAACTTCGGTTACCTGGGGCAAGAGGCACCTGAGCCCAGCCTCAGCCTTCTGAGATCATGGCACTCACACCCCAGGGTTGGCTCCGTGGGCAGCCTGGAGCCTGGGATTGTCCAAGAGGACCTCCTGCTGCAGGAAGGGGACGAACTGGAAGCTGGTTAGTTTTCCCCTAAGTTAGCACATACATGATAGAGCACCCACCATGATTTGCAAAATCTTTAGTCAAATGCCCAAGTCCCTTCCCTCACAGCAGCCAGTGACCTCTCCAGGTGGTGATGAAAACAGCAAATAGAACTCTTTTCCTGCCTCTTAAAGAATTTTGCATTAAAGGAAATTTCATGACGGGGCATGGTGGCTCACGCCTGTAATCCCACCACTTTGGGAGGCTGAGGCGGGTGGGTCACCTGAGGACAGGAGTTCAAGACCAGCCTGGCCAACTTGGTGAAACCCCATCTCTACTGAAAATACAAAAACCAGCCGGGTATGGTGACAGGTACCTGTAATCCCAGCTACTCGGGAGGCTGAGGCAGGAGAATTGCTTCAACCCAGGACGTAGAGGTTGCAGTGAGCCGAGATCGCACCACTGTACTCCAGCCTGAGCAACAGAGGAAGACTCTGTCTCAAAAAAAAAAAGAAAAATTCATATGCAAGGCAATTAAAATTCCTCTTTCCACTCCCAAGTCCTGTAGAAGGGAGGTAAACAAACTATAATGTTTTGAGTCCACTAAAACCAACTCTGCAATTAACATTCTACTTCTAGGCTAGGAGTGGTGGCTCATGCCTACAATACCAGCACTTTGGGAGGCTGAGGCAGGAGGACTGCTTGAGTCCAAGAGTTCAAGACCAGCCTGGGCAACAGAGTGAAACATCATCTCAAAAAACATACAAAATCGGCCAGGCGCAGTGGCTCACGAGGTCAAGAGATCAAGACCATCCTGGCCAATATGGTGAAACCCCATTTCTACTAAAAGTACAAAAAATTAGCCAGGCGTGGTGGTGCGTGCCTGTTGTCCCAGCTACTCAGGAGGCTGAGGCAGGAGAATCGCTTGAAACCGGAAAACGGAAGTTGCAGTGAGCCGGGATTGAACCACTGCACTCCAGTCTGGAGACAGAGTGAGACTCTGTCTCAAAAAAAAAAAAAAATCATATATAAAATCTACTTTTTTTTTTTTTTTTTTGAGGCAGAGTCTCGCTCATTGACCAGGCTGGAGTGCAGTGGCACGATCCAGGCTCGCTGCAGCCTCTGTCTCCTGGGTTCAAGAGATTCTCATGCCTCAGCCTCCCGAGTAGCTAGGATTACATGTGCGCACCACCAACCCCAGCTAATTTTTTGTTTTTGTAGAGATGGGGTTTCACCATGTTGGCCAGGCTGGTCTAGAATTCCTGACCTCAAATAATCCGCCCACCTCAGCCTCCCAAAGTGCTGGGATTACAGGCGTGAGCCACCACTCCCAGCCCAACAAAATCTACTTCCACCATTCTCTTTTTAGCGGTGTGGGTGTAGTAATGAGATGAGTAGGGAGGTAAGAGACAGAAGAATAAATAAAAAGCGTCCTCATCCCCTAAGCCATGCTGAGCATGTGTGACCTCCTAATAGTCTTTTAACTCTGGCTTCAAGGCAGCACCCCAAGACCAGTGGAGAAGGCCCAGGAGGAGGGGGCAGCAACATTCAGAACTTCTCCCTATAAGATTTCATCTACCCAGAAGTTCCTTCAATAGGGTAGCTCAGAGAGGAACTAAACCAAGCCCCGTAAGTTTCCAGCACCTGTAGAAACAAGAGGGTTTCAGGAGAGTCCCTGAAGACTCACACTGTCCTGGAACTATGGGCCCACATGGACTATCTCCAGCTGACTGGGTTAGCCTCAAAAGGTAAAATGAATGGAAAATTTTTTTTCTATTTTCAAATTCTCTCTTCAGGCCAGGTATGGTGGCTCACACTATAATCCCAGCACTTTGGGAGGCCAAGGCAGGTGGATCACTTGAGGCCAGGAGTTCCAGACCAGCCTAGCTAACATGGTGAAATCCTGTCTCTACTAAAACCACAAAAATTAGCCAGTCGTGGTGGCACATAACTGTAATCCCAGCAACTCAGGAGGCTGAGGCACGAGAAACACTTGAACCTGAGAGGCAGAAGTTGCAATGAGCTGAGATCAAGCCACTGTATTTCAGCCTGGGCAACAGGGTGAGACTCTATCTCAAAAAAAAAAAAAAAAAAAAAAAAATGTATCCCTTTAGTCACACCCTTAAAGAACATCTTTGCAGAGCCCTGAGTAGGGTCTGTGTCTCCTGAGATCTCCAGGAACTTGACAAGCTGGGAAGAAATGATAAGCCATTGGCTGGTGAGGAGGGGCAGGGTAGTGACAACAGTCACTTTAGCCAGAGGCAGTGAATACACCAATGCTGAGGATCTATGCTAGGAACTGCAAATAGATAGCAAGGGAGGGGAGAGGGATCTAACTCACTGAGCAACCAATGAGTCGAGGCAGTGAGGGGCTTGCTTCAAGCATCTTCTTTGCATGAAGTCAGAATTGAAACCCAGGCCTTAGTGTTACAGCTCTTTCAGAATTTGTCTAGCAGGCTTTCAGGTCTTTGCCAGAAAGCCTCATTTAAAAAATAAAAACAAAAACAAAAACCTAAGCCATAACTCTTGGAGAAGAGGTACCGAGATGCTGTATTACTCAAGAGAATCCCTGGGTTGATAAAACGGGCATCGGGTCAAAAGCATATCAGTGACCCAAACTTCTGCAAATGGCTTGATAACAGCAATTACAGCCTTGAAATGCAGGTTACCATGGTGCCTCGCACAAAATGATTGCTGAATGAATAAATGAATGAATAGACTCAGAATAAGGCTGGCTCATGCTGATAATCAAACACAGAGAGAAGTCTGTGTGATGAGGAAAGACCCAGAGTATACCACGCCTCCTCCTAGGGCACAGAGGAGGGGGGGAGGGGAAAGACGAGCAACATGGTGTTCTCAGACTCCACAGGCCAGCATGATGAATTCAGCTGGCTCAGAAGACACCTTGCAGAAAGGTGCCAGGCTACTTGTCGGCAAGAACTTCCCTGTAACTGGTATGTCACCCAGCACCCGTTGCCCTCGTAAGGACAACAGAAATTTCTTTCTTCTTTTTCCTGCCACAAGTCCCTGCCTAACAGCTGGATAGAAAGGAAAGCATGAAACTTAAATTCAGCTTTGGAAAGAAGCCCCAGATCTCAGATGATAAAGCTGGGACAAGAGAGGGGGACAGGAAAACAGACATGGATCTAACACTGGAGAAAGTGGCAGCCCCTGGAAGGCCTGTCCCCTGGGGACCTGTTTGGAGCACCCGAAAGAGCAGAGAGCCAACCCTAAGCAACAGCTTCCAAGCAATCCCTAGAATCACAGAGTCATTTCTTTGTCTTCTTTCCTTCAGTGGGCTATCAGAACTCCAACACCCTCAGGGAACAGAGCTGAGCCTGGACGCAAATGGAATGTGTTCAGGACATAGAAATACAGGCGTGAGACCAGGGCAGTGTGGCCGAGGATGGAATGCGTTACTTGGCCCTTGGTTCAACTGCCACCCACCTGCATCCATCTATGCGCTGGTTCCCACGGCTGCAGTGTGAGGAAGACAACTCACTTTCACTAGAGCAACGCAGAACATGGAAACAACCCCACTAAAGACTCAGCTGCTTGCTAAAAACACTTCTCAAATCCTGGGCAGGTTATCTTCATCTTCACGATAGCCTTAAAGAAGCAGTATTTCAGAGAGGAAATCAAAGGAAAAAGAGCACAGAGGCCAAGGATAATTTGTAAAACAGATGAAAACCAAGATGTCTAAGCAAAGAACCCTGCTTCCTCCCAGGCATCGCGTCAGATGCTACTGGGGTCAGAAAAATAAAAGGAAGCAAAAGACGTTGCAAAGGACACAAGCACCGAAATGACAAAGCAAAATCCTGGAGCCATTCAGGGAAATAAAAGCACAAACATGCCGCGGCAATCTGGGGGTGGTGGCTTTGTTCTGGTGCAGTGGAAGGCAGGGGCATGGCAGCGGGGTCACAGACAGGAGCCTGGATCTGAGCTCTGTCACTCCCCAGCTGGATGACCCTGGACAAGCAGTTCACCCCTTGGAGCCTCAGTTTCTTCAGATTAAACATCTTTGACCTCCAGGACTGTTGTAAGTAAGTAGAGGTAATTCCTGAAGACGCCCCAGGAGAGCAGAATGAACTTAGTTGACGTTATTATTTATAGTTGCTATGATTATTCTACTATTGTATTCTTTTATACAAATTTAGCTCTCGATCAGGAAAACCAAACAGCAGATCCAAAACCACCCAAGAATTCTAATCTCATTTCCCCCATACTTTGGAGCTGTCCCTGAGAAGCAGACTGACAAGGCTCTACAAAGAGAAAGAAGGAGTTCCCTCTCTCACCTCATCTTCATCATGACAATTCCCCTGTGCTTGTGAATGAGGTTAGAGGTCCCTTGGT
Organism: Sapajus apella; assembly: GCF_009761245.1. NCBI lineage: Eukaryota > Metazoa > Chordata > Mammalia > Primates > Cebidae > Sapajus > Sapajus apella. Next base: position 4,179,618 of record NW_022436954.1, on the reverse strand, counting down.
CTATGTAAAGCCCAACCAGCACCTAAAATCCCAGAACAGATTTACTGAAGAAGTATAAAGGTTTCAGACAGTCTTAAATCTGAGAGGAGAGTCTGGGGCTGGAAATCTAAATAGAATAATGACAAGAAGGATGAGGAGACAGCTACGGACAGAGGTACTTTCATTTAACAAATAACTGTACCGTTCTGAGATTAAAACAGTCTTTCAGTCATCAGCACTGGCTGGAAAAAGCAATGAGCCTAGGCCAGGCACAGGGGCTCACACCTGTAATCCTAGCACTTTGGGAGCCTGAGGCTGGCGAATCACTTCAGGTCAGGAGTTATAGACCAGCCTGGCCAACGTGTCGAAACCCTGTCTCTACTAAAAACACAAAATTAGCTAGGTGTGGTTGTGCACACCTGTTATCCCAGCTACTCAGAAGGCTGAAGCAGGAGAATCGCCTGAACCCGGGAGGTAGAGGTTACTTGTAGTGAGCCGAGATCGTGCCACTGCACTCTAGCCTGGGTGAAAGAGCAAGACTGTCAAAAAAAAAAAAAAAAAAAAAAAGGACCAGGGCGCAGTGGTTCACGCCTGTAATCCTAACACTTTGGGAGGCCGAGGCAGGCAGATTGCCTGAGCTCAGGAGTTCGAGACCAGCCTGGGCAACATGGTGAAACCCCATCTCTAATAAAACACAAAAAATTAGCCGGGCATGGTGGTGGGCTGGGCACCTGCAGTCCCAGCTACTCAGGAGGCTGAGGCAAAAGAATTGCTTGAACCCAGGAGGCAGAAGTTGCAGTCAGCAGAGATCAAGCCACTGCACTCCAGCCTGGGGAACAGAGCAAGACTCTGTCTCCATAGAAAAAAAAAAAAAAAAAAAAGCAGCCGGGCGAGGTGGCTAATGCCTGTAATCCAAGCACTTTGGAGGCCAAGGCGGGCGGATCACCTGAGGTCGGGAGTTCAAGACCAGCCTGACCAACATGGTAAAACCCTGCATTTAAAAAAAAAAAAAAAAAAAGCAATGAGCCCAGCTAGCATTTCGTGCATCCACAACTCCAGGGACAAGTACCTGGTCTTCCTCCACTCTTTCATTTCTGTCTCTGGCCAAGATACCTATGTGGCTGCCAGCAACACAGGCACAAGCTGTTTACCACCCACAAGGAAGCCCAGAGCCATAGACAGCTGAAGAAGATGAGACTTCTGCATCACTGGGAAGGCTCATTAGTTTCACGTCATTTCCTAGGATTTAACCCTGACTCTGATGAACCACCTTGTCCAAGCTTGCTGTTAGCTAAAACACAGGTTTCAGACAGTTCCTAGAAAAATGACTCTGAAAAAAATAGCAAGGCATAGTCAATAACACTATTAGCTTCACATAACAGAGAATGGCCCACCATTGCTGCCACATCCCGTCTTGAGGTGTGCTGAGTAACAACGGGGCAGCAGGGAAAGGTGAACAGACAGAGGCTGGGTAGGAGCAGCTCCACTGCACAACACAGGGAAAGGGAAAAGAGACCCATCGGTACATTCCTTACAAGAGAGCTATGGAATACACAGGCTTTGGGTTTTGTTTTTGTTTTTGAGACAGAGTTTCACTCTGCCAACCAGGCTGGAGTGCAGTAGTGGCGCAATCTCGGCTCATTGCCACCTCTGCCTCCCAGATGCAAGTGATTCTCCCGCTTCAGCCACCCGAGTAGCTGGGATTACAGGGATGCAGGTGCACCACTACACTCAACTAATTTTTGTATTTTTAGTACAGACAGGGTTTCACCATGTTGGCCAGGCTGGTCTTGAACTCCTGGCCTCAAATGATCTGCCCACCTTGGCCTCCCAAAGTGCTAGGATTACAGATGTGAGCTACCATGCCCGGCCAATACATAGGGTTTAAAAGGTCACAGAAAAGCACACAGCTTCAGAATGTCAGAAGACCTCAAACCAAAAAAAAAAAAAAAAAAAGAGAAAAAGTGGCCAAGCACAGTGGCTCATACCTGTAATACCAGCATTTTAGTAGGCTAAGGCCAGTGGATCACTTGAGGCCAAGAGTTCGAGACCAGCCTGGCCAACATGGTGAAACCACGTCTTTACTAAAATACAAAAATTAGCCAGGTGTGGTGGCACACACCTGTAATCCCAGCTACTTGGGAAGCTGAGACACGAGAGTCTCTTGAGGAGGCAGAGGCTTCAGTGAGCCGAGAGTGCACAATTGTACTCCAGCCTGGGCGACAGAGAAAGACTGTCAAAAAAAAAAAAAAGAAAAGTTGAGCCAGGCATGGTGAATGGTGTCTCATGCCTGTAATCCGAATGCTTTGTGAGGCTAAGATAAGAGGATCACTTGAGGCAAGGAGACCAGTAGCTGGGCATGATAGTGCACGCCTCAGTTTTAAAAAAGAAAAGAAAGGAAAAAAGTTAGAAATTAAGGATGTTGACTTAGCAGAACAAATGGCACACTATTCTTCCTTCTTTTTCTTGGCGCCTTCTTAGCTCACTGCAATCTCCACCTCCCAGGTTAAGTGATCTTCCCACCTTGGCCTCCTGAGTAGCTGGGGCTACATGTGTATGCCACAATGCCTGGCTAATTTTTTATAGTGACAAAAAATTAGCATGTGTCAGGGTTTCACCATGTTGCCCAGGCTGGTTTTGAACTCCTGAGCTCAAGCAATCCACCCGTCTTGGCCTCCCAAAGTGATAGGATTACAGGCCTTGTGAGCCACTGAGCCTGGCCTATTATCCTTCTTATTTGCAAACAGGATAGACATGATATTTGGACAAGAGGACAAAGGAGAAGGGGAGGGGAGTTAAAAAAAAAAAAAAAAAAAAGAGGACAATGGCATCATACATCGTAGACTACTGTCTAGCAGAAGGTACGTAAGAAATTTTTTGGAAGAAAATGAGTCTAACAAACTCAAGATGCAGAGAAGATAATGATATGGCAGAGATAAGAAGCATGTTTCTTTGCAGATGTGGAATTGTTTCGAGGACTGTGATAAAGGCCACTGCCCAGGCAAGGGCATTATCTGAATCTCTTATAATTAGCAGACACTACCTTTGTGATCAGAAAAGGCAAGCAAACTATTTTCTATCTGAAATACACCACTTACACTGTAAAATGTACAGCTCTTACTGAAAGACTAATAGTTTAAGGAATATTGTCTTTTGAAATAATCTGGAACAGAAAGTAATTATCTACACTAATGAAACAGGAATAGCAAGCATAGATAATTCAATAAATATTTATAGAGTACTTCTTAAGTGCCTGGCATTGCGTAGGAAGTAGAATTTTTTAAAAAGCATATCAAACTTTGAAAGTAAGTCTTACCGTTATCAATGATGACAAAATCCTGGAAATAACCCAAGTACTCAACAGTAGGCAAATGGTTAAACAAACCATGGCAGGTCAACACAACCAGGGACTAGGGACATGACCAAATAGAACTGTTTAACACATAGGCCTAATCATGCACATATTCTAGTTACCAGTACTATACAGTTTGGTGGTTTTTGGCATATTTACAATGTGGGTAACCATCACCTCTCTCCAATTCCAGAACTTTTTCATCACTCCAAAAAGAAACCTGGTACCACTAGCTGTCATTCCCCATTCCCACCCACCCCCAGCCCCTGGCAACCAGTAATCTGCTTTGCATCTCTATGGCCTATTCTGGATATTTCATAGAAATGTTATATAATATGCGACCTTTTGTGTTTGGCTTCTTTCTTAGCACAGTGTTTTCATGGTTCATCCATGTGGTAGCTCGTGTCAGTACTTCCTTCCTTCCTTTCTCTTTTTTTTTTTTTTTGGGAAATGGTTTTTCACTCTTTTTTTTTTTTTTTGAATGGGATTGTGCGATCTTGGCTCACCACAACCTGCGCCTCTTGGGTTCAAGCAATTCTCCTGCCTCAGCCTCCCGAGTAGCTGGGACTACAGACATGCGCCACCATGCCCAGCTAATTTTTGTATTTTTAGTAGAGATGAGGTTTCAGCATGTTGACCAGGATGGTCTCGATCTCTCCATTTTTTTTTTTTTTTTGAGACGGAGTTTCGCTCTTGTTAGCCAGGCTGGAGTGCAATGGTGCGATCTCGGCTCACCGCAACCTCCGCCTCCTGGGTTCAGGCAATTCTCCTGCCTCAGCCTCCTGAGTAGCTGTGACTACAGGCACGTGCCACCATGCCCAGCTAATTTTTTGTAGTTTTAGTAGAGACGGGGTTTCACCATGTTGACCAGGATGGTCTTGATCTCTTGACCTTGTGATCCACCTGCCTCGGCCTCCCAAAGTGCTGGGATTACAGGCTTGAGCCACCACGCCCGGCCCGGTCTCGATCTCTTGACCTCGTGATCCACCCGCCTCGGCCTCCCAAAGTGCTCGGATTATAGGTGTGAGCCACCGCGCCCAGCCTCAGAATTTCACTCTTGTCGCCCAGGCTGGAGTGCAATAGCCTGATCTCGGTGCACTGCAAATTCTGCCTCCTGGGTTCAAGCAATTCTCCTGCCTCAGCCTCCCAAGTAGCTCAGATTACAGGTGCCTGCCACCAGGCCCGGCTAATTTTTGTATTTTTAGTAGAGACAGGGTTTCACCAGGTTGGCCAGCTTGGTCTCGAACGCCAGACCTCAGGTGATCCACCCGCCTCAGCCTCCCAAAGTGCTGGGATTACAGGTGTGAGCCACTGCGTCTAGCCACTCCATTCCTTTTTATGACCAAACAACATTCCATTGGATGGGTAGACCGCATTTTGTTCAGCCATTCATTGGTTGATGAACATTTGGGTTGTTTCCACCTTTTGGCTGTTTTTTTGTTGTTGTTTTTTGTTTTGAGACGGAGTTTTACTCTCATTGCCCAGGCTGGAGTGCAATGGCGCCATCTCGGCTCACTGCCAACTCTGCCTCCTGGGTTCAAGCGATTCTCCCACCTCAGCCTCTTGAGTAGCTGGGATTACAGGTATGCATCACCACACCCGGCTAATTTTTTTTTGTATTTGAATAATGCTGCTGTGAATACCCATCCACACATTACATTTTAAATATGTAATTTTTTTTTTTTTGAGATGGAGTTTCGCTCTTGTTGCCCAGGCTGGAATGTAATGGTGTGACCTAGGCTTACCGCAACCTCCACCTCCTGAGTTCAAGCGATTCTCCTGTCTCAGTCTCCCAAGTAGCTGGGATTACAGACATGTGCCACCACATCTAGCTAATTTTGTATTTTTAGTAGAGACAGGGTTTCTCCATGTTGGTCAGGCTGGTCTCGAACTCCTGACCTCAGGCGATCTGCCCACCTTGGCCTCCCAGAGTACTGGGATTACAGGCGTGAGACACTGTGCCTGGCCTAATTTGTTTTTTAATTGTAAAACAAATGTTTAAAATGGACCTGAGAACAGATGGGTGTGAATGTGATAAGGTAAGCGTGACAGGCTGATAGCAGACCGGGGGCAGAACCACTAAAGAGCCAGGAAGGCCTCTCCCTGGCACAGGAAGGGAACCTGGAGAGCGGAGTGAATGCAGAAAGAGAGAACCTGTGCGGACAGGGCAAGGGGAAGAGGATGATGACTGAACACCACGCAGGCAAAGCTTCACAGACAGACAGACGTGCTAGAAAGGGGATGGCTACAATCACTGAACTCAGAAGGCAACTTAGAGAACTGAGACAATGAATAATACAAAATTTGTGTGGAAAAGGTGGGAGGGGAGAAGGGAGCACTAGAAAAGGAGAACATGAAAAATGAATAGGTATTCTGAAGGAAAGTTTCTTCAGAATATGTGAATACAATTATGAATAAGGTAGATATCTATAAAAAATGCCAATCTGGAAAATAAAACCTGTGTATATGTGAACAAATCAATAGGTGATGGTCCCCTTGTCTTCCTCTTCTGCAGAAATGTGCGAAATGAAAGGCCAAATACTCTTGGAAGTGAAGTTCATCTACAGCTTGGTGTCCAGGGGGCAATAATGAACCTTCCTGACACTCAGTGGCTGAAGGCTGTGACATGGGGCCAGTCCTTTAAAATGTGGAAGGCAGGCAAGCATTGAATGAGATCACACACATGAAACTACCTTGGAAATGGAGGGGCACTGCAAAAAGATAGTAATCTCTATGTAGATTAAATAAAACAGGTACCTTTTTCTGTATCCAGATAACAGGACAACATAAAAAGGCTTGAAAATTTTTTTTAAAAAACAATAATCAAGGCCAGGCCCGGTGGCTCACACCTATAATCCCAGCACTTTGATGTCAAGGCGGGCAGATCACCTGAGGTCAGGAGTTTGAGACCGGTGTGACCAACATGGTGAAACCCCATTTCTACTAAAAAATAAAAAAATTAGCCAGGCACGGTGGTGGGCACCTATAATCCCAGCTACGTGGGAGGCTGAAGCAGGAGAACACTTGACCCCAGGAGGCGGAGGTTGCGGTGAGCTGGGATCAGGCCACTGCACTCCAGCCTGGGCAACAAAGCGAGACTCCACCTAAAAACAAAAACAAAACAAGAATCAGGCCAGCCTGAAATTAACACCTACCAAGATGAACTTGGCACCATCAGAATGACCATGGAGTGTTCAGTCTACCCAGTAGAGAAAAAAAAAAAAAAAGTGAGCATTAATTATTATGGGAACTTTCAGAAATCAAAAGGCTAAGATAGCAAAATATGTGGGAGAGAAACACTACATGAAAGTGGGAATCTGCAACCAGAGATAAGGAGGGTCAGGGTCTAAAGTAGGGTACTATCATTTAAAAATCCCTTAAGACATGTATCAATTGCCTGTGTGTGATTCCTGCTCTCTAAGCAACCCTATTTGTACTATTATTTATTGAATGCTAGAATCGACCTACCCACCATCTGAGACCTACTTGGTACAGACGGGCTAACTACAGATCTTTAAACCAGAAGAGGCTGACCCCAGAGATTCTATCTCCCATTATAAATTCATACAGTAGTCTTCTGGGACAAATCAATGTCATGTGAATTTGAAACATGAGTCAGATTTCCAGGTCCAAGCATAGTACTAAAATTTTGGAGGAGTGGCCCAAACCACTTCCGTCTCATCACTGTGGTGTCCATCACTGTGGTGTCGGCAGGCTTACTTCTCAAGTATGAAAGCCAGGGACCCCTGATAATGGAAGCCACAACCCTAGGGATGCAAAGGCTCATCTTAAAAGTGCTACTTTAAAAAAAAAGAAAAGAAAGTGCTACTTTAGGCTGGGTGCGGTGACTCATGCCTGTAATCCCAGCACTTTGGGAAGCCACAGCGGATGGATCATGAGGTCAGGAAATCCAGACCATCTTAGCTAACACGGTGAAACCCCATCTCTACCAAATATACAAAAATTAGCAGGGCATGGTGGCATGCTGGTAGTCCCAGCTACTCGGGAGGCTGAGGCAGGAGAATTGCTTGAACCTGGGAGGTGGAAGTTGCAGTGAGCTGAGATTGCACCACTGCACTCCAATCTGAGCAACAGAGCAAGACTCTGGCAAAAAAGAAAGAGGAAGGAAAGGGAAGGAAGGGGGAGGGGGAAGGGAAAGGGGAAGGAAAGGAGAGAGAGAAGGAAAGGAAAGAAGGGAAAGGGAAAGGAAAGGAGCCAAGCAAGCAAGAATTACTTTAAAGGTTAACCAGAGTTTTTCCAGCAGAGTTAAATAAACTTCCATCCCTCCTGCTGAAAATAACTACTAATGCAAGATAAAATACACATGTATGTATTTGTGTGTGTGTGTGTATACATAAATTAACACATATTAATTAAAAAAAATTTTTTTTTGAGATGGAGTCTTGCTCTATCGTCCAGGCTGGAGTGCAGTGGTGCAATCTTGGCTCACTGCAACCTCTGCCACCAGGGTTCAAGTGATTCTCCTGCCTCAGCCTCCTGAGTAACTGGGATTACAGGCTCACGCCACCATGCCCCGCTAATTTTTGTATTTTTAGTAGAGACAGGGTTTCACCATGTTGACCAGAGTGGTCTCAAACTCCTGACCTCAAGTGATACACCTGCCTCAGCCTCCCAAAGTGCTGGGATTACAGGTGCGAGCCACAGTGCCCAGCCTCCTTTTTATTTTTTACATGCTTTTTGAAATAGAGACAGGGATCTCATTATGTTATCCAGTCTGGGCTCAAACTCCTGGGCTCAAGTGATCCTTTCACCCAGGCCTCCCAAAGTGCTAGGAATACAGGCGTGAGCCATCATGCCTGGCCAGATTAAATTTTGTCTTAAAAGGACAGACAAGTTGGCAAGAAAATAGGGAACACTTAGGCTAAAACCCTAAGAAGGAGAAACCACGGAGGCAAGTTAACAATGAAGCTTTTATCTAGAGGGCATTTGCAGAACTAGGCAAACCTGAGCTTCAGTTTTCAAAGCCTCAAAAGGTCACAGAAGCATAGCTCAGAGCCCAGCCACGGTGGGAAATCTAAGGAGACCTTACCCCCAGGGAAGTTGGGACTTCCAAAGGATACTCCCTTAACGTAAGAGTGAACCACAAATAAATGTGATCTACCCTTTCCCGTTCCCAAGAACTACCGGTGAGAAAAATCAACTGTCTAAATCCTTGGCACTGAGCCAGTTAGAAAAATGAAAAACTCCCCCAAAGAAGCTGCAATCACAGGACAGCCTTCACACAGACTTGTAGTCCAAAGTCGTACCACCTAGGTGGTCAGAAAATACTCAGTGCTCTTTATTGCTGGTGGGAGAAGGGCAAATTGTTTTTAAAACCTCGACTTTGGTTTCGGATGACCTAGAAGAGTTAGACATGCCAGCAACTCCACTCCTAGTTTGTACCCCAGAGACATTCTTGCTCATGTGTTCCAGGAGCCGACCATAAGAATGTTCCCACCAGGTGCAGTGACTGAGGCCTGTAATTCCAGCATTTTGGGAGGCGGAGGTGGGCAGATCACCAAAGTCAGGGGTTCAAGACCAGCCTGGTCGACATGGCAAAACCCCGTCTGTATTAAAAATACAAAAATTAGCTGGGCAGGTAACATGTGCCTGTAATCCCAGCTACTTGGGAGGCTGAGGCAGGAGAATCACTTGAACCTGAGAGGCAGACGTTGCAGTGCGCTGAGATGATGCCACTGCACTTCAGCCGGGCAACAGAGTGAGACTCTGTCTTAAAATAAATAAGTAAATAAAAGTTGGGCGTGGTGGCTCACACCTGTAATCCCAGCACTTTGGGAGGCTGAGGCGGGTGGATCACCAGGTCAGGAGATTGAGACCATCCTGGCTAATATGGTGAAACCCTGTCTCTACTAAAAATACAAAAATTAGCCAGGTGGGTGGTATGCGTATGTAGTCCCTGCTACTCAGGAGGCTGAGGCAGGAGAATTACTTGTACCCAGGAGGCGGAGGCTGCAGTAAGCCAAGATCACGCCATTACACTCCAGTCTGGGCAACAGAGCGAGACTCTATCAAAAAAAAAAAAAAGTTCCCAGCAGGGTTATTCCTAATACAAAAAAAAAAAAAAAAAGAAAGCAGACCAAGGGCTTCTTGGCAACAGGGCAATACAGAGGATAAACACACTGTGGGTATTCATTCAATGGAAAGCTCTACAGCAGTGAAAATGAACAGAGCCGTGTGCCTCCCCATGGAGGAATCGCAAATGTAATGCTGAGCAAGTAACAGAAATGTACTGCCGGGTTTCATGTCCAGGTGTTCAAAACCAGGCAAAATTAAACAATAAGCTATTCAGAGATTGGCTGTCGGAGGGAAAACTAACAAGAACAAGAGAATGAATATCACAAAAGTCAGGATAGCTGGGGTGCTGGGTGTGGTGGCTCACACCTGCAGTCCTAGCACTTTGGGAGGCTGTGACAGGTGAACCACCTAAGGTCAGAAGTTTGAGACCAGCCTGGCCAACATGACGAAACTTCGTCTCTACTAAAAATGGTGGCACACACCTGTAATCCCAGCTACTCGGGAGGGTGAGGCAGAAGAATCACTTGAACCTGGGAGCTGGAGGTTGCAGACAGCCGAGATGACACCACTGCACTCCAGCCTGGACAGCAGAGTGGGACTTCATCTCAAAAAAAAAGAATAACTAGGGAGGGAACATAGGGGCTTATCTGGTCTCAAACTTAACCCGGAGGATGAGAACATAGATGCTCATTTTACTATTTTGTTTTAACCTACACATATGATTTAAATATGTCTTCTGTAAGTGTGAGGGATTTTGCAACAAGCAAATGGCAAAATGAAAAAGAAAGCATGAAATGGCACACAGAGTCCTGCCGACTTTTTATCTGTGCTGACACAGGAAGATTTCCAATATACACTGATAAGTGAAAAGGGCATGGAGCAGAGAAAGCATGGGGGAAACCAACGACAGAACTATGTTTCTGTTTCAAAGGGCAAACCACCTCTAAAAGGGCAGACAAGGTAATTTCACCAGAAGTGGCCTTCTGGGAGGGGAACTGGGTTACTGGGGAGAGAGAAAAAAGATGTTTATACATTTCAATGTTTGTACCAGATGCAGGTATTAGGGAGCTGAATTGAATACCCTTTGTTTTAAAAGTTAAACACTAATTCTTTGGATTACTGCTTGGTAACCTGCTAGAAGACTATCAGGTTCGAGGGAAACATCTCTGAGGAGTTATCTAGGTCATACCTGGGCTCCCTTTGCCCCTTCAGTAATTGTTACATCAGACCTGTTTTCAGCATGGAAGGCACTCTACTGTCTCAAATAATTTCAATGGAAGGATAGAACTCCAGTCCACTCAAACCCAGGGTTCCATAGAGACCCGTTGGTTGGACTCCATCAATGACTAAACTGCTGGGCTTACGCTGCCGGGCTAGCTGATCAGAGACAAAAATCTCCCAGATGCAGTGGCTGAAATGTCCTTTTAGGGCCATAAATCTGCTAGAAATGGCACATTTGTCCTTTGGCCCGGAAGTGTCCTTAATCTGGCTCTGGTGGGAAAAGCCTCTTTAAACTGTGTGTTCTCTCCAGCTGGAGAAGCTAGCCATCGGGGAAAGAAAACTGATTTAGTACTATAAAAACAACAAGAAAGAAGCCAGATACAGGAGCAGACGCAGCTCGTCCGGGAAGGTAAAGCACACCATCCTTAATCTTGTGAATTTAGTCTCAATGGACTTTCCCTCTTGGCAGCAAATGCCCTGTCTTTTCTGCACACCAAAACCCATTCCAAAGTCCCAGTACAGGAACTATGAATATCAAGAAGCAGTTGGGAGAAAAACATAACTAAAAGTTCTTAATTCATATTTTGTGTCTGCCAGGAGAATCCCTCTCTTTAAAATCTCTCTCACCTAAAAAATGCACCTAAAAAAATGCAATGGAAGGTCGGGTGCAGTGGCTCCCACCTATAATCCCAGCACCTTAGGAGGCCGAGGCAGTGGATCACCTGAGGTCAGGAGTTTGAGACCAACCTGACCAACATGGAGAAACCCCATCTCTACTAAAAATACAAAAAATTAGCCAGGCGTGGTGGTGCATGCCTATAATCCCAGCTACTCGGGAGGCTGCAGTAGCAGAATCGCTTGAACCTGGTAGGCGGAGGTTGCAGGAGGCCAAGATTGCACCCCAGCCTGGGAAAAAAGAGCAAAACTCTTTTTAAAAAAAAAAAAAAAAAAAAAAGCAAGGGAAAACCTAAACCTCTTAAATCTAACACCTACGAATATATTGTTTTGGTCAGTGTAAATCTGTTTGCTAGGAGGCAGTTTCAGCTTCCACCTGTCTTGCCCTGGAATCAAGGGAAAAGCTCCAAGAACCCTGAAGGTGTCTCTCTCCTGACAGCTCTTCCAGAGGGCTTAGCCCTTCAGCATAGTCTTGACAAGCAGCAGGCGGCCCACCACAGATGAGTCTCATCCAGAAACCATTAGATAAGGAGAAAAGGGAGGCACCAAGAGGCAAGAACTGGGGAAAACCAGCTTAAGAATCTTCAGGCCCTACCAGACCTCTCTCTTCTTTGGGTAACAATTTCTCTGGGTAAGTCTCAAGGATAATTGCTCTGGTTTCAGGCAAACTCAATTTTCTCGGGAAATACTGAGCTGGGCTTAAAAGCCCGCCATCTCCAAACATGCTGCCCTGTCCCCATTCCCTATTTCTTTTCCATTTGTCTCTCCTCTTTTCCCCAACCTCAGGTCTTGGGGTCAGCTACCTTTGGCTAAATGAATGGGGTGGCTTTTCCCACCCTGCATTTCAAGCTGAAGACTGAGCTGCAATTAAGAGCTCTCCAATCCCTCCCTCCACTTGGCCCCATGACACCTTTTCTTCTGTGACACTTTATATCTGCATGTTCCTTCCCCTTGCAACCACTTGCCTAACCTACACTTGCAGCATTACAGAATGTCTGAGCTGTATTCCACGCTGAGCTAGTCCCCACCCAACCTCTGACTCTCCCCATTCCCAGTCTGCCGCCCACTACTTCCACAGGTTTTCCAAAATCCCATCCACCTCTGGGTAGTCCTGGCCGAATTATCTCAGGGACTTCTTATCTCAAATCCCAACACACAGCTGGGGCTCACAGAATGAATTCCCAGTCCTAATGCTCACTGTGCCCTGCCAGCACAAATTCCAACATTGCTTCCCACTTCCCTGAGGATTCCACAGTGATCAAAGTAGGCACAACTCTCCAACCTCGCCAGGGGGGCTGCGGCATCATCCTCTGTCTCATCACCATGACCTCACTCCCTGTACCACTGTCCAGGAGGGACTCCCCTCCTAGAAACTCAAATACCACACATGCGCACTGGAGAGAGTCCCCTCACCTTGCAGGGCCTTGGACTCACGTTCTCCTCTCCTCATGGAGTTCCCTTGTAACCGTTCATCACTGGTCCCATTAACAGAGCCACCATTATGATGTGTCCAATAGGTATCATGCACAAAACTGTGTTACTTCATTTGTTTATGTGTTATTTCATTTGTACAGAATGAACATGTGTTATTTCATTTGTACAGAAGTTATTTCATTTGATCTCTACCCCCAACAGTCCCCACAGACAAAGAAGGTCTTACCGCCCCCATTTTATAGATGAGGAAACCAGGGCTTGAAGCTAAGGAACTTGCTGACCAGGGGTTAAGCCTGAGCTCCACCCCATCTGCCTGACTCCAGGGTCCATATTCTCAACCCTGCTATGCCACTCCCCTGGTAATTCCATGTGTGTTTCGATTTTATTTTTTGTGTGTTTTTTTTTGAGACAGAGTCTCACTCTGTCATCCGGGCAGGGGTGCAATGGGGTGATCTCAGCTCACTGCAACCTCCGCCTCCTGGGTTCAAGTGATTCTCCTGCCTCAGCCTCCCTAGTAGCTGGGATTACAAGTGCGTGCCACCACACCCAGCTAATTTTTTGTATTTTAGTAGAGGCTGGTGACCTCAGGTGATCCACCTGCCTCGGCCTCCCAAAACGCTGAGATTACAGGCATGAACCGCCATGCCCAGCCCCCTGTGTATGTTTATGCGTTTGGCATCTCACCTGGCACAGAAGCAGGACCGATGAGGTCATTACTACCCTGCAGTTAGCCGGTCACTATGAAGCATGTATTTTGTCCAGCACGTGCATTCCTTCTCTCCCAACCACGGGATAAATGACTCAGGGCAAGGCCCTTATCAGATCTTCCTGTGGCCTCACGGCATCCAGTAAGGAGCTGTACACATCACAGATGCGCAGTAAATGCAGAAGGAAAGAACCATTTCTTGGAATACTGCACAGTAATAACTTGTCCTCCTTAAGCCACTCAGTCGACTGAGAAAACTCAGGATTAGAAAATGGGGAACCCATTCTGCCAGATACTGAAATTGCCACCTCAGAATCTGAAAAGATGGAAAGATGGTGCAGGTCAGCAAAAACACAAAACAGCTATTTCGCAACCTGCTGGAATGTGGTAGTCAAAGCCAGGAGGGCTGAAGAAAACCTTAAGGCCTACTGAAACAGCCTTGGGCAACATGGCAGGGAGTAGACCCCTGCCTTAGGTGGAGGCAGACTCCCAGCTGGCCACAAGCCATGTGACAGCAAATGGCTCTTACGATAAAAGCTGCAAACGTCCATCAAGTGATCAACTTCAGAAGGAAAGGGGGAGGGTTTCAGATTGGTCTTTGCAGCCCTGTGCGCTGTAACACCTGCCACACCATATTGTCACATCCTGAGGAACAGCAGCATATTCTAAGAACTCCGGGCCAGACTCTGGTTTGCTGCTGTCAGAGCTTGCCTCTAACTCTAGAGAAGGTGAGTGAGACCCTGAATCTCTCTGAACCTCGGGTCTGTCATCCATGAACAGCAAAACCACAACCATAACCAGTTCCAGGGAAAACTGGTTGATAAAATAAAACTAACCAAGCACGGTAGCTCACGCCTGTAATCCTAGTGCTTTGAGAAGACAATGCAGAAGGATCACTTGAGCACAGGAGTTTCAGACCAGCCTGGGCAACACAGTCACTACAAAAAATACAAAACGTAGCCAGGCATGGTGTCATATGCCTGTAGTCCTAGCTACTCTGGAGGCTGATGTAGGAGGATCATTTGAGCCTGGGAGGTCAAGTGACAGAGTAAGACGCTGCCTCAAAAAAAAAAAAAAAAAAAAAAAAAAAATCACCTGGGTGTGGTGGCACATGCCTGTAGTCCCAGCTACTCGGGAAGCTGAGGTGGGAGGATTGATTGAGCCCGGGAGGTGGAGGCTGCAGTGAGCTTTGACGGTGCCACTGTATTCCAGCCTGGTGACAGAGCAAGATGCTGTCACAAAAAAAAAAAAAAAAAAAAAGAAAGAGAGAAAGAAAATAAGAAAGTAATAAAACTATAAAGTGCTACATGCACATTATTATCAACAACAAAACATCAGCAGTCAGTCAGCTCCATATGATGTCCTGGAGTAACACTAGTTGAGGTTAGACCCCAGTATGTGTTGAAGCCTTGATGGTTAATGGGCAGGGGTGAGGCCACCATTATTGTTCTTGGCCATTGCTCTATTTTTCTTGAGGTAAAGGGTGAATTCCCCTTTGAGAAGAAAACATCTTTTTCTGTATTGTAATTCCATTCTGCTATCTCCCAGCATTCAGTAAAATGTTATGAAATGCCTGACAATATTTTTAAAAGCTGCACTTTGAGAATGTAGGAGAGAGGCCGTTGCATATTTAAGGCAACATGGTATGAAGAGTGAAGCAACAGCCCTGAGGCAGGGAGAACGAGAAAACACACAGAAAACAGCTGGCCAAGGAAATAACCAACCCACACAGATTACATGCATTTCACAGATATTTTTCACTCCTTAACCATGTTCCAAACTTGGTGGAACACATAAGCATCTCTGTGGTATTTCTAGAAAAACTTGGGGAAGGGAACTCTGTAAAAGACAGGTCTTCCCCCTACTCCCCCCGCTTTTTTTTTTTTTTTTTTTTTTTTGTGAGAGATGGAGTCTTGCTCTGTCACCCAGGCTCCCAGGCTAGAATACAGTGGTGTGATCTCGGCTCACTGCATTCTCTGCCTCCCGAGTTCAAGCGATTCTTGTGCCTCAGCCTCCTGAATAACTGGGACCACAGGTGTGCACCGCCACACCTGGCTAATTTTTGTATTTTTAGTAGAGATGGCATTTTGCCATGTTGGTCAGGCTGGTCTTGAACTTCTGACCTCAGGTGATCCAACCACCTCAGACTCCCAAAGTGCTGGGATCACAGGTGTGAGCCACTGCACCTTGCCTAAAGACAGGCCTTCCTACAGGTCAAGGAAGTTTTACGAATTGTTTTTAGGGATTAAATTGAAAAACTGTCCCTGAAAACAAAGAGGTCAGGGCTATCGAAGACTCAGAAATCCAATAATTACAGTTGAAAGTTTTGCCTCATACAGTCTTCATCCCACTGCCTTCGGGCTCCCTGGTTTCTGAGGAGAAATGAGCTGTTAATCTGATAAAAAATCCTTTGTATAAGATAAGCTGCTCATCTCTTCCTGTTTCCAAGATTCTTTGTCATTTGACACTTTAATTATGAAATATCTAGGTGTGGATCTCTGATATTCATTCACTGGAGTTCACTGAGCTTCTTGAGTGAGTAGGATATTGTTTTTCATCAGCTTCTGGCCATTCTTTCTGACCCTTTCTCTCCTCTCCTTTTAGGACTATTATCATGCATATGTTGATTTGAGTGACAGTGTACCATGGGTTTCTCAGTCTGTTAAGTTTTCTTCTCTCTTTTTTCTTTCTCATCCTCAGCCTGAACAATCTCAAGGTTCCTACCTTCAAGCTTGCAGATTTTTTTCTTCTGGCTGCTCAAATCAACTGTTCAGCCTCTAGTGAATTTTTCATTTCAGTAACCGTACCGTCCAACTCCAGAATTTCTGTGCAGCTTTTAAAAATATTAACATGAGGGACGGGCGCGGTGGCTCACGCCTGTAATCCCAGCACTTTGGGAGGCCGAGGCGGGTGGATCACGAGGTCAAGAGATTGAGACCATCCTGGTCAACACAGTGAAACCCCGTCTCTACTAAAAATACAAAACATTAGCTGGGCATGGTGGCGCGTGCCTGTAATCCCAGCTACTCAGGAGGCTGAGGCAGGAGAATTGCCTGAACCAAGGAGGCGGAGGTTGCGGTGAGCCGAGATCGCGCCATTGCACTCCAGCCTGGGGAACTTTACGAGAGCGAAACTCCGTCCCAAAAAAAAAAAAAAAAAAAAAAAAAAAAAAA
>NW_022436954.1:4138252-4158042 GCF_009761245.1 Sapajus apella | reverse complement strand
ATGCCCACAAAGGGGAATTCACCCTTTACCTCAAGAAAAACAGAGCAATTCCAATTGCTCTATTTTTTTTTTTTTGCTCTTTTTTGTCATTTCCATTACTTATTAATCATCTCTATTTGGTGAGGCATTCTTCTCGCATTTTCCTTAAGTTCTTCAGACATATTTTAAATAGTTGATTTAATGTTATTACCTATTAAGTCCACCATCTAGGCTGGAAAACACTGTCTCTTCCCATGTATGAACCATACTTGTTTCTTTGCATGCCTTATAACTTTTTGTTGAAAACAAGAATAATTTTTTCTGCAATTTTTCCTGAATAAATGTGTCTCAGATTGTTATAAGCCTTTGGTTAATTTCTCAAGTTCTGAAAAAGCTGGTTTTGACAATATTTGCCAACTTTCTCATATCTTTTAATGGAGGAACAGCTTCTATGAAGTCCTCATTCCACCACTCCCCAGCAATCTATATCTCATACGGCATTTAGAAAGAGGTTTTCATCTTCCAAAACAATTTTTTGGAAAAGAGGGGTAAAAGAGTAGAACTCTGGTCATTAAGTACCCAGTACTTGATCTTAAGCCACAAGTGGTGTTGAGTTGCACCCTTCTCCATTTAGATTTCTTAAATTGACAACTTAAAATTAATACTACAGGGCCAGGTGCGGTGGCTTACACCTGTAATCCCAGCACTTCGGGAGGCCAAAGCGGGCGAATCATGAGGTCAGGAGTTCAAGACCAGCCCGGCCAACATGGTGAACGGAGGTGGAGGTTGTAGTGAGCTGAGATCGCAGCACGGCACTCCAGCCTAAGCTACCGTGTAAGACTCCGTCTCAAGAAAAAAAAAAAACCAAAACACTACGTAGAGGAAAAAAACCACATTACATAGAAAATTTTTTAAACACATAATTTTATAATTCCAGCAACCTGAACAAATTGTTGGTACAGCATTCCAAAATAACAAAAAACGAGATGTTACACATTCCATTTTATAATATATAATTTTTGTGTAAAGGCATCTTGTCCTGTGGTAATACATTTAGAGTGACAGCTTGATTAGGACACATGAGCTATTTTTAAAGGCTACATCGTATGACACTGAATAGATGTAGTGTTCAGTGTAGTGTTCATATGTAGCGAACATTTCTGATGCACGTTTTAGTGATTTCCCATCTTCTGCTCTCACCTCATGTTTCCATGCTTGTCCCGTGATACCACAGGTTGCATTTCTAGAACTGGAATTGCTGTGTTAAATGATGGTAACTTTTAGGTTCAATCTTCTCTGCACTGTTTAGCCATTTAATACCCAGTCCTATGGTGAAACACATTTTCTTTTCTCCTTGAGAGGACAGTCACTGTCATTCAGTGACATCACTGCCTTCATTTGATATACGGTCAGTCCTCCATATCTGTGGGTTCCATATCCACAAATTCAACCAACCGTGGATCAAAAATATTTGAAAAAGCCAAATAAAAAATTAAATGCAACAATAAAAAATAACACAGGCCGGGCGCGGTGGCTCACGCCTGTAATCCCAGCACTTTGAGAGGCCAAGACGGGCAGATCCCAAGGTCAAGAGACCAAGACCATCCTGGCCAACATGGTGAAACTTGTCTCTACTAAAAATACAAAAAAATTAGCTGGGTGTAGTGGAGCATGCCTGTAGTCCCAGCTACTCCAGAGGCTGAGGCAGGAGAATCACTTGAACCCAGGAGGAGGAGGTCGCAGTGAGCCAAGATTGTGCAACTGCACTCCAGCCAGGAGACAGAATAAAACTGTCTCCAAAAATAAATAAGTAAATAAATAAATAAACAATACAGTATAATACTATTTACATGGCATTTGCATTGTATTGGGTGTTTTAATCTAGAGATGATTTAAAGTACACAAGAGGGTATACATAGGTTATATGCAAATACTATGCCATTTTCTATCAAGCACTTGAGCATCCTGGAGTATTTTAGCATCTAGGGGGGTGTCTTGGAACCAGTCCCCAGAGGATACCAAGAAACAACTATGCTATTTTTTTTTCTTTTTTTTTTTTAAGATGGGGTTTCACCATGTCGGTCAGGCTGGTCTTGAACTCCCGACCTCAGGTGATCCGCCTGCCTTGGCCTCCAAAGTGTGTGGATTACAGGCATGAGTCACCATGCCCGGCTGTGCTATTAAAAACTATCTCACAATGCTCCTTTACCACCTGAAAGGGGAACACAGCCACAGGTGAGGACAGATTGTACTTAAAACTCCTGCAGATATTGGGCGCAGTGGCTCACTCCTTAATCCCAGCACTTTGGGAGGCCAAGGCAGTTGATCACAAGGTCAGGAGTTCAAGACCAGCCTGGCCAAAATAGTGAAACCCTGTCTCTATTAAAAATACAAAAATTACCCGGGCATGGTGGCGCACACCTGTAATCCCAGCTACTAGGGAGGCTGAGACAGAGAATTGCTTGAACCTGGAAGGCAGAGGATGTGAGCCGAGATCGCGCCATTGCACTCCAACCTGGGCAACTCTATCTCAAAAAAACAAACAAACAAAAAACTCCTGCAGAGACACATGAGAAAGAATTGAAATTGGACGCTTACCTAACACCACATCCATGACCTAAATATAAGACCTAAAATGACAAAACTCTTAGAAAAAACACAAGAGAGAAGCTTTATGATACTAGTTTGAATGATTTCTTGGATATAACACCAAAGGTAGGCATAGGCAACAAAAAGCAAAGATAGACAAACTGGACTTCGTGAAAATGTAAAAATGTTGTGCATCAAAAGACAATATCAATGGGGTAAAAAGACAATCCACAGTACGGAAGCAAATATTTACAAGTCATACATCTGATAAGGAATTAATATTCAGAATATATGGAAAGCTCCCAAAAGTTTTTTAAATGTGTTTTTTGTTTTTGTCTTTTTTGAGACAGTGTCTCACTCTATTGTCCAGGCTAGAATGCAGTGGTACAATCTCAGCTCACTGCAGCCTAGACTTCCCATGCTAAAGTGATCCTCCCAACTCAGCCTCCCTGGTAGCTGGGACCACACCTGGCACCTCTGCCCCCATTTTGAATCAGGTGTGTGTGTGTGTTGAATTTTGGGAGTTTGCCAGGTACAGTGGCTCATGTCTGTAATCCCAGCACTTTGGAAGGCTGAGGCAGGCAGATCACTTGAGCTCAGGAGTTCAAGACCAGCCTGGGCATCGTGGCAAAACCCTGTCTCCACAAAAAATATAAAAAATTAGCCCAATGTGGTGGCATGCACCTGTGGTCCCAGCTACAAGGGAGGTTAAGGTGGGAGGATGACTGGAGCCCAGGAGGTTGAGGCCGCAATGAGCCAAGACTGTGCCACTGTACTCTAGCCTGGGCAACAGAACAAGACCCTGTCTCAAAAAAAAAAAAAAAAAAAAAAAAAAAAAGGGCAAAGGACTTGAACAGACATTTCCCCAAATAAGATATAAGGACATCACAAGATGCTCAAGGCCAGGCAGGGTGGCTCATGTCTGTAATCCCAGTACTCTGGGAGGCTGAAGTGGGTGGATCATTCAAGGTCAGGAGTTTGGCCGGGCCAACACATCTCTACTAAAAATACAAAAATTAGCCAGCATGGTGGCGTGCACCTATAATCCAAGCTACTTGGGAGACTGAGGCAAGAGGGTATCTTGAACCCAGGAGGCAGAGGTTGCAGTGAGATGAGATGGCACCACTGCACTGCAGCCTGAGCGATAGAGCAAGACTCCATCTAAAAAAAAAAAAAAAAAAAAAAAAAAAAAAAAAAAATACCACCACTAAAAAAAAAAAAAAAAAAAAAAAAAAAAGAAAGTATTGACCACCACTAATCATTAAGGAAATGCAAATCCAAACATGAGATATCACCTTACACCCAAAAAACAAAGTTAAGTGTTGGTGAGGATGTGGAAAACTGGAACCCTTGTGCACTGTTAATGTAAAATGGTGTAGCTGATGTAGAAAATAGCACAGCGGGTCCTCAAAAAAATTAAAAATAGAATCACCATTGATCCAGCAATCAGGTATATACCCAAAAGGACTGAAAGCAAAGTCTCAAAGAGGTATTTGTACACCCACGTTCACAGAAGCATTATCATATATTTTATCATAATAGCTAAAACATGAAACCAATCCAAGTATCCACAGATATATGAATGGATAAGTAAAATCTATATAATGGAAGAGGATTTAGCCTTAAAAAGAAAGGAAATTCTGATACATGCTACAAGATGGATGTATCTTGAAGACATTATGCTATCTGAAATAAGCCAGTCTGATTCCATTTATATGAGGTGCTTAGAGTAGTCCAATTTATAGAGACAGAAAGTAGAATGGTGAGTGCCAGGGGCTTGGGTGAGTGGGGAAAGAGGAATTAGGATTTCAGGGTTACAGAGCTTCAGTTTTACAAGATGAAAAAAAGTCTGCAGATAGTGGTGATAGTTGTTCAATGTAAATGTACCTAATACGACTGAACTGTACACTGGGAAATGGTTAAGAGAGTAAATTTCATATTATGTGTACATAATATATGTCATACGGTCTGAATGTGGACATCCCCTCAAGATTCATATGTTTATTAAGAGGTGGGACCTTGAGGAGGTAAGTCATAAGGGTTCCATTCTACGGGCAAAATCAGTGCCCTTATAAATGAGGTCAAGCTTGACACAGTGGCTGGCACCTATAATCCCAGCTACTCGGGAGATTGAGGTGGGAGGATTGCTCGAACCCAAGAGTTGGAGAAAAATAGAGAGGTCAAGGTCAAAAGAAGCTGTCTTGTCCCATCCACCCTGTGAAGACACAGCATCTTTTATGAGGAACAAGCCCCTCACCAGATACCCAATCTGCTGGTGCCTTGATCTTGAACTTCTCAGCTTCCAAAACTGTTAAGAAATAAATTTCTTGGCCTGGCCAACATGGTGAAACCCCATTTCTACTAAAAATGCAAAAATTAGCTGGACATCGTGGCAGGTACCTATAATCTCAGTTACTTGAAAGGCTGAGGCAGAAGAATCACTTGAACCCAGGAGACGGAGGTTGCAGTGAGCTACGATTGCGCTACTGTCCTACAGCCTGGGTGGTAAGAGTGAAACTCCGTCTCAGAAGAAAAAAATCTTCAGGCCGGGTGCAGTGGCTCAAGCCTCTAATCCTAGTACTGTGGGTGGCTGAGGCGGGCAGATCACTTGAGGTCAAGAGTTCGAGACCAGCCTGGCCAACACAGTGAAACTCCGTCTCTACGAAAAGTACAAAAATTAGCTGGGCATGGTGGCATGTACCTGTAATCCCAGTGACTTGGGAGGCTGAGGCAGAAGAACTGCTTGAACCTAGGAGGCAGAGGTTGCAGTGAGCTGAGATTGTGCCACTGCACTCCAGCCTAGGTGATAGAGCAGGACTCCATCTCAAAAAAACAAATTTAAAAAATAAAAATAATAAATAAATTTCTATTGTTTATAAATTACCCAGAATAAGACTGTTTGGTTCTAGCAGCCCAAATGGATGAAGACAATGTATTTTACCACAATTTTTTTAAATGGAGGACAAAAAAACTCCTGAAGTGCAAAAACCTAAGACAGCCTCCTGCCAATTTCTCCCCCACTCAAATGTCCTTTTCTTGTCACTCTATAAACCTCTGCTCTTACTCACATGGGACCACATGTGTATCAGACATTAAAGGAGAGGTCAGGCTGGGTGAGGTGGCTCATGCCTGAAATCCCAGCACTTTGGGAATGCGAAGCTGGTGAATCACCTGAGGTCAGGAGTTCAAGACCAACCTGGCCAACATAGTGAAACCCCATCCTTACTAAAAATACAAAAATTAGCTGGGCGTGGTGGCAGGCATCTGTAATCCCAGCTACTCGGGAGGCTGAGGCAGGAAAATCACTTGAACCCGGGAGGCGGAAGTTGCAGTGAACCAAGATCGTGCCATTGAACTCTGGCCTGGGTAACAAGAGTAAAACTCCATCTCAAAAAAAAAGAGGCCAGGTATAGTCGCTCACACTTGTAATCCCAGCACTTTGGGAGGCCGAGGCGGGTGGATCACAAGGTCAGGTGTTTGAGATCAGCCTGGCTAATATGGTGAAACCCTGTCTCTACTAAAAATACAAAAATTAGCCAGGCGTGGTGGCGTATGCCTGTAGTTCCAGCTACTTAGGAGGCTGAGGCAGGAGAATTGCTTGAACCCAGGAGGCGGAGGTTGCAGTGAGCCAAAATCACACCACTGCACTCCAGCCTAAGTGACAGAGAGAGACTCAATCTCAAAAAAAAAAGAGGTCAAACTGCATTAACAATTCTCAACCAGGTCCACTCACCATCTACAAGCTTCCTAGGGCCCTACCCAGTGGCCAGGACAGGAATGCAATTCTGCATCTAGTTATTATCCAAGATGCAGATTTCTAACAAGAATATGATGGCAATGGCCTTTCCAAAGATTGGTAGCTTTCCACCAGGAAGGTAGGGAGAGGACAGAGTTCTCACCATCAC
The DNA here is from genome assembly GCF_009761245.1 of Sapajus apella. NCBI lineage: Eukaryota > Metazoa > Chordata > Mammalia > Primates > Cebidae > Sapajus > Sapajus apella. The sequence goes on along the minus strand of NW_022436954.1, from coordinate 4,151,569 downwards.
CAAGTGGGTGAGCTGAAGAATGGGAAAAAGCCAGCACTGGTTCCAGATGCCATAATTTCTTCATAACCAAGCATGATTAGAAAGAAAGAACTCTTAAGTACCAGTCTTTCTCTTTATTTGAAAATGTTTAAGAGATGTGGGGAAATGCCAGACATGGACTCAGAAGACTGGGACTCAAATTCTAGCCATGGTGGGTCATGATTTTACAACCAGCCCTGGGTCAGAGAAAGCCTTGAGAAATACAGAGAATCTAAAGAATCTAAACTGTACCTACTTTGTATATAACAGTATCTATTTTATATTTAATAAGTATGGCCACAAAAATAGATAGACCTATACTTTTATTTAAGGCACATGGGGTGTGAGACCATCCCCATTTGGAGGCAAAATGGTGGCAATGGAGCAGGTCTGCATAGCAGATAGATTCAAAGGCCAGTTTCATCCCGCCCAGAGGTCTCTTTAATTATAAAGAAAATGTCATCCAGTTGAGAAAGCAAGGACAACAGTTGATTAGGAAAATAATTTACCATAGTTTAAAATCATGTATTTATTTCCTTATTACGTAAGCTTCTCTAATTCCAGAAAGATAATCAGATTGAATACAGACAAGGCTAAGAAAATAGTATTTATAGTTTTAAGAAATCTGTGTGTTACCTGTTCCTTTATGTGCTCTAAGACAATATGGTCTGTTCAGAATTACAAATCAGTCTTGAGATTCCAATTAAAACATGGAACTGAGGCCAGGTGTGGTGGCTCACACCTGTAACCTTGCATTTTGGGAGGCTGAGGCAGGTGGATCACTTGTTACCAGTTTGAGACCAGCACTGGCAACACAGTGGAATCCCATCTCTACCAAAAAAATGTTTAAAAAATCAGCCAGGCATGATGTGCATGCCCAGCTACTCAGGAGGCTGAGATGGGAGGATCACTTGAACATGGGAGGATCACTTGAGCATGGGAGATGGAGGCTGCAGTGAGCCATGGTCACAGCAGTGCAAACCAGCCTGGGTGACAGAGCAAGACCCCGTCTCAAAACAAAAAACATGGAACTGAGTAATTAGCTTAGACTTGTGATTTTAAGCAGAAATGTTACTAAGTTTAAAATCAGTACTGGCAGAAGACAAACCCATGAAAAGATGTTTAAAATCAGTAGTAATTAGGAAAATTCAAATTGAAACCATGAGATAACCCCACATGCCTTTTTAAATGGCTAAAATTTAAAAGACTAACTATACCCACTGTTGGGGAGGATGCAGAGAAACTGGAATTCTCATACACAGCTGGTAGGAATGTAAAATACTACAACCACGTCAGAAAATTTGGCAGTTCAAGTTAAACATACATACAGCTACCATAGGATCTGGCCACTCTACTCAGGCATTCACCCAAAAGAAAAGAAAATATATGCCCACACAAAGACTTACACACAAATGTTCACAGCAGCTTTATTTCTAAATGCAAAAAAGCAGAAGCAACTGAGACGACCAACAACAGGGGACTAGCTAAACTGTAATACCCATATAACAAAATCAGCAAACAAACAAATAAATGTGGCCGGGCTGGCGGCTGACACCTGTAATCCCAGCACTTTGGGAGGCCGAGGCAGGCAAATTATGAGGTCAGGAGACCGAGAACATCCTGACCAACATGGTGAAACCCTGTCTCTACCAAAAATACAAAACTCAGCGAGGTGTGGTGGTGTAAGTCTGTAATCCCAGCTACTCAGGAGGCTGAGGCAGGAGAATCGCTTGAACCTGGGAGGCGGGAATTGCAGCAAGTTGAGATCATACCACTGTACTCCAGCCTGGGTGACAGAGCAAGACTCCATCTCAAAAATTAAAAAGAATAAAAAAATAAACTGACCAGGAGCAGTGGCTCACACCTGTAACCCCAGCACTTTGGGAGGCCAAGATGGGAAGTGGGAAAGACTGCTTGAGCTTAGGAGTTCAAGATAAGCGTAATGGCCAGGTGTGGAGGCTCATGCCCGTAATCCCAACACTTTGGGAGACTGAGGTGGGTGGATCATTTGAGGTCAGGAGTCCAGACCAGCCTGGCCAACATGACAAAACCCCATCTCTACTAAAAATACAAAAATTAGCTAGGCGTGGTAGGCTGGGCGCCTCTAGTCTCAGCTACTCAGGAGGCTGAGGCAGGAGAATTGCTTGAACCTGGGAGGCAGAGGCTGCAGTGGGCCAAGATTGTGCCACTGCACTCCAGCCTGGGTGACAGAGCAAAACTCTATCTAAAAACAAACAAACAAACAAAAAAAAGACAAGCCTAAGCAATGTATCGAGATTTCATCTCTACTAAAGATTAAAATAATAACAATAATAATAAGCAGGCATAGTGGCACACACCTGTAGTTCCAGCTACTCAGGAGGCTAAGGTGGGAGATCACCTGAGCCCAGAAGGTCAAGGCTACAGGGCGCTACGATCACACCACTATATTCCAGCTTGGGTGACAGAGCAAGACTCTGTCTGGAAAAAAAGGAAGAAAGAAAAGAAGGAAATGAACTATCAATACATGAAACAACATGAACATATCTCAAGATAATTATGCTTAGTAAAAGAAGGCAGAGAAAAAAGAATATATACTATATGAGTGAATTTATGGGCAATTCCAGAAAATGGAAACTAACCTATAGCAACAGAAAGCAGTTCCATGGTTTCTTGAAGAGTGTGAAGGCAGAGGGAGAAATTCCAAAGTGGTGAATGTGCTCACTCTCTGGACTGCAGTGATGGCTTCACAAGTGTAAACATATATTAAAACCTGTCAAGTTGCACACCTGAAATATGTGCAACTTATTATATCTCAATAGTACCCCAATCAAGCTGTTGAGAAAACTAAAATGTATCACTCCTGTAATCCCAGCACTTTGGGAGGCCAAGGCAGGCTGACGGCTTGAGCTCAGGAGATCGAGAGGAGCCTGGGCAATGTGGTTCTTCTGTCATTACAAAAAATACAAAAATTAGCTGGGTGTGGTGGCTTGACCCTGCAGTCCCAGTTACTCAGGAGGCTGAAGAGGGAAGATCACATGAGCCTGGGAAGAGAAGGCTGCAGTAAGCTGAGACTGTGCCACCGCACTCCAGCCAGGTGACAGAATGAGACCCTGTCTCAAAATAAACAAAAATAAATAAAACACAAAACGATATAGGAAAGTTTAAGAAAACTGTAACGTACAGCTTTACTTACTAGATTTACAAGAGTCATTTAGGTATTAGAGATTTTATTTTAATCAGATAAATGGAAGAATTATTATTTTAAGATGGAGTCTCGTTCTGTTGCCAGGCTAGAGTGCAATGGCGTGATCTCGGCTCACTGCAACCTCTGCCCCCCAGTTCAAGCTATTCTCTGCCTCAACCTCCAGAATAGCTGGGATCACAGGCGCACATCACCACACCCAGTTAATTTTTGTATTTTTAGTAAAGATGGGGTTTCACCATGTTGGCCAGGATGGTCTCGATCTCTTGACCTCATGATCTGCCCACCTCGGCCTCCCAAACTGCTGGAATAATAGGCGTGAGCCACCGTACCTGGCCAGAGGAATTATTAAAATAAAGGAAGTTGAATGTAATTTATAAATTCAATTGAAAATTTTCAGATGAGTTTCATTAAGTTTGCAAATGGAACAAAGTATTAATCAAAAAGCCCTCTGAGGCCAAGAGCAGTGGCTCATACCTGTAATCCCAGCATTTGGGAGACTGAGGCAGGCAGATCACTTAAGCTCAGGAGTACAAGACCAGCCTGGCCAACATGATGAAACCCCGTCTCTACTAAAAATACAAAAAAATTACTCAGCATGGTCGCACCTGCCTGGAATCCCAGCTACTCAGGAGACTGAGGAAGAGAATCGCTTGAACCGGGAGGCAGAGGTTGCAGTGAACCAAGATCATACCATTGCACTCCAGCCTGGGTGACAGAGCAAGATCCTCTGAGAGTGCATGTTAAAATGTCCTAGAATCATAAATAGATCAGAAAGATTTATAGGCTACACTTAGAAGCTAAAGTTAAAAGACTAGCCCTTAAAATAACTAGGTTTCTAAATTCATAATTTTATCAAATTGAAAATCAACTTTTTTCAACCAAAGTAATTTCTGAATAATCTTTGCATTACACAAAAATCCAGGGGTAGGGGTGGGTATGGCATCGAAACCTCCCTCAGACATGTCACTCATCAGTCACCCGAAACTCACCAAGTCACTAAATCTCTCTAGTTTCTCTGAACCTTTAGTTCCTCACCCGTTGCAAGAGAAAAATATTTTCCAGAATAAATAATATACTTATTATTGATTTAACCTTAATACATTTCATATTGATACACAGCATATGCATGAGAGAAGGCGTTCAGCACATCAGTGATGTGCAAACATAAGAAATGGGCAGCACGTGTCACTTCAGCCACTGCAGCGCCCAGTGACAGGCATGGGAAAGGTGACACACAGCCCCAGAGACTAAGCATGACTCAGCACAGCCAGGTCGCGGAATTTTCCCAAAGCCTTGCTGTGATGTCATGGTGGATGTCATCAGGAGAGGAGCTGCCACAGAAGCAGTCAGGCCCTTCCACACACAGACAGTGGAAATGTACTCCCAGCTGTCCTATAAGCTCCCGGACCCACCCCTTTCTCTGGCCTCAAGGCAGATCAGGACAAGGAGGTAACAGAAGAGCAGGGAAACAGAGTAGTGCTGAGAGTACCTGGGGCAATGCCTTCAAGCATAACACTTAACAACAAAAGGTCACATTCATGTTCCTCCAGGATCCCAGGAGAAAGCTGAAGAGGAGGGGAGGGTGACAAGCTTAGAACACAGAGCCTTAGTCCCTAGGCAAAGCTGAAGTCAGCAGAACCTTGGAAACTGAGGAGCCGAACAAGCTTTGACAATTCCATAACATGGAAGAAGGCGGCCCTTCTTGGTGACTGATTTTCCCTCCATACTGATGGATCTAAGGGAAGACATCAATAGAAGATGGCAATCTTAGAAGAAAAAAAAATGAAATCGGCATCTGGGATTCTGCTAACCAGCCTTCTCCAGGCTTCAGTTTCTTCAGTTTCATAAGACAAGTGGTTTGAGGGGAACGTTCTCCAACACCCCCACCTCTCATTGTAGGTATACAAGGAAGAGAAATAACATCCAACTCTGACAGCCAGGAATAACAGGACAGAACAAGCAGAGAACAACGGGGTGAAAAGCACGGAGGGTGGAGTTCTTCCACGTTATGGCCCTTCCCACCCAGAGCTCACTGCCCTTACTAAATGGTAGCGTGAGGACGGCAGCTGCTGGCCCAAGATCTAGATCTAAGGGAGGACTGCGGGAAATCTCACACAGGAAACCAGCTCCTGCGGCACGAAGGATCGTCTGAGGAAAACCCCCACATAATGGGTAAAAAAACGAGAAAAACTCCTGTACCAAGGAATCCCTACTCAGCACTGGACATGAGCTCTGGAGAAAGCTGTCCCTGAACCACCAAGTCCCCAAGGCCACAGTGAGCCTAAAAGGAGGAGCATTATTGGTGTCACAGACTCTGGGAGAGCACCTGACTCAGCTGCTCCTGAAGACCAGCAGAGGGGGAGAGGACTGGACTAGCAGGGGACCGGCTAGAAGGCTCTGGAATTTAGGCTAAAGGAGGCCACTGAACCTCCCAGGCACCTGCCACCAGGGAAATATGTGTTAGGGGAAACCTTAAAAGCAGTAGAGCCAGTCAGGCATGGTGGCTCACACCTGTAATCCCAGCACCTGGGGAGGCTGAGGCGGGCAGATCACCTGAGGTCAGGAGTTCAAGACCAGCCTGGCCAACATGGTGAAACCCCATCTCTACTAAAAATACAAAAATTAGGCTGGGCACGGTGGCTCATGCCTGTAATCCCAGCACTTTGGGAGGCCAAGGCGTGTGGATCACCTGAGGTCAGGAGTTGAAGACCACCCTGAGCAACATAGTGAACCTCATTTCTATTAAAAATACAAAAATTAGGCCCAGGGTGGTGGCTCATGCCTATAATCCCAGCACTTCGGGAGACCCAGGCGAGCAGATTACCCAAGGTCAGGAGTTCAAGACCAGCCTGGCTAACACGGTGAAACCCCATCTTTACTAAAAATACAAAAACTGGCCAGGTGCGGTGGCTCATGCCTATAATCCCAGCACTTTGGGAGGCCAAGGTGGGCAGATCACAAGGTCAAGAGATTGAAATCACCCTGGCCAACATGGTAAAACCCCATCTCTACTAAAAATAAAAAAATTAGCTGGGTATGGTGGGGCATGTCTGTAGTCCCAGCTACTTAGGAGGCTGAGGCAGGAGAATCGCTTGAATCCGGGAGGCAGAGTTTGCAGTGAGCCGAGATCATACCACTGCACTCCAGCCTGGCAATAGAGCGAGACTTTGCCTCAAAAAAAAAAAAAAAAAAAAATTAGCCAGGTGTGGTGGCACATGCCTGTAAAATGCATAGGTGAAGAAGGGGCAGGTCCCCTTTCCCTCCTTGTCACTGTGAATGGCAAAGGCTGTCACCCTCTGAAAACACGTGTCAGGTGACTTTACAACCAGCTGGCAGAGCCACCTCGCACCGCAGCTGCCTGCTCTCCACGCTGACTCAAGGGGTCTCTCAGAGGCAGTCCAGCCCCAATGATTCTTTCTTTCTACCCAGCTTCCCAAGCTGACCATACCCTTCCAGAAGCAGGGCCTCCAGCTTGAGGCTGGCCAGCTGCCAACTGGGGCCAGAAGGGAGCCAGATGTCACTTTCCTGTAAAAACCAGGGGCCACCAGAAACAGACAAGGACTGCTTGGGTATTATCCAAAATCAGAGCGCAGCCTTTTTTTATTGATTGGGCTTGAGACCTGACATGCCAAACTGTTGGCCTCCACAGCTGCTCCCTGGGAAGCCCCCCACACAACCCACGGCCTGGATTCAGGCACAGGACTTACCCTTAGTGTTTGGTCAGCTCTCCAGAAGGCAGACACTATGTAAAGCAAAAGAAAAAAATGCATTACTCTCATTGCTCCAGGCAGTCCCCAGAGAACCTAGGAGTAGCAAGAACACAGATTTTTTTTTTTTTTTTTTTTTTTTTTTGAGACATAGTTGCACCACGCTGCCGCCCAGGCTGGAGTGCAGTGGCGTAATCTCGGCTCACTACAACCTCTGCCTCCTGGGTTCAAGCAATTCTCCTGCCTCAGCCTCCGGAGTAGCTGGGATTACAGGCATGCGCCACCACGCCCAGCTAATTTTTGTATTTTTGATAGAGACAGGGTTTTACTATGTTGGCCAGGCTGGTCTCAAATTGCTGACCTTAGGTGATCCACCTGCCTCAGCCTCCTGAAGTGCTGAGATTACAGGTGTGCATCACTGTGCCTGGCCAAAAACACAGATTTTAGAATCCAGAGACTGTTTCTTTGCTTCCATCTCGGGGGAGTCTCTGAGGGCACCAGGAGGGCACAGGGCTGGAAGTGCCAGCTCTGTTGTCCCGCTGCCTGGACTGCACCCCTTGTTATTCTGACAGCTGCTCTATTGTCACTCAAAGTGTTTCCTCATCTGTAAAATGGGAATAACAACATCGCCCATCTCACAGTGTTCTAGGGGATGCCCGACGAGGCAGCACACGCAAAGCCCTGGCACCATGCCTGGCACAGAGGACACACTGGGGCGTTAGCTGAAAGGCTTGGTGGGAAGCACTTAAGTAAAACCCTTTTCTGACACCCACTACGCATGAACATGAAGTTCTAGAAACGGTTCTTGTTTTATTTGAAGTGCTTTCTCTTCTTGCCTGCTCCATCAAGCCTCAGGCCTACTTTCTCTGCATTTCCGCAGAGCTGTCTCTAATCCTTCAGGAGCTCCCTCTGAATTCTTGGAGTCTGGTTTCTATCTCACTCCGCAACTTGACACTAATGAGGAGCTGTCTTACGTGACCTGAGATGTGTCCCCTATTTCCCAGCTATTTCCTCAAGTTCTTTCCTGCAAAGTCCCCTCCCTGCCATACGTAAGAGCACACCTCATGTTTATGCCCATGGGAGCCCGCAGTTGGGATTGTGTGATCACTTTTCAGAGTTTTATCGACGGCTTATTTCTGAAAAAGCCACATACACCTGCTCTAGCCACTAGTCAATGAACAGCAAAATGGAAACACAGGCCAGCAAGCTCAAATCCCTGTTCAGAGAAAAATAGTTGCCTTGATAGATAATGCTGAAATTCAATGTCTGGGGCACTCAATTCAATAAAATATTCACTGAGCACATGCCTCGCACAAGGAACTGTATGTACACTCAGGCTCTCCCACAAAGTGCCAAAAAGCAAATTGTTGGGGCTGGTTAAAAGAAACAAAAATGGGATGGCACGTGAGAGGCACTCCAGCAGTGAGCATGTCTGGCCTTCCTAGCTGTATGACTCTGAGCAAGTTATTTCACCTCTGTGTCTCATCTATGAGAGTCCGTCATTTCCAAGAGATGGATCTAATAGTACCTTTGTAATAGGATTGTTGTGATAATCACATTACGTGTATGTAAGGGGCTTAGCAAGGCCCTCACTACTGCACAGTAGTTGGCTTTTATTAATAAATCAAAGGGCTGGACACGGTGGCTCATGCCTGTAATCCCAGCAGTTTGAGAGGCCAAGGCGGGCAGACCATCTGAAGTCAAGAGTTTGAGACCAGCCTGACCAACATGGAGGAAACTGTCTCTACTAAAAATACAAAATTAGCTGGGCATAGTGGTACATGCCTGAAATCCCAGCTACTCAGAAGGCTGGGGCAAGAGAATCACTTGAACCTGGGAGATGGAGGTTGCAGGTGAGCCGAGATCACACCACTGCACTCCAGCGCAGGCAACAAAAGCGAAACTCCGTCTCGAAATAAATAAATAAATAAATAATTACTTATTATCATCATTGTTATTTAAAGAGAGCACAGTCCAACTGAATCGATTTAGCAAGCTTTAATAAAGTCCTGTCTCGAAGAATAATTATTTTGACAGGACAAAATAAGAGGGAAGGCCCTGCAGAAAACAAAGTCACGAAGAACGAGAGCAGAGGGACAGTGAGAATCGAGTGTTGGGGAACAGTGACTAGTCTCACTATGGGGCTTACACAGAAGAGGGAACCTGAGGGGTCAAATGGAAGAAAGAGCTCAACAGGTAGAATCATATTAGTCTTGAAGGCCAAGATGAAGCAAGCTTTTCATTCGGTAAGAAGAAATTGTTTATGCTTTTGGCCATTTCCCATCTTCCACCGTCAGGCCTGACTCCTCTGGCAAAGTGTCCACAGGTGAGACTAGAAGGCAGCTAAGAGAAAGAGAGGAAGGCACGGTCAGTCAGTCAGGCCCCAGTGAGGCTTCAGAGTGAGCAGGCAAAATGCCCCGCTGCTGTGAAGAACATCTCTGGGTGAGAAACCTGCCCCAAAGCAGGAACTTTCAGGATAGGAAAATCAGGGCCCATTTAGATGGAGGCAAGATGCTACTGGGAGGCAGCCAAAGAGAGGGCCGTGCTCATCCTCAACAAACATGTTGACCAGACGCTGGGCACAGTCAGTGGTCACACCTGTAATCCCCGCATTTTGGGAGGCTGAGGCAGGTGGATTATCTGAGGTCTGGAGCTTGAGACCAGCCTGGCCAAGATGGTGAAACCCCATCACTACTTTAAAAATACAAAAATTAGCCAGGCAAAGGGGTAGGCACCTATAATCCCAGCTACTCAGAAGGCTGAGGCCGGGAGAAATCGCTTGAACTCAGGAGGTGTAGGTTGCAGTGAGCTGAAGTCGCACCATCGCACAGAGCAAGACTTTGCCTCAAAAAAAAAAAAAAAAAAAAATTAGCCAGGAGTGGTGGCATGTGCCTGTAATCCCAGCTACTCAGGAGGCTGAGGCAGGGAGAATCGCTTGAACCCAGGGAGGTTGCAGTGAGCCGAGATGCGCCACTGTACTCCAGTCTGGGTGACAAGATCAAAGCTCCATCTAAAAAACAAACACAAAAAACATCTCTTTAACAAAACCTCTCCACGATAAAACTTTCTCACTGCTCAAATCCAATCACTGCTTCTCCACTGCCAGTGGCATAAAAAAAGAGGTCCACAATTCACCTCCTGTATGAAGCCTTCCCAAACCCATTCCCTTCCAGGCCATTTCTCCTCTCTCTTGCTTTAGTGTGTGGCTTGCTGTGATTTACTGGCCTCTACTGAACTTCCTCTTCCATGTCCTCCTAGAGCCAATACCTTGCCCACAAGGCTCACTACAAACATCTGTAGCAGGCTGCCTCAGCTGCCTAGGTTTTGTTTATTTTTCTTTCCCTCAATCGGTTTGTTAGCAGTTTTAAGACAAGGATTAACCTCATCGCCCGTGCTCTCTCTCAGCCCAGTGTAGGGACAGGAACACTGTAGGTGTGCAAAAGAATGTGATTAAGAGTTCAACAGTTAAGAGCGTGCAGGCAGGAAGCTGTAGCTGCAAGTGAGAGAAATGCTGAGCACATCCACCCCCAGCACAAGTGTTTGCATCACATACCAGGAAAGGGGGCCTTGGGGGAGGCCAGCCAGGGCTGCTGGTGGCAGTGGTTAAGGGAACAACGGGGAAGCAGATGGCAGGCGTTCTGGAGGTTCTGGTTGCGATTGGCAAGTATTGGTACTTCTCTGAGCCTGTTTTCTCAGCTAGAGAAGGGGTAAGGAGCCCTGCCCTACCTCGTCTCACAAAATGAAGACACAATCTGATTTTTTAAAATTTCAGGCCGGGCACGCCTGTAATCTCAGCACTTTGGGAAGCCAGGGCAGGTGGATCACTCACTTAACCCTAGGAGTTCCAGACCAGCCTGGGCAACATGACGGAACCCAGTCTCTCCCCAAAAATAAAAAACTTAGCTAGGCATGGTGGCGCCCGCCTGAGGCAGGAGGATCGCTTGAGCCCGGGAGGTCGAGGCTGCAGTGAGCCGAGATCACACCACTACACTCCAGCCTGGGTGGGTGATGCCGAGACCTTGTCTCAAAAAAAAAAAAAAAAAAAAAAAAGAAAAGAAAGAATTTCAAAGTTGCCAGGGACCTAGGGACTTGACCTAACTCCATCATTTGTGGGATCAGGAAAGAGCTCTCCAGACGTGAAAACTCCTCCAATCCAAGTGCACAGAGCAAATCAGGCTGTGAGTAACCTGCAGGGCAGTTCCTGAGAGTCAGGGCTTCCGACAATGACGCACTTTGTAAACTAGTAAAACCTGGAGAAATAAGGAGCTGAGCCCAGGCCCACCTCCTGAATGAGCGGCCTTGGGCAAATCACTGCCTCTGGGAACCTCGAGCTCCCCCGTCGGAAATAAAGTGGAGGATCCTACGGGAGGCGGAGTGCGAGCGCCAGGAACAAGGAAAGCCCCCGTCTTACACGCCGCGGCTTCCTGCAGAGCTGAGCCACGTCCAGTACGATGGGGACAACTTGGGCTCCCGATCCTGACAGACTTGGGGTCGAACCCTGAGGGACCTCGCGAAAGGCGCTTTAATCAGTCTCTCCATCTGCAAAATGGGCCCGAGAGGAAGACTGAGGGGGCTCGCGGGCCCGGGCTGGGGCTGGGGCTGGAGCCGGGGCCGGGGCTGGGGGCGGGCCCGGGGGCGGGCCCGGGGGCGGGTCGAGCCGGCCGAGCCCCCGCGCGAGGGGGAGGGGCGGCGCGCGACGCGTCGCGCACCGCCCGCCGCCGTCTCCTTCAGCCGTCACTCGCGGAGCCCGCGCCGCCTTTGCGCGCGCGACCATTACATAAGCGTCCCTCGCGGCGGCGCCGGCGCACGTCCACTCTCTCCGACCCGCCGCGGGCAGAGGACCGTGCGGAGCGCGGCGGACACTCACCTCCTCACTGCCGCCAGTCCCTGCCTCCGCCTCTACCGCCGCTGCCTCCACTGACACAGAACAGCTGCGGTCTCCGTGCAACCGAACTTGCTGCAGCCCCGGCCCCGCCTTGCGGACTTTCTATTGGCCCAGGCAGCCCAACCCCTCCCGTTATTGGGCAGTGTTCTCCGTCTCTCCTCGCCCCTTGCCTCTGGACTCCTCCCTGCGCCCGCCTGTCCGTCGCGTTTAAGCCTTGGCGCCCCACGTCATCCCCGCCCCTCCGTACCCGGCGAGCGTCTGGATTGGTGGCGAGGCTGAGAGAGCCCGCCCCTGGCACACCACCGCCTACTCCCTTGTCTCCGGAGCCTCACGTGGGCCGCAGGACCCAGACCAAGGCCCGCAATAGGCGGAAGTGGCCGGGCTGCGGCTCGCAGTTATTGGCTGTCGGCGGAGGTGGGGACGTTCGATTCATTCAGCCGAATAGCACGTGTCTCCCGAAGCTGCAAGCATAACAAGTCGCACTGGGGCTCTGGCGTCCCGGCTAGATGCAGATACGCTCTGGCGAAAGAAGAGGTCGGAGGAAAAGCTAACGTTAGCGAAGGGCGGGAGGAAGGAGAAAGCGCTTGTGCCGCACGGGTTACATGACTGTGTCATTTAGCAGCTCCGTGGGTGATGATGGTCTGGAGTCTGTCTGTGTGACCTTGGGCAAACAACTTAACCTCTGAGTCTCGGTTTTCTAATCCGCAAAGAGAAGCTGCTCAGGACCTAGAGGGTTTGGAAGGCTTGTTAAAGACACATAAGGAAAGCTTTCACAAGTGGAACGAGTGATTCAGGCCTAAGTCTCTATCATCGAGGCTTATTAATCCAGTTTGAAGGCGTGCCCGGGAAAAAACACGAACCACAGATACATCTGTGGTTGTTTTTCCGAAGCGGTTTTCGGGAGGTTTAGTATTATACATTTCCTTAAAAGGGGAGTGGGGGAAGGCTTGTAGGAAGAAAGGCAAGTAGGCTATTAGGGACAGTAGTTACATTCCTTTTTTTTTTCTTTTTTGAGTCAATTCTCCTTAATAACAGTAGTTACATTCCTATGGGACTTTAGTTACCTCCAGATAAATCTACACAAAATAAGTTAAATGTCTCAAGAGAAAGACCAAAGAAGCGTCAGTTATGCAGCTGTACCTGGGTAGGTGGAGTCTTTGTTCTGCACCTGGGAAGATAAGCTTGTAATGACATTATTATTGTGGGATTTTTAGGAGCTAGACTTAGATTGTAGACCTAAAACTACAATTGGCCTGTCCTTGTTTATGGGAGGCCAGCAAGAATATACTTGTGATTGATCTGTGGGGGCAGCACTTCCCAGAGGCCTGAGGCTTTTTACCTTTCCCTGTGCATCTGGATGATGCCTAGTGCTAGTAACAGCTATTCTTTTGGAAGAGGGTGTTGGAATGACTCAGCTTCAGGGCTTAATCTTCACTTTTGCATAAATTGGGGCGGGGGTGGGGTCCTAAGATTTTTCCTTTTTTTTTTAATTTTTTTTTTTTTTTTTTTTTTTTTTTTTT
>NW_022436954.1:4114394-4138152 GCF_009761245.1 Sapajus apella | reverse complement strand
TTGAGACGGAGTTTCACTCTTGTTACCCAGGCTGGAGTGCAATGGCCCGATCTCGGCTCACCGCAACCTCCGCCTCCTGGGTTCAGGCAATTCTCCTGCCTCAGCCTCCTGAGTAGCTGGGATTACAGGCACGCACCACCATGCCCAGCTAATTTTTTGTATTTTTAGTAGAGACGGGGTTTCACCATGTTGACCAGTATGGTCTCGATCTCTTGACCTCGTGATCCACCCGCCTCGGCCTCCCAAAGTGCTGGGATTACAGGCTTGAGCCACTGCGCCCAGCCCTTTTTTTAATTTTGAGACGGAGTCTCACTCTGTCACCCAGGCTGGAGTGCAATGGTGCAATCTCAGCTCACTGCAACCTCTGCCTCCCGGGTTCAAGCAAATCTCCTGCCTCAGCCTCCAGAGTAGCTGGGACTACAGGCGCCTGACACCACACCCGGCTAATTTTTGTTTTTTTTTTTTTTTTGAGACGGAGTTTCACTCATGTTACCCAGGCTGGAGTGCAATGGCGCAATCTCGGCTCACCGCAACCTCCGCCTCCTGGGTTCAGGCAATTCTCCTGCCTCAGCCTCCTGAGTAGCTGGGATTACAAGCACACACCACCCTGCCCAGCTAATTTTTTGTATTTTTAGTAGAGATGGGGTTTCACCATGTTGACCAGGATGGTCTCGATCTCTTGACCTTGTGATCCACCCGCCTCGGCCTCCCAAAGTGCTAGGATTACAGGCTTGAGCAATTTTTGTATTTTTAATAGAAACAGGGTTTCACTGTGTTGGCCAGGCTGATCTCGAACTGCTGCTTGTGATCTGCCTGACTTGGCCTCCCAAAGTGCTGGGCTTACAGGCATGAGCTACCTTGCCCAACCGAGATTTTTACTTTTTTTTTTTTTTTTAAATAGAGTCTTGTTCTGTCGCCAGGTGCCAGGCTGGAGTGCAGTGGCACAATCTTGGCTCACTGCAACCTCTGCTTCCCGGGTTCAAGCAATTCTCCTGCCTCAGCCTCCCGAGTAGCTGGGACTACAGGCGTGCGCCACCACGCCCAGCTGATTTTTTTGTATTTTTAGTAGAGACGGTTTCACCATGTTGGCCAGGTTGGTCTCTGCCTCTTGACCTCGTGATCCGCCCGCCTTGGCCTCCCAAAGTGCTGGGATTACAGGCATGAGCCACCATGCCCGGCCAGAGATTTTTACTTTGATTTACATCTTCGTGAACTGGGATCTGTGCCAACCAAGGGATAAGGAAGTGACCAAACAAACCAAAATCCTACCTACCAAGGAAAGCAGGCAGATTAATATATGGTACATCAAATGGTAATCAGGGCAAGAAGAAAAAAAAAAAAAGCCTGCTTCCAGACGGGATAATCAAAGACTATGAGAATATCTCACTAATTGTTTATTGAGCATGGAGAGATACGACTCTTCTCTCAGACTCCTGTATAAGTACTTTCTCACTCCACCTTCCCTGTCCTTCCTTCCACCTGTCCTGAAGAACCCCAACCTTGGGTTGGATCCAACACAGCTATTTTAGTAGCATATCGAGGATTGAGATCCCATTTCACCTTTGGGAGGCTGGGTCAGGAGGAATACATGAGTCCAGGAGTTCGAGACCAGCCTTGGCAACACAGTAAGACCTCATGTCAATCTTTTAAAAATTACAAAATGGGCTGGGCACAGTGGGTCACACCTGTAATCCCAGCACTTAAGAGGCTGAGGTGTGCGGATCACCTGAGATCAGGGGTTTGAGACCAGCCTGATGAACATGGTGAAACCCTGTCTCTACTAAAAATACAAAAATTAGCTTTGAGTGGTGGTGTAACCCATAGTCCCAGCTATTCAGGAGGCTGAGGCAGGAGAATCACTTGAAACCGGGAGGCAGAGGTTACAGTGAGCCAAGATCACACCACTACACTCCAGACTGGGCAAGAGAGTGAGACTCTGTCTCAATAACAATAATAATAAATTTAAAAATAAAAATTTAAAGTCTGGGTGTAATGGCTCACATCTGTAATTCCAGCACTTTGGGAGGTCGAGACAAGAGGACCACTTGAGCCAGAAGTTCGAGACCAGCCTCGGCAACATAACATAGCCTCATCTCTATAACAAATACAAAAATTAGCCATGCATGGTGGTGTGTACCTGCAGTCCCAGCTACTTGGGAGTCTAGAGCGGGAGGATCACCTGGGCCTAGGGAGGGTGCCAGGCTGCAGTGAGCTGTGATCACGCCACTGCACTCCAGCTTGAGCAACAGAGTGAGACCCTATATCTAAATAAATAAAAAAAATTTTACAAACAAAATATCCCAGTTCCCGAGATTCACACATTCACTCAATACACAGATACCTCTTGAGCAACCACTATGCGCTTGGTGCTGTACTGGGGACACAGTGGCGAACAAGACATAGCTCCTGCCATCATGTCATAGAGCTCATATTTTATTGGACATCCAAGTCCAAAGGCCTAACGTAAGCTAAAGATGTTTCTACCTGACAACTTTATGCAGGAAAGAGATAAAGCTGGGTGAACATGGGCAGGCCCCCTCCCTCTCTGGGCTGGATTGCCTCATAAAAGGGGTTGGACTTAGTAGACACTGAGTGTGTCATTTACAGGCATTCCCTTTTACTCTTGTAGTGCATGCCTACTGATATAGGAGATTTTTTTTTTGAGACAGAGTTTCAGTTTGTCACAGGCTGGAGTGCAGTGGCGTGATCTCAGCTCACTGCAACCTCCACCTCCCGGATTCAAGCGATTCCCTGCCTCAGCCTCCCAAGTAGCTGGGACTACAGGCACATGCCATGCCTGGCTAATTTTTGCAGTTTTTAGTAAAGATGGGGTTTCACCATGTTGGCCCGGGTGGTCTTGATCTCTTGACCTCGTGATCCGCCTGCCTGAGCCTCCCAAAGTGCTGGGATTACAGGCGTGAGCCACCGTGCCCAGCAAAACCTCCACTCCTAAACTCACTTCTTGTGTGTCCACTTTCTCAATTTCCGTGGCATAAGAGGACAAACCTCAGGTATTTACCCCAGACAAGAACACTGCTTCACTACCTTGTGAGTTCATCACTTCCTGTCTGTATCTAATTTCCCCTACTGTGGATGTGTAAGACATAGATCCCTGTGTCCCTCAGAAAAAGCAAGGCACTGCTCTAGGGCTGGCCATTCAGCCGGGGCTGTGGTGTGGCAGCTCAGTCCTGGTTGGTCCCTGTGAGCTCCAGGGTTTGGAGCAGACAGTGGGTGGCTCCACCCAGGTTCAGGTGACTCCCACATAAACACCACCAGATGGAGGCCTGAACAAAGAAACTAGTTGAATAGAATCAGAAAATGGACTGCTGGGAACAAAGGAAGTATGAGTTTAAAACAGTTAGCTCTTGGCCCGGGGCAGTGGCTCACGCCTATAATCCCAGCACTTTGGGAGGCTGAGGTGAGTGGATCACCTGAGGTCAGGAGTTCAAGACCAGCCTGGTCAATATGGGGAAACCCCATCTCTACGAAAAATACGAAAATTATCTGAGTGTGGTGGTGTGTGCCTGTAATCCCAGCTATTCAGGAGGCTAAGGCAGGTGAATGGCTTGAACCCAGGAGGTGGAAGTTGCTGGTGAGCTGAGATCGCACCACTGCACTCCAGCCTGGGGAACAGAGTGAGACTCTGTCTCCAAATAAATAAATTAAATAAAACAGCTCCAGCATGTAATTTATCTAGTTTAAAGTAGATTAGAAAACAAGGCACCTCTCCATCCAGGCTCTCTACTACCTGTAGGATGAGTTTCCCAGTAGGACAAAGCAGGAAAGGGTATTCTATTCCAGGCAACAGCCTGGGTGAGGAGGCTGATGTGGCTAGAAAAAGCATGTCTCGGCTGGGCACAGTGGCTCACACCTGTAATCCCAGCATTTTGGGAGGCTGAGGTGGACGGATTACCTGAGGTCAGGAGTTCAAGACCAGCCTGACCAACATGGTGAAACCCTGTCTCTTCTAAAAATATAAAAATAAAACTAGCTGGGTCATCCCAGCTACTAGGGAGGCTGAGGCAGGAGAATTGCTTGAACCTGGGAGCCGGAGGTTGCAGTGAGCCGAGATTGCCCATTGCACTCCAGCCTGGGCAACAAGAAAAAAGAAAAGCAAGAAAAAGCATTTCTCAGTGAGGGCTTCTGTACCATTAGCAACAGAATTTCCTAGGGACAAGGTGGGAAACACAGATTCCTGAGGCCCATCCCATGGCTCTTACACATATTAACCACCAACTCAGCAGTCTTAGAATCACCAGTAGAATGCCTGAGTCGCCTTTGCGTCTTAAATCCATCTCTGTGGACTGAGACTGAAACTGCCCCAATAGTCCCATAGGCAGTTTTTTGCTGTTGTGGTTGTTGTTGTTGTTTTTTAATAAACATAGAAATTGACCCTTCTGATCTTAAAGCGTGAAACTTAGGTTTCTTTTATCTGAGTTCCTTCCTCAGGAAAGGACCCTCAGGCCTCCCAAAAAAAGTATCAGAGAGGCTGGGCACGGTGGCTCACACCTGTAATCCCAGCACTTTGGGAGGCTGAGGCAGGCAGATCACTTGGGGTCAGGAGTTTCAGACTAGCCTGGCCGACATGGTGAAACTCCATCTCTCCAAAAAATACAAAAAATAGCTCAGCATGGTGGCACGTTCCTGTAATCCCAGGTACTCGGGAGGCTGAGACAGGAGAATTGCTTGAACCAGGACACGGGAGGTAGAGGTTGCAGTGAGCCAAGATCACACCACTGTATTCCAGCCTGGGCTACAGAGTGAGACTCCATCTCAAAAAGAAGAAAGTATCAGAGAACTGAAACTCACCAGATCAAGGCATCCAGACAGCAAGATGCCAGAACCCACATTCACCCTGATTGCTTTCTTACCCCTACCCAGTTCTTGTTTTCTTATACATTGTTATACTCCTTTCCTGCTATGTTAACTCTTAATTTTAATCACTCAGGGAGATGGATTTGAGACTGATCATCTATCTTCTTGGCTGTAGCACCCAATTAAAGCCTTCTTCCTTGGCAATAATAGTTGTCTCAGTGATTGGCTTTCTGCAGAGAGGGCAGCAGGACCTAGATAGAGCCCCTGGTGTTTCAGCAACAAGTGCTAGTTTTAGAAGTGCTCCAATCGGTTCTAATGGAGTCAGTGTGAAGTCCCACGGAGAGGCCTAGAGAAATACTATCTAGGCTTCCTGAATGGTCAGAATCTTCCAGGGCCCTTTAAAAACAAAACCAGACTTCTGGCCCCACACCTACCTCTGTGGATAATGATTCAGTAAATGTGGGGTGGGGCCTAGTAATCTTTTTATTTATTTATTTATTTTTTCTGAAAGCTCTCTTGAGATTCTTGAGATCTGGGGATCTTGGGAAACTTAGCTGAGCTCTTAGGAGGATGCAGCAGAAGCTGACGCCAGATAGAGGGCCTGTTGCTAATGGTACAGAAGCCCTCACTGAAAAATGCTTTTTCTTTCTTTCTTTTCTTTTCTTTTTTTTTTTTTTTTTTTTTGAGACAGTTTTTCGCTCTTGTTGCCTAGGCTGGAGTGCAATGGGCAATCTTGGCTCACTGCAACCTCCAGCTCCCAGTTTCAAGCAATTCCCCTGCCTCAGCCTCCCTAGTAGCTGAGATTATCCGGCCAGTTTTTATGTTTATTTATTTAGTACAGACAGGGTTTCACCATGTTGGTCAGGCTGGTCTTGAACTCCTGACCTCAGGTAATTTGCCCACCTCAGCCTCCCAAAATACACTGGAATTTAGGCTCCTTTCAAGCCAAAAACTGTACCGGAGTGGCCACAGGCAAGGGCGCAGGGCCACCTCGCACAGCTGCAGCCTCCACACTGCAGGCACTCCTGGCCAGTGCCTTGCCTGCTCAGTCCCACGCTGGTGGGAGAAATCTTTCTTTTGCCATCTCTGGAGGGGGATCAGGGACATCTGGGTTGTCCTTATGATATCCTCAGGGTAAAGCCAGGCTTCTGAATTCTAAACACTGAGGGGTGGGCTGTTTCTGGGCTCACAGTAACTGCTATGTTTTGAGAGATTGGCTCAATTTCCTCCCACCACCTCATCTTCCTTCCCGGTTTTTTTTTTAGTTTCGCTGTCACCCAGGCTGGAGTGCAGTGGTGGGATCTTGGCACGCTGCAGCCTCCCCCTCCTGGGTTCAAGTGATTCTCCTGCCTCAGCCTTCTGAGTAGCTGGGATTACAGGCACCCGCCACCACGCCCGGCTAATTTTTTTTTTGTATTTTTAGTAGGGACGGGGCTTCGCCATGTTGGCCAGGCTGGTCTTGAACTACTGACCTCAGGTGATCCACCCGCTTTGGCCTCCCAAAGTGCTGGGATTACAGGCATGAGCTACTGCGCCCGGCCAGGATCCGTAGCTTTGGCTGAGAGCCCCCATCCATCTGGATGCCTCCAGCCTTCTTGTTCCTAATTGCCCTGGCCTTGGCTACCATTCTGTCTGAACTTGCTGGCACACTGTTCTCCCTGCACCCCAGTGGAATGAGGTATCATCATTCCTCTATCTCCAGCGTGCCTTCCTGCCTCTGCTTGGGCTGTTTCCCTCTGCATGGGATTCCTTTTCTCAGTAGATTCACCTGATAAACTCTCCACCTGTCATACCTCTCTCTCTATCTCTTACTGTATCTCTCACTCTCTCTCTCTCACTCTCTCTCTCTCACTGTATCTCTCACTCTCTCTCTCTCGTTCTCTCTCAAGACTTAGCCCCGCCATTGCCTCCTTCAGGAAGCCCTCCAAGGTCACTCTCATGGTGTAAGGGGCCCTCCTAGGACTCCTGTAACACGCTGGGCATCATTTCTAGCCCAGCACCACACTGCTTTGAAATGCGGTGCTTTGCGGTCTGTCCCCTAACACTAGTCTGGGAACCTAGCTCATTGTTCATGGTGCTGCTGAAATGGCTCGGTATCCTCTCACCACCTCATCTTCCTTCTCCGCCCAGGGACACTGTCAAAGCTTCAGAAATTCCTCAGAATTTGCTCCTCTCGGTTCATGCCCCCACCTGACCTGTTCCAGATAATAATCTCTTGAACTTTTCCCTCCCCCATAAATGTGGTGTTTGCTGGACTCTGCGGACTCTGCGGACTCTGCTTGGCCTCTCGGGCAGTCCCATTCACTGACTATTAAACATTTACTACGTGCTAAACTCAACTCTTGTAGAGGTGTGAGGAGGGAATAAGGGACAGAAGAAAACTGGTTTTTTTTTTTTGAGACAGAGTCTCGCTCTGTCACCCAGGCTGGAGTGCATTGGCGTGATCTTGACTCACTGCAACCTCCACCTCCCAAGTTCAAGCAGTTTTCTGCCTCAGCCTCCTGAGTAGCTGGGATTATAGGCTCCTGCCACCATGCCTGGCTAATTTTTGTATTTTTAGTAGAGATGGGGCTTCACCATCTTGACCAGGCTGGGCTGGAACTCCTGACCTTGCAATCCACCGTGCCCAGCCAACTTTTAAAATTGTTATAGAAATGGGGACTCACTTTGTTGCCTAGGCTGATCTCAAACTCCTGTCCTCACGCAATCCTCCCCTGCCTTGGCCTCCCAAAGTGCTGGGATTACAGGTGTGAGCCACTGCACCTGGCCCACAAACAATTTTAAATTAAATATGAATATCTGCACAGTTCTCTTACTTCTGGTGGGCATCATATTTTCTTTTCTTTTTTTTTTTTTTTTTTGAGACGGAGTTTCGCTCTTGTTACCCAGGCTGGAGTGCAATGGCGCGATCTCGGCTCACCGCAACCTCCGCCTCCTAGGTTCAAGCAATTCTCCTGCCTCAGCCTCCTGAGTAGCTGGGATTACAGGCACGCGCCACCATGCCCAGCTGATTTTTTGTATTTTTAGTAGAGATGAGGTTTCACCATTTTGACCAGGATGGTCTCTATCTCTTGACCTCGTGATCCACCCGCCTCGGTCTCCCAAAGTGCTGGGATTACAGGCTTCAGCCACCGCGCCCGGCGGCATCATATTTTCTTTTTTTTTTTGAGACAGAGTTTCGCTTTTGTTGCGTAGGCTGGAGTGCAATGGCATGATCTCGGCTCACCACAACCTCCGCCTCCCGGGTTCAAGCAATTCTCCTGCCTCAGACTCCTGAGTAGCTGGGATTACAGGCATGTGCCACCACATCTGGCTAATTTTGTATTTTTAGTAGAGACAGAGTTTCTCCATGTTCATCAGGCAGGTCTTGAACTCCCAACCTCAGGTGATCTGCCCACCTCGGCCTCCCAAAGCGCTGGGATTATAGGCATGCCACCACGCCCAGCCCCAAATTCTGTTTCTTAGAAACATTTATTTTATTTTGAGACGGAGTGTTGCTCTATTGCCCAGACTCCAGGGAAAGGCAAGAACATAATACGAGTCTGCCTAAGGGTAGGATTTATGGATACAATAGGAATCTTAGAGGCATTCCTGGAGTAGGGGTTATCAAGAAACATTTAATATGAACTTAGGAACAGAAGCCAAGTCTGTGTCTCAGGCTGCGGCAAGACATGATGGTGGACCCCCACATTATAACCCCCCCACAAGACACAGGGCTTATATGCCATAGGGAAGGAAAGCATAAGACAATTGAAGTCGAGACCTCAGGGAAAGGCAAGAATGTGATATGAATCTGCCTAAGGGTAGGATTTGTGGTAACAGTAGATACAGTAGAAATCTTAGAGGCATTTCCAGAGTAGGGGTTAATAGGAAATCAACGTGGTGGATTAGCATCCAAGATGGACTTGCTCTGGCCTCCACATGTCATTTCTGCAGTTAGGTCCCCAAAGATCCTGGCTTCTGTCTTTCTCGCCATCTCTTGCTCTCACTTGCTTACTCTGATTAAAGCCAGCTGCCACATTGTAAGATGCTCACTGGAGAGGCCCAAGTAGCAACAATCAACAATCAAAAAACAGAGGCCCTCAGTCTCACAGTCCGAAAGGAATCCAATTATGCAAACAACCACGAGAGTGAGCTTGGAAGCAGACCCACCCCAGAAGGACCTGGAGAAGACCTGACTGCAGCCTCTGAGAGACTTGAGCCAGAGACCTGCTAAGCCATGCACCCATACCTGACCCACAGAAACTGAGATAATAAATGTGTGTTAAGTCTCTAAGTTTTGGAGTAATTTGTTAGGCAGCTGTAGACAACTAACAGTCTCCAATATTTAACACCAGTTAGTTTTTGTGTTGGGTCATGGGGACACAGAGATGAAGGTATTCTTCTAGCCTTCAGGGGGTACCTAGTCTGGTAAGGAAAGGCAGACGTGTGATTGGGCTACTGTGTGTGTTACTGGGTTTTATTGGACGGGCTGGAGAGGGGACTGCTATATTACACAGCCTGCAGGTGTCAGGGCAGGCTTTCTGGGGAGGCGTCACTCACAAAGCAGAGTTTTGAAAGGCGAGTAAGAGCTTGTCAGGTGCTATAGCTTGAATGTCTGCTCCAAAACTCATGTCAAACTATAATTGCCATTATGACGGTATCAAGAGGTGGGACCATGAAGAGGTGATTACATGACTGGATTGCTGCAATTATCAGGAATTAGATTCCTGATAAAAGCACGTTCAACCCTCTCTTGCCCTTGCTCACTTTTACTTTCTCTTACCCTTCCACCGTCTGCATGGGATGACCTAGCACGAAGGCCCTCATTGGAGGCTAACGCCATGCTCTTGGACTTCCCAGCCTCCAGAACCATGAATCAAATGAACTATTGTTTGGAAATTAACTAGTCTCTGTTACAGCAAAACAAATCAGACTAAGATACCAGGTGAAGAAGGCGGAGAAGCAGTGAGGAGGGAAGGAGGAGAACACATATTTTCTCCCCATCTCCTCTATGGGTTTGGGAAATTGTTTTAAGACCACGCTTGGAAAGAGGGCACTCCACAGTTATGTGTTTGATGCAAGAGCGAGTGATTCATCCCACCTCATCTCAAAGGTCTGTGAGTCAGCAAGCTCTTCCTGGGCTCAGACCTTTGTGAGAGCGGGGATTTGAGTTGACTATGTGTGCTGAAGTGAGGGCGTTGAACATTGTGTAATGGTTATGTTGCTTTTAACCAGGGTCAGGATTGACCTTTGGAGTGTTGTCAGGGTTGAAATAAAAAGGCCTGGGTACAAATCAGAGTCAGTGTTTGGAAAAGGCTGGGGCAGAGGGTCAGGGCTCGTTTTTTCCATTCTCTTCACACTGGCCCTGTCTTAGCTCCTCTGGGAGCGGAGCCTGGCAGACTTTAGCAACCCTTCACCCAAGGAAGTTTCAGAAACTCTGAGCAGAAGGAATGAGGGCAAGGCCAGGCCCCAGGGGGCAAGGCTAATGTGAGCCAAGAGCTGCAGCCAGCCCTTCCCTGACCCTGGATAGGGGTGCTCTCTGCACCATCCTAAACATGGAGGAGGCAGGATAGCGGGCTTCCAGTCCTGCCTCTGTTGCTGAGTCTGGGGAAGGAGAGCTGGGTGATTGAAGCGTGGGTTTTGAAGCCCGGCTGTCCAGGGCAGCTGACCAGCCAGCTCTGCCACATAGTGGGCATGCTCTCTAGCCAGGTGCTTAGTCTCCCTGAGCCTCAGTTTTCTGATCTATAAAATTAGATAACAATCCCCATGCCATAGGACTATCATGAGGTTTAAATTAAATCTGTGCAGGGATGGACTCAAAACAGGTGGCTAAAATAAACGGAGCTGGACCTGGTGGCTTGTGCCTGTAATTCCAGCTATTCAGGAGGCTGAGACAGGAGGATCACTTGAGACCAGGAGTTTGTGACCAGCTTAAGCAACATAGAGAAACCTTATCTCTAAAATAAAGAAATAAATAATAAAAATAAAACAAAAAAGAGCATAGAGTAGATGTTATGAGGTCCCTTCAGCACTCAGATTCTACCATTCTGAGCCTGGGCGTGGTGGCTCACACCTGTAATCCCAGCATTTTGGGAGGCCGAGATGGACAGATTGCTTTAGCTCAGAAGTTTGAAACCGGCCTGGGTAACACGATGAAACTCCGTCTCTACAAAAAAATACAAAAATTAGCCAGGCATGGTGGCACATACATGTAGTCCGAGCTACTCAGGAGGCTGAGGTGGGAGGATTACTTGAGCCTGGGAGGTCAAGGCTGCAGTGAGCTGAGATGGTGCTACTGCACTCCAGCCCGACAACAGAGTGAGACCTTGTCTCAAAAAACCAAACAAGCATTCTGAGGAATCTGCTGGCCCAGCCCCAGACCTCTTTCTCTTCCTCCTGTCTTGGGGAAAATAGTTGCTGCTACTAGTCTCACCTTTAGAAGCATCCACACTCATTATTTCATTTTATTTTTGAAACAGCCCATTTTGCAGGCCAGGTACACTGCCTCACTCCTGTAATCCCAGTACCTTGGGAGGCCGAGGCGGGTGGATCACGAGGCTGGGAGTGCCAGACCAGCCTGGCCAACATAGTGAAACCCCATCTCTACTAAAAATACAAAAATTAGCTGGGCGTGGTGGCATGCACCTATAATCCCAGCTACTTGGGAGGTGGAGGCAGGAGAATTGCTTGAACCCAGGAGGCAGAGGTTGCAGCGAGCTAAGATCATGCCACTGCACTCCAGCCTGGGTGACAGGGCAAAATTCCATCTCAAAAAAATAAAATAAAAAAACGGCCGGGCACAGTGGCTCATGCCTATAATCCCAGCACTTTGGGAGGCCAAGGTGTTTGGATCACCTGAGGTCGGGAGTTTGAGACCAGCCTGGCCAACATGGTGAAACCCCATCTTCTATTAAAATAACAAAAAAAAAAAAAAAAAAATTGGGCATTGTGGCATGTGCCTGTAATCCCAGCTACCTGGGAGGCTGAGGCAGGAGAATCACTTGAACCCAGGAGGCAGAGGTTGCAGTGAGTTGAGATTGCACCATTGCACTCCAGCCTGGGTGACAGAGCAAAACTCCGTCTCAAATAAATAAAAATTTAAAAAGAGCCAAGTGCAGTGGCTCACGTCTGTAATCCCAGCACCTTGGGAGAACGAGGCGGGCAGATCACTTGAGGTTGGGAGTTAAAGACCAGCCTGACCAACATGGTGAAACCCCATCTCTACTAAAAATACAAAATTAGCTGTGCATGGTGGCGCATGCCTATACTCCCAGCTACTTGGGAGGCTGAGGCAGGAGAATCACTTGGACCTGAGAGGTAGAGGTTGCAGTGAGCCAAGATCGCACCGTTGCAGTCCAGCCTGGGCAACAAGAGTGAAACTCTGTCTCAAAAAATAATAATAAAAGAAAAGAAAAAGAGAAAAAAAGAAACAACCCATGTTACAGATGAGACTGGCCAAGAGGGGAAAGTATTTGCCCATGGCAGTGAATTCCACTGATACGGTTTGGATTTGTGTCCCCACCAAACTTTATGTGGAATTATAGTCCCCAGCGTTGGAGGTGGTTGGATCATGGGGTTGGATGCTCATAAATGGTTTAGCCCCATCCCCTTGGTGCTGTTTTCATAATAGTGAGTGAGTTCTTGTTGTTTAAAAGTGTGTAGGCCGGGCATGGTGGCTCACACCTGTAATATCAGCACTATGGGGGACCGAGGTGGGCAGATCACTTGAGGCCAGGAGTTCAAGACCAGCCTGGGGAACATAGCAATACCCTGTCTCTACCAAAAATACAAAAAATTACCTGGGTGTGGCGGTGGGCACCCGTAGTTCCAGCTACTCGGGAGGCTGAGGCATGAAAGTTACTTGAACCTGGGAGGTGGAGGTTGCAGTGAGCCGAGATCACACCACTGCACTCCAGCCTGGGTGACAGAGTGAGACTCTGTCTCAAAAAAAGAAAAGAAAAGAAAAGAAAAAAGTGTCCAGTACCTTCCGCTGCGTTCTCTCTTGCTCCTGCTCCCATCATGCAAGATACCTCACTTCCAGTCGCCTTCAACTGTGGCTGGAAGCTTCCTGAGGCCTCCCCAGCAGCAGAAGCCGCTATGCTTCCTGTACAGCCTGCAGGACCATAAGCCAATTACACTTCTTGTCTTTATAAATTACCCAGTCTCAGGTATTTCTTATTTTCATTATTATTATTATTATTTTTGAGACAGAGTCTTGCTCTGTTGCCCAGGCTGGAGTGCAGTGGGACAATCTCAGCTCACTGCAACCTCTGCTCCCTGGGTTCAAGCAATTCTCCTGTCTTAGCCTCCAGCATAGCTGAGATTACAGGCACCCGCCACCATGCCTGGCTAATTTTTTTTGTTCTGAGATGGAATCTTGCTCTATCACTCAGGCGGGATTGCAGTGGTGTGATCTCGGCTCACTGCAACCTCTACCTCCTGGGTTCAAACAATTCTCCTTCCTGCCTCAGCCTCCCAGGTAGGTGGGATAACAGGCACATGCCAACATGCCTGGCTAATTTTTGTATTTTTTCAGTAGAGACAGTGTTTCACCATGTTGGCCAGGCTGGTCTCGAATTCCTGACCTTATGATCCGCCTGCCTCAGCCTCCCAAAGTGCTGGGATTACAGGTGTGAGCCACCGCACCCGGCCTCAGGTATTTCTTTATAGCCACAGGAGACTGGACTAACACAACCACCAACTCACTTTGTTTGAGGACTTGCTGTGTGCCAAGCCCGTGGATCACATGTAATACGCACGGCAATTACTCACCTTACTTGTCCCTGTTACAGATGAAGGAGAAAGATGTGCCCAAGGTCACATCATTGCAAGGAATGAAGCCACGATTTACCCAGAGGAAGTTGGTCCTCAGATCTTGAGTGCTCAAGCATTGTGCTGTACTGCTGTGAAGTTAGGGGCAGCGCTGGGCCTGGAAAAAATCCAGGCCTCCTAGCCTGGAGCCATCCTGTTTCTTTCTTTTTTTTTTTTTTTTTTTTCGGAGACAGAGTCTTGGATTGTCTCACAGGCTGAAGTGCAGTGGTGGGATCTCGGCTCACTGCAATCTCCACCTCCTGGGTTCAAGCAATTCTCCTGCCTCAGCCTCCTGAGTAGCTGGGACTGCAGGCTTGTGCCACCACACGCAGCTAATTGTATTTTTAGTAGAGACGGGGTTTCACCATGTTGGCCAGAACGGTCTCAATCTCCTCACCTCGTGATCCACCCGCCTCAGCCTCCCAAAGTGCTGGGATTACAGGCGTGAGCCACCGTGCCTGGCCTTTTTTTTTGAGATGGAGTCTCACTCTGTCACCCAGGCTGGTATGCAATGGTCTGATCTCAGCTCACTGCAACCACTGCCTCCTGGGTTCATTTGATTCTCCTGCTTCAGCCTCCCAAGTAGCTGGGACTACAGGCGCATGACACCACGTCCAGCTGATTTTTGTATTTTTAGTAGAGACAGGGTTTCACCATGTTGGCCAGGATGGTCTCGAACTCTTGACCTCATGATCCATCCACCTCGGCCTCCCAAAGTGCTGGGATTACAGGCACGAGCCATTGCCTGGCCGGCCTTCACTCCCTGACTCAGAAGGTGGGGTGGCAGTGGTGAGGTGACTCAGGGATGCTTGGCCCTGTGGCCTGCCCTTTGATTTATGAAAGCCACCTCAGCAGCACCAACCTTTGTCCCCAGCTGATCTCTTGTCAGATGGGTGGAGGCACTGGGGTGCTTCAGAGAGCTAGTGTCTTGCTGAGGGTGGGAGCATCCTGTACTTGCAGCCTCTGGAGCTATGGGACCAGGGCTGCGAAGCCAGTCCTTTCGAGGGCCCCGACCCTCCTATGGAAAGCTGCAGGAACCCTGGGGGAGGCCCCTGGAGGGCCAATTCCGCCGGGCACTGAGCCTCAGAGAGGGGCGTGAGAAGTCCAGGTCCCAGGGCCTCGACAGAGGCACAGAAGGGCCAGATGCCGCTGATCAGGAGCAGCTGCCAGGTAGCCTGGGGGATACAGAGCAGCTGATCCAAGCCCCGCAAAGAGGCAGCCGGCGGTGGCTGAGGTGGTACCAACAGGTATGGCTGCCGGCTGAAGGGTGGAGGGCGCCACGGCAGGTGGGTGGGGATTTCAGGGCAGCAAAGGTTCAGAGGGAGAGCCATCTGGGGCTGTGTACTTAGATGACAACCGAGTGGCCTGGAGATGAGGGTGCAGAGAGAGAGGCCCCAGAGCCATATTTCAGAGGGCCCTGAAGGCATTTGGGATTTATCCCATAGGTGCCGGGGAGCCACTGAAGGTTTTAGAGGAGGAGGGTGATATGGTAAGAGCTGTTTTTAGCTGATTAATCTGACAGTATGTTGGACAGGGGAATGGAGCAGGAGGCAAGGAGGTCAGTCAGTACAACTTCCCGGGAAGTACACTGTGTGACCCTCTCACCCCAGGGAAAAGGGGACATCCAGACCCCTTTGTGAGGAGCTGCCGGCTTCTGGTCCCTGCCTCCTTCCTCTAAGAGAAAGGGTCATGAATGAGCGGTGTTTCTCTCCCTGGGGTCTACCCCCACCTCGTGGCTGTGGGTGGAACAACAGCCAAGCCCACCACTCAGCCCGTGGGACCTCCCCCACCTCTGTCTTCCAGCAGGTAAGGAGAAGGTGGGAAAGCTTTGTCACCATCTTCCCCAGCGTGACTCTGAGTCAGCCGGCCTCCCCATAGCCCACACTGGGCACCATCAGCTAAAGATGCTGGAAGCCATGGTGGCCCCCCTGCTATGCCCGGACCAGCCTGCCGTGTCTGCTGACCTACCTACCTCTTCACAGCTCTCTGAACTATGGCTGGGTGGCCCAACGAGGCTTCTGCCACCAGCTCACTGGAGTCCCATGTGGCTGCCCTCTTAGCTGTGGCCCTCCCACCCCAGCAGCTAGCTCTCTTTGAAGACCCCAGCAGGGCCAAAAAGAAGGGGGTTCAGCTCTCTGCCCTCTGGGCTTGGGTAAGGGCCTTGGACTATGATTCTATGAAGGTTTAGAAGGAGCCTGCCCAGAATGGAGGCTGTGCCCCACAAGAGACCAGCTGTCAACTTCCAGGATGGAGCTTGGTGAAGCCAGACCCATGGCTGAGAGGCTCACAGACGCTGCCTGGTCACTGAGCCATGACCCAACTGTGCTTCTGTCAGCTGCTGATGGGGGGCCAGGGTGCAGGTCTCCCTCCCAGATGGTGAGCCCCCTGGGGCAAGGACCACAGCTGGGCGGCCCTGAGGACTGGGTACCCTGTGCTGAAAATCTTTGAACCTCCTGGTGTTCTGATGAAGGAGGCAGGGGAAGCCTTCCCTCCCTATGTGACAGAGGGGGAAACTGAGGCCAAAGATTCTTGCTTTTGGCATCTCTGGCCCCACCCTGCCCCATCCCCTGTCCAGCACTGGAATTGAACACAGTAATAAAGATGCTGAGAAGAAGCCGACGATTGCCCAGTGGTTAACTGGCTGGCTCAGACACCCCACCCCACCCCTGCCGACTCCTGTGAGGCAGGCTAAGCCCAGAGCATCCCAGAATGGTTGGGCAGAGGCACCAGAGACTGGGACATGGTGGGTTCCCCAGCAGGCTGGGCCTTTCCTGCCACTTCTCTGGACCTTTCTCCCTAGAGGGATTGCACCCACCCTGTGCTGACCTCGAGGCCAGCTTCAGAGGATCTGGCTCTCAGTGTCCTGCCTCTGTACTCACCCCACTGGGGCGAGGCTCCTTCTGAAGCTCAGAGAGGCCAAGGGGCTTGCTTCAGGGCTACACAGAAGGGGAGTGTCTGACCCCAAAAAGCCTGAGCTCTTCAAGAGACACTGGTGTTTCTTTCAGGGCCCCTGGGGCTCTGCAGGCTCAAGCAGGCCCAAGGTCAAAGGCGAGAGAGCAGCTAAGCACCCTGGTCCACAATCTGTTCTGGGGGGGCGTTGTCCAGCAGACAGATACCAGACCCCATCAGGGCCATTCAGAAACAAGGGGGCCGCTGGGAAAATTTTGTTCCAGGGAGCCTAGGGTGCCCAGCTGGGAAACTGGACAGTGGGAGCCCACCAGAAGCCTTGAGTCCGGCCAGGCTTACGCTTCAGATGCCCTGCTCAGCCTCTTCTGCAGCAGTCCCTCAGGTGCCCCTGGGGAACCCTAGGACTCCAGGGAACAGAATTGAAATTCATAGCTCTGACCCACCTCTCAATGTCTGGAGGAGGAAAATGGGGCCCAGAATGGGACAGGACTTCTCACCCTCCAGGACGCTACCCTCCAACCTCCCAGCCTCTTCATCTTCAGAGAATCTCTAGCCCAGCTCCCGGCCATTCCACTCGTCACACTCTGAGCAGTTTGTCAGAGTTATGTGCTTTTTTCTTTCTTTCTCTTTGTTTTTTTTTTTTTTTTCTTTTTTAAGATGGAATCTCGCTCTGTCACCCAGACGAGTGCAGTGGCGTGATCCTGGCTCACTGCAATCTCCACCTCCCCAGTTCAAGCAATTCTCCTGCCTTAGCCTGGGTTCTCCTGCCTCAGTCTACCTGAGTTGGGACTACGGCCAGGTGCATGCTACCACTCCTGGTTAATTTTTGTATTTTTAGTAGAGATGGAGTTTCACCATGTTGGCCAAGCTGGTCTCAAACTCCTGACCTCAAGTGATCCACCCTCCTTGACCTCCCGAAGTGCTGGGATTATAGATGTGACCCACAGCACCTGGCCTTTTTTCTTCCATTGCACTGAAAGCTCCATGGAGACCTGATCTGTTCCTACCAGGACCCCAGTGCCTAGCTCTGGGCCTGGCACATAGTAGGTGTTAAATGAATTATCATTCAGTGAATGAGGGACTGGCCTGAGGTCACCCAATGAGTTGATGGCTGAGCTGAGCCTGCAGCTTATGGGTCTAGGGGTTCCTGCTCAGACAGAGGAATGCTAGCCTTGTCAGCAGCCCCATCAACAGGGACCACACCTCTGGGGTCCTTGGCCGAGGCCTCCCCCAAAACATTCACATACTCTGGTAGGTTGCTTCCAAAGATGTCCATACCATCTCTCCCACCACAGATGCCCTTTTGCATTGTCTGTCACACCTCTTATAAAGGGTGGAGTCTATGGGGTCCCAAGGTAGGGGGATCTCTGGAGCCCAGGAGTTTGGTGATGTACTGAGCTGTAATTGTGCCACTACACTACAGCCTGAATGAGATAGCAAGATCCCATCTCTTAAAAAAAAAAAAAAAGTGGGGTATATTTTCCCTTTCCTTGACTGTAGATGGGCCGTGTGACCTGCTTTGGCCAATAGAATGCATTGGAAACAAGTGTTCTGGTGGTGTACTGGATTGAGCGTAGAAAGTTAGCACCAAGACAAAAGTATGCCAGATTGTAGGGTCATTTATTATGCCGGCGACCACAGAGGACTCACGTCTCTCCAACCTGTGGCGTCAAAAGGAGGTTGCCAAGACTTTTTATACCCGAAAAACCACCTTGGGAGTGGGGGTGAGGAGCGGGAATGGGGATGAAAAGATTTCAGACATTCCAAGGGCCAGGGGATTCTGTAATTCACCTCCTGGGCAGAGACAAGCGTGGGGGATTCTGGACATTCCAAGGGCCAGGGGACTTTTGTCATTCTGTTTGTTACTTCAGTGGTTTACAGAAGTCAAGATAAGCATTTGTTTACACACAGATCTTAGTTATCCTGGGCTGCTTATTTTAGTTATTACTGGTAAGCAAAGGCTAGCAATTCTGGCACAATCACACTGGGACTTCTCTGCCTAGGCCTCAATAGGCCTTGCAGCTTCTGTTTCCACTGTCCTCTGTTTCTACCTCCAAAGCCAGCTGTCATGTAAAGAACTCTGGGCCACCCTGGTAGAAAGGTGATGTGGAGATCAGAGGGCACATGGAAGAGAACTAAGGTACCCCAGCCAACAGCCAGAACCAACTGCCTATTGTGTGAGTGAGCCCCCAGCCCAGCTCCTAGCTGACTGCAGCCTGAGTCAGTCACCCTAGCTGACACCACCTGGAGCAGAAGAACCACCCAACTGAGCCCAGCCAATCCATGGAATTGAGATCTAAGAAACCCTTTTGCTTTACACCTCTAGATTTAGGATGTGTTAGATTCCTAGGACTGCCATAACAAACTATCACAAACTGGGAGGCTTAAAACAAGAGAAATTTGTTCTCTAATAGTTCTGGAGTCCACAAGTCTGAAATCAAGTTGTTGGCAGTGCTGCACTACTTCTGAAGGCTCTAGGAAAGAATTCTTTCTGCCTCTTCCTAGCTTCCCATGGTTGCTGGCAGTCCTTGGTACTCCTTGGCTTTTGGATGCATCATTCTAATCATTCCAATCTATGCCTCCATCATTACATGGTGTTCTCCCTATGTGTCTGTGACCAAATTTCCCTTGTTTTTTTGTTTTTTTGGGGTTTTTTTTGTTGTTGTTGCTGTTGTTGTTTACAGAGAGCGTCTTTCTTTGTTGCCCAGACTTGATTGCAGTAGCATGGCCATAGCTCAAGTGTAACTTTGAATTCCTGGGCTCAAGGGATCCTCCCACCTCAGCCTCCTGAGTAGTTAGGACTGTGGAGGGGATGGAGGGGCGTGTGCCACTGTTGTACTGGATCGAGGGTAGAAAGTTAGCACCAAGACAAAAGTATGCCAGATTCTGGATGCAAATGCTGCACCCTGAGGCAGTGTGGCCTGCCTCAAATCTGGGAGGGGCTGACTGCCGGCAGAGAAAGGAAAAAAAAAAACGCTCTTAGTGTCAGTTTAAAACTGAACTTGAAGGCCGGGCGCGGTGGCTCACGCCTATAATCCCTGCACTTTGGGAGGCCGAGACGGGTGGATCACGAGGTCAAGAGATCGAGACCATCCTGGTCAACATGGTGAAACCCCGTCTCTACTAAAAATACAAAAATTAGCTGGGCATGGTGGCGCACGCCTGTAGTCCCAGCTACTCAGGAGGCTGAGGCAGGAGAATTGCTTGAACCCAGGAAGCGGAGGTTGTGGTGAGCCGAGATTGCACCATTGCACTCCAGCCTGGGTAACAAGAGTGAAACTCCGCCTCAAAAAAAAAAAAAAAACTGAACTTGGAGAGAGATCCAGATGGCTGATCACTAGCAGCTTGGGATTGTAGCTCCCACTGAAAGCGCAGAGAACGAGAGGACGCCACACTTTCAGATCAATTTTTGTTGCTCACGCACCAGGAGATTCCCAGCAGAGGAGCCCCACATGTCACCAGCGCGACTCTTGAGGCCGGTGAGGCGGTTTTGCCGCTGCCTTGGAGCGGTGGTTCTTGGTGCAGTCAGAAAAGCACCATCAATCTTAAAGCCGCTGTTTTGGCCGGCGCAGTGGGCTTCTCAGATTCTAGCTCCGGGAATCAACAAGTTGGACGTCCATTCAGAAACCCAACTATAAAGACGGTAATTATAAAGACCACAGATGGATAAATCTATAAAGAAGGGAAGAAAACAGCCTAAAAAGGCTGAGAATACCCAAACTCAGAACGCCTCTCCCTCTACAGGGGATCACAGTTCCTCATCAGCAATAGAACAAGGCCTGATGGAGAAAGACTGTGTTCCATTAGCAGAAGCAGACTTTAAAAAGTGGATGATAAGAAACTTCTGGGAATTAAAAGAACTTGTTCTAACCCAATGCAAAGAAACTAAGAACTTTGAAAAAAAGTTTTGACGAAATGTTAAAAATAACACACAATTTAGAGAGAAATATAAGTGAATTAATGGAGCTGAAAAATACAACACGAGAACTTCGCCAACTATGCACAAGTTTAACAGCCGGAATGATCAAGCAGAAGAAAAGATATTAGAGGTCGAAGACCAACTTCATGAAATAAAACAAAAAGACAAGATTAGAGAAAAAAGAATAAAAAAGAACGAGCAAAGTCTCCAAGAAATATGGGACTATGTGAAAAGACCTAATCTACGCTTGATAGGTGTACCTGAATGTGACGAAGAGAATCAATCCAAGCTGGAAAATACGCTTCAGGATATTATTCAGGAAAACTTTCCCAACCTAGCAAGGCAGGACAACATTCAACTCCAGGCAATACAGAGAACACCACAAAGATATTCCTTAAGAAGACCAACTTCAAGGCACATAATCGCCAGATTCACCAGGGTTGAAATGAGAGAGAAAATACTGAGGGCAGCCAGAGAGAAAGGTCAGGTTACCCACAAAGGGAAGCCCATCAGACTCACAGCAGATCTCTCAGCAGAAACCCTACTAGCTAGAAGAGAGTGGGGGCCAATATTCAACATCCTTAAAGAACGGAACTTTCAACCCAGAATTTTACGTCCAGCCAAACTAAGCTTCATAAGTGAAGGAAAAATAAAATCTTTTGTGAACACGCAAGCACTCAGAGATTTCATCACCACCAGGCCTGCTTTACAAGAGCTTCTGAAAGAACCACTACACATAGAAAGGAACAACCAGTATCAGCCTTTCTAAAAAATGCCAAAAAATAAAGAACATCAACATAATTAAGAAATTGCATCAATTAATGGGCAAAACAGCCAGCCAACATTAAATGACAGCATGAAACTCATATATATTGTTATTAATTCTAAATTTAAATCGATTAAATCCCCCAATCTAAAGACACAGACAGGCAAAAAAAGCCAAGACCCATTGGTATGCTACATCCAGATCCATCTTACATGCAAGGATACACAAAGACTCAAAACAAAGGGATGGAGAAAAATTTACCAATCAAATGGAGAGCAAAAATAAATAAATAGAAAGCAGGAGTTGCAATTTTTGCTGATAAAATAGACTTCAAAGCAACAAAGGTCAAAAGAAGCAAAGAAGGATATTACATAAAGATAAAAGGATCAATGTAACAAGAAGAGCTAAAGATCCTAAATATATACGCACCCATACAGGAATACCCAGATATATAAGACTTATAAAGAGACTTGGACTCCCACACAATAATGGTGGGAGACTTACAGATCAATGAGACAGAATGTTAACATCGATATTCAGGACTTGAACTCAGATCCGGAACAAGTAGACTTAATTAACATTCATAGAACTCTCCACTTTAAATACACAAAATATACACTCTTATCAGTACTACATCACACGTATTTACAGGTTTAAATGAAATATTGGTTGGCTGCTTGTTAATTATTTTCTTCCCTCTTTTTTTTTTTTTAATGTCTCTATTATTAAACATAATTACAGGCATACCCATTTTTAGACTGCATTTTAGCCCAGGCAATAAAGCAACACCCCTGTTCTCTCTCCCTCTTCCTCTTCCTCTTTCTTCCTTTCCTTTATTCTTTTTTTTTTTTATTATTATTATTCTTTTTCTTTCTTTCTCTCTTTATTCCTCAAAAAAAAAAAAACAAAAAAACTGAACTTGCTGGCGGCGAGTTCTCCGCCCCGCGGCTTCTGGTCCCCTTCTCTCTCTCTCTCTCTCCTCTGTCTCCTTTCTTCTCTACTTTCTCTCTTCTCTTCTGTCTCCTTTCTCTCCTCTCTTTCTCTTTCCTCTCTCTTCTACTTTCTCTCTCCTCTCTTTCTGTCCATTTTTTTCTCTTTTTTTTCTGCCTCCTTTTTTTTTCTATCTTTCCCTCCTTCTCTTCTCTTTTCTCCTCTCCTCCCTCCCCTACTTTCTCTTTCTGTAGTAAAGCCAATTTTGGAAAGCCT
This sequence comes from Sapajus apella, assembly GCF_009761245.1. Classification (NCBI taxonomy): domain Eukaryota; kingdom Metazoa; phylum Chordata; class Mammalia; order Primates; family Cebidae; genus Sapajus; species Sapajus apella. The sequence continues at coordinate 4,115,746 of NW_022436954.1, read as the reverse complement.
CAAATTTAAAATTTGGCCCTCTTTAAAGCAGGTTTTAGCAGGGCCTCTGCAGCCAGGTCCTGCAAGGACCAGACAACTGGATTTTGGGGTTTATCCCTAGTCCTATTCGGAGGAACAGGGGGTAGGGGCCAAGGTAAGGCGGCGGTCTTTTTCCCCGCAAACCACAACTGGCGAGAATAAGCACTATAGAGGTTTAGCGCTGCCCGGGCACAATCCTCCCCCTTATACATTTTTAATGGCCAGTTGCTTCGGAAAGGTCAGGAAGTGACAAACAGGTGCACTAAGAGGTCTACCGGATGTGTGTTTTGGACCCACCACACCCGGTAGAGTGTGCAGAAGTTCTGCCAGTCAGTTTTTACTGGGGCGGTGACATCCTACCTCCCAACATCCAGGATAGTGCCAATATGCCTTTCTGTGATGCACCGTTGGGCACTGCCCATAACATTGGACACTTTCCTGGCAGAATAGGCTGTTACCTATTTTCCATCCCAGCCTGAGAAAGAGCACCCGTAAACTCTGATCAAGGGTTTTGTTCCACACAAGCTCCAAAGAAACTACCTCCAAGGTGTCGAGGGCACAACGGCCTCCCCGACATGGAATCTGACCCAGCACGGGCAAAAGTACTCTTTTCCCGGTGGAGGTGGCTGGGAGAATTTACAGGCCACAATGACCAAAACAAGGAAGAGAATAAAGACAACTAGAGTTAAGACTATCTGCCACATGGCAAAGGAAGGAAGAGTGAGGCCTCAGTGATAGAAGAAGAAGAAGATGAGGAAGAAAGAGAAAAGAGTAATTTTTGCTGGGGTGTAATCAGTAAAAGTTCCCTGCATCCAGTGGTTCATCAATCACTGTAAGATATCTCCTACCTCAAGGGAAGATGGCCTGAACCAGTGTATGTCTGCTAGCAGGAGTCTAATAAAACTGACAAATTTACAGACGAGACAGGACCACATACAAGAGTGACAGACAAAGGGTGGGTGCCCCCCAGATGGGAGACCAGTCAGATGCCTGCCCGGCCACTTTCTCGGAAGAATTTTCAGGGGCATCTTGTCTAAGGTGTACCCGTATAATCCCTGGGCCTGGTCACCTCAGGATGGAAGTCCAAGTAGGACAGCTCTGAGGTGTATCACCGTTATGCCCTACGACACCCCAGTGGAACCGTGGGTGAAGGCCCACACAAGCCCTGTAGCCTTTCAGCCGTGGGACTACATATATACACACTCACTCTCTCACTCACACAGAGGTTACGGAAAACAACCAAACGCTGCCACCCACTATGCCAGCTACCAGAGGCGAATGCTGGTACCCACTGCACCAGCTACCAGAGGGCTGCCACCCACTATGACAGCCAC
>NW_022436954.1:4101003-4114384 GCF_009761245.1 Sapajus apella | reverse complement strand
GCTGCCACCCACTATGACAGCCACCAGAAGGCGAACGCTGGTACCCATTGCACCAGCTACCAGAAGCCTCAAGCGATGTCTCAGTGAGGCTTGCCAGGTCAGAGTTGCAATGACTCGTCAATCCCCCAACTCAGGCCCTTCCTTTGAAATAGTTCCCAGACCAGACTTACATCCAGAGGTTTTTTTTTTTTAGGACCCTGAGGAATTTCGGGTGAATATTGGCCGAGAGGTCGCTTATCCTCCACGGTGGCACCCTGGGACCCTGGGAAAGAACAGGGGGCGCCTCCCCAGAGGCCCCCGAGGTAGGAGCAGCTGCCCGGGTGAGACTCTGAGATGGCTTTTGTCTGGTGATAACAAAAAGAGAATATCTCGCTGGGGACTCCAAATGTTGTATTGGACCGAGCGTAGAAAGTTAGCACCAAGACAAAAGTATGCCAGATTGCAGGGTCATTTATTATGCCGGCGACCACAGAGGACTCACGTCTCTCCAACCTGTGGCGTCAAAAGGAGGGTGCCAAGACTTTTTATACCCGAAAAACCACCTTGGGAGTGGGCGTGAGGAGCGGGGAAGGGGATGAAAAGGTTTCAGACATTCCAAGGTCCAGGGGATTCTGTGATTCACCTCCTGGGTGGAGACGAGGGCGGGGGTCTCCGGACATTCCAAGGGCCAGGGGACTTTTGTCATTCTGTTTGTTACTTCAGTGGTTTATGGAAGTCAAGATAAGCATTTGTTTACACACAGATCTTAGTTATCCTGGGCTGCTTATTTTAGTTATTACTGGTAAGCAAAGGCTAGCAATTGTGGTACAATATCACACCACCATGCCTGGTTGACTTTTTAATTTTTATTTATATATATTTTTTGAGATGGAGTCTTACTCTGTCACCCAGGCTGGAGTGCAATGGCACAATCTCAGCTCACAGCAACCTCTGCCTCCTGGGTTCAAGCTATTCTCCTGCCTCAGCCTCTGAGTAGCTGGGATTATAGGCACCCACCACCACAGTCAGCTAATTTTTTTTTTTTTTTCATTTTTAGTAGACACAAGGTTTTACCATGTTGGCTAGGCCTCCTTTTTTTTTTTTTTGAGACAAAGTCACACTTTGTCACACAGGCTGGAGTGCAGTGGCATGGTCTTGGCTTACTGTAGCCTCAGCCTCCCAGGTTCAAGCAATCCTCTTGCCTCAGCCCCCCAGCTGTGACTACCACCTGGCTAATTTTTATATTTTTTGTAGAGATGGAGTTTTGCCATGTTGCCCAGGCTGGTCTTGAACTCCTGGTTTCAAGCAATCCTCCCATCTTGACCTCCCAAAGTGCTGGGTTTGCAGGCATGAACCACTGCAACTGACCAAAATTTCTTTTTTTTTTCCTCTTGAGATGGAGTCTCTCTCTGTCATCCAGACTGAAGTGTAATGGCACCATCTTGGCTCACCGCAACCTCTGCCTCCCGGGTTCAAGCAATTCTCCTGCCTCAACCTCCTGAGTAGCTGGGATTACAGATGCACGACACCATGGCTGGCTAATTTTTGTATTTTTAGGAGAGATGGGATTTCACCATGTTGGTCAGACTGTTCTCAAACTCCTGACCTTGTGATCCACCCGCCTCAGCCTCCCAAAGTGCTGGGATTACAGGCGTGAGCTACTGTGCCTGGCCTAATTTCTCTCTTCTTATAAGGACAACAGTTGTACTGGGTTTAGGGCTCACTCTACTCCAGTATGAACTTATCTTAACTGGATTATATATGCAAAGCTGCTGTTTCCAAATGAGGTCACATTCACCGGGCTCAGAAGGGCATGAATTCCGCGGAGACAAAATGCAACCCAGTAGAGGCAGGTAGTTTGATATGTGCCGTAGGCAACACACACACCTCCTTCCCATGACCCTGGTGGCAGGGTAGCTCTCAGTTGGGGCAAAGCTTCTCTGGGGACCCTCTTATTAGTGGCCTGAGGACAATGCCAAGAGAGGAACAAAGTGTGTGATTATAACCTTCCTGGAAGGAGTAAAGTCACTCGGTGCTGCAGACTGGTTGCGACGGCTGGGTATAAACTTTACAACAGGCCCTGAGGTCCATTTGAAAACTTGTCTCCGCCGGGCGCAGTGGCTCATGCCTGTAATCCCAGCACTTTGGGAGGCCGAAGCAGCTGGATCACTTGAGGGTGGGAGTTCAAAATCAGCCTGGCCAACCTGGTGAAACCCCGTCTCTACTGAAAAATACGAAAATTAGCCAGACGTAGTGGTGAGCACCTGTAATCCCAGCTACTCGGGAGGCTGAGGCTGGCAATCACTTGAAACCGAGAGATGGAGTTTGTAGTGAGCCAAGATTTCCCCACTGCACTCAAGCCTGGGCAACAGAGCAAGACTCTGTCTCACAAAAAAATTTTAAAAATAAAAGAAAACTTGGCCGGGCGCGGTGGCTCACGCCTGTAATCCCAGCACTTTGGGAGGCCGAGGCGGGTGGATCACGAGGTCAAGAGATCGAGACCATCCTGGTCAACATGGTGAAACCCCGTCTCTACTAAAAATACAAAAAATTAGCTGGGCATGGTGGCACGTGCCTGTAATCCCAGCTACTCAGGAGGCTGAGGCAGGAGAATTGCCTGAACCCAGGAGGCGGAGGTTGCGGTGAGCCGAGATTGCGCCATTGCACTCCAGCCTGGGTAACAAGAGCGAAACTCCGTCTCAAAAAAAAAAATAAATAAATAAAATAAAAGAAAAGAAAACTTGTCTCTTTACTAATGACTTGGAAAAGGGGGGAAAAGCAAAAAAGAAAGAAAGAAAACTTGTCCCAAGGCAGCAGAAGGCCAGGAGGGTGGCCAACGAATTTCTAAATTGGGTGACCGCTCTTCGGTCAATAACAGTCCCTGAAGAACTTTTAAACAGGAAAAGAGGAAGAAGGAAAACAGTGTTTCTGGATTACTCACGGAGTCCACACCCTCTGCTGGGCCCTCCGCCAGGGCCATCTGGGGAGACAGTAGGGTTCAGTGATTAAGCATGCTGGCACTGGGTCCAGACTACCTGAGTTTGAATCCTGACTCTACCACTTGGTGGTTTATAACTCTGAGCGAGTCACTTGTCTTCTCTGCCTCAGTTGCCTTATTTGTAAAATGCAGCTAATGGCAGGGCACGGTGGCGCATACCTGTTGTAATCCCAGCATTTTGGGAGACAAGTGGGCGGATCACTTGAGGTCAGGAGTTCAAGACCAGCCTGGGCAACACGGAGAAACCTCATTTCTACTAAAAATACAAAAATTAGCCTGGCATGGTATCGTGTCTTTAATCCCAGCTACTCGGAAGGCCGAGGCATGATAATCACTTGACCCCAGAAGGCAGAGGTTGCAGTGAGCTGAGATCATACCACTGCACTCCAGCCTGGGTGACAGAGGGAGACTCTGTCAAAAAACAAATAATAAAAAATAAAAAAAGTAAACTGCAGCTAATAATGGCAAGCAGCTCCAGGGTCACTGAGGGGCTCTTACCAGAACAGAGGAAAAATCCTTATCATCTAATCATCCTCATGGCAGCCATGCAGGGCAGGCATCATTGCCCCATTGTCCTCATTCTACAGGTGAAGAAATGAAGATTCATTCTTTTTTTTTTTTTTAGATGGAGTCTCACTCTGTTGCCCAGGCTGGAATGCAGTGGTGCAATCTTGGCTTACTGCAACCTCCGCCTCCCAGGTTCAAGCAATTCTCCTGCCTCAGCCTCCCAAGTAGTGGGATTACAGGCACCCACCACCACGCCTGGCTAATTTTTTTTGTATTTTTAGTAGAGATGGAGTTTCACCATGTTGGCTAGTTTCGAACTCCTGACCTCAAGTGATCTGCCTGCCTTGGCCTCCCAAAGTGCTAGGATTACAGGCATAAGCCACTGTGCCTATCCTTATTGATTGATTGATTGATTGAGACAGAGTCTCGATGTGTCACCAGGTGCCAGGCTGGAGTGCAGTGGTATCATCATCTTGGCTCACTGCAGCCCCCACCGCCCAGGTTCAAGCTATTCTCCTGCCTCAGCTTCCTGAGTAGCTGGGACTACAGGCTTATGCCACCACGCCCAGCTAATTCTTGTATTTTAGTAGAGACGGGGGTGGCCAGGATGGTCTCCATCTCTTGACCCGCCTTGGCCTCCCAAAGTGCTGGGATTACAGGCATGAGCCACCACGCCTGGCCTCCTTTCTGTTTTTTTTTTTTTTTTTTTTTTTGAGATGAAGTATAGCTCTGTCACCCAGCCTGCAGTGCAGTGGCACGAATCTCAGCTTACTGCAACCTCTGTCTCCTGGGTTCAAGCAATTCTTCTGCCTCAGACTCCCCCGTAGCTGGGACTATAGGTGAGCACCACCACGCCCAGCTAATTTTTGTATTTTTAGTAGAGACAGGGTTTCACCATGCTGGCCAGGATGGTCTCAAACTCCTGACCTCGTGATCCACCCGCCTTAGCCTCCCAAAGTGCTGGGATTATAGGCGTGAGTTTTTTTTTTTTTAAAGAAATGGGGTCTCACGGCCGGGCGCGATGGCTTACGCCTGTAATCCAAGCACTTTGGAGGCCAAGGCAGGCAGATCACCTGAGGTCAGGAGTTCAAGACCAGCCTGACCAACATGGTGAAACCCCATCTTAAAAAAAAACAAAAAAAACAGAAACAGGGCCTCACTGTTTCCAGGCTGGAGTGTGGTGGTGCAATCACAGCTTACTGCAGCCTGGACCTCCTGGGCTCAAGCAATCCTCCCACCTCTGCCTCCCAAGTAGCTGGGACTACAGGCATGCACCCCCATGCCTGACTAATTTTATTTTACTTATTCATTTATTTATTTTGTAGACAGTCTCACGCTGTCGCCCTGGCTGGAGTGCAGTGGTGCTATCACAGCTCATTGCAACTTCTGCCCTCCGGGTTCAAGCAATTCTCCTGCCTCAGCCTCCAGAGTAGGTGGAACTACAGGCATCTACCACCACACCCAGCCTAATTTTTGTATTTTTGGTAGAGACAGGGTTTCACCATGTTGGCCAGGCTGGTCTCCAACTCCTGACCTCAAGTGATCTGCCTGCTTCGGCCTCCCAAACTGGGGATTACAGGCATGAGCCACTGCACCCAGCTAGAAATGAAGATTCCAAAAGTGACGTGGGGGCCACAGCGGCTGCTTGCACATGCTGTTCCCTCTGCCTAGAACGCTCTTCTCTCCCTTTTTCTAGTTTATTTTCTCTTCATCTTTGACTCAAGTGTCTCTTCCTCAGGGATGTCCTTCTCCTGCTCCCCTAGACTAAGCTGGTCTCCCTATGCTTCCCTTTCCCAGAATCCTGGCTTCCTCCCCAGGACCCCAGGCACTTAGACATCGGGCATAAAGGGGATTCAATGGTGGCCCCAAAAAGATTTGTCCATGTTCTAATCCCTGAACCTGTGAATGTGACCTTATTTAGAATAAAGGTCTTTGCAGATGTGATGAAGATCTTGAGAGGAAGAGATCATTGTGGATCATCCAGGTATGCCCTACATCCAGTGACAGTTGTCCTTGTCAGGGAGCACACAAAGGAAAGGAGGCGATGCAAAGACAGAGACAGAGATTGGAGTGATATGGCCACAAACCTGGGAAGCCAAGGATCGCCACCGCCACAGAAGCTGAAAAACACAAGGGAGGACCCTCCTCTAGAGGCTCGAGAGGGAGTATGGTCCCACTGGCACCTTGACCTTGACCTCAGGCTGCTATTCCCAGAACTGCAAGAGAATCCATTTCTGTTGCTTTTAGCCACTAGGTTTGGTGTAACTTGTTACAGCAGCCATGGGAAACTCACAAGGTATGTTTGTGGAATTCACCGGGAACAGAGTCCCCTGCCTCCCATTTGTGACTGTGACTTGGCTGCAAAATAGGCCTTCATCATGTTAAGCCACTGACTTGGGGGCTGCTCTTTATAGCCATGAGCCTACCCTGGCTCATTCCATGTTAGTAACACATGGCTTCCTCAGGAGACTGGAAACTCCTTGAGGGCAGGGCCATGTCTCCCACACACCATGAGCAGCTCACCCTGCACAGTGTCTGCCACATTGTAGGAAGAAGCATTTGTTGAATGAATGAATGAATGCATTGAGGCTGAGACCTGGAGGATGAGCAGCAGTTGGCCAGATAAAGGGAGGGGATCAATCTTTCAGGTGGAGGGAGCAGTGTGGGAAAGGTCCAGAGGCTGGAGAGAAGAGAGTTCACCTGGGAAGTGCCAATCCATTCAATAGTCTAGGATGCAGCAGACGCCCCCTGGCCCAGGCTCTGCACGTTTGCTACAAATGATTCCCCATTTCCCTGCTACCTGCCACACTCAAGACTTCAGGTCTTGCCCATCCTGGTTTCATCTGCACATAAGGGCTTCACAGTCATGGGGCAGGTAGGTGGTCAGGAAAGACACTGGCTGGGCCTTAGGCCAGCCTCTGTGACTGCCACCCACACACTCATGCCCTTGGGCCTTCATTTCTTCCTCTGTCAAAGGGAGATGATAACCTTCCTTGCCAGCTCTTAGGGTGGGTGAGGTGACAAGAGGAAGTGTGGGGACCGCACTGAGCTTGGCCAGAGCCACAGCAGGGCTGGGTTTAAACCTGGTGAGAAGAGGAGGGACAAGGCAGCTTCCCGGCGGTGAAACCCTCGCCAGCCACGAGCCGACCCCGCAGAGGACCTGCCCCCAATCCCCCACCGACACACAGACCTTGCTGACATTGTGGACACACGGGAGGGGCTGTGGTGCCCGCAGAGGCCTCCCCAGTGTTGGTGGGCAACACGGCCCATGCAGACGGATGGCTCTGCCAGAGCTCCCACCTCCCAGCCCAGAGCCCTCTGCCTGCACTGGGTGTCCAAATCCCCTTCCCTGGGAGGCACCAAACTCAGAGTGTCCACCAGTCAGGAGAGCCAGGAGGAGGCTCAGGTTTGGGTGGAAGCCTGAGGTCCAAGCCTCCACCCTGCAACTAACTTGCTGAGTGACCCTGGAGGCATCCCTGCCCTCCTCTGGTCCTCATTTTCTCCTCCATAAAATGGGGATCATGATCTTTATTTCTCCCTTGGGCTGAAGGGCAGATGAGATGCTGAGCATGTAGATGCTTTGCAAACTGCAGTGTGCTGTGTCCAGGGGGGCGACACCATCATCACCTGCTCCTCACCACCCTCTTTATCATGCTAGAGAGTAAAACCTCTGTGGCCAAACTGCCTGAGTTTGAATCCTGCCTCTGCCACTTGCTAGCTGGGCAACATCAGGCAAGTCACTGCACCTCTCTGTGCCTCATATTGGTTGTCCCGCCTCACAAGGTGGTTAATACATGTGAAACACTCAGAGCAGTTGGTCCTTGGCTCTTGGGAGCCAATGCCAGGATGTTCTCCCTGTGTGACCCCGGCAGGTCTCATCTGTGAGCCTCAGCAGCCTCTTCTGAAAAATGGGGATGTTAATAACAGCACCTGGCCCGAGGCGTCCTGGAGGATGAGTGGGGCCAGGGCACACACTGTGCTGAGCCCAGGGCCAGCCCACAGAAGCGCCGGCTCAGTGAGTGACTCGGAAGCCTAGCATTTGGAGCCTGGCGTGTCCTCAGCTCACCTTGGCTGGCCTTGGCAGGGCCATGGGCAGCAGGGAAGGGCCGTCAGGATCTGGGAAAATGGGTCCAGCCCCAGACCAGATGGCCGTCCTGGGGCCTCGCAGGAGGTGGGTTCTTCTTTAGTGACCTGCATGGTCAATGGTTTGGGAGGAAGAAACTCTCTCCCCACCACCTACTCTCATTGTGGCTGCCAAAGAACCCTCCCTGCCCCACCCCAGCCAGGCCAGGTCTCCCTTCTCTGAGCTTCGGGTACAAGCAGTCACTCAACCAACACTTGGCAAGGCTCACCCAGAGCCCTGCTAGGGCAAGGACTTCAGTGAGGATGAGGGGCACTTGCTCACTGAAGTCCAGCCTGGTAGAGGAACCACACCCCAGGAGCAAAGATGCCCCGAGAAAGGCAAGGTTGGCTCTTGGAGGGTGGGTACCAGAGACAGCCTCCTGAGGAGGGGCTAGCAGAGCTGAGTGTGGGCTACCCCAGTGGAAGAGCTGGGAGGGCACTCCAGGCAGAGGGGACAGCAGGTGCAAAGGCACAGGGATGGGGAACAGCTGGCATACTGGGAGAACAAGGCAAACAGTTTCCCGGAGGAAAGGTGGATCTGGAGGATGTTAGGGCTGAGAGGGTGGCAACGGACAGAGCTCAAAGGACCAGGAAGGGCTGGGCGTGGTGGCTCATGCCTGTAATCCCAGCACTTTGGGAGGCCAAGGTGGGTGGATCACCTAAGGTCAGGAGTTCAAGAGCAGCCTGGCAACATGCTGAAACCCCCATGTCTACTAAAAATACAAAAATCAGCTGAGTGGTGGTGGCACACACCTGTTATCCCAGCTACTTGGGAGGCTGAGGCAGGAGAACTGCTTGAACCTGGGAGGCAGAGGTTGCAATGAGCTGAGATCACGCCACTGCACTACAACCTGGGGGACAGAGTGAGACTCCCTCTCAAAAAAATAAAAATTAGCTGGGCATGGTCATGTACACATGTGGTCCCAGCTACTTGAGAGGCTGAGGTGGGAGGATCGCTTGAGCCAAGGAGGCGGAGGTTGCAGTGAGCCGACATCGTGCCACTGCACACCAGCCTGAGTGACAGAGCCAGACCCTGTCTCAAAAAAGGAAAAAAAAAAAAAAAAAAAAGGACTGGGAAGGCAAGAACAAAGTTTGAACTGCCCCTGAGAAGCACGGTGGAGCCACTGCACAGTGTTCAGTAAAGGAGGGAGAGCAGCAGCTTAGAAAGATTCCTTGTGGTCACATGAGCATGGAGGATGCGTGGGGTCCACCGGGAGGAGTGCAGATGGAAGCTCAGAGGGAGGGACGGGCTTCACTGGCCACACAGCCGAGTGTCCCACACCCCACCTGGCCTACTTGGTATAGCTTTATCCTCTGTCTTGCTCCCCCTGCCTGAGTTCCACCTCCCCCAGTAGCTGCTCCCAGAGGCCAGGAGCACTTGGGCCTCTGCTTCCCTGCGAAGGCATCAGACCTGACAGCAGGAGGCAGATGTGTGAGTGATGGCTGGTGGCAGGCCTGGGTCGCTGCTCCAGCCTGCGCCTGTGTGGGACGCCTCCTGGGCCTTCCCTTGCTCTGTCCCCACTCCCAACCTGGAGCCATGGGTCCCACCTCTCCACCCTCGTTCTCATGATTGTCACCGCCTGAACACAGACACGAGACAATGTTTAGTTAGTGTGATAACGTTGAGTGTCCGCAGACCAGAGACAGCTGGAAGGATGGAAACCTCCATGGTCGGTGACTCTTTCCTGATGGTTGCTCTGCTACTAAGCGCTAAGTGGGGCAGTGAGATGAGGGAGATTAAATGGAGACACCAATTCCTAAAGCAGTGTGAGCTGGGCCTGACCAGACGTCCTCCCCAGCTTCCCGCCAGGACAGCGCCTGAGAGGCGGAAATAAACATCTCGAAGGGAAATGTGGCCGCTCGGTTGCACTAATAGAGGAAGCAGAGAAGCGAGCAGGGAACGCTCTTACTGTCACTCTACGTCCACACCCACCGGCTAGCCTTGTCAGCCCATCTTCAAAATAAAACACATCCAGACTCCACGCTCCGCCCCTCACCCTCAGCACCACAGCCCTGGCTACGCCACCGTCATCTCTCACTGGGATCATTTCTGCAGCCTCCCAGCTGGTGGCCACGTTCAGCTTTGCCCTCTGCCATTTACTTTCCACACAAGGTCCAGGGACACGCCTCTAAAACGAAAGCCAGGTCCAGGCACTTCTCTGATCAAAACTCAGAAATGGCTTCCCTGTTCGTGCAGAGTAAATTCCGTGGCCCAGGACGCCCCACCCTCCGGGGGTCTCCAACCTCATCGGGAGGCCTCTCCCTGGGCTTCGCTCACCCTGGCTTCCTGTGGTTCCTGGAATCCAGCAACACCCATCCCACCTCAGGGCCTTTGCACTTGCCCGTCCATCTACCTGAAGTACTTTCCTTGAAATGCCCGCCTCACTTCCTCACCATCTCTGCTCATTAATTGCCTCATCACAGAGGCCTTCCTTGACCGCTATCAAAAACAGGTCTCGGCTGGGCGAGCTGGCTCATCCCTGTGATCTCAGCACTCTCAGTCTGAGGCGGACGGATCACTTGAGGCCAGGAGTTCAGGGCCAGCCATGGCCAACATGGCAAAACCCCATCTCTACTAGAAATACAAAAATAGCCAGGCACGGTGGCTCATGCCTGTAATCCCAGCACTTTGGAATGCTGAGGCAGGCAGATCACCTGAGGTCAGGAGTTTGAGACCACCCTGGCCAACCTGGTGAAACCCTGTCTCTACTAAAAACTTAGTTGGGCACAGTGGTACATGTCTATAATCCCAGCTACTTGGGAGGCTGAGGCTGGAGAATTGCTTGAACCGGGATCCAGGAGGCGGAGGTTGCAGTGAGCCAAGATCGCACCACTGCATTCCAACCTGGGCTACAGAGTGAGATTCCGTCTCAAAAAAAAAAAAAAAAAAAAAAAAAGCCCAGCATGGTGGCATACTCCTGTAATCCTAGCTACTCAGGAGGTTGAGGTGGAGAACTGCTTGAACCCGGGAGGTGGAGGCTGCTGTCAGCCGAGATTGCATCACTGCATTCAAGCCTAGGCCACAGAGCGTGACTGTCTCAAACAAAACAAAATAGCTCTTCCTCTCTGCTCCTTACCTTGTTTATTCTGGCTGACGTTTACTTATTGTCTCCCCCACCAGAATGTCAGCTCCACGAGGCAGGAATTTGATATGTTTTGTGTCCTGCTGTATTCCCAATACCTGACACTTAATAGGTGCTCATTTAATAGTTGTTAACTGAATTGAGTGAATGAATGACTTGTTGAATGAGGCTTCAGCATCCAAAAGAGTTTAGAAAACTTGGGTCAGGTAGGGGAACTTGCAAATTTGGGGTTCCCTCTCTAATCTTTTGAATTTACTGGCACATGTCTGCCCTGACCCTCTTTTAAAAAAATTATTTTTATTTTTATTTATTTATTTATTTATTTGAGACGGAGTTTCGCTCTCGTTACTCAGGCTGGAGTGCAATGGCGCGATCTCGGCTCACCGCAACCTCCGCCTCCTGGGTTCAGGCAATTCTCCCGCCTCAGCCTCCTGAGTAGCTGGGATTACGGGCACGCGCCACCATGCCCAGCTAATTTTTTGTAGTTTTAGTAGAGACAGGGTTTCACCATGTTGACCAGGATGGTCTCGATCTCTTGACCTCGTGATCCACCCGCCTCGGCCTCCCAAAGTGCTGGGATTACAGGCGTGAGCCACCGCGCCCGGCCTATTTTTATTTTTATTTTATATTTTAGATAGAGTCTTGCTCTGTCGCCCAGGCTGGAGCTCAGTGGTGTGATCTCAGCTCACTGCAACCTCCACCTCCCAGGTTCAATTGAGCCACTTCAGCTTCCCAAGTAGCTTGGATTTCAGGCATGCGCTACCATGCCCAGATAAGTTTTGTATTTTTAGTAAAGGTGGGGTTTCACCATGTTAGCCGGTCTGGTCTCGAACTCCTGACCTCAGATAATCCATCCGCCTCGGTCTCCCAAAGCGCTGGGACTACAGGCGTGAGCCACTGCGCCCAGCCCCTCAAAATTTTCTTAAGTAAAAAGTAGAGATGAGATCTGGCTATACAGCCCAGGCTGGTCTCGAACTCCTGGGCTCAAGTGATCCTTCTGCCTCTGCCTCCCAGAATGCTGGGATTACAGGCATGAGCCTCCATGCTTAGCTCTCAAGCATCATTCGTTCGTTTAGCAAACACGTACCCACTTCTGCTCTGGGCAGGACTCTGGGAGCCCTGAACAATCAAGCCCGGCCCCATAGTTATGAAATCAGAACAAGTTCAAGAATGGAAATGAACACTTAGAACACTAAGCGGCTCAGCTGTAAATAATATTTACATAATAAAAAGAATGTAATCGCTGGGCACGGTGGCTCGCGCCTGTAATCCCAGCACTTTGGGAGGCCGAGGCGGGTGGATCACGAGGTCAAGAGATCGAGACCATCCTGGTCAACATGGTGAAACCCCATCTCTACTAAAAATACAAAAAATCAGCTGGGCATGGTGGCACGTGCCTGTAATCCCAGCTACTCAGGAGGCTGAGGCGGGAGAATTGCCTGAACCCAGGAGGCGGAGGCTGCGGTGAGCCGAGATCGCGCCATTGCACTCCAGCCTGGGTAACGAGAGCGAAACTCCATCTCAAAAAAAAAAAAAAAGAATGTAATCAACAAATGTTTTTTAATCAAAATCACGACGTAACTGGAGGACCTGAAGAAACGATGTATGTCGGGGTGGGAAGGAGACAGAAGAGTTAAGTACTTGTCTTCCATAGTAGAAAGTCAATAGATGGTGTCCAAATTTGAAAAACCAAGAAATTGCAATGCAAGCATATTATCTAGAAATACAGAAGTAACTCTCAGAGGAAACACCTCCCAGAGTACCCTGGGGTTGGCATGGAATAGTGCAAAGTGCTGATGGTTTTAAGTCTTCAACTATTTGGTTTTTGTTTTTTTTTGAAATCAGCTTTCCCAGGTTGAATCAACTATTTGATTTTGTAAACTAAGCAAATAGGCTGCTCTGATAAAAATTAAAATCAGGGGCTGGGTCTGGTGGCTTACGCCTGTAATCCCAGCACTTTGGGAGGCCAAGTGGGGCGGATTACGAGGTCAGGAGATTGAGACCATCCTGGCCAACATGGTGAAGCCCCGTCTCTACTAAAAATACAAAAAAAATTAGCTGGGCGTGGTGTCATGCACCTGTAGTCCCAGCTACTCAGGAGGCTGAGGCAGGAGAATTGCTTGAACCCAGAAGGTGGAGATTGCAGTGAGCCAAGAGCCAAGAGCCAAGATCATGCCACTGCACTCCAGCCTGGGCCACAGAGGAATACCCTGTTTTTTTAAAAAAAAAAAAAAAAAGAAAGAAATTAAGAAAATCAAGTAATAAGGTAACATCACAAAAAGAGAGGTAGCCAAACAGTATGTACCTCCTCATAGTAGAAACAGTATTATCTCTAAAACATTCTTGCCCAAATAAGTCAAGCCTGCAGTTTATCAAGCTTCTAGATCCAACCCCCAATTTACAAGAACCCCTGTCGATAGAGAAACATATTAAATCACACTGTGGGGCTGCAACCAGCAAAATGCAGGGTGGGGATCCCTACAGGACAAACAACCCGGCTTTTTTTTTTTTTTTTTTTTTTGAGACAGAGACCCGCTCCGTCACCCAGGCTGCAGTGCAGTGGTGCAACCTCAGCTCACTGCAACCTCCGCCTCCCGGGTTCAAGCGATTCTCCTGCTTCAGCCTCCCAAGTAGCTAGGACTACAGGCAACTGCCACTATGCTCAGGTGATTTTTTTTTTTTTTTTTTTTTT
>NW_022436954.1:4060527-4096003 GCF_009761245.1 Sapajus apella | reverse complement strand
ATACAAAAATTAGCTGGGCATGGTGGCATGCGCCTGTAGTCCCAGCTACTCAGGAGGCTGAGGCAGGAGAATTGCTTTAACCCAGGAAGCAGAGGTTGCAGTGAGCGGAGATTGTGCCACTGCACTCCAGCCTGGGTGACAGAGGGAGACTGTCTCAAATAATAATAATAATAATAATAATAATAATGCTGATAAAAGACTCCTCATCTTTTAGATCATTTTCATTGTAATGAATGAAATAATCCAATGTCTTGGATTTGCTTCAAAGGTGAGGGAAATGGATGAGAATATACATGAAGCAAGATCAGCTTGGATACTGGGTAGAGCTGGGAGCGTCTAATTTTGTATATGTTCAAATAGAGAGTGCTTTGCTTTGTTTTGTTTGTGTGTTTTTGAGACGGAGTCTCACTCTGTCGCCCAGGCTGGAGTGCAGTGGTGTGATCTCTGCTCACTGCTACCTCCGCTTTCTGGGTTCCAGCAATTCTCCTGCCTTAGCGTCCCGAGTAGCTGGGATTACAGGCGCAACAACCTTGTTGGACAACTCACAGAGGGGCTCCGCCTGACGATGAAGATGCTTCCAAGATGTCTGTGAAGACTTTGCTCACAATTGTTTTATAAAATGTATTCAAGGCCTATCTACTCATGGGTGGGGGCTGCAGCTGGAGCACTGCTTGAGCCCAGGAGTTCAAAGCTGCAGTGAGCTAAGAAGCTGCCACTCCCAACATGGGCAATATGGTGAAATCCCATCAAAAAATACAAAAAAAGCGGCCATCGTTGTGGTGCATACCCGTAGTCCCAGCTACTTGGGAGGCTAAGGCAGGAGGATCACTTGAGCCTGCGAGGTCAAGGCTGCAGAGAGCTGAGATCGCACCACTGCACTCCAGCCTGGGCGACAGAGCAGGACCCTGTCTCAAACAACAATAATAACAATAACAAAACAAGGTGCCGCTGCATTCCTGCCTGGGTGACAGAGCAAGACTCTGTCCTTAAAAATAAATAAACATAAAATGCATCCAAACCAGGATGTGGCTGTTCGTTCCTACTACTGCCGTTGTTGATGATGACTACGTCCCACGGTGCATGTATCACCTCCACTACACAGAGGAGGCCACGTGCTGTTCCAGTGAGAACTCAGGACCCAGAGCCCATCACCAGGAGAAGCAGAAGCTACATGGGACGTTTGGAATTCCAGCCAGTCTCAGCTGTGGCAAGAAGGAGCACTTATCTCTGTATTTTTGGAAATCTGTGGGCGGTGTTTATTTGCTGGGAAGTCTGGGTCTCTTCCCCTGGGGCTGCTAGAAGCCATAGCAGCCAAGGACACAAGCTGGAGGAGGGTCAGGAATGGGCAGCCTGAAGCGGGGACTGCGGTCAGAGCCGGGCGTGGTGGGTGAGAAATAACTGCAGACTCAGTGGTGTCAGAGGTGGCCTGGCCACAGGGAGGGTCCTGGGCAGAACCGCTGACTTGCTGGACAGACTTCCCCAAGCATCTCTTGGCTTGGATTCTACATTTAAGCAGTTACATGCAGGGTCACACAGGCCAGGGTATGAATCTTCAGTTTGCCACTGGCTAGCTCCAGTGTGGCTCATGGCTGGAAGCTCCGGTGTTCTCATCTAAGAAATGTAGACAACATCGGGACCAAGTTTATGGGTTGTGCTGAGGGGCCGGTGAGGTGATGTTCGGAAGCTCTTAGCACAGGGCTAGGTGTGCCAGGAGCACTTGAAACCTAGGAGTTGCCACCGCCATGGCTGCCCTTCTTTAGACGCCAGAGGTCCAGCTCTAACGAGACTGAATATGTCAAATTTCTATGTGAAAGTCACTATAAACACAGCAAAAGACAAGAGACAAGGGAGGAAAAGAGTAACTCACAGTAGAGAAAGCCGGCACGGTGGCTCACACCTGTAATCTCAGCACTTTGGGAGGCTGAGGCAGGCGAATCACTTGAGGTCAGGAGTTCAAGACCAGCCTGGCCAACATGGTGAATCCAGGTCTCTACCAAAAATACAAAAATTAGCCAAGCATGGTGGCACACGCTTATAATCCCAGCTACAAGGGGGGATGAGACAGGAGAATCGCTTTAACCCAGGAGGTGGAAGTTGCAGTCAGCGGAGATCACGCCACTGTACTCCAGACTGGGTGACAAGGCAAGGCTCCGGCTCAAAAAATAAAAATACAGCGGAGAAGCCTGACAAATACTAGCTCTGCCAGGTGACCAACACTGACACCAGCAGCATAAGAATTAAGATGAAAGTGGCACTTTCAGGCCGGGTGCGGTGGCTCATGCCAGTAACCCCAGTACTTTGAGAGGCTAAAGCTGGTGGATCACTAGGTCAGGAGTTCAAGACCAGCCTGGCCAACATGGTGAAATCCCATCTCTACTAAAAATACAAAAAATTAGCAGGGTGTGGTGGCACGCACCTGTAATCCCAGCTATTCAGGAGACCGAGGCAGAACAATCACTTGAACTGGGGAGGTGGAGGTTGCAGCGAGCTGAGATCATGCCAGTGCACTCCAGACTGGGCGACAGGGTGAGACTCTGTCTCTAAATAAATAAATAAATAAAAAGTTACTGGCCGGGCACGGGCCTGTAATCCCAGCACTTTGGGAAGCTGAAGCAGATGGATCACTTGAGGCCAGGAGCTTGAGACCAAACTGGCCATCATGGTAAAACTCCCTTTCTACTAAAACAGAAATTAGCCAGGTGTGGTAGCAGGCGCCTGTAATCCCAGCTATTCAGGAGGCTGAGACAGGAGAATGGCTGGAACCCACCCAGGAGGCAGAAGTTGCAGTGAGCTGAGATCGCGCCACTGGACTCCAGCCTGGGCGACAGAGCAAGACTCCATCTCAAAAACAAAACAAAACCAAACAAAACAAAAAACCCCAAAGCTGGGTGTCATGGCTCACACCTGTAATCTCAGCACTTTGGGCAGCTGAGGCGGGCAGATCACCTGGGGAGGGGAGTTTGAGACCAGCCTGGTCAACATGGTGAAATCCTGTCTCTACTAAAAAGACAAAAATTAGCCAGAAGTGGTGGTGCGTGCCTGTAATTCCAGCTACTTGGGATTACAGGGGCGAATGTGTTGGTGGCACATTCCTGTAGTCTCAGCTATTCAGGAGGCTGAAGCAAGAGAATTGCTTGAACCAGGGAGGCAGAGGTTGCAGCGAGCCAAGATCGAGCCACTGCACTTCAGCCTGGGTGATAGAGAGAGACTCTGTCTCAAAATAAAAATAAATAAATAAAATAGAAAGAAAAGTCATAGCCAAATTGCCTCCTTGCCCCCTCCAAAGGTGGTACCATTTTACCTGCCTACACCACTCATTTCCCTAGGCCCTCTTCAACACTGAACATCAATTTGCTCTAATTCTTACCAGTCTCACTGGAAGAAAATGATGGTTCATGTTGTTTTCATTTTCATTTCTTTGATGACAGGGTAGTCGGGCAGGCATCTGTTCTTGCATGTATTGACCTGTTTGTCCCCTCCTCTGTGAATTTGCTACTTCCTTTCTTTGACCATTTTCCAGCTGGGTTGTTTTCTACAAGGTTAAAAAAAAATTATAGGCATTCTTATGTTTTCTGCCTACAAAAGTTTTCCTCATTACAGCCTCAACCTCCCAAACTCAAGGGATCCTCCCACCTCAGCCTCCTGAGTAGCTGGAACTCTAGGCACGTACCATCACGCCTGGCTAATTTTGTTTATTTTTTTGTACAGATGAAGTGTCCTTGTTTTGTAAATGGCAAGTATTTTCTCCCAGGCTGCCTCTTGTCTGTTTTCTTTTTTTAGTATATTATTTAATTTAGAGTAGTTTTAGATTGACAGAAAAATCCCAGCACTTTGGGAGGCTGAGGCAGGCAGATCACTCAAGGTCAGGAGTTCGACACCATACTGACCAACATGGAGAAACCCTGTCTTTACTAAAAATACAAAATTAGCCGGGCATGGTGGCACATGCTGGTAATCCCAGCTACTCGGGAGGCTGAGGCAGGAGAATTGCTTGAACCCGGAAGGTAGAGGTAGTAGTGAACTGAGATTGTGTCACTGCACTCCAGCATGGGCAACACAGTGAGACTCTGTCTTAAAAAAAGAGTACCATAACAATGGGCAACCAGCAGCCCTTGAGGCTACTCTGCATATGAAGTCGTTATTCTTTTGTTTCTTTACTTCCTTAATAAACTTGCTTTCACTTTATAGACTTGTCCCAAATTCTTTCTTGTGGAAGATCCAAGAACCCTCTCTTGGGGTCTGGATTGGGACTCATTTCCGGTAACACAATGGGCAGTGATTTCGCCACTCAACTCTAGCCTGGGTGGCAGAGCTAGACTCTGTATCAAAAAAAAAAAAAAAAGTTTTAAGACAGCAACAGCAGAGCATTAACCATGTACTAGGCCCTGTGTGCAAGCTCAGGTTTTACACCTGTGAAGTCAGCCCTGAAGACAGGTTCAGGATGGCCTTGAACTAGATACAGAGGTCAAGGGTTCGTGTGTACTGCAGGCTGGAGTCCTGATGTGTGCTCATGCAGAGGTAGGCACACATACAGCCAGTTCAAACAGCAAGCAAAACACAAGCAGAGAGGAAATTGAGTTGCAAAGGCAGAGAGATTAGTTCCACAGGAAGAGTGAGGTGATGAATGAGCAGGCATCAGCGATGTATTCTTAGCTGTTCATATCCCTCACTCTTCCCCTTGTCAAGGACAGGCTTTGGCAGCCATGTTTGTATGTGTCACGTGACCCCTCTCTCCTGGCCATTGTGGGTCAGAGGAGGGCTGATCACCTGACCCAAGCCAGCCAATCAGAGCTCTCTCCTGACACTGGCTCAGGTGGAAGTTCTAGAAAATGTTAATTGGAGGAGCTGTGGCTGGCAGGGAAGGAAAAAGGAAGCTGAACAGCACTTGGGCTCATAATGGTCTCTCCAACCCTGATCCTGTCCTTTGTGGACATTTGGCAGCGCTGCTGCCTTGAGGTGCCTTGCAATGCTGTATCTTTTTGTTAAAGCCCCCTCTGTTGCTTCAGCCAGCTTAAGTTGTTTTCTGTTATTTCTTAGGGGTTGAGAAGGCTTCACCGGAGAAGGGAAAATGAGTCAGATGAGCAAGATATGGGAGTGGACCGCATGGTGTGGGAGTGGACTTCCTGGTGGGGTTGAGTCCAAGACCTGGGTCATAGAGAGGCAGGGTAGGCCCAGTGAGTAGGGGCTGAAGGGACCACAGCAGGGCTCCAGATCTCCTGGCCCAGAAGCCACTGCAACTCATCCCTAAGGGAAGCCTGAGGCAGGAAATCTCATGCCCTGTGTTGGGACCGGGGGCAAAGGACCTTCCCAGGACTGCACTGTGGCCTGTCCCCAGCCTTACCCAGGGGCCTCCCTCTCAGGTTCTGCCCTCAGGGGGCAGCTGTGACCCAAGAGCCACTGCCCTCAGGGGTCACAGCTGTGTGGGGTTGCTCCACTGAGTGCTTCCTTCAAACTCCTTCAGGTTTGCTATTTTTACCTGCAGAGTTCTCAGTTCTTGAGTGGGAGGCAATAATAAAAGGAGGTGGGTGGGGAGGAGGAAAAATATATTTATTAAAATACTGGATTTGGATTGAGCATTTTTTTCTTTTCATTTTTGATGAGGAGCACTTCCTTCCTGATCCTGAGGAAGCCCTTCTTAATCTGATTTTTTCTCCCTTTTAGTTCTTTTAGTCACTGCTTATTCATCAACTCATTACTATTACTTGTTACTATTGGTTTGAATCCCATCTCTGCCACCTGCTAGTGTTTATTCTTGGCTACTTTTCTCCTTTTCTTAGAGACAAGTTCTTGCTCTGTTGCCCAGGCTGGAGTGCAGTGTTGTGATCATAGCTAATTGCAGCCACAACCTTCTGTGCTCAAGTGATTCTTCCACCTTGGCCTCCAGAGTAGCTAGGACTACAGGGTGAAATGACTACATCTTCTTTTTTTTTTTTTTGAGATGGCGTTGTGTAGAGTTCAATGGCATGATCTCTGCTCACTGCAACTTCTGCCTCCTGGATTCAAGCGACTTTCCCACCTCAGCCTCCCGAGTAGCTGGGATTGCAGGCACATGCCATCATGCCAGGCTAATTTTTATATTTTTGTAGAGGTGGGGTTTTACCATGTTGGTCAGGCTGGTCTTGAACTCCTGACCTCAGGTGATCCACCCACCTCGGCCTCCCAAGTGCTGGGATTACACGTGTGAGCCACTGCGCCTAGCCTGACTACATTTATTAACCTCTCTGTACCTCAGGTTCTGAATGTGTAACCTACAGGCTGTTAAGGGAACCTTGGTGATCAGAGTGCTGGAAGGATGGAATAAGGCAATATGTGTAATGTACAGGGAATGACGCCAGATGTATAAGGACTTCATACATTTGGGTTCTTGGGGTTTTGTTTGTTTTTGTTTTTTTGAGAGAGGGTCTGGCTCTATGGCCCAGGCTAGAGTACAGAGCATCTCAGCTCCCTGCAGCCTCAACCTTCCGGACCCCAGCAATCCTCCCACCTCAGCCTCCTGAGTAGCTGAGACCACAGGCATGTGCCACCACACCTGGCTAATTTTTGTATTTTTTGTAGAGATGGGGGTCTCGCTTCATTGTCCTGTCTGGTCCTGAACTCCTGAGCTTAAGCGATCCCCATGCCTTGGCGTCCCAAAGTGCTGGGATTACAGGCGTGAGCCACTGTGCCCAGCCCTTTATTTTTAAATACTGACAAAACACCTGCTATGTGCTGGGCCTGAAGGCTAGAGAGATGTATAAGGCACTTCATCTGTGCTTCAAGTTCCTAGCATCCAGTAGAAACAGGCACAGGAATAATTCCAGGGCAGACACTGTAAATGTGTTGGAGGGAGAGTCCAGCTATTGTGGGGAAGTGGAGTGAGTTACTTGCTGGAGCATTTATGGAAGTCTTCATGGGAGAGTGATTTAAAGGATGAAGAGTTTACATCTTCTGGAAAGCAGCAGATAGAAGGTGTTCTGGGCAAAAGGAACTGCATTGAGTAAAAGCATGGAGGCTTTCCATGGAAAGCCTCCATGCTTTTACTTGAACGCACATGAAAAGTGTGTTCAAAACAAGCAGTGGTGAAAGGATTCCCTGTTTAATAAATGGTGTTGGGATAACTGGCTAGCCATGTGCAGAAAGCAGAAACTGGATTCCTTCCTGACACCTTACACTAAAATCAACTCCAGATGGATTAAAGACTTAAACATAAGACCTAACACCATAAAAACCCTAGAAGAAAACCTAGGCCAAACCATTCAGGACATAGGCATAGGCAAGGACTTCATGACTAAAATACCAAAAGCATTGACAACAAAAGCCAAAATAGACAAATGGGACCTAATCAAACTACACAGCTTCTGCACAGCAAAAGAAACAGTCATTAGAATGAATCGGCAACCAACAGAATGGGAAAAAAATTTTTGCAATCTACCCATCTGACAAAGGGCTAATATCCAGAATCTACAAAGAACTAAAACAGATTTACAAGAAAAAAACAAACAAGCCCATTCAAAAGTGGGTGATGGATATGAACAGACACTTTACAAAAGAAGACATACATGAGGTCAACAAACATATGAAAAAATGCTCATCATCACTGGTCATTAGAGAAATGCAAATCAAAACTACATTGAGATACCATCTCACACCAGTTAGAATGGCGATCGTTAAAAAATCTGGAGACAACAGATGCTGGAGAGGATGTGGAGAAATAGGAACACTTTTACACTGTTGGTGGGAGTGTAAATTAGTTCAACCATGTGGCAGACAGTGTGGCAATTCCTCAAGGACCTAGAAATAGAAATTCCATTTGACCCAGCAATCCCATTACTGGGTATATATCCAAAGGATTATAAATCGTTCTACTATAAGGACACATGTACACAAATGTTCATTGCAGCACTGTTTACAATAGCAAAGACCTGGAACCAACCCAAATGCCCATCAATGATAGACGGGACAGGGAAAATGTGGCACATATACACCATGGAATACTATGCAGCCATAAAAAATGATGAGTTCTTGTCTTTTGTAGGGACATGGATGAACCTGGAAACTATCATTCTCAGCAAACTGACAGAAGAACAGAAAATCAAACACCGCATGTTCTCACTCATAGGCGGGTGTTGAACAATGAGAACACATGGACACAGGGAGGGGAGCATCACACACTGGGGTCTGCCAGGGGGAAATAGGGGAGAGACAGTGGGGGTTGGGGAGTTGGGGAGAGATACCATGGGGAGAAATGCCAGATATAGGTGATGGGGAGGAAGCCAGCAAATCGCACTGCCATGTGTGCACCTATGCAACAATCTTGCATGTTCTTCACATGTACCCCAAAACCTAAAATGCAAGAAAAGAAAAATTTAAATAAATAAATAAAAGTGTGTGCGAGAAACAGTGAGTAGGGCATGGTGGTGGCAGAAGGTTAAAGTCTATGGCCCAAGGACAGTGATAGCCAGACAAGAGGCTGAAGTGACAGGTGAGAAAACTCTGAACCCATCTGATCTTTGATTTCTGGCTTACGGAGACATGTAGAGAAAATATTTTGTCCCTCCAAGGCTAGAAAGACACAACTGAGTCCTAGGAATTACCCTGAAGCAGCATCGCCACCCATCCACTCTGCCCCACAGCAACATCTGTGCCATTTCTCTCCCAGACTCCCTCATGGTGAGGCAGGTGGTGACAGTATGACTTCTGGAGCTAGCCACCTTGCCGAAGTCCAGCATCCAGCTCTCACATGCTGGGCCCCAAGGGCCGGGCAGGAGAGACTGCAGCCAAAATGGGGGTGGTGTCCAGACAGTGGACAGCATGATGTAGCCAAGCCCCAGTAACCCTCGGGTCCCCCCCCGCCGTCATCCCTGGGCTCTGTGCCCAACCCTGAGCTCATGCCCTTTCATCTTGCCAGGACTATTCCGGCTTCGTGTTAGCTGGCTGCCCAGGACCCTGCTGGTGACACCTGCCACCACCTCCAAATGCCTTTTGTGGCTGCCCTACATCCTGCTTATGCCAGTGAGGCCCTGGGACCTGTCCCTGGGCAACCTGGGAAAGGGCAGCTTCCAGCTGTGGCTCAGGGCCTGGGGAGGGGTTGGGTCAGTGGATGTGTTCATTCCTGTGGTTCTTCTGGTTGCCCTGTGTTTACAGAGGTTTTTTTGGGGGATGGTGCCCACACCATTTTTTGTCTCGACTCCTAGAACAAATTGAACCAAAGGAATTCCAGGCCTGTGAAAGTGGAGAAAGAATTTTAGGGTCAGAGCCATTTAAGACTTTGCCTAGGGCCTGAGTCTTCTTTCTCCTAAAGGCCTCATCCCACAGCATGCCACACAAATATGTCACATAATACACAAACACACATCGCATTTCGTAGTAAGTAGAATTCTTTATCACACTATGTTCAGGGTACGGTATACTAGTTGATGACGTATTTGTGCATTATCAATGTGGGAAGTGGAAAAATTCCTTTCTTGTTAAAGTGTGCTAATGACTTTGTTAACTATGTAGCTATTAGACGTGCCATGTTTACAGGCACTTAGTACACTCTATGTCCTTGTACTTCAACAAAGATATCTGTGCTGGATGTGCTCACAGGCATGTCCCAGCTCTCCATTGCTTTTACCTGTTTAGAAAAGTTTTAAGTTGTTAGCCAATCAGGTTTTAGTTTAGATTGTGAGCTCTGGCTCCAGCCAACAGAGATCAGACACAGCAGTAAGGACGATCCCAAATGTGAAAGAAAGAAATTTGTGTGTTTCCCCTTGTTCATTGTATTCTCATGGCAAAATGGCTAGTAAGAGTTCCCTTCCTGCAGTCCAGGAAGTAAAAATGGCATTGCTGAAAGTTCCTTTGTCTCACCGCTAATTTTTCCTTGTGGCACTGAGCATCTATTTCCAACAATCAAATATTAACTTTAGCTAGGTGCAGTGGAACCTCCTTGTAGCCCCAGCTACTTGGGAGGCTGAGCGGGGAGGACCTCTTGAGCCCAAGAGTTTGAATCCAGCCTGGGCAACATAATGAGACCCCATCTCTAACAAAATGAAATGAAATAATAAAATATACATATATTAACTTTGATTTTCTTTTCTTCTTCTTTGAGACCGTTTTGCTCTTGTCACCCAGGCTGGAATGCAATGGCACAATCTCAGCTCACCGCAGCCTCCGCCTCTGGGGTTCAAGTGATTCTCCTGCCTCAGCCTCCCGAGCAGCTGGGATTACAGGCAAGTGCCACCATTCACAGCTAATTTTTGTACTTTTAGTAGAGACAAGGTCTTGCCATGTTGGCCAGGCTAATCTCGAACTCCTGACCCCAGGTGATCTGCCTACCTCAGCCTCCCAAAGTGCTGAGATTACAGGTGTGAGCCACCGTGCCCAGCCTGCTGCTTTTTTTTTTTTTTTTTTGAGATGGAGTCTCACTATGTTGCCCAGGCTGGTATGCAGTGGCATGATCTCGGCTCACTATAACCTCTGCCTTCCAGGTTCAAGCAGTTCTCCTACTCAGCCTCCCGAGCAGCTTGGACTACAGGTGCATGCCACCATGCCTGGCTAATTTTTGTAATTTTAGTAGAGATGGGGTTTCACTATGTTGGCCAGGCTCGTCTCGAAATCCTGACCTCAGCCTCCCTGATTCTTTTTTCTTTTCTTTTGATTTTCTTATTTGGAAGCTGACAATTTTCCCCAGGTGTCAGGCATTGTAGGCTCTTTCCACACTGGGTCTGAAGCAGTAGGCCATGAAAACGCTCCCACAGCTGCTCCTGGGGTCTGCCCAGTTTCCTTCACTTGGACTGCCTTTTCCCACCTGCCTCGCTTGGCTGGTGCCTAATCATCTTTCAGATCTTGGTTTAAAAGTCACCTCCGGCCAGGCACGGTGACCCTCACCTGTAATCCCAGCATTTTGGGAGGCCGAGGAGGGTGGATCACCTGAGGTCAGGAGTTCGAGACCAGCCTGCCCAACATGGCAAAACCCCGTCTCTACTAAAAATACAAAAATTAGCCAGGCATGGTGGCACGTGCCTGTAATTCCAGCTACTCAGGAGGCTGAGGCAGGAGAATTGCCTGAACCCAGGAGGTGGAAGTTGCAATGAGCTGAGATTGTACCACTGCACTCTATCCTGGGCAACGGAGTGAGACTCCATCTCAAAAAATAAAATTAAAAAAAAAATTAATAAAGACAAGCCACCTCCTCCAAGAAGCCCTCTCTGAAGCCCTCCCCGCTCAGACTGAGTGAGCTATCCAAACTTTGTGCTGCCACATCACACTGCCTTGTAACTCCTTGGCTATGAGTTGGCCTCTTCCATCAGATTATGAGTCCAAGAGGGTAGGATCTGTCTCATTCATTGGCCCTCAGACCAGTATCCCTCTGAAAATGTAAAGTGCCTATATATATGTATGTATATGTGTATATATGCATATATATATTTTTAATTTTTTGGAGACAGAGTCTTGCTCTGTCACCTAGGCTGGAGTGCAGTGGTGTGATCTTGGCTCACTGCAACCTCCACCTTTCGGGTTCAAGCAATTCTCTGCCGCAGCCTCCTGAGTACCTGGGATTACAGGCACCCAACACCATGCCTGGCTAATTTTGTATTTTTAGTAGAGATGGGGTTTCACCATCTTGGCCAGGCTGGTCTTGAACTCCTGACCTCATGATCCACCCACCTCAGCCTCCCAAAGTGCTGGGATTACAGGCATGAGCCACCATGCCTATTAAAGAGAAAAAAAAAAAAAAAGCATCATAAAGTACTTATAAATGTCAGCAAAAGGACCTTGAAGTCAGCACTGGGGCTGGTTCTCTATCAACCTTAAAATGCTAAGAGCTATCACTTTTCAGGTATCATTTCAGGGTCTCACTCATCTAGAAGGTTGGTACCGTTATTAACTACATTTTGCAGTTGAGGAAACTGAGGCAGAACAGAGAAGGTAAGAAACTAATCCAAGGTCACACAGTACTTCAGTGTTCTTAACCATGCGTCCCGTGTCGGATTTAGCATGAAGCAAGCACACACTGAAAGGGGGCTGTTGTGTTTGTTTCTTCAAAGGGAGGGGACCATGAAGAGATGAGGCTTTTGAGACCTGGGGGGCTCATCCTTTCCTTTGGAAGGGGGTTGGGAAGTTGCCTGTTATTCCTGAGTTCTGGGTCTCCAGGGGTGAGTCCATGTCTTCACAGGTGCAGGCCCCAGAGTCCAGAAGGAAAGTGGGTGTACGTGGTTTGAGGCGGATCAATTCAGTGTAATTGACACACAGAGTGGGGAGGAGCAGCCCAGCCAGGCAGCATGAAGGGTCTCAGGTTGCAAAGGAGTCTTTAGGGACCACCCATAATGAAACTTAGTTGGGGCTAGGGTCCCTACCAGGCATCTTATTTACATATCTCCCTTGATGGGGAGCTTGCCCCATCTCACGGTCATTTTCACTGTGGGGGCTCTGGGCATGCCAAGTTCTTGTGTCTGCGGAGTTGATACCTGCCTTCCTGTAGCTTCCTCAGGGCATGGTTCTCTGGGCCCTGCAGGGTTGCACCTTCTCTCCTTTCTCCCTGCAGCTCTTCCAGGAGCTGAGTGAGTGTCTGGGCGTTCCTGGTCTTCAGCCAGGGCCCCTGCCTCTCTCCTGTTTGTCCCAACCCCCAATCCTGACTCGCAAGGCCTTTAGTCCTTGAGCCCTTCCCGTTCATTCTTCTAGGCTCCTGGCCCACAAACCTCCTCCCTGGCCTGGGGCCCCACTAGCCAGTTACCTCATTACTGAATGGATCCTCTCATCTGTGTGTCTTCCTGCGAGGTTGCAGGCCCCTGTCAAGGGCAGCCCCCAGGGCAGGGCCTCCCTGCCCTCCACTCTGCTGCAGTCTGCTCACCGAGCTTAGCACAGGCTGGGGCTAATGCCGTCTGCATTCCTTTCCTGGGGCTGCCATGACAAATTCCTGCAAACTTGGCAGCTTACAAAACCAGAAATTAATTCTCACAGTTCTGGAGGCCAGAGCCTAGAATCAAGGTGTTGGCAGGCTGGTTCCCTCCAGAGGCTCTCGGGGAGAATCCGTCCCAGGCCTCCCTTCCAGCTTCCACGGGCTGCCAGCAACCCTTGGTGTTCCCCGGCCGAGGGTTTCATAACTCCAGTCCCTGCCTACATCTCCACGTGGCCTTCTTCTCTCTGTGCCTTCGTGACTGTGATGTCCCTGTTTTCTTTAAGGACACCAGCCATTGCATGCAGAACCCACCCTAAATCTACAGCGATTACATCTTGATCCTTCACTTAATTACATCTGCAAAGACCTTATTCCCGAAAAAGATCACATTTGCAAGTGCTAGGGGTTAGGACTCAGATACATCTTTTTGGGGGGTCACAAGTCAACCCGCTACAACCATCCCATCAGCCTAGATATGTGTAGATGTGTCCGTGGTCAGGGAGGTGTCCCCTTCACCTCCACATCCCCATGGAAAATGTTCACTGGGAGGAGTGAAGATCTTGTTCATGGATTTGATGACTGGAATCCAAGCAGTGCACCCAGAGCAGATGGCTGGGGGTGCTGAGTATGGGGGCGGGCATGGGTGAGGGCCCACAGATCTATGGGCTGTCTTCGCTGACGCTCCCAGCACCAGCTTCTCTGGAGAGGGTTGTAGAAGCCGCTCCTGCCAGGCTGCCCTCTGCCAGGCACTGAGGCCTGCCTGTGAGCCAGGCAGGGGACCCAGTAACTGGTAGCCGGTGGAAGCTTGGGGCCTTGTGGGTGAAACCCAGACTGGACAATAAGGGGCTGAGGGATCACAGTGGGATGGGGGTAGGGGTAGCAGGCAGGCCCCAAGGCTGTTTTGACTCAAATAGAGGCAGCAGGGAGGCGTGGTTTTGGTGTCTGAGAACCCAGAGGAGCCTAGGTGCCTGGCTGGCTGGCTGTGGCCCACAAACCTGGCCAGGCTCCCCGTCCTGCCATGCTCATGCCCATGCCCATGCAGCCATTCCCAAGAGGTCCTCAGCTGTTCAGACTTCCCCCTAGAAGTTTCCACTGCCCCAGGGGAAACTTTGGCTCTGCCTGGGAGCTCTGGAAAGTTCTCTGTGCCCAGCCTCAGTTATCTCATAAAGTGGGATCGTCTGCCCCAACAGCAGCAATGCCATGAGGATTACATGAGGTCATAAGTAAGAAAGCACATTGCACAATGTCAAATATTATATAAATTCTGTTATTATTTCAAAGAAAAGATGTGGCGAGGGTAATCGCTGCAGCTCTCATTGGCTGATAACTTGCTATACACAAGACATAAGCCCCTTTAATGGTCCACCAACCTCATTAGTGAGAACAGCTTCGTCCCTCTTTTACAGATGGAGGGCATTTAGCTCAGGGAAAGGAAGCCATTGGCCCAGATGGTAATTCATGTTCATGTCATCCTGACCCCAGAGCATTACTCTGAGCATCTCCAAAAGTGAAAGAGTTAAGGCCAGGTGTGGTGGCTCACACTGATAATCCATATACTGTGGGAGGCAGAGGCAGAAAGATCATTTGAGCCTAAGAGTTCAAGACCAGCCTGGGTAACATAAGGAGACCTGCCCCGCCCCGCCCCGCCCCCATCCCCAACGTCTGTACCAAAAAAAATAAATTTTTCTTTTTTTTTTTTTTTAAATTTCTACCAGCAATGTTAGCACACACACACAAATTTTTTTAGAAAGATTCTCACTCTGTTGCCCAGGCTGGAATGCAGTGGCACAGTTTCGGCTCATTGCAACTTCTGTCTCCCAGGTTCAAGCAATTCTCCTGCCTCAGCCTCCCAAGTAGCTGGGATTCTAGGTGCCTGCCACCACGCCTAGCTAATTTTTTGTATTTTTAGTAGAGACGGGGTTTCACCATGTTGGCCAGGCTGGTCTCAAACTCCTGACATTGTGATCTGCCCACCTTGGCCTCCCAAAGCCCTGGGATTACAGCCATGAGCCACCCGTCCTAGCCATGACAAAAAAATTTTGAAAGGCCAGGTGGGGTGGCTCACAGCTGTAATCCAAGCGTTTTGAAAGGCTGAAGCAGGCGGATCGCTTAAAGTCAGGAGTTCAAGACCAGCCTGACCAACATGGTGAAACCCCGTCTCTACTAAAAATACAAAAAATTAGCCGGGCGTGGTGGTGCATGTCTATAATCCCAGCTACTCAGGAGACTGAGGCAGGAGAATCACTTGAACCTGGGAGGCAGAGGTTGCAGTGAGCTGAGATTGCACCACTGCACTCCGGCCTGGGGGACAAAAACAAAACTCCATCTCGAAAAAAAAAAAAAATTTTTTTTTTTAAATAGCTGGGCTGGCTACTCTGGGTACACTGCTCCACAAGGAGCAGTACCAAAAAGACAAAAAAATTAGCTGAGCATGGTGACACGTGCCTGTAGTCCCAGCTACTTAGGAGGCTGAGGTGGAAGGAGGGCTTGAGCCCTGTAATTCGAGGCTGCAGTGAGCCGTGACCTTGCCACCGCACTCGAGCCTGAGTGATAGAGCAAGACTGTCTCTTGAAAAAGAAAAGCAAAAGTGAAAGAGTTGAGCCTGCGGGATGCACGGGGCAGACAAGCGGCTGGTGAGCTGAGCCAGGGCCTGGAAAGTGGAGCACTGAGGCCAGGTGCAGCGGCTCAGCGCCTGTAATCCCCACTGTATTAGTCCATTCTCATGCTGCTAATAAAGAAACACCCAACACTGGGTAATTTATAAAGAAAGAGGTTTAAAGGACTCACAGTTCCACATGGCTGGGGAGGCCTCACAATCATGGCGGAAGGTGAAAAGCACATCTTACACAGTGGCAGACAAGAGAGAAAATGAGAGCCAAGCGGAGAGGGGTTTCCCTTTATAAAACCATCAGATCTCGTGAGACTTACTCACTACCACGAGAACAGTATGGAGGAACCACCCCCATGGTTCAATGACTCCCACTGGGTCCCTCCCACAACACGTGGGAATTATGGGAGCTACAATTCAAGATGAGATGTGGGTGCAGACATAGTTAAACCATAACACCACCACTTTGGGAGGCCAAGGAGGGAAGATCACGAGCCCAGGAGTTCATGACCAGCCTGGTCAACGTTGCAAAACCTGTCTCTACAAAAATACAAAAAATTAGCCAGGCGTGGTGGCAAGAGCCTGTAATCCCTCCTGTACTCAGGAGGCCGAGGTGAAAGCATCACATGAGCCTGGGTGGTAAAGGATGCAGTGAGCTGTCTTTGTGCCACTGCACTTCAGCCTGAGCAACAGAGTGAGATCCTGCCTTAAAAAAAAAAAAAAGAAAGAAAGAAAAAAGTGACAAGCCATTTGCTGGAGCACTGGTCTTAGGGTCCAGCTGTGTGACCTTGGGGTCCTTTCCTTTCTAAGTGTCGCTGACTCCACGCACAACATCCCTGTGGGGCTGAGACAGAGCGTGTTTCAGTCCAGACCTCAGGGTGAGGCCTCCCCTAAGCTGCCCTGCTCTTCAGGAGCTGGTCCCAAGTGTCTGTCCCAGAGGCCAAGGAAGGATGAGTAGGGGCTCCGCTGGGAGATGGTGCAAGCAGGCCTACTTCAGGTAGACGGACGCAGCTGTGACCAACCCACCAGGACAGGCCGGTGAAGAAGATGACCAGGAAGCAGTGATTTCTCTGGCTCCAGTGACTGGAGCGTGGGGACTGGAGGGCAGGCTCGAAGGGGATGGTGACACAGGGCTGTGGCCTTTACTGACGGGTCTCCCAGTCACAACCTAGACTTAAAGTCACCTGGAAGCTTCCTAGTCCTGGGGAAATTCCAAAGGTCCAGGGAATCTCTGGCCAGAGGCAGGTGATTCATGTCACTTCTCGGGGGCCACTTCAACCTGGGCACCTGTTGAGCAGCATCACCTGCCAGGGGGCTGGCATGCTGGTAGGGACCCCAGGCAAGATGTGGACCCTCAAGGTAGGGGCCCCTCAGGGAATAGCCTCTGTGCCTTGCAGGGTCCTTAAGGGAGGCTGAAGGTGGACAGACTTACGAAGGAGCCTTGGCCCTGACCATAGCTTGCAGTTCTTTCCAGCTGCCTCAGAGCTTCCGATGCTATCAGCTCCCTGATGACCTTGCCAGTCTCCAGATACCACAGCAGGCCCCTTCTCCTTATCACCCACACTGAGGTCCAAGCTCCCCCGAGCCCCTCCACTCCCATCCTGTAGCAGTTCATTCATTCATTTATTCATTCACCCAACAAACATTTATTGAGCACGTACTGTGTGCCAGGGACCATCCCAGATATACTACAAGGAAGAAGTGAGACAAAGTCTGTCAAAGTGTAGGTAGGGTTAAGAGCAGGGACTCAGGAGCCAGGCTGCCTAGGTTCAAATTCTGGCTCCACTGCTTTCCAGCTGTGTGACCGTGAGCAAATGACATAACATCTCTGAACCCCAACAACCTCGACTGTAAAATGGGGCTCAGAACAGTACCTCCTCATGGGCTTGGGGTAAGGATTCAGCACCTTACTATGGTGTCAGAAGAGCAGTTGATCCATAGTAAGTGTGCCGATGTGTTTGTGATTTATCTAGTGGGGAATGCAGAAAATGAACTGTAAATAGATAAAAATAATTGCAGATTTTGGCTGGTGTTTTGTTTTTATTTATTTATTTATTTATTTTGAGATGGAGGCTCACTCTGTTGCCCAGGCTGGAGTGCTATGGCATGATCTCGGCTCACCGCAATCTCCATCTCCCAGGTTCAAGTGATTCTTTTGCCTCAGCCTCCTGAGTAGCTGGGACTACAGGCATGTGCCATCAGGCCCGAATAATTTTTGTGTTTTTAGTAGAGACAGGGTTTCACTATGTTGGCCAGGCTGGTCTCGAACTCCTGACCTAGTGATCTGCCCGCCTTGGCCTTCCAAAGTGCTGGGATTACAGGCTTGAGCCACCGTGCCTGGGCTTTGCCTGGTGTTTTGAAGGAAAACAGTGTGGTGTGGGAGACATGAGTTGGGGTAGAGGGGCTCCTCCAGGCAGGGAAGTCAGGAGGGCATCTCAGAGGAGGTGACCTATGTAGGGTGTGATGCACAGAAGATGGAGGAAAATGGTGAGAGCAGGGAAAACACT
This sequence comes from Sapajus apella, assembly GCF_009761245.1. Taxonomy (NCBI): domain Eukaryota; kingdom Metazoa; phylum Chordata; class Mammalia; order Primates; family Cebidae; genus Sapajus; species Sapajus apella. The sequence goes on along the minus strand of NW_022436954.1, from coordinate 4,078,029 downwards.
CGAGGCAGAGGGACCAGCAAGGGAGAGTCCCTGAGGCGGAAAATGGCTTGGCTGGCGTCAGGAAGGCCAGAAGGCCCAGGAGGCAGGAGCTCGGCAGGTGAGAGGGATGGTGGCATGAAAGTTCAGAGAGGCCAGCAGGGTCTTGTGGGCCCCAGAAAGGAGTTTGGCTTCCATTTCCAGTGCAGCATGCAGCCACAGGAGATGTTTTTGTTTCTGTAAATTGTACTGAAGCATATCAGGCATCCAGAAAAATGTATGAATCACAAGTGTACAAATCACAAGTGCACAATGCCATGAGTTTTCACAAAGTGAACACACCCAGGAGATGGGCACTGAGATCAAAACGAGAACGTGGCCAGCACCCCAGCATCCTCCCATAGGCCCCTCTAGTCACCACCCCCATGGGGAGCAGAGTCCCATGCACAGAGTAGTTTTGCTTGACTTTGAACCTCCTATAAATGGAAGCACTCAGCAGTGTTCTCTGTTCCCGGCTTCTTTTGCTCGGCAGTACGTTTGCGAGATTCACCTACATTTTTTTTTTTTTTGAGATGGAGTCTCATTCTGTCACCCAGGCTGGAGTGCAGTGGCGTGATCTCGGCTCACTGCAACTTCTGCTTCCCGGGCTCAAGCAATTCTTCTGCCTCAGCCTCCCCAGTAGCTGGGATTATAGGCACGTGCTACCATACAGGCTAATTTTGTATATTTTAGTAGAGACGGGGTTTCACCGTGTTGCCCAGGCTGGTCTCGAACTCCTGAGCTCAGGCAATCCACCCGCCTCGGCCTCCCAAAGTGCTGGGATTACAGGCGTGAGCCACTGTGCCTGGCTGGTTCAGCCACTTTTCATCAGTGGTTGTGGTTTTGCTTCTCTCCCTCGTTGCACAGTCTTCCATTGTGTCGCTACACCACAGCGCATCTATGCATTTGATTAATGATGGGCATTTGTGGTCTCCTGTTTGGGGCTACTGTACACATTCTAGTCCTGTAGTCTTGTCTTTTGGTGCACCCGTGAACAATTTTTTGATCATTGAAGGGTGTTCAATATGAAATTGACAAAGTCTCATGTCAAGCTCACTCCCGCTCCTGCATCAGCTCCCAGGGTGACACCAGAACTGGACCAGCCTCAACTGTGCCTTTTTTTTTTAAATGGCACTATGCCATTTTTAAATGCCTTTTTTAAAAATTGCACTATCACCTAGGATGCAGTGCAATGGCTCGATCACGGCTCACTGCAACCTCCACCTCCCAGGTTCAAGCAATTCTCCTGCCTCAGCCTCCTGAATAGTTGGGACAACACGTATTTTTAGTAGAGACAGGGTTTCACCATGTTGGCCAGGCTGGTCTCGAACTCCCGGACTCAAGTGATCCACCTGCCTCAGCCTCCCAAAGTGCTGGGATTACAGGCTTTAACCATTGTGCCCGGCCTTAACTTTGTCTTTTGTTGCTCGGGTAGAATCCCCTATTAGAGTCTGCCCCTTTTATGCCCCGATGGTGTGTCTGACTCCCAACTTCCTTCCAAACCAGGAACTCTGCCATTCATTCCCCAGGCCTGGGTGTCCTGAGAAGAAAATGGACTCAATCATACCAAAGCTGCCGCTGGCTGCCAATGTTGAGTTACATGGGAAATGGCAGTAAAAGCTCAGGGCCCATTAACCAGGCCGCCCCCTGTCCCTTCCCCCAGTAATGCCCTTTCTCTTTGTTCTGTTCCAGGCCCAGGAAATGAGATGAAGGCAAAAGCGCCCCCTCTGGGTGAGGGTAAGATGCAGCTCTCTTTCCAGGGTTCCTCAGTGTCCTGTCTTCTAGACCAAGGATGCCTGCTCTGCACCAGGCCAGCACAGACCTAGCCTCACTGAGAGGGCAGTGCCCACAGGCTGCCCTCAGCTCTAAAGGCCCAGGCTGTGGATAAGCCAGGAAGCACTGCCACCCTTGCCCACTCGCTCCCCATCTGGGACCCTCTGCCCTCTTCCTCACTCCACCCCAGATCATTGGAGAGGTCTCCCCAGGTGTCCACCCAGCCTGCTCCCCTGGTTAGTGTGCCCACAACACGTGGCACCTTCCCCTGCACCCAGCCCCTCCCAATGCAAGCCATGCCTCACTGCCAGACTGCGCGGGCAGGGAGGGACCTGTCCCCTGTTCCCGGAAGATGGAAGATCGCCCACACCTGGCACTGTGCCCAGCCCCTGTTGGGGCGTCAGAAATATCTCCTGAATGATTCATTCATTCCTTTGGGAGAGAAAGCATGACCCCTTAGTGGTTAAGGGTATGGAGTCTGAAGTCACACAGACCTGGGTTCAAGTTCTGGCTCTGACCTTTGGCTCTGTGACCTTGGTCGCCTCTCTGAGCCTGTTTCTTCATGTAAAAAATGGAGTCACCACCACCAGATTAGGCCACGGCGAGAACTGAGATGACGTTGTAAGGCACCAGCACAGAGCTGACCTACAGTTACAGCTCAGTCGTGGTGGGAGGGTATAATTATTCATTCAGAAAAGGGGAAACTTTCAGCTGCGCCTCCTGTCGCTCCGTTTTCTTTGGCTCCCGGAGGTGCGCAGTATCGGGTCCATTTTTAAGGTAAAGAAACTCAGGCCTAGAAAGGGAACAGGATAACCCGGGGCGCGGAGGCTGGGGTTAGAACTCAGGGCTGCTGGCTCTGCGCCCAGCGCTCGGCCTGCCTCTTAGAGGCCTGTGGGCACGTCCCCACCCGCCCCTGTCCCCAGGCCTGGGAGCGAGGGATTGGGCTTGGCCTCAGGGCGTCCCTGGATCCCGAGCGCGCTTGGGGATCTCCGGCTCGGACCCCGGGAGCAGAGACAGCGCTCGAGCTTGTCACTTTAAATTAAAGAGGGAGCGGGCGGGCGAGCGGGAGAGCGCGAGGAAGCGCGCGGCTGGCTCCTGGGAGCGTGCCCGGACTGCGGCGCAGCTCCAGTCCCCCGCCCCGGCCCGGCCGAGCCCCCGGCCCGCGCCGCGCTCCTCGGAGGCGGGCGCCCGGCGACACTGCAGGGGTGGCGTTGCCGCCGGCGGCCGGGCTAGGCGCGGGTGCGTGCGCGCTGCGGGAGGCGTGCCGGGAGTAGGAGTCCAACCGGAGCAGCGGCCCCTCCGTGGAGCCCCGGTGAGTACACAGCTTGCAGACCCCCGCGCGCGGCCGGAATCGCACTCTGATCGCGGACACACGCAGCCCCCTCCTCCGACCCCGGGCCCGGGACCACAGAGCCCCACGCACTCCGAGCGCCTGCACCCCCGCGCCGCGCTTGCACACGAACGAATGCCGGGCACCGCGCACGCTGGGCGCCCTTACCCGGCCCAGCCACTCCGCGCACTGCGCATCGAATCGTGCCCTGTACGCCCGCCCCGCGTGTGCACACACGCGACTCACCCCGCCATTTACACGCCTCCCCGCGCCCACGCTGCACACACGCCCCTCACTTTCACATTCAGCGCCCTGACTGTCCTCACTGCCTCTGCTCTGGCTTCACACCCCCTCCACACACTCGGATCCTCATACACTCTGGGGGTTCCCGAGGCAGGAGCTCTGGGTCTGCGGGAACCGTCCCAATGTGGAGGGGAACGTTGCACCCCTTCCCGAGGAGGCCCTGGCTGTGTGAAGAGCCAGATATGACCCCCAGCCTCTGATGTCACTGGCCTGAGTGGGGGGCTTTCCAGAGGCTCCTTGGAACCTTTGCCACTGCTGCTTAGGAGAGGGGTATGGTGGGGCAGGGGAGGAAGCTTGCCGGGACTCAGGGCCTCAAGGCTGTAGATTTGGACTGAAGTCGGGGGAGGGAGGTAGGGGGCCGGGAGCCTGGCCCTGAGCTGGCCATCCTGGGAGCCCTTTTCCAGGGGCTGCAGAGAGACTGTGTGCCGCTCTCCTGTATTCTCAAAAGCCTGGAAAAGCTGCACCATGGAATGTCAGCTCCTTCCCCCATCAGGGGGTGACAGTTTTCTCAGGGGGTGATAGCAGCACTAGCGCTTCCTATTAGAAATGCGGAAACAGAGGCTCAGAGAGGGCAGGAGACCCACCCAAGCTATCACAGCCAGTGTGAAGAAGGATCAGGACAAGTCCCCAAGCCCCCAGCCTCCCCACTCTGAATTCTGAAAGCTTTCTTCAGCAGCTCTGCAGAGCAGGGGCTCCCAGCCTGGGTTTCAGACCTGGACTCTAACACTTGTCAGCTCTGGTGACTGGACAAGTCATTTCATGTGCCTCAGTTTCCTCTCCAGTACAAGGAGCAGGGTAACAGCCCCCTCGGAGGGCCGAGGTACTGAGATAACACAAGTCACATAGTAGGTGCCCAAGAAATGGCAGCCAGCACCTCCCAGCCAGCCTGTCTTGCGGTTTCTGTGGGCTGTTTGGGGGGTGGGAGCTGGATGCGGTTATCTCAGAAAGCAGAGGAGGGGGACTTGAAAAGGTTTCAACCTCCAGATCCCGAAGAGGCTCACAGCCTGAAGGGTGAGAGGCTCTCCTGATCCTTCCCTTTGCCTCACTAGCCAGAGAATGATGCGAGGACACTGGGCAAGAGGGGTGGGTAGAGCAGAGGGCAGGGACAGAAGGCCCCTTTCCCCTTCTGAGACACAGCTTTCTTGGAAAGCCATTTCTCTGACAAGCCCAGGAGGGGGCCCCTGCCATGGTCTGATTCCAGCAAAGCCGGGGGAGCGGGGGCTCTTCCCACCCATCTCCCCCAAAAGGTCTGCCTGATCAGGAGTCAGCATGGTGGCCAAGAGCCCAGGCCCAGATCCATTGCACCCTGGCACCAATCCCAGTGTTGCTACTCGTATGCGAGGTGACCTGGGTCCCCAGCTTCCTCATCTGTAAAAGGGGGATCCATTAATCCATTGAATCACCAGGTCCACACCATGTACCTACAACAACCAGGCAGAGTGCTAAGCATTTAGCTCACATTATGCCCACATGCATGCAGCAGTAAGGAGCTATTGCTAGGTAGGTATGATTGAGCTGAAATTGGAACCTAGAGCTGTTTTCAGTGAGTAAGCTCTGTGCAGTTTAGGGTCTGGGGGTTTGGGACTGAAGAACTGGTCGGATTACGGGGGAGGAACTGCAGGAGGACATGTGCAGTCTGGGAGCTCAGAGGGTCTGGAGCACTCTGGCCCCCATGTTATGCTCTTTGCTGTGTGTCTGGACCCTAGGGATGCTCTGGTCGGTCACAGGCTGCCCTGGTCTCACTGTACCTCGTCGCCATCCTCTTCTATCGGAAGCCACAGTCCCTCTGCCTAGCAGACCTTCAGGCTGCCAGCGGGAACCCACTGAGGCCATCCCAGGTGACATGGAGTCAGGGAGTCTTGGGGGCAGTGAGCAAAGCCATTGAGAAGGGCACCTGCTGCCAGCACTTGCAGCTTGGTCTCAGCTTCCTGCTCACTGGTTGGGTGACCTTGAGCCAATTCACTGCCCTTCTCTGAGCCTCCCTCTCCTCCTCCATGGAGTGGGGGCAGTAACAGGATTTGCCCTATAGGTTTTACGGGTGATGGGGAAGATGGCATGAGGGTTCATTGCTAATGGAAGAGGGGCTGGACTGGGCAGCAGGAATGGCTGCCAGGCCCAGCTCTACCACTGCTGGCTGTGTGGGTTTGGGCAAGTCACTTAACCTCTCTTAATCTCCCAGCTTGGCTGGGCATGGTGGCTCACGCCTGTAATCCTAGCATTTTGGGAGGCCGAGGCAGGTGGATCACCTGAGGTCAGGAGTTCAAGACCAGCCTGGCCAACATCGTGAAACACTGTCTATACTAAAAATACAAAAATTAGCCTGTCGTGGTGGCACATGTCTGTAATCCCAGCTACTCAGGAGGCCGAAGCAGGAGAATCACTTGAACCTGGGAATCGGAGGTTGCAGTGAGCCGAGATTGTGCCACTTCACTCTAGCCTGGGCGAAAGAGCAAAACTCCATCTCAAAAAAATTAATTAATTAAAAACAAAACAAAGCAGAAAAAAGTCCCGTAGCTCATTCAAAGTCTATCTTACCAGGCTTAGGAGCAGGGGTGCTTCCAGGGGCCAACAAGTTCTAGCAGTGAATGGAAGCGTGGGAGCAGAGGGAAGGGGCAGAGCCGACTTAGCTCCAACTCCTGCTGGAGTGGGGGATGCAAAGCCATTGTCCCCAGATCTTCTAACTTTCAAAGGGAAGCTGGAAATCCTTTTTAAAACAATTTTTAGTGGGAAATCCCCCCCACCCCAGGCTTTATTTTTGAGGCACAGTCTCACTATGTTGTCCAGGCTGGTTTTGAACTCCTGGGCTCAAGAGATTCTCCCACATCAGCCTCCCCAGCCGCTGGGACTGCAGGTTCAACCCACTACACCCAGCTAAATTTTTCAGTTTTAAAATGTTGACAACTCACCTAAATGTAAGGCAAATAAAACACATCTGCAGGCTGGCAGTGCTGCCCACACTGCCCAGACTAGGGGACAAGGCGCCTGTGTGGACCATCACCAGGCCGCTAACCACAGCAACCGATATATGCCAAGCCTGACTACATTTAACTTCTCATTCCACCCTGCTGGCAGCCTCACATCTGCTTTACAGATGGGGAACTGAGGTTCTAAGAGAGGAAGAAAATTGCCCAAGGCCACTGCAGCTAGCCAGGGGCAGATCTGGGATTCAGAGCCGAGTGCAGCTGACTACAAACCCCGTGCTCAGGCGGAGCCCCTCTAGGAGCCTCGACATCTCCCCCAGTTCTTTTCTCCCTCCACTCAGGCAGGTAAGCTCTGCCTTCCCAGGGAACCAGAACGGAACTGCCTGGTGGCCATAGGTGGTGGTTTACGCCTGTAATCCCAGCACTTTGGGAGACCAAGGCGGGAGGATCACCAGGTCAGGAGTTCAAGACCAGTCTGGCCAACATGGCAAAACCACATCTCTACCAAAATACAAAAATTAGCCAGTGTGGTGGCCCACGCCTGTCATCTCAGCTACTTGGGAAGCTGAGGCAGGAGAATCGCTTGAATCCGGGAGGCAGCTGCAGTGAGCGGAGACTGCATCACTGCACTCCAGCCTGGTTGATGGAGTGAGACTGTCTCAAAAAAATAAAGGAACTTCTGTCTGGGGTGTGCCTGGCAGTCATTCACACCCGCACTGAAATTTCAGCTCCCTGGGAAAAGATGTCGTGTTAAAGAGAGGAAAGAACAGACAGTATGGGAGTCTGGGGTCTGAGCTGGACCAGCCATGGAGGGGATGGGCCCCCTGGCAGCCAGAGGCCTGATGCAGTTTGAGGTTTTGTCTGTGCCCGCCTATTGTGCTGTGGGGTATACCTTGCCACGCATACCTTGCTGGCGTGCTGTTGGCATTGGCTATCCAGCTTGGCCTCACTCTTGCAAAGTCAGCTTGTGCCAGGTAAGCAGGAAAAAACCGATGGCTTATCTGATTCCCGGCGAGGCAGAAGCAGGCTGGGAAGTGCGTGTGTGCACGTTAGCATGTGTTTCAGTGTATGCAGACCAGCTTCCGCCAGGAGCTAGAGCCACTTTGGACGGGTACATGGTGACCCATTTGACCTGCAGATTCTTAGGAAACTTTTTATGGAGCCAGACGGCCTGGGTTGAACAGGTTATTAGCTGTGTGGCCTGGGGCAAATTATACCCTGGGGCTCTCACGAGCAAACCAGAGATAATAATTGTACCTACCTCATGGGGCTGTTAGGAGGATTAAATGAGGTCGGATTTATGCAAAGTGCTTAGGACTGCACTTGCTGTATGGAAATGCTCGGTAAGATTGCCTATTCCTATCATGATCTCCAGCCCAGGCCCAGGAATGAGCTTTCACTCTAGTCAGATGGGCAAAGCCCTTCCTGGCTTAGCACCGCCCTTCCATCACCATAACAACGCATGGCTCCTTGCGGGAGTGGGGGCAGCATCGCTGGGAGCCAGGAGCTGGCTGTGCACCTCACCTGACCTGCTTCTCGAGGCTCCTGGGCACCCCCAGGACTTATGGGGGTGGACTAGGACTTATGGCACCCCCAAATGTACTGGATAACCCTGATGGGAACATAGCACCCCAGCTTCTTGACTCCAAAGCCTCAGACTGGGGAGAACCCTGGCCTTCCTGAAAACATCGAGGGCCTTAGCTTTACCCTCTGATTTGACCCCAGTCCCAAAGGGGTCTACAAGATGCTCCGAGGGGTTGGGAACTGGTAGGTCACACTGCCTGAGGACATTTTATACTGTGTCTGAATGGTGTTTGCATTTTTTTTTTTTTTCTTTTTTGAGATGGAGTCTTTCTCTGTGGCCAGGTTGGAGTGAAATGGCATGATCTCAGCTCACTGCAACCTCCGACTCCCTGGTTCAAGTGATTCTCCTGCCTCAGCCTCCTGAGTAGCTGGGACTACAGGCACAAGCCACCACGCCCAGCTAATTTTTGTATTTTTAGTAGAGACGGGTTTCACCATGTTAGCCAGGATGGTCTCGATCTCCTGACCTCATGATCCACCCACCTCGGCCTCCCAAAGTGCTGGGATTACAGGCGTGAGCCACCGCACCCAGCTGGTGTTTGCATTTTTTGCAAATTGGTTGCTATCTTTAAAGCTCAGGAAACTGCACATAAAAAATTCAGATATCTGGCTTTTCTCTAAAGTGCCAGAAGATCAAGCCATGTGATTGGCATTCCTGCTGGCGCAGAAATGCAGCTGCCCTTGGGCCAGGCCATCGCTCTGCAGTTCCTACCTCACCCTCCCCTCGCCCTACCACCCTGCACCAGGCATGCAGGCTCACTGTGTGGAACCACCTCTCTGAACTACAAGGGAACTGGGAGGATGGGGTGGGCATTATCCTGGCCCTCTGTGCCCTTGACCTGAGTTGAGTACACCCCACCCCAGTTTCCCGTTTCCAGGACTCCACACACACACCCATTTAGAACACATCTTAGCAATAATAATAAAACAGTGAGCAGTCGCCTAGGTTCAGGTAATGGCTCATAAGAGCTCCCAAACCTTTTTAGAACAACTTAGGCCTCAGTGGTTCCCAAAACGTGGGGGTGGAGGGTGGGGTGGGGAAGAAAGCATGCCAGGCAGTGGAAGATTGCAGAGACGCAGCCTTTCCTTCCCAGTCGAAATAGAAGTATTTGAAGGGAGGCTCAAGCCAGGGGCCTTGCTCTAACGAGTCACCTACCCGGTCTCTGCTGGTCAGCTGGTGTTGTTAGGATGGAAATGAGCTGGGGTTGCCAGATTTGGCAAATACAGAAACAGGACGTCCAGGAGCATTGAAGCTTCGGATGAACAATGGAAAAAGTTTTGGTGTAAGTATGATCTATGGAATATTTGGGACACACATATTAAAAACTTATCTGAAATTTGGCTGCGCATGGTGGCTCATGCCTGTAATCTCAGCACTTTGGGAGACTGAGATTGGCGGATCACCTGAGGTCAGGAGTTTGAGACCAGCCTGACCAATGTGGTGAAACCCCATCTCTACTAAAAATACAAAAATTAGCTGGGTGTGGTGGCTCATACCTGTTGTTCCAGCTACTTGGGAGCTGAGGCAGGAGATCACTTGAACCCAGAAGGCAGAGGCTGCAGTGAGCCAAGATTGTGCCACTGCACTCTAGCCTGGGAGACAGAGTGATACTCCATCTAAAAAAATGAAACAAAACAAAATCTGAAATTCACATGCCTCTGGGCATCCTGTTTTATCTGGCAATCCTGAAAAGAGTCTTAGAATGCTTGAAAAGAGCTTTAAACACCATTTCTTAAAATGCCAAGCCTCCCTTTGGTGGCTGTCCCCTTACAGCTGAGCATAAGCTCTGGATGACAGGCACACAGATGCGGGGGAGGTGGGGGCCAGGACCTAGGGGCGGAGCGCTGACCCTCCGCAGTCCTCTCTGCTCACTCTCTCTTCCCTTCCAGTCATAGGCACCGCAGCAGGCATCATGGCCGTGGATGTGGCAGAATACCATCTGAGCGGTGAGTCCCCAGGGCAAGCCCCTCCTGGATCATGCCTGCGGGACCCTTGCACCAGGCCTGGGGTGGGAGGTGTCCGTGGGACATGGATAATGGCAAGAATGCTGCCCTTATTCCTGACTGTCTTTGCCATTATTGCCTTCACTCGCAAGGACAGTCAGTGATTTGCCCAACGTCAGACAGCCCTGGGGACATCGAGCTTGGCTCAATCTGAGTTCTCATCATCTTGCCACTCAAGTGGCTCCTTCCTGTTAAAGTGACTTTCTTTCACTTGAGAGGGTGCCCAGGGAGACCCTGGCCCTGCCGCACCCTGGGGATGAGTCTGTGACTCGGAATCCACTCACTGGGGCCTTTTGTGGAGGCTGGCAAGTCCCCAAGGGAAAACTCAGAGGCCACCCAGTCCAAGGCAGAGGCTGCAGTGAGCTGAGATCCCACCACTGCACTCCAGCTTTCCAGCCTGGGCGACAGAGTGAGACTCTGTCTCATTAAAAAGAGAGAGAGAGAGAGAGAGACCACCCAGTCCATGGCCATGGCTCCCTCCCTTTCACCCTGTGCCCCAGCAGGGAGATGGGAGATGGCCTCTAGACTCCAGACATAGTCTTGTAGCCCTCCCCATGGATGGCAGATGGGGTCAGAGCCGAAACATACCAGCCGTCTTTTCTCCCTTTGTTCCTGTCCCCATTCACAGACGGGAGAAGTGAGGCTCAGAGAGGGAAAGGGACAGTGAGTAACGGGGTCAGGACGTGAACTCAGGTCTCCCAGGCCCATGCTCCCCATCACTCCAGCTCCAGCCCTAGCAGAGCCCCTGGGAAGCCCAGGCCTGATCTGAAGGGTGTGCCCAGGATCACCTTCCCCATCCCCAAGCCAGGGAGCCTCGCTTTTCACCCACAGGCTCACAGGTCTTGCCCATACACCCCCGCCAGTCCCCCCTGCCACCATGGCCTTGGGCAGGTGGTGAAATCTGAACTTCTGCTTACTCATGTGTAAATGCAAATAGTGAGGCCACCTCAGGGCTGCTGGGAAGATTTAGTGAGCTGATGTACAAGTGCAAACACCACTCTCACAACACCAGGGCTTTGCACATGCTGTTCCCCCGGCCTAGAGCTCTTCCCTGCCTCTGCCTCTGCCGGCCTGAGTCCCCGGGCCTGCTGCCGGGGCTGCAGGTGCAGGTGTGGATCCCGTCTGCAGCGGCAGCACGTCTCTTCTCTGTGCCTCACTTCCCCATCTGTAAAATGGGGAAAACAATGGAACCAACCTCACACGATTGTCTTGAGGACTCAAGCAACCTGCTTAGAACAGGGCCTGGCAAATCACAAATAGTGAGTGCTTTGTAGGGGCGCTTTTCCTCCTCCTCCTCCTCCCCCCCCTCATTTCCAGTCTTAGCCTAGACCTCACTTCCCATATCACCCCAAGGCTGGAATTCCATCAAATCAATAAACAAATGAACACGAATTGTCATTTCATGCCACCTTCCTGGGGCCTTTCCTTCTGTGCCGCCAGACCTGCCCCCTTTTCTGCCACCCGGGGCATGGGCTCCATCCTTCAGCTCCCAAGAGCCTCAGGCGCAGGGGGCCCTGAATGTACTTTGCCCCCGGCTGTGCCCACAGCCTGCTCAGAGACCTTGGGCCTCTGGTCCTGCCCTCTAGCCAACCCCCGGCTACCACCCAGCCCTGCCGTGACCCTGTTCCCAAGAACGCACCAAGCCCTGCCAGTCAGGGCCTGGGAGCCTCCATGGACCTCTTTGTTATGGGTGTATTTAGCCCGCAGATGACATTCTGTTAACAGGAGCAGACAGGAGGAAGGAGGGTTTGTTCACAGTCCCTCCATTGTTGTTACCGATTCCTTCTGTTTTTCCCTGCTCTGCCCAGCCCGTGACTATGTGCTTCGTGACTTTTACATACATCACAAGCGCGTGGTTACACCATGTTGGGGATTCATTTTTTTCCTCTTTTAACAATGCCAGAAATGTTTCTCTGCATTGCCGCAGTGCCATCCTAATGACCTCAACTGTGGTTCTCCAAGGCCAGTGACATTTCCTCCCAAGACAGTGCCACCAGCCCTCACTGGCCCCCTCGGTGGGACCTTCAGGCTCTTTCCAGATTTCTGCCGTTATAAATACAGCCTCGATGACTCATCCCAGACATAAAACTTGTCGGGATTTTCCCTTTAGAATAAATTCACCAGAGTGGGACCGCTGGATGGGGGATGCTCTTGTCATCTGGATTTTCCCAGAGGTGTTGGGTGACTTGCCTGGAAGCCGAGGCACCTGCGCCTGGCTCTGCCGTTTCTCACACTGGCCTTGAGTGGGGAAACAGATATGCCCGCTACCCTCCCTTGGTCTCAGTTTTCCTCTTTTAGAAAATAGGGTCTCACAGGGCGCTCAAAGCTGGGAGCGGTCAGGATTGGAGGCCAGCGAGTTAGTGCTGTGAATTCTGGCTCAGGTGGCTGACTCAGAAGAGAGCAGGGCAGGCTAGAGGGGCTGCCAGCCTGCCCCACTGCGAGATTCCTCCCTGTGCAGCTGGGCTTCAGGGCAGCAGTGGTCAGGAACCCCCAGGTCCCCTCCCTCCCTCCACAGGGCACTCTGCCCACCCTGGGCTTTTTATACCCCTCTGTTCTTCCCGCCCTTGACTTCCAGCTCCTGTTGCCGTGGCCTGGCACACTTCTTGCCCCTCATGATATCTCAGCTTACATGTCCCTCCTCCGGGAAGCCTTCCCGGGCTGCTCCCATTCCTAGTATGCTGACTTGTCTGTTTATTTGCCTGCCCCTCCCCACCCCCTAGACTTCAAGCCACTTAAGGACAGGGACTGGGCCGGGGCTGACTCAGCCCTGGCTACCCGTGCCCATAGGCTGCTGTCGCACCAGGGTGGGTGCCCAATGATGTGCAGTGATCAATATCCAGTGCTGAGATGCCCTTCGCACCTCTCCCCACCTTGCTGCCAAGGAACTGTGCGGGGTCGAGGCCGGGTGTGGCAGTGGTTACCCCACATGCTCTGGGGTCTGGCTGCCAGAGTTGGAGTCCCAGCACCACCCCTTCTGGGCTCTGTGACCTTGGGCAAGTTCTTTAGCTTTTCTGTGCCTCAGTTTCCTCACTGGAATTGAGATAGACGCAGTACTAAGAACGGTTTAGAGAATGGTATTTGCCAGCACCGTGACCTGCAGAATGAATCTCAGTGTCTCCTTGGCTTCCTTTGGGGAAGCAGAGCCAGGTTTCCTAGGAGAGAAAGGCAAAACCTTGGAACGTGTGTGGTCCTGCCGCGTGCCAAGCACGGTGCTAGGGGAGGACGCGCCCGCCACAGTTGAGCGGGTTGTTAATTTCCGTTTTCTGGGGCAGCGAGGCTCAGAGAGGGAAGGTTGTTGACTCATCAGCAGAGCAAAAGCATCTGAGCATCTGGATTTGTCTCCAAGCCCTGCACCGCCTGCAGCCACCTCTCACTTCTGGCTGATTTGTTTGTTTGTTTTGGTAAGAGATTCACAGAGAGATAAGATTCACACACCAAATAATTTACCCACTTAAAGTGTACAATTCAGTAGTTTTTAGTATATTGTGCAACCAGCCACACAATCCCTTTTTAGAATATTCTCATCATCCCCCAAAGAAACCCTATTTCTCCCAAGTTTCCAGCCCTGACAGTCACTAATCTACTGTACAGACTGGCGTCAATTCTGTCTGTATAGATTTGCCTATTCTGGATATTACATACACAGGATGAGCATCCTAAATCCAAAAATCCAAAATCCAAAATCTGAATTTTTTTCAGCTGACATGATGCTGAAAGGAAATGCCCGTGGGAGCATTTTGGATTTCAGATTTTGGGATTAGGAATGCTTAACCTATAAGTGTACTGCAAATATTCCCAAATCAGAAAAAATCTGAAATCCAAAGCACCTGTGGTCCCAAGCCACACAGGAAAGTGTATGTCTTGTTTGACATGGGATCTGCAGCACCTAGTACATAGTAGGCGTTCAATAAACATCCATTCAATGAAGAAGTCAGTGCTGCTCCCCAGGTGGGTGTCTGTCTCCACTAGGAAGCCCTAATGAGAGGCTGCCCTTGCCTTGCAGTCATCAAGAGCCCCCCTGGCTGGGAGGTGGGTGTCTATGCTGCAGGGGCCCTGGCCCTGCTGGGAATCGCCGCTGTGAGCCTGTGGAAGCTCTGGACGTCGGGGAGCTTCCCCAGCCCCTCTCCGTTTCCCAATTACGACTACAGGTACCTTCAGCAGAAATATGGCGAGAGCGGCGCAGAGGCCAGGCAGAAGGTGAGGTTTCTGATCCCGCAGTTGCACAGCGAGTACACCCCCACACACCCCCAATCCACCAGATCAGCCTTCAGCCCCTCTCCCTCCATCACCGCCTCCTGGTTCATGTCCTTTGAATGGGGAGTACACCTCTCTCGTCCCTTTCACATCTCCAACTTCTTTTTTTTTTTTTTTAACTTTTTTTTCTCTTTTTTTTTTTTTTTTTCTCTTTTCCTCTTCCTTTTTTTTTTTTTTTTTGAGATGTTTCATTCTTGTTGCCCAGGCTGGATGCCATGCCATGGCATGATCTTGGCTCACTGCAAACTCTGCCTCCCAGGTTCAAGTGATTCTCCTGCCTCAGCCTCCCAAGTAGCTGGGATTACAGGTGCACACCACCATGCCTGGCTAACTTTGTATTTTTAGTAGAAACCAACAAGGTTTTAGTGAAACCAACAAGGTTTCACCATGTTGGTCAGGCTGGTGTCGAACTCCTGACCTCAGGTGATCCACCTGCCTCAACCTCCCAAAGTGCTGGGATTACAGGTGTGAGCCACCGAGACCAGCCTTGCCTTTTTTATTATTATTATTTTAATATGCTCCTTGCGGAGCAGGGGTACCCCATAGGCAGTGTGTCCAGGGTAACCTGATATATTTATTTCTTCTTCTTTTTTTTGTCGAGACAGGGTCTCACTCTGTTGCCCAGACTGGAGTGCAGTGGCACAGTCTCAGTTCACTGCAACCTGCACCTCCTGGGCTCAAGCAGTCCTCACACTTAAGTTTACCAAGTAGCTGGGACTATAGGCCCAAGCCACCACGCCCAGCTAATTTTTTGTATTTTTTGTAGAGACAGGGTTTCACCATGTTGTCCAGGCTGGCCTTGAACTCCTGGGCTCAAGAGATCTACCTGTCTCAGCTTCCCAAAGTACTAGGATTATAGGCGTGCACCACCGTACCTGGTCCTTCTCTTTTCCCCTCCCTTGTAGCTGAAGCATTTTCATATACTGCTGAACACACATTATAAACATTATTTTAATGGCTGCATGAGATTCCATTTTGGCATGTGCCATGATTGACCCTAAATGTCATGATAAATAATGCAGGGGATATTCCGTACGTAAAACTCAGTCTTCATTTGGGATAGTGTGCTTTGAATGGATGTCCAGATGTGGAATTGCTGTACCCCACACATTCTTAGGGCCCTTACTATACACTGCTGAATGTTTTATCATTTAACATATGGCAGAGAATATTCCGAGTATCATGTAGAGTTCCAGACAGCACAACCAGAATCTGTTACCAGATTACAGTCCCTCTTGCTCAGTCACTTAGGGTGTCTGGGGGGACTATCTCACACGCTGTTGGAGGAGTGTACATTTAAAAAAACTTTTTCAGGCCTGGCATGGTGGTTGAGGTCTGTAATCCCAGCATTTTGGGAGGCCCAGGTGGGTGGATCACCTGAGGGCGGGAGTTCAAGACCAGCCTGGCCAACATGGTGAAACCCTGTCTCTATTGAAAATACAAAAATTAGCCAAGTATGGTGGCACATGCCTGTAACCCTAGCTACTCAAGAGGCTGAGGCACGAGAATCACTTGAAACTGGGAGGCAGAGGTTGCAGTGAGCCAAGATCATGCCACCGCACTCTAGCCTGGGTGACAGAGTGAGACTCTGTCTCAAAAAAAAATCCCCTCTTTTCCAAAAAGCATTTTGGCAACACGTGTCAAAGCCTTCAAAGAACTGACTGGGCACGGTGGTGGCTCACGCCTGTAATCCGTTTTGGGAGGCTGAGGCGGGTGGATGGCTTGAGGTCAGGAGTTCAAGACCAGCCTGGCCAACGTGGAAAAACCCTGTCTCTACTTTTAAAAATATTAAAATTTGCTGGGTGTGGTGGCAGGCACCTGTAATCCCAGCTACTCAGGAGGCTGAGATACAAGAATTGCTTGAACCCGGGAGGCAGAGGTTGCAGTGAACCAAGAGCATGCCAATGTACCCCAGCCTGGGCAACAGAGCAAGACTCCATCAAAAACAAAAACAAAAAACCTTCAAAGGAGTGTGTCCTCTGAGCCAGGATTTTTAAAAATTGTTTTTATTTTTATTTACTTATTTTTTTTGAGATGGAGATTTGCTCTTGTTGGCCAGACTGGAGTACAATGGCGCCATCTAGGCTCACCACAGCCTCTGCCTCCCGGGTTCAAGCGATTCTCCTGCCTCAGCCTCCTGAGTAGCTGGAATTACAGATGCCCACCACCACGCCCAGCTAATTTTGTAGGGTTTCTCTGTGTTGGTCAGATTGGTTTCAAACTACCGAGCTCAGGTGATCCACCTGCCTCTGTCTCGCAAAGTGCTGGGATTACAGGCATGAGCCGCTGCGCCCGGTGGAGCTGGGATTTTAAGAAAGCTATTCAATACTGAGTATTTGTATTTCCGAAAAAGTAGAAACAACGTAAATGTCCAACAGTGAGGAAGAGTGAAGTAAATTATGGTTATCTGCTCAGTGGAAAATTGGGGAACCATGAAAGATTATGGTAAGCGGCCAGACGCAGTGGCTCATGCCTGTAATCCCAGCACTTTGGGCAGCCAAGGCAAGAGGATCGCTTGAGCCCAGGCGTTAGAGACCAGCCTGAGCAACAAAGCAAGTCCTCGTCTCTATTTAAAAAAAAAAAAAAAAAATTAAAAAAACTTAAAAAATTAGCCAGGTGTAATAGCTCACCCCTGTGGTCCCAACCACTTGGGAGAGTGAGGTGGGAGAATTGCTTGGGCCCAGAAGGTTGAGGCTGCAGTGAGCTGTGGTTGCAACACTGCACTCCACCCTAGGCAAATGAGGCCCTGTCTCAAAAAATATATATAAGGAAAGCATAAAAGATGCTTATGGTATAAAAGCCTTGCTTTCTCAAATCTCAAGGTCAATTAGGGAAAATGAAAATTTGCCAGGTGCAGTGGCTCATGCCTGTAATCAATCCCAGCACTTTGGAGATTGAAACAGGCAGATCAGGATCAAGAGTTCGAGACCAGCCTGACCAACATGGTGAAACCCCATCTCTACTAAAAATACAAAACTTAGCCAGGCATGGTGGTCCAAGCCTGTAATCCCAGCTACTTAGGAGGCTGAGGCAGGAGAATTGCTTGAACCAGGGAGGTGGAAGTTGCAGTGAGCCAAGATCGTGCCATTGCACTCCAGCCTGGGCAACAAAGCGAGACTCCATCTTAAAAAAAATTTTTTTGGCCAGGCGCGGTGGCTCATGCCTGTAATCCCAGCACTTTGGGAGGCTGAGGTGGGTGGATCATGAGGTCAAGAGATCGAAACCATCCTGACCAACATGGTGAAACCCCGTCTCTACTAAAAATACAAAAATTAGCTGGGACTACATGCGTGCGCCATCATACCCAGCTAATTTTTG
>NW_022436954.1:4026126-4060127 GCF_009761245.1 Sapajus apella | reverse complement strand
AAAAAAAAAAAAAAAAAAAGTAGTGTGGTCTATGAGAGTGAGAACAGCACTGATTTGGGGGTTTGGGACCGTCAGACAGTTCTAGCACTTTGGACAAGCTGCTTACTGTGTAGGAGCTCGACATCGTTTTCTTCAGAGTTGACATAATCACGTGTATGTGTGTATGCACATACACGCATATGTGTTTAAAACTGAAATGCTACATAAACTTTTAAAAACCTCTTGTTTTAGTCTTTATTGAGTTACATGTATAAGGACCTTTACTCTTCATTGAGTTACATGTAGAAGGACCTATATTAAATTGTATTATCAGTAAAATACGCATGTATCAAGTAATTGTAAATGGGCATGCATGTCTGAATAATCAGTTTTGTGAGTCTCATTAGATGGCTTCTCCTAGGTTATTTCCTAATGAAGTTTGTATGTATAATTTATTTTTAACCTAATTCAAAATCAAAGAGCCAAAAAGAAACAAATTCCGGTATCTAAAGCTTTGAAGACACCTGAGAGTTTGTCAAAGTTGACCTGCCTAATGCAGAGAGATTCTGTTTACCTGGGCACTTGGTTTTCCAGCCTCTTTTTAACAAAGAAATCAGTGTCCTACAAAATTGCTCATTCCATTTCTGAATCTTTCTAATTGGTAGCTTTTGCTGAGCTAAAATCTCAGGAAAATCTACTTCCCTGGAACTTTAATCCCTTGAGCTTAGATATATCAAGTTTAGGACAGACTAAAAGGAATAATTAGGGCTTCCGTAAGGCTTGCCTCAACCGTAATTAGAGAGAGAAATTCATTTGTTTATTCAATAAATATTAGAGCCTCTTTTATATGCTGAGACTGTGTGGTAGGTGCTACATAAACAGTTTTGAACAAAACAAAGATGACCCTGCCTTCATGGAATTAATAATGTATTTGAGAAGATATATAATAATTAAATAAATGTGTTATTTCAAAATGTATTATGTGCTGTAAAGTTATATAAAGAACAGGACAAGCATAGGTAAGCTTGCTAGAAAAGGCATGCCTGAAGAAGTGACATTTAACCTTAGACCTAGAAGATAAGATGCAGAAACCATTTTAAAAACATTTGCAGTGTCAGCCTTTACTGATTTGGCATTCAGGTCTTACCAGATACCGTATTCATTTTGTGAAACAAGGGACAGTAACAGACCCAGAACCCAGAAGCACTATAATTTCAAGGCTCTCAGGAATTATGCCTCTCATGATTTTTAAGGAACCTAATAGTATTGCGATGTTACCATGACGAAGGTTTACAAAATAATAGTGATGGGAAGATTGCTGACTTAGAGTAACCCCAGGTTCTGGACCCAGCATTACCATAAATTGAGTTGTAGAGCATTAGGCAGGTAAAATAATCTTTGTGGCCTCCAGTTTTTTATCTACAGTAGTATCATTTTGAAGTAGGTAAAAAGGATCTATGGATCCTTTTATCTCTTAATCTTTTGTGAACGTGTTCTGGACATGGTCACTAATAATTGATTTAGAGGCTAACCTTTAGGCAATCCGCAGTCCCCTATTGTAGTGCATATTGGGTCTCCAAAATGTATAACAAAGTCATATCACTGAAAGTTGAACAATAGACTTAAATGTGTTCATATGTTTTGTATGTGGAGAGAGGAAAGGTCTTTCTTAAGTCATCTTGCCTTTTTATTTATTTATTTATTTATTTATTTTTGAGACAGAATCTTGCTCTGTTGCCCAGGCTGGAGTGCAGTGGCTCAATCTCGGCTCACTGCAACCTCTGCCTCCCGAGTTCAAGCAATTCTCCTGCCTCAGCCTCATAAGTAGCTGAGATTACAGGTGCATGCCACCATGCCCAGCTAATTTTTGTGTTTTTAGTAGAGATCGAGTTTTACCACGTTGGCCAGGTTGGTTCTGAACTCCTGACCTCAGGTGATCCACCTCCTCAGCCTCCCAAAGTGCTGGGATTACAGGCCTTAGCCACCCGCCTGACCGAGGGAAAAAAATTTAAATATGTGAATGAGTGTCACTGAATGTGAAAACTTCCTGTGTTGTAAACTTCCCTTGTGGCTGCTCCATCACCTCTTGAATGGCTGGCTCCTCATATTCTTACCCCTTCTTCTGGGACACTAGCTGCTTTTCCTTTTTTTTTCCTTTTTTTGAGATGGAGTTTCATTCTGTTGCCCGGCTGGATTGCAGTGATGCGATCTTCGCTCACTGCAACCTCCGCCTCCTGGGTTCAAGCGATTCTCATGCCTTAGCCTCCCAAGTAGCTGGGATTACAGTCATGTGCCACCACACCCAGCTAATATTTGTATTTTTAGTAGAGATGGGCTTTCACCATGTTGGCCAGGCTGGTCTCTATCTCCTGACCTCGTGATCCATCGGCCTCGGCCTCCCAAAGTGCTGGGATTACAGGCGTGAGCCGACCTGCTTTTCCTTTTTCTAAACATAACTGCAGTTGACAACTTGATGTATGGAATTCTGACCCTACAAATAAACATATTAAGAAAAAGTTGGCAGGACACAGTGGTTCACGTCTACAGTCCCAGCGCTTTGGGAGGCCAGGATGGGAGGACTCTCTTGAGCCTGGGAGTTTGAGAGCAGCCTGGCCAACATTACAGGCATGTGCATTACCACACCCTGGTAAGCAACATTACCACACCCTGGCAAAACCCTATTTCTACTAAAAATACAAAAATTAGCCAGGCATGGTGGTGCATGCCTGTAATCCCAGCTCCTCAGGAGGCTGAGACAGGAGAATTGCTTGAACCCGGGAGGTGGAGATAGCAGTGAGCCAAGATTGTGCCACTATGCTCCAGCCTGGGTGACAGAGTGAGACTCCATCTCAAAAAAAAAAGAAAAAAAGAAACAGAGAAAAGGCTTTGTTACATCTCGGTTAAGGCAAGAAAAATAAGTGACATGAGGTAATATTAAACAAGGACCTTCCTAACTAAGGGATGCAGGGCTTCTGTGAGAGGGGAACCTGGAGATCCGTGAATGAACAGGCCTTACTCATCTCCGTGCCGTCTCCTAGTGACCTCGCCTGTGGCCCCGTGATGCTCCCACGTCCCTCTTTCTCACCCCTAGAGAGTGCCTGCCTGGAATACCCAGCGGGGCAGCACGCGGGGAACACCCAGCCGTAAAGGCAGCCTCAGCATGGAGGACACCTTCGAGAGCATCAGTGAACTGGGGCCCCTGGAGCTGATGGGCCGGGAGTTGGACCTGGCGCCCTATGGGACCCTCCGGAAGTCCCAGTCAGCTGACTCCCTGAACTCCATCTCCTCCGTGAGCAATACCTTTGGGCAGGATTTCACACTGGGCCAGGTGGAGGTGAGCATGGACTATGACGCCACCTCCCACACCCTGCACGTGGCGGTGCTGCAGGGCAAGGACCTCCTGGAGCGGGAGGAGGCCAGCTTCGAGTCCTGCTTCATGCGCGTCAGCCTGCTGCCCGACGAGCAGATTGTGGGCATTTCCCGGGTAAGCGGGGCTCGGGGCGAGGCAGAAGGGTGCTCTGGGCTCACTAGACACCTCCCAGGCAGGCAGGGCTGGGGGGCCCGGCAGGACCCCAGAAAGGCACTAGAGCACAGGTATGGATGCTGATCCCCGAGCTGAAGCTGCAGACTGTAGGGAGAACACACCTGGGAGGCTGGGGGCCTCCACCTGAAGGCTCCCATTGTGTGGAGTTCTTAACTCTCCCACCAGGCGAATACAGCGTGTGGCAACTGTCCCTGTCCAAATCTGCCCTGTGTCAACATAGGGTTCCAGCAGAAAAGGGATGACATACTCAAGATGGCTAATTTTTGAAGAGCTTACTAACAGGACTGGTCGGGTGCAGTGGCTCACGCCTGTAAGCCCAGCACTTTGGGAGGCTGAGGCGGGTGGATCACCTGAGGTCACAGGTTCAAGACCAGCCTGACCTCAACATAGTGAAACCCTGTCTCTACTGAAAATACAAAAATTAGCTGGGCATGGTGGTGCACACCTGTAATTCCAGCTATTCAGGTGGCAGAGGCAGGAGAATCACTTGAACTCAGGAGGTGGAGGTTGCAGCGAGCTGAGATCATGCCACTGCACTCCAGCCTGGGCAACAGAGTAACTCTACCTCAAAAATAATAAATACATTTTAAAAATGAAAATAATGACCATTTAGAGTGCTGAGGTGGGATGTGGGGCGACTTCAGGGATGGCACAGTACCCGGGAGGGGTGTAACAGGAGGGGCAGTCCCACTCTGGATCTGAAGGGATGAGGGGAAGTTGAGGTTACTGGGCCCAAAAGGATAGAGGGCCACCTCGTATGGAGAGGGCTACCTCGGTGGGAGCTGTGCCCTTTGGTCAAGGAACATGGTCAGTCTGCAGCAATCCTGCACAGAAGGACCTGGCTTCCCCTCCAGTTTCCCTCTGGTGACCTTCACTGGGTGACCCCACCAGAAGCTAAAGGCCAAAGGAACCTGTTGACACAGCCCATGGATGTCAACCCTCAGGGACAGAGCAGAGTGGGAAGGCCAGAGAATAAGGTGTGAGGGGCAGGGAAGGCACCCAGTCCCTGTGAATCACAGGGCCAAGCCAACAGAGCCACATCTGAGCTGAAGGGTGGGGATAGCCTGTGACCAGAGTGCAGGGAGGGCGTGTTTAGGGCACCAAGTTGGGGTGGCCCAGCTTCTGAGAGGCAGTACGGTGGGTGATTAGGATCAGAACTGTGGAGCCTGACTGCCTGGGTTCAAATCCTGGTTCCACCTCTTCCTAGCAATATGACCTTGGATAAGTCAGTTTAGTACCCCATGACTCAGTTTCCCCATCTGTTAAATGGGCAGCATAGTTATTGAGGAAGAGCTGGGTTAATGCATGTAAAGTTCTGTTCTTAGCCCAGCCCTGGTCAGTGCCCAGCAGGTTGGCTCTCAGGACTGTGCAGAGCTTCTGTCATGCCCAGCCATGTTGCCTGTGGCCTGGGCTGCCTAGAGGACTCTGGGTGGTTCAGGATGCATTCCTTGATGAGGGACATTGGCAGATGGCAGCCACCACAGCATGATGTGTGCTGAGAACCTGGTTCACAGAGCCCAGCACATCCATGATTTTCTCATTAGCCCCTGAGGCCAACAGGACGGATGGTTAGGGCATCTTACAGATGAGGAAACTGAGGCTCGGGAAAGTGCTTTGCCCAAGACAACCCCAGTAAGGAAGCAGGAGGTCCAAGACTCAAGCCCAGGGTTCCATCCTCCTCCACCCATGTGTGCACGCTCAGAGAATGGCTGGTTGAGGGGCCCAGTCCCCTCTGGGCAGGGGACAGTTGAGAGGCTATTTAGCTGAAGAAGGGATCATGAAGAGCCTGAATGCCAACGTCAGGAGGTCAGGAGGTCAGGAGGTAGGCTTTATCCCTTGGGGCAAGGAGCCCTTCAAGAGCAAGGGATTGTGTAGGGAACGTGGCTCCCAGGGAGCACTGTGAGAGGAGCCTTCCCAGGCCCAGGCAGTGACAGAAGAATGTGGTCATGGTGGCTGGTGGCCAGGCCCACCAAGGGGTGCTGCCTCCAAGCTAGGCAGTCCCCCAGCTTCAGGTAGAGTCCAGGGATGAAAGTGCCTTTCTTTAAATATCGACAGGCAGTGACTAAAGCATCTCTCTTATTCCCCAGAGAGCCGTGCCCGCAATGTACCTTCCCAGGGGACCTGCCCACGACTTCCTGGGAGGAGGCCAGTGTCGCCCACCAGGCAGGACTGGGCTTGAAAACACAGTCGGCCCAACCTTGCCTAATTCTCCCTTCCATCCACCTATTCAGCCTACGGTGTTCAAACAGTCCTGAGCCAGGCTCTACAGGAACCTGGGACATCAGTGGCTCGTGACTCCACAGACAACTGTCCCACTCCACTGCATGCCTGGCCTAGGGCTAGACTCCAGCAGATGCAAGAAAGATGGAGACTGGCTTGTCCAGGTCATCTTAAGGGTTCTGGGGTGCCATGGGCACCGAGGACGGGGATTAGCTGGGATCAGATTGTGGGAGCTTCAAACACCAGGCCACTAGATTGGCCACCACTGAGGAGAGGACAGGAGGCTTTTTTTTTTTTTTTTTTTTGGTAGAGATGGGGTTTTACCATGTTGGCCAGGCTGGTCTCAATCTCTTGACCTCAGGTGATCCGCCTGCCTCAGCCTCCTAAAGTGCTGGGATTACAAGCGTGAGCCACCATGCCCGGCTTAGGAGGCTTTTAAAGCTTTGGGCTGAGCCACCAAAGGAAAGATTGCCATTGAGGCTGTCATGACAACAGAGCCAGGACTCTAGCCCAGGCCTCTGGACTCCGTGTCCAGTGCTCTCTCCCTGCTGCAGCCTCTCAGGCTCCTAGCGCCCCCCCCCCATGGCCCTTTGTCCTACAGATCCAGAGGAATGCCTACTCCATCTTTTTCGATGAGAAGTTCTCCATCCCCCTGGATCCCACCGCCCTGGAGGAGAAGAGCATGCGGTTTTCTGTATTTGGCATTGATGAGGATGAGCGGAACGTCAGCACGGGGGTGGTGGAGCTGAAGCTTTCTGTGCTTGACCTCCCACTGCAGCCCTTCAGCGGCTGGCTCTATTTACAGGACCAGAACAAGGTAAGTGACCTGCCTGCCCCCGCCTGCTCATCCACCACAGAAGAGTGTGCATACACATACACTTCCAGAAAGGGGCTCCTTCATCCTCTGCAACTGCCTGAACCCCAAGATCATTAGGAGAGCAGGGAAGACTCGAGCCACATCCGAGGAAACTGCTTACTGCAGGCAAATGACAAAAACATCCTGACCTCTGTTTACAGCTCATTTGCTGTTCTGAGCACCAAAGCTTCAGAGGTTCTTCTCCCACTCAGCTTCTGCTGGAGAAACATTCCTCTGGCCTTAGAGGGGATGATTTCAGGCAGAGGCCAGGCTGCAGTGTAGCTTTACAATTGTAGGAATGCACACAGAACATCACTGTTGTTTAAGCAGAGAATCTAATTCCACTCCGCTTGGATCGTTGGGTATTACTACTGGAGTGTTTTCCTTGGCCTGGAATGAGGGAACAAAACTACATTTGATAGCAACATTTGACAGGCCGCCTCTGGTCCTCCGTCCCAGGCAGGGAGGGATGGGGCATGCTCCCTGCAGTGTCGGGGGTGGGTGGCTGTCCCTTTCTCAACCCTGCCAGCCTGGAGCCTGCGGTAAGAGGCCCCCAGGGAAACCACTTCTCTGTGGAGAAGGAAGCCTCAGCTTTTCCCTGGCAACCGAGGCTCTCCCTGGACCCCTCAAGTCCGGTGGGGAGAAGCCCCTTGAGCCACCGCCTGTCCCCCAGGCTGCCGACGCTGTTGGGGAGATCCTGCTCTCCCTCAGCTACCTCCCCACAGCTGAGCGCCTCACCGTGGTCGTGGTTAAGGCCAAGAATCTCATCTGGACCAGTGACAAGACCACAGCGGGTAAGGGCCAGTGGGCAGCCCGGCTCCTCCATGTGGCTCAGTGGAAGCTGTGGGCCAGCTGCTGTGCTGTGGGCACCTGGAGGCATCAGCAGGTGTGGGACACAGTGCCAGGGCCCCCTCAGCTTTGCTGAGCCAGGAGTCGTGCAGGTGGGTGTGGGGTGGGACGGGGGCGATGACTCTGGCTGGGAAAACATGTGATCCCTGGAGGGTGTCGGGGCCCCTGTGAGGGCAGAGTGAAGGGGGTCAGAGTGATGGGGGGGGTCTGAGGGCAGAAGGCAGCACTCAGGGCTGGGGGCACTGGGCACGGAACAAAGGGCGGCATCTGTTTCCTGGAACTGGAATTCACGGTGGAGGCTCCATTCTCAGAGACAGGGCAGTATCACAGACTCCAACCAAGGACCAGGGCCATGGGTTTGGGATGGGGCCAGGCAGGACCTGATGCCTTAGGTCTACAGAAGCCTCAGGTCCCTCCCAAAGCAGTGACTGTGGATGCAGCTGTATTCTAGGAAACTGAAGACAGGGGCTGGGGAGACTGACCTATTGGGAGTTGCAAGCCTTGGGTGGCGGGGACCCCAGCTCCAGGCAGGTGCAGCAAGGACACCCCGTGGGCAATAGGTGATGGCCAGACGGCAGCTTGTTATTTCAGACCTGCACACGGTTGAGTCAGGCTCTGCTGTGCAGGCGCCCGGTGACTCAGGGCTGACGTCTGCACTTGGGCCATTTATAGAAGGAAAGTGGTAGGGCTGCTGAGATCCCCAGAGCATCCTAGGAGGGGAGCACGTGGGCTGTAGGCAGCTGCCTGAGCATAAAGCCCGCCCCCCCGTCACCTGATGTGCTGTGTGAGCCTCAGTTTTCTCATCTGTGAAATGGGAAAAACAATGAAGGACCAAGGGCGGGGCTGCAGGAGGTCACGGCAACAGCAAAGCGTTGGGGCGTTTGTAGTCAGTGGGTGGAGTTAGACTGGGCAGGGCTGTGGCAAGTGAGTGTGGCTCTGGCCTTCACCCCTCCGCCTGCCCACAGACCCCTTCGTCAAGGTATACCTGCTGCAGGATGGGAGGAAGATGAGCAAAAAGAAGACAGCTGTGAAAAGGGACGACCCTAACCCGGTGTTCAACGAAGCCATGATCTTCTCGGTGCCAGCCATTGTGCTCCAGGTGAGGGGGCTGGGGGATGGGAAGGGGCCAGGTCACCCCAGGGCTCTGGGGCTGCCATCTCTCCACCGTCACTTCTCAGGGGCCCTGCAGGGGTAGCGGTTTGCCTCCAGCCATCCCTTTTTAGCAGTTATTGAGTGCCGCTGGGGGCCAGCCCTAGGGTGGGTGCTGGGGACACAGGCCAGCTTTCTTGGTGGTCACAAGGGACAGGCAGGAGAGTCCCTAATCCACTAAGAGTGTTCTAGACTCCCTCGATCAGGTAAGGGGGGCTTCCTGCAGGAGGTAATACCCAGCTCTGAGGGAGGACCATTCCTGGTGGAGGGAACTGAAGAGGCGTGGAGAGGAGCCAGGGTGAGCCAGGCACCCAGAGTTCCTGCTCTGAATCTCCCAGGCTCTATTTCAGGGTTCTGCTGAACTCCCCAAGTTCCCGTGGCCTTCAGAAGAACTCCCCAAGTTCCCATGCTCCAGAGAGACCTCTCCCAGCAGGGACATCACAGACCATGGGTGGGGGGCTGCAGAGGACAGGGCTTGGGCCCTGATTCCATGCCTTGGAGGCTGGGCTTGCACCGCTTTCCCTCGCTGTCTTTGGCCCTCCTTGGGCACTCCTGACAATGAGAAAGTCCTTTGTGCCTGGATCCAAAACCTGCCCCCATAGCTCCAGGGCTGTACAGAAACCCACTAATCTCCCCCCGGGGACCCCGCCTGGATATGAAGGCCCAGAATTCTGCCTCGCTCTGGGTTTTCCTAACCCAGGCACATCCCAGCATCTCTGGCCCATCCTGGTTATCAAAGCCTTTGCCTGCTACCCTTGTAGGGCAGGCTGCCCATGTGTCCCCTGACTCTCCCTGGGTGTCATGGTGCCATTACTCCACAGCCTCTAAAAGCAAGAGACTTCTTGGGACTCTAGGGGAAGTGGGGGAGGAGAGAGGTCGGACTGGGCTGGAGTGTCAGCTCCCGCTCTCATCTCAAGCACGGCCTCTCCTGTCTTCGGCTGTGAGTGCAACGTGATATTAGTAATAGCAGCGCCGCTTCTAGCATGTTCCGATTGCGCGCAGGCCCCATTCTACACAAGTCACTCGTTTTGTTCCTGGAACAGCCCCATGAAATAGAAACCAATTTTTTTTAGACAGAGTCTCACTATGTCATCCAGGCTGGAGTGCAGTGTTGTGATTTCAGCTCACTGCAGCCTCCGCCTCCCCAGTTCAAGCAATTCTCCTGCCTTGACTTCCCAAGTAGCTGGGATTACAGGCATGTGCCATCATGCCCAGCTAATTTTTGTATTTTTGGTAGAGACGAGGTTTCACCATGTTGGCCAGGCTGGTCTCAAGCTCCTGACCTCAGGTGATCTGCCCACCTCAGCCTCCCAAAGTGCTAGCATTATAGGCTTGAGTCACCGCACCCAGCCGGAACAAATATTATCATCACCATATCACAGATGGAGAAACTGAGGTAGCAAGAGCCCAAGTCACTGACCAAGGTCACACAGCAAGGAAGTGGGGACCAGGCGCAGTGGCTCATGCCTGTAATCGCAGCACTTTGGGAGGCCAGAGTGGGCATATCACTTGAGGTCAGGAGTTTGAGAACAGCCTGACCAACATGGCGAAACTCTGTCTCTACTAAAAATACAAAAATTAGCCGGGCATGGTGGTGGGCACCTATAACCCCAGCTACTCAGGATGATGAGGCAGGAGAATCACTTGAACCCAGGAGGCAGAGGTCGCAGTTAGCCAAGATCACACCACTGCACTCCAGCCTGGGCAACAGAGTGAGACTCTATTTCAAAAAAAAAAGGCAAGTTGGGAGGCCAGCATTGGAACTCTGGTAGGTGGGTGCTGCGGCTTGGAGGGAGGCAGCAAGAGAAGCCTGCAGGCCCAGGCAGCCCTAGTTCAAACTGTTGCCCGCCATTTATTTGCTGAATGACCTGGGCCGAGTCTCCTTCCCTCTTAGATCAGAGGCGAGGATTCAGGGAGCTGCGCCTGGCTCCTCTCTAGGGCCTGACATTTGTAGCCTTGGACCCAGGAGCCAAGAAGTACCTCTGGCTGCTCCTGGTCCTCAGCACCCACGTTGCCTCTTTCTCAGGACCTGTCTCTCCGTGTGACAGTGGCTGAGAGCAGCATCGACGGCCGTGGGGACAACGTGGGCCATGTCATCATTGGGCCGTCGGCCAGCGGCATGGGAACCACACACTGGAACCAGATGTTGGCCACGCTGCGCAGGCCTGTGTCCATGTGGCACACTGTCCGGCGAAACTAGCAACCAGGGCGGGCCAGGTGGGCAGCAGAGCTGCCAGAGCCTGGCACCCACTCGGCTCTGTCTGATGCCCTCTTCATAGCCCAGCTGGAGCCATGAACACTGGGGTCCCCTGGCAGAGTCCTCATGAGCCATCCTGGTCTCTCTGTCCAGATTGCAGCAGAGGAGTGAGCGTGGCTCTGTGTCCGGGACCCCAGGGTCTTCTCCCGATGAGGACCAGCTGTCCTGGGCCAGGACCGAGGGAGGCTCTAAGCACTGGACAGCTGTGTTCCATCTCAAGCTCCCCCAACCCTGCTCCTCCTGGGAGGCCAGCTGCCGAGCCAGGCTATGTTCTGGAATCCAGCGAATCTTGGGGGCCAGGCACCGTGCTGGGTAACACGAATGAGACGCAGCCCCTAGGACATCAGGCAGACAAGCTCCCCTCCCCCAGATGATGTGTGCAGTGCTGATGGTGACCCAGCTGTGTGGACTCAGGAGGCTCTGAAGGCTGGGGAACAGGGAGGTTCTCTTTGACGATGTAGGAGCTGCGCTTGGAGGGACAGGGAAAGAACCGAGCATGTCCCAGGCAGTGGGCGCAGCCTAAGCAATGGCAGGATGTGAACTTTCCCATCGTACATGCAGTCCTCAGCCCACTGCAGCGGATACAAGGAAGGGCCTCTCTCTGGGGCAGAGAAGAGACCAAGAGATCAGGCCCAGGCAGAAGCCCACCAGCCACGTGGAACACTGGCTCCGGAGTTATTCTATGAAATCTACTCCCCAGACCTCAACTATGGCAAGAGCCAGAGGTCCAAAGAGGCCCAGCCCCAGGTCCTTGTGCTCAGTCCTTCGCAAACCAGGCCCAGGGCCGCAAGCATTCGTTGATGCCCTTCCAGGCCAGGTCCACTGGGGGGAAGATGCCTCAGGCAGGTCTCAGCTGGGGTGGGGGGGTGGCAGGGGCGGGGCAGAGGGAATACTGGCAGCTGCAGGCACCTGGGAAGATGTGGTGGCCAAGGATACCCTCGGGCTGGGCCTTGGAGAGGTGGCGGGAAAGGACAGTTCAGGTGGCTGAGGCCCGATGGGAAGCTAGGGGAGGCCAGGGTGGAAGGGCAGCTTGAGGGACACCCGGAGAAGACAGAGGGCCAGACTACGAAGGAGGTGGCTCTCGATCATGGGTGGTGCCCCTGACACTGGGTGTCCTCCGGTGAGTTCCCTAGAAGCGAAACCTGAGATGGGAATTCTTGGGCCAGTGGGTTCTTGTGGGTGAGTGCTCTCAGAGAAACTTACCAGAGAAAGAAAGGGAGCTCAGGCTGGAGGGAGGAAGCCAATAAAGTTGTGGCTTCCAAATCCATCTGCCTTGGCCTGATTGCTGTGGAGGCAGGGGCCTGGAGTTCGAGGGGCACCCTGGGGGGGTCCCACCCAGAAGGAGAGGGACTGGGGTATTGCACCCCTACAGGCGTCTATCTTTGGTTACCCCCCAGCCCGAATAAGATGAGGGCAGGCAGAGCTCATCTCCCCAGCCTGGCATCCCGCAGTCCCAGGAAGCAGCTTCCTGCCTTCAAAGCTGAGTGCTGGGAGGTCTGAGTTCACCCAGGCCAATACGTCAGGGAGCATCTGCTCTGTGAGGCCATACACAGGTGACAGTATGGACCCTCAGGCTGGATGCCCCGGTTCCTTGCTCCATAACTGGCGAGCTATGGAGACCCAGGTCAACCAGTTATCCCCAGTGATATAGGGAAAGGAAGGGCTAGAACAGGGGCCCAGGGGACTGGAGGTAGGATGGTAGCTCACCCCACTTGACATAGCCAGGGCCCAACCCCAAGTTCAGGCTTCTACCCTGTGGCCACAGCAGAAGGTCAGCCTAGGACCAGGAGACACATGGCTGGGCAAGGCTTTGCAGCCTGGGAGACCCTGACTCTCTCTAACCCAGTGACTGTGTAGTGCGGTCCACTGACTCCCCACTTCCCACTGTCTCCCCTCTCTCCCTCCCCCTAACTGCATGACATGTTAACTGTGCGCCCAGGATGGCCATGGTGGGGACCGGGTATGCCGACTGGAATGATTCTAGAACCAAAATAAAGCTGGGGTAGGAAGAGGGGGCTTCTGGGGAGCCCTGCTCAACCCTGAATCAACTTCGTCTTTTCTCTGGGAATCAGGGACTCAGGCCTCCTATGGGTTACTGTTGGGAATAGCATGGACAGGGATGAGCTGGTGGAGAATTCCCAGCAGCCCCCGGGGGGCCTGCCTGCCACAGGGACTGACTCCGAAGAGCTGAGACAACCAATGAGATGGGCTGTGGCAGGAGCCCATGAGAGGGGCAGAGACCTGGGAAGGCTTCCTGGAGGAGGTAGAAGCATGAGAGCTGGCCTTGTAGCAGGGGACTGTACACATGGAGGAGGGAGAGGGGTCTGAAACTGCCTGAGCAAAGATGTCACAGTGTCTGGGGGAGACACAGCTGGGCTAAGCCTGGAGAGGCTACATGGGGTCGGGCTGTGGAGGCTGCCTGTCCAGGCTCAGGCAGAAGCTCCTTGTGCTGCTGGTGGTGGGGAGCCATGGTGGGATCTTGAGCAGGATCAGGTCCGAGGGAGGGAGGGTCACTCAAAGAAGCTTTGGTGATGACACAGAGGGACATCAGTGAGTGTTACCTTTGACAGTGAGTGGCAGGAGGGGCAGGCAGGAGGCCTCTGAGCTGCCTTTAGGTTTGGGTTCATTCAGCAGAACTCAAACCGAGGCGCCTTCCTGGAGAGAAGCCGGGACAACCCAGGCTCAGAGAAGCTGTCTTACCTCCTCCTTTTCTCTTGTAATCTCCCAACCTGTTTCTGTCCTTTCTTGGGCCACCCTGCCTCCAGGGTCCCATCCCTCCGTGCCCCTTTATCTCCCCTCCTCCAGCCCTGGACTCATGGACACGCCTCCAAGGTCCCAAGCCCCGTCTGTCTGGGAGCCCCACCGAGGAGTGGAGGTCTCTGACCTGCCCAGCAGCGTTGCCTGGGCCAGGCCTACATGTGGGAGAGGGGGGACAGGCCACGGCATCACGGCAACAGCAGCTCCCAGCTGCAAGCTTCGCTTCCTCTTTCCCATCTGTCTATGCCTGCAGACCCCCAAAGGGACAAATCAAAAGGCTAACTAAGCACTAAGATGGGGATTCCCCCTCTTTCCACCCCTCACACCCTATTATCAGCCCTCCCATCCACCCAGAAAGATCAATAATGGTTTGGCAAGGAGAGGAGACTGGGGCAGGAGGCCATGTCCCCGTGGCCCGGGGCCCCGGTTACATGGCAGCTTGAGCTGTCTGGGCAGGCAAAAGGAAACTTGGGCACACAGGCCCTGTGGTTTCCACCTGGCACAGAGCTGAGTGCACTGCTTACTTGCTGTGTAAATTCCTTCCTTTCTCAGGCCTCAGTTTCCCCATCTGAAGAATGGGGGTGTTGAATAAGCTGACCTCTAAAGACCCCTATACCTCTGACTTTTAGGGATTCTGTGTGTACGGGCTCTGGAGCCCAAGGGCATGGGTGCAAATCTCAGCTCCTCTGCTTACTAGCTGTGGGAACTTAGGCAAATTATCTGACCTCTTGGGCCTCAGTTTCCTCACTTGTCAAAGGAGGATAAGAATTGAACATACGTCATAGGATGACACGAAATGACATATGCCAAGCATCCAGCACAGAAAGGTGCTCAGTAAATGCGAGGTCAAGGCTTTGGGTGGAGGAGTTCAGGCTAAGAGCAAGGACTCTTGGGATCCAGTATTTTGGATGAAAGTGGTCTGGGCGCAGTGGCAGACACCTGTAATCCCAGCTACTCGGGAGGCTGAGGCAGGAGAATCACTTGAACCCGGGAGGCGGAGGTTGCAGTGAGCTGAGATCGCATCACTGTACTCCAGCCTGGGCAAGACTCATCTGAGAAAAAAAGCAAAAAAAAAAAAGGAGGTGAGGCCAGGCTTGGTGGCTCACGCCTGTAATCCCAGTACTTTGGGAGGCCAAGGCAGGTGGATCACTAGGCCAGGAGTTCGAGACCATCCTGACCATCATGGTGAAACCCTGTCTCTACTAAAATACAAAAAGTTAGCCAGGCACGGTGGCATGTGCCTGTAATCCCAGTTACTTGGGACGCTGAGGCAGGGGAAGCACTTGAACTCACTTGAGGCAGGGAAGGCAGAGCTTGCAGTAAGCTGAGATTGCTGAGATCGCGCCATTGCACTCCAGCCTGGGGACAGAGCGAGCCTCCATCAAAAAAGAAAGAGGAGAAGAGGGGGAGTAGGGGAGGAGAGAGAAGGGGAGGGGCGGGGAGGAGAAAGCTCGGAGGACGGGGGATGCTTCAGGAGCTACATACCAGGGCCTGTGCACCCTGCCAAGCCCTCCCAAGGGGAAAGGCTGCATCTCTGAGGTTCTACCCACCCCCTGCATACACTTTCCCCTTTATTCAGCCATCCACAAGCACTCCATACCCTCAAGCCAGGAGCCCTGAGCAGGGAGGCAGCCCCAGGTAATGACTGTGCAGGGAGCTGAGCCACCACATGAGGGCAGCGGAGACGCGATCAGGATGGCACAGGATTAGGCCTTAGAATGGGGGTGGTGTGAGAAAATGGGGAGGGGGTGAGGCCAGGGGGCCTTGGAGTAAGCAGAGGCTGGAGAGTGGTCACCTGTCCACAGATTCTCCATTCATGTCACATGTGATATTTGTTCATCCATGCAAGCATTTGTTCCTTTATTCATTTCTTCAGTTTGTTTATTCTTGTAAGCCTGTCCCTCTTCCGTCCATCCTTCCTTCCTTCTTTCCTTCCTCTCTTCCTCACTCTGTTCTTTTCCTTTTTTTTTTTTCTAAGACGGGGTTTCACCATGTTGGTCAGGCTGGTCTTGAACTCCCGACCTCAGGTGATCTGCCCACCTTGGCCTCCAAAGCGCTTGGATTACAGGCGTGAGCCACCATGCCCGGCCTGTTCTTTTCCTTCTTGTCCCTTTGCTTTGTCCAGCCAGGCGATCTACTGGACATACTGTCCTGAGCCACAGCTGGGTGTCAGCTGAGAGAGGGGCCTGAGTCACCCACAGGCTGCAAATCCAGTGAAGCCTCAGTAAACAGTAAAACAGTAAACAGTACCCTGGCCAGGCAGACTGTGTGACCTGCACCACCACTCTAAAAATAAATTCCAGGAAAACAGTGCGGTCCCAGGTTCAGCAATGTCTGAGATTCGGGGAAATTCCCTGCCGACCAGAGCCGATTTCTGTGGCCTGGTGACTAATCTCCTTCTCACAGGAGCGTAAGCATAAGATGGGGGTGAGGCTGGGGCTTGACATCAGATCGAATCTTGGCCGTGTCCTGCTGGGCTAAGACACGCCTCTGCCTCTCTCTGAGGCTCAGTTCCCAAACCTTTAAAATGAGGGGAAGCAGGTCATCTGTTTGGTTTACCTTGCGGTCTGAGACCTAAAGGAAAATTGTGCAGCTGAGGTGTGCAGGCTGTCTGAGGAGGGAGACAGCCTGGCTTTGAGGTCAGGCCTGGATCCAAATTCTAGTTCAGCCTCTTACTAGCTGTGGATCTTAGACAACAACTTAGCTTCTCTGGGCCTCAGGCTCCTCATCTGTGAAATGGAGCTAAGAGTCCCTCCCTCCTAGGGAACAGTGGCTACACATGGCTTGCAATCCATTAATGGGTGCTATTATTATTAGGAAATGCTCAGTGAAACTGTACAGCCTGACAGACGTCAAGTGTGTCATTACAGTGATTATCCCTATGGCAACCAAGGCCAAACGCCTCTGCCTGACTCTCGGCTCCC
This sequence comes from Sapajus apella, assembly GCF_009761245.1. Lineage (NCBI taxonomy): Eukaryota > Metazoa > Chordata > Mammalia > Primates > Cebidae > Sapajus > Sapajus apella. The sequence goes on along the minus strand of NW_022436954.1, from coordinate 4,043,592 downwards.
TCCACCCCCAGTCTGGCCCCACCTGCCTTCCAGCCTTGCCACCCAAGGCCTGATGACAGCAGCACTGCGGAGGAAGATGCTGACAGCTGATCCAAGGGGGTGGGGCCCCTCCCACCACTCCTCGGGGCGGGGAGCCCTGCTCAGGAGCTACCTGCCCAGCCCGGTGCCAAGTCACTGCCCAGCCCTATGGCAGTTTCGGGGAGGAAGGGGCACCTGGAAGGCAGAGCTGTCCTGAGGAGGCTCCATCCAGCCTGTGGACCACAGCCCGGAGCGGGAGCCAGGCAGAGCAGTCAAGGAGCTGGGCTCTGCCTCTCCACATAGTGAGTGACTCCTGCCCCAGCTGCCTCTTTAGACCACAGTGAGTTCAAAGGAGGTTGAAGGTGCTTTTTCACCTGCCTGACTTTGAACTCCATGAGGGGTGATATCATGATCAGCATAAATTAGGGGACAGCTGGGCGAAGTGGTTCACACCTGTAATCCCAGCACTTTGGGAATCCGAGGCGGGTGGATCACTTGAGGTCAGGAGTTCCAGACCAGCCTGGCCAACGTGGTGAAACCCTGTCTCTACTAAAAATACAAAAATTAGCCAGGTGCAATGGCACGAGCCTATAGTCCCAGCTACTCAGGGGGCTAAGGCTGGAGGATCGCTTGAGCCAGGAGTTCTGGGCTGCAGTGCGCTATGCCGATTGGGTGTCCGCACTAAGTTCGGCATCAATATGACGACCTCCAGGGAGCGGAGGACCACCAGGTTGCTTAAGGAGGGATGAACTGGCCCAGGTTGGAAACAGAGCAGGTCAAAACTCCTGTACTGATCAGTAGTGGGATTGCGCCTGTAAATAGCCACTGCATTCCAGCCTGGGCAACATAGCGAGATCCTGTCTCTTAAAAAAAAAAAAAAAAAAATAGCTGGGCGTGGTGGCTGGCGCCTGTAATCCCAGCTACTCAGGAGGCTAAGGAAGCAGGAGAATTGCTTGAACCCGGAAGGTGGAGATTGCAGTGAACCAAGATCGCACCATTGCACTTCAGCCTAGGAGACAAGAGGGGGAGTTCTCGTCAAAAAAAAAAAAAATAGGGCTGGGCGCAGTGGCTCACGCCTGTAATCCCAGCACTTTGGGAGGCCGAGGCGGGTGGATCACAAGGTCAAGACATAGAGACCATCCTGGTCAACATGGTGAAACCCCATCTCTACTAAAAATACAAAAAATCAGCTGGGCATGGTGGCGCGTGCCTGTAATCCCCGCTACTCAGGAGGCTGAGGCAGAAGAATTGCCTGAACCCAGGAGGCGGAGGTTGCGGTGAGCCGAGATCGCGCCATTGCACTTCAGCCTGGGTAACGAGAGCGAAACTCCGCCTCAAAAATAAATAAATAAAACAAACAAATAAATAAATAAATAATAAAAATAAATAAATAGGCGGGACCTAACGACGACTGCTCCCTGTTCTTTTAAGCTTCAATAGAAATAGTCCAAGATCTGGGAAGACCCTTGTGCCCATTTTTAAAAGATTTCAACTCCGGCCATTAGGAGAGGTGGAGAGATCAGGTGACAATGAGTTTCCAGTTCGACGCTGGATTTATTCCTGGCACCCAAAGTGCTCTACTGTGCAAGCACCAGCTCCCCAAGCGAGCCTCACCCTCTGCTGGGGCGGCAGGGCAGCATTCCGCTCCGGCCTCCACGGCCTCGCACCTGTGGCAATCTCCTGTGGAACACCTTTTCCCTCCCCCATCTGACTGTGTCTCACTTTTTCCTCAATACTCTGAGCCTCTCTTAGAAGGGTTAGGAAGCCTCCTTCAACCTGGGCGAGGAGCTCCTTTCCCCTACTCCCATCCTGCTGCCTGTCCCTACCCTCGTTGTAGTTCTGATCACACTGATGGCATTCCTGTCTATGGTTCTAGGCTGTGGGCTTCTCAAGGCAGGGCCTGGACTTGGTCTTGAACAGTTTAGGGTTCCCAGGCCCTTAGGCACCAGGGGGACATCTCATGGTGTGATAATAAGAAACATTCATGCTTTATAGAGGGAAGGTTCCATCGCTTTCCCTAGATTGTGGCCAGCCAGGGTGAGTCAGGTTGCTGCCCACCTGCGGCAAAGCTTCCTGGTGCCGGTGGAGGGAGGGCCAGTCAGGCCTGGTAGGGCCAGTGACTGACCCATAAGGAGGTCATCCTCTTCCCACCTGGCAGGAAGCATCTGTGTTGTTCTCTGTCCTAAGGGCCCTGGAGAAATGCACAATTCATTCACTCATTCATTCATTTGGTAAAGGTCACTGGCTCCCGCCTGGGATCTGAGACCCAGGCCTGAGCACCCTCTCATCCCCACTGTCACGGCCTGCTGTGTATCCTCTCCCTTCCGACCTCCCGTGGCCCCAGCGCCGCCCGCACACAGTAGGTGCTCGGGCATCGTTTCTTCAGGGCCCTAGCGGGCCTGGAGGGGACGGGCCCCAGCCCAGCAGCCCGAGCCTCTCACCTGACTCTCCGGGCGCCCGGCTCGTACTTCCTCCCGCCGCCCCGCCCCTTCCACATTCCTGCCCCGCCGGGCCTGCCCCGCGCAGTCCCGGTCCCGGCGCCACAGCCGCCTGCCCGTCCGCTTCTTGCCCGGCCCGGGATGACGGCGGCCCAGGCCGCGGGCGAGGAGGCCCCCCCAGGCGTGTGTTCCGTCAAGGTGGTCCTGGTGGGCGACGGCGGCTGCGGGAAGACGTCGCTGCTGACGGTCTTTGCTGATGGGGCCTTCCCCGAGGTGAGTGCCCCGCGCCCCCGCCTCGCCCGGTTCCACTCGCGCGCCCGGGTGTGCACAGTCCGTGCCAGATCCGCCCAGGTTGTGCGCCTGTCCCAGCGAGGCCTGGAGTCCAGGGCAGAGTTCTTCTCTCCATGCCATTGGGAATGAATTCTTCAGTGATGTTATCTGTAAAGCAGGAGGATGGCACCTACCTGGGAGGGGTGGCACAAGGACTGAATGAGGCAACCTGGGCGCACACAAGACCCTAAGACAGCACCTGGCCGCACAATTCCGCCAAGACGGACTGAGGGCTCGGGAGCCGACTGCCTAGGTTCAAATTACTGCTTTGCAGCCCTGTATCCCTGGGCAAATCCCCCAACCCCGCTGTGCTTATGTCCCTAGCCACATCCAGGTAAGTGACAGTGCCCATCCACAGGGTCACCGTGTCAGTGAGTTAACAGACGTCAAACACTCAGCCCCAGCCTGTGCACAGGAAGGACTCATGGAGAGTTGGCACATGTCGCTCTTGGGAAACATTGTCTCCCCTCCAGCTCTTGCCGCTGGAATGCACGTGCCATGGCTCTGCCCTGGAGGGCGGAGCTCGCCAGCTGTAGCCTCAGCTCTACTCTTAGGAGCCCTGTGCCCCTTTCGTAACCTGCTTAGCTTCTCTGAGCCTCAGTTTCTCACAACAGCCCCATGCTGTAGAGGGACTGTAGGGTGGTGGTGAGAGGAGCCCAGGGGAGGCTGATAGGCAGCTCCCATGTGGTACTTGGCAGGTCCTTGGCACTGTGGGCATGGCCACTGTTAATCCTTCCTGACATGCTCACTGACTGCCTAGGCAGACTCCATGGGCACCAGGCAGTCCTTGCTTTGCTGCCTCTCAGCCCTGTTGTCCTGGGAGTCCACCGGGTTGCTCCCAGCATCTTTTCTTCCTCCTTTTTTTTTTTTTTTTTTGAGACAGAGTCTCACTCTGTCACCCAGGCTGGAGTGCAATGGTGCAATCTCAGCTCACTGCAACCTCTGCTTCCCAGGCTCAAGTGATTCTCCTGCCTCAGCCTCCTGAGTAGCTGGGATTACAGGCACCTGCCACCATGCCTGGCTTTTTTTTTTTTTAATTTTTAATAGAGACGGGGTTTTGCCATACTGGCCAGTCTGGTCTTGAACTCCTGGCCTCAGCGATCTGCCTGCCTCAGCCTCCCAAAGTGCTGGGATTACAAGTGTGAGCCACCGTTTCCTCCTTTTCTTCCCAGCATCCTCTAAGCCCCTGGGGTTGTACAGGTGCTGGGGCACCTGAGCATAGGGAGAGCAGGTCGGGCCTACCCGGTTCTTATCACACTGTAGTTCTTATCATGCTGATGTCCTGCCTGTCTCTCACCCTTGGCTGTGAGCCCCGGGGCTGTGTTGGGCCCTGCCACGTGCTTTCTGCTTCAGTGGCATCGAGCCACTTTTTAGTGGCCTGTGGAGCTGATGTCACACATTGTTTTAAGTTTGGGGGAACATGTTTCTGAGCCCCTAGATGCTGCCCATGGGAACCCAACAACGATGGCACCCAGGGGAAGAGCACCACAGAAGGACAGGTAGCCTAGGCCCAGGGGAAGGCACCTGATGGGTGGGGGCTGGAAGGCTGGTGCCTCACCATCAGCTCTGAGATGTCCTTGATGGTGAGATCATCCCGATTTCAGAGCAGTTATGATGTGGAAATGGGCATCTTGCAGTTGATAAGATGTGAATGCTTTGAGGGTCATTCTGGGGCTGGCCCGAAATGTGGGGAGGGCATGCTTGTCACCAGGGGGATGGGCTGGACTTGTCCAGGCTCTTCCCTTGTCTGGGGTCCCTGGGTTCCCAGGAACAGGAGAATCCTTTTAAAGAACGCACAAGGGGCTGGGCGCGGTGGCTCACGCCTGTAATCCCAGCTCTCTGGGAGGCCAAGATGGGCAGATCACCTGAGGTCAGGAGTTCAAGACCAGCCTGGCCAACATGGTGAAACCCCGTTTTTACTAAAAGTACAAAAAAGAAAATAGCTAGACACAGTGGCACACACCTGTAATCTCAGCTACTTGGGAGGCTGAGGCAGGAGAATCGCTTGAACTCAGGAAGCAGAGGCTGAGGTCGTGGCATTGGAAAGAAGAAAGAAAAGCAATCAAGAAAGAAAGAGAGAGAAAGGAAGAGAGAGAGAGAGAAAGAGAGATCCCACAATGTCTTAGAGCTAGAAAGGCTTCATTTTGCAGATGGGAAAACAGTCCAGAGCCCAGAGGCTTGCCTGAGGCACATGGCCCAGCGGTGGCAGCACTGATTTGGAGCCCAGGTCTTCCCACTCTCGACCAGGGCATTCTCCACAGCCCCCCATGCTCTGCCTGCTGGACCCAGCCTCCTCCTGCCCGTGTCCCTGGCACCAGACTCCTCCTCCAGGCAGCCCTTGAAGCCCAAGGGGCCAGCAGCTAGGAGTCTGGAGTCCATCTCCCAGACTTCCTGCACATAGCAAAGGGCCGAGACCAGCCTAAGGATTTGGAGGGACCTCAGTGACCCTCATCTAGCTGTGGCCCAACCCCAGATTCAGAGCAGCAGGGGAGGGCAAGATGGAGAGAGCTCCTGGGGTGGGGAGAACCCCAGGTTTGGGTGCCAGCCTCTGCCCAGTCCTGGCTGGCATTTGGGGCTGTAACTGTTCCCACAGGCTCACAGCCTAGCAGCCCCCACACCAGCATATGGATAGGAGGTGGTGGGGAGCACCTGGCCCTGCTGGCTAGAACCCCCTGAGTCCTTCCTGGTTTGTACTTGGGCTCCCATGGTTGTCCTAACCAGGGATACCCTGACACCCCCTCCTGAGCCGGGTCCCCTATCTTGGTAATGATCCATTTTCTGTCTATGAGTCCCTGGAGGGCAGACCCAAGCCTGAGTCATCTTTGTCCTGGTGCAACACAGGACCAGCCCTTCTTTTTCAGCTGAGGACGGCTTAACAGATAAGATTAGGCACCATTGGTCCCATGGACAGAGGGTGACCCTGTCTGGGGGTCAAAGAACAACACACGACAAAAGGTAGACAGAGTCTCTAGGATGATATCCAGAGTGGGGGAAAGGGCTGTGACAGTTACAGGCCAGAGGGGAAACTCAGCCCCTTTCTGTCTCCAGAAACTGGAGTTGGTAATCTCAGGAAATGCAGGTGGCTGGGGACAGAGCCTGGTCTCTGGAACCACAAAGATCTAGCTCCGTCACTAGCCAGCTGTCCAGTGTGTGACCTTGAGCAAGTCATTTCCTCTCTCTGGCATCGTCAGAAAGTAGAGGTGGTACTGATGTTCCAGGCTTGCAAGGATCAGAGATGGTGCCAGCCAGTACACAGCCACAAACAGAAGATCCTTAAAGAATGGTGGGTGACGAGGTCATGGCCACGGGCATTTGCAAAACACTGAAACATGTGCCCCAAGAGATTCCCAGCAGGCTGCCCTGCAGCTCAGATCAAGAAGTTGACTAAGTGGGTGGTCAAGCTGGGAACTCAGATGCAAGCGCACTGGTGCCCTTCATAATGACAAGCCCCTGCTCTAGGACAAAGATCAGAAGCTGGTGAGGGTCTGGGGGTATTAGTCCATTTTTACACTGCTATAAAGAACTACCTGAGACTCGGTAATTTATGAAGAAAAGAGGTTTAATTGACACACAGTTCTGCATGGGTGAGGAGGCCTCAGGAAAGTTACAATCATGGCGGAAGGTGAAGCGGAAGCAAGGCACGTCTTATATGGCGGCAGGAGAGAGAATGAGAGAAGAGGGAAGTGCCACATTTTTAAACCATCAGATCTCGTAAGAAGATTACCACTATTGGCCAGGCATGGTGGCTCACACCTGTAATCCCTGCACTTTGGGAGGCCGAGGCTGGCAGATCACTTGAGGTCAGGAGTTTGAGACCAGCCTGGCCAACATCATAAAACCCCATCTCTACTAAAGATACAAAAATTAGCCAGGTGTGGTGGTGCACCTGTAATCCCAGCGACTTGGGAGGCTGAGGGAGGAGAATCGCTTGAACCTTAGAGGCAGGGGTGCAGTGAGCAAGATTGCTCTTACTGCACTCCAGCCTGACTCGTTAAAAAAAAACAAATCCCTCACTGTCACAAGAATAGCATGGGGGAAACCACCCATGATACAATCACGTCCCACCACATCCCTCCCTTCATACGTGGGGATTACAATTTGAGATGAGATTTGGGTAGGAACACATGGCCAAACCATATCACCAGAGAAGGTAATATTTCTGGAAGAATGGATGGGGGCTGGTGTGGACACTGCTCCTAGCCACCAGCTTTCCCGTTGGTGGGTATTTATGCTGGGGCCTCACCTGTCAGTCCGTCCTCCCTCCCACATCACGGGGTGACACTCTTCCGCTTTAACCAGTGAGGTGACCGTCCCAAGGTCTCATAGCTGGTAAGTGCCAGGGCCAGGTCTTAAGCGAGGCACATCTAAACCCAAAAGCTAGCACTCCTAGCTATCAGGTCACACTGCCCACCACAAGGCAAAGGGCCTGAAGGAGGGTGCCCTGAGCAGGCAAGTGGGGATGGGGAGGTGGGTGAGGCCCTTGTCTGTTCCTGTTGGTTCCTCTTGGTAGAGGGAGTGACAGCATGTCTAGAGTCTGGGGTGGGGCCAGCCCTTACCTCAAGGCCATCCTGACGTCTCCATCTTCCTCAGCTGCCCACTCTGGGACCTGCCTTTCTCCCCACCCCACTCCCTGCAGCTTCCCTGGAGGACGGTGCTGACCCATTGCTCAGGTGCTGCCCCTCCCAGCTGGCCAGAGCCTGACTCAGAGGGCCAGCGGGCAGGCAGGCAGGCATGAAATTCTCCTGAGTCATAGGGAGGTGGGGGCCCCACCCAGCATGCGAAGGGAAGAGGATAGGGGTCCCCCAGACTGTGGCCCCACCAACTGGCCCTGAGCAGGCAGCCGAGGCCTAGCGACCCAAAAGCAGGCAGCCCAGCATGCCCCTTGAAGCAGAGGGCACAGGTTATGGCAGAGTTTTGCAAATGTCTTTACCTGTTGCACAGACCCATCTTGCAAAAGCTCCCTCTTCATTCCTGCATTTTCATCTATGTACAAAACCTGGCCTGTTGTCCATTCATCTCACCTTAATGGCAAGGCAGTCAGCTTAGGCTGGACAGGGCTGGAGTGAGGGGCCTCTGTCCTGAGTGACCTCCTCCCAAGCCCAGGCAGAACAAAGAAGAAAGCCCAAACGTGGGGCACTGGGCTGGGTGTGGTGGCTCACACCTGTAATCCTAGCACTTTGGGGGGCCAAGGCAGGTGGTTCTCACGAGTCCAGGAGTTTAAGACCAGTCTGGGCAACATGGCAAGATCCCATCTCTACAAAAAATTACTTTGGGAGGCCAAGGTGGGTGAATTGCTTGAGTTCAGGAGTTTGAGAGCAGCCTAGCAACATGGCAAAACTCTGTCTCTACAAAAAAAGAAAAAGATACGTAAAAAGAATTCGTATGAAAAAGAAAAAAGAGAAAAAAAGTAAAAACGAAAACAGGCTGGGCGTGGTGGCTCACGCCTGTAATCTCAGCACTTTGGGAGGCCAAATCCAGTGGATCACAAGATTAAGAGATCAAGACAATCCTGGTTAACATGGTGAAACCCTGTCTCTACTAAAAACACAAAAATTAGCTGGGCATGGTGGCACGCTCCTGTAGTCCAGCTACTCGGGAGGCTGAGGCCAGAGACTCGCTTGAACCCAGGAGGTGTAGGTTCCAGTGAGCCAAGATCACACCACTGCCCTCCAGCCTCAGCGACAGAGCAAGACCCCATCTAAAAAAAAGGTGAGGGCGTCTTGTTTGGATTGTGAGAGGTTGAGAGGCAAGGGAAGAACCCCAAAAAGCTGCGAGTTCCCCAGCGCAAGGATTGAGTCTTTCGCCTGCTTCCCAGTGTCTAGAACTGGGCCTAGAGAAGGTGCTAATGCTGCTGAACAAACAGATGAATGAACGAAACGAGGAATGAACAAACGTGGAGGTTAATGTTGTTCTACGAAGAGGGGACAACAGAAATGGGAGTCCCAACGATATGTGCCCGTGGTCCCAGCTCTTGGGAGGCAGAGGCAGGAGGATTATTTGGGGCTGCATTGAGCTATGATGGTGCCTTTGAATAGCTGCTGCACTCCAGCCTTGGAAACACGGGGAGACCCTTCTCTAAAAAAAAGGAAAAAACCCTGCCCTTATCCAGAGGGCAATGATAAAAATAACAGTAGCTGGCATGTAGATGTGCTTATTTCATGCCAGGCCCTGAGCTAAGTGCTCCGCATGGAACACCTCACTGAATCCTTATAGCAGGTGGCACTGTGGTAGGGACTTTTTTTTTTTTTGAGATGGAGTCTTGCTCTGTCACCCAGGCTGGAGTGCAATGGTTCGATCACGGTTCACTGCAACCTCCGCCTCCCAGGTTCGATTGATTCTCCTGCTTCAGCCTCCTGAGTAGCTGTGACTACAGGTGCATGCCACCATGCCTGGTTAACTTTTCCATTTTTAGTAGAGACAGGGTTTCACCATGTTGGCCAGGCTGGTCTCAAACTCCTGATCTCAGGTGATCTGCTCACCTCAGCCTCCCAAAGTGCTGAGATTACAGGTGTGAGCCGCAACGCCCAGCCTTTTTTTTTGTCACCTAGGACGGAGTGCAGTGGCACAATCTTGGCTCACTGCCACCTCCTGGTCCCAAGCGATTCTTGTGCCTCAGCCTCTTGAATAGCTGGAATTACAGACAGGCACCACCATGCCTAGCTAATTTTTGTATTTTCAGTAGAGATGGGGTTTCACCATGTTGGCCAGGCTGGTCTCGAACTCCTGGCCTCAAATGATCTGCCCACCTCGAAGGTGCTGGAATTACAGGGGTGAGCCACAGTGCCCGGCCAGTAGGGACTTTTAATATTCCCATTTCACAACTGAGAACAAAGCTGGGGAGGTTCAAGACCTTGCAAAAACAGACAGCCTCTAGGCCACCACCCAGGCAGGCCAAGGAAGAGCCTTCTCAGAAACAACTACACTGCACTGATCCATGGAGGGGGCGGCGCTGTGGACAGCCCAGGGTCCCGCGCCTCTCGGAAGTGTCCTCACAGCCTGCCCTGCCCTGCTTCTCCTCAGAGCTACACCCCCACGGTGTTTGAGCGGCACCTGATCAGCCTGCAAGTGAAAGGCAAGACCGTGCACCTCCACATCTGGGACACAGCAGGTGGGTGTGCAGGGGCGGTGGCGGGGCCCCAGATGGCCCCCAGATGCCTGGGACAGACTCTGCTCTGCCTTCTTCTGAACCAGGGAGGCCAGCCAGTCTCCAAGGGACAGGTGTGGGCCAGGAGTCGGCCCAGGAACCTGAGCTCTCCTTGCCTCTGCAGCCATGTCCACCTGTACCCCCAGCACCCCAGGGCTGCCCGCTACGTCTGGAGGCAAGCATGAACCCAGTGCTTTGCTTTTAGGACTGCTCTTGGCCTCTGAGCACTCCTCCCCGCTTTTAGCTTCTGTAAGATCTGCCTGTCCATGGCCTCTGCCCTCCAGCCTCCTGACCTTGCCTATTCAAGGGTGAACTCTAAGCTAAACTCAGGTCATCCCAGCAGCCCTCTTAGTTGGACAGGCTAAGATGTCTTTGCTAGGTTCCCACCTGCCCCTCATTTCTCACTCCTAAGCTCAGGGCAAAGCTGGCTTCTGAGCAGTTGGCCCCAGTTCCTCCAGGTGGCGCCAGGCCTGACCTCTGCCTTGCCCGGCATCCCTTCCAGACATTCCGCAGGCAGAGGTGAGCACTGCCCCAAGGGGGCACTCACATAGAGTAGCCACTTCAGAGCCAAATTTGTGCCAGACTCTGAGGCACAAAACTAGGCCCTGTCCCCAGAAGCTCCCCATCTGATGGGGTGACATCCTGACATTGGGGCGGTGCTGATAGGGGCCAGGAGCCCTGAAGGCAGTGACCACCCCCACTCTGCCCAGGGCAAGATGACTACGACCGCCTTCGGCCCCTGTTCTACCCTGACGCCAGCGTCCTGCTGCTCTGCTTCGATGTCACCAGCCCGAACAGCTTTGACAACGTCTCTGCCCGGGTAGGTACTGGGACGCAGGGAGGCATAGCCCCCATAGCCAGGCCACTCGGCTCTGCCGCCCACCTTTAACCCAGCTGACTGTCAGAGGTTGGCAGGCCCGAGATGACACTGAGTCCAGAGCCTCTGGCGTATAGATGGAGAAACTGAGGCCCAAAGTGGGGCAGTGGCTTGCCCAGGGTCCCTGGCACAGGGATTTGGTGGCAGCATCTGCCCTTCTAACTCCCAGTATAGTGCTCCTTGCCTACCCTAGGCTGCATGCTGTGGCTCTTCCCACTTTGAGTCTGCCTGAGGTTGCTGGTGACCCAGAGGCTCCTGCATCTCTACAGCCTGCGCCTGCCCGAGGCACGTGAACTGTCAAGTTAGAGTCCAGCAGCTCTTCGTGGCTGCTGGTTCTCAGAGGCTGCCCACAGGCATCAGGGATGTGGCCCCTTGAGTTCCTCTCTGCTCCAGCTGCCTTGCCATGGCACAGCCCCTCACCCACTGCTGCCAGGGCCTCCGAGGTTCTGCCAGGTACAACCTGTGATAGTATTTGCAACAACAACAACACCGATGGCGACAATTTTAAGGACTGATCACGTGCCAGGCACTGCTCTGGGTACCTGCATGTATTTACTCATTTACCCACCCCAGCAGACCTTATGGAGTATTATTATTCCTGGATTGAGTCACTCATCCAAAGATATACATCTATTAAAGTGGTAACACTGGATTTGAATCCAGGCAGCCTGCTCCACCCATTCATTCAGAATGAATGATGGAACACATTCATCTGCCAAGTGCTGTTCTGGGTACTGCGGACCAGGAGAGACGGTGGTGCCTGGGACCAGGATGCTAGCTGTGGGGGTGGCGAGGAGGGAGTTGATTCTGAATCAGTCTAGAAGGCGGTGTTTGCTGATGATCAGGGTTTGCTGATGGATTGGAGGTGGATGGGAGGGGGGAATTTTTACCAGAGCAGCTGGAAGGTGGAGTCGCCCTTGCCTAGAATGAGGAGCAAGCTGTGGATGGGGAGTGGGATAGAGAGAAGGCAGGTCTGCTGGACATCCTAGTGGAGGTGTCCGGCAGGCAGTGTGAGGCATGTGTCTGCAATTCATCTGAGTAGGCGGGCCTGTTGGGTTGCCTAAATGCAGCTGTACATTTAGAAGTTACAGGTGCAGTAAAGCCTGGGGGAGGCCGCCCGGGGAGGGAGAGCAGTTAGAGGAGAGGAGAGTCCACAGCCTGAGCCCCAGGGAGAGGAGGAGGAGGAGGACAAGGCCCCATTAGACCTAGGAGAACCAGGACAGTGGGGTCCTGGGGTGAAGTGCAGGCTTGGTCAGGTAGGAGGGAGTGATGCCCAGGGTCAAGGCTGTCGAGGGATCTGGTAGGAGCAGGGCTAGGATTCAGTGCTGGTGGCCAGGCACAGTGGCTCATGCCTTGTAATCCCAGCACATTGGGAGGCCGAGGTGGGTGGATCATTTGAAGTCAGGAGTTTCAGACCAGCCTGACCAACAGGGCAAAACCCCGTCACTACTAAAAATACAAAACTCAGCCAGGTGTGGTGGCAGGCACCTGTAGTCCCAGCTACTCAGGAGGCTGAGGCAGGAGAATCGCTTGAACCCGGGAGGTGGAGGTTGCAGTGAGCCAAGATCACACCACTGCACTCCAGCATGGATGACAGAGTGAGACTCCATCTCAAAAAAAAAAAAAAGAAGATTCACTGCTGGGTTAAGTGGGAGGCACCAAGGAAACCTTTTTCACTAACACTTTGGTGGATGGGTTGGGTGTGGGGAATCTGTCAGGGACCCCACAAAGGCCCCATTTGGTTCCAGGAATGAGGTAGTTTGACGCCTTGAGACGAAGTCTCACTGTCGCCCAGGCTGGAATGCAGTGGTGCAATCTCGGCTCCGCCTCCTGGGTTCAGGCTATTCTCCTGCCTCAGCCTGAGTAGCTGGGATTACAGACTCCTGCCACCACGCCTGGCTAATTTTTGTATTTTTAGTAGAGACAAGGTTTCAACATGTTGGCCAGGCTGGTCTCAAACTCCTGGCCCCAAGCATCTGCCCACCTCGGCATCCCAAAGGGCTGGGATTACAGGCTTGAGCCACCAAGCCCAGCCAATGCCAATTTTTATTGGGCAAGTTTGACACCTGAGCCGGCAGACTCGGTGCTCTTAGAGATAGAAAGCCCTCTCTCTGGATTCCTGTCCCCTCACCTGCAGTCCTGATGGCCTCGCATTTCGCAGAGCAGCCTTCCCTCCACCAGGCAAGCAGTTGAGGCAGACAGCTGCTGCAATCATTTTATGAGCAGATGTATTTATTTATTTATTTATTTTGAGACAGACTCTCTGTCACCCAGCCTGGAGTGCAGTGGCTCCATCTCAGCTCACAGCAACCTCTGCCTGCCAGGTTCAAGTAATTCTCCTTCCTCAGCCTCCCCAAGTAGCTGGGACTACAGGCGTGTGACACCACGCCTGTCTTTTTTTTTTTTTTTTTTGAGATGGAATCTCTCCCTATCGCCCAGGCTGGAGTGCAGTGGCATGATCTCAGCTCACAGCAACCTCCACCTTCTGGGTTCAAGCAATTCTCCTCCCTCAGCTTCCCAAGTAGCTGGGATTACAGGTGCATACCACCACACTCAGCTAACTTTTTGTATTTTTAGTAGAGATGAGGGTTTCACCATGTTGGCCAGGCTGGTCTCGAACTCGTGACCTCAGGTTATCCACCCGCCTCAGCCTCCCAAAATACTGGGATTGCAGGCATGAGTCACTACACCTGGCCGGATTTATTCTCAAAGGATCATTTATTTCCTTATATATTTTGTCCAGTTTAGGGGGTGGCCGTGAGGGCCCTTACCCTGCAGAGAGGCAGGATTCCAGAAGGGCAGGAGCCCTACCCCTAGGCTCAAATCCTGCCATTTCCAGTCAAGGCCGAGTTACATTGCCTCTCTGTGCCTGTTACCACATCTGTACAGTGGGATTGGTTATGAACTTGCTGCCAGGGACTTGGGGGATAAACGGGTCCATATGTGTAAATTCTTAAATGAGTGTCTGGTACTGAAGAGTTTCTCTCTAGATGCTGGCTGTGCAGATTACCAATATCAGAGTCCAGGCTGGGGAGCAGGAGAGTGGCCCACTGAGAGGGCCAGAACTCTTCAGGGCTCACACACACCCCCTCACCCCCCTGCAGTGGTACCCAGAAGTGAATCATTTCTGCAAGAACGTGCCCATCATCGTCGTGGGCTGCAAGACTGACCTGCGCAAGGACAAATCACTGGTGAACAAGCTCCGAAGAAATGGGCTGGAGCCTGTGACCTACCACAGGGTAGGAAATCCAGCCTGAGGTGGGAGTGAGTGACTGGGGGAGGGGACCTCTGGATGCCTCTCAGTGGCACCAGGCGTCCAGCACACTCAGGGTGTAGGTCAGAGCAGGGGTCGTCTTAGAGGCTGTCAGGTCAGGAACTTCTAGCCCTTGGAAATGGTCCCTAGAATACCCTGGGAGCCTCTGCCGGCAGAAGGGAGAACAAGAAAGTAGGCATATCAGAGTCAGTTCCACCACCAACCTGAGACCCAGAGAGGAGGCCCAGGCAGGCACCGACATGTGGGTCCCTCTCTGCTACACACTTGGGTCCATGGAATGTTCATTTCTTGGTGCCTTGAGAGGCAGAGGCCCAGCACAGAACAGAGGTAAGAAACACAATGAAGGCCAGGCACGATGGCTCATGCCTGTAACTTTGGGAGGCTAAGGCTGGAGAATTGTTTGAATCTAGGAGTTTGAGACCAGCCTGGGCAACATAGGGAGACCCCATCTCTACAAAAAAAGTAAAAAAAATAGTGGGGCATAGTGGCCACACCTCTGGTCCCAGCTACTGAGGATGCTGAGGCGGGAGGATCCCTTGAGTCCAGAAGTTCCAGGTTACAGTGAGCCAAGATTTGCACCACTGCATTCCCGCTTGGACAACTAGGCAACAGAACAAGACCCTGCCTCAAAAAAAAAAGAAAAAGAAAAGAAAAGGCCAGGCATGGTGGCTCACTCCTATAATCCTAGCACTTTGGGAGGTGGAGGTGGGTGGATCACAAGGTCAGGAGTTCAAGACCAGCCTGACCAACATAGTCTCTACTAAAAATACAAAAATTAGCCAGGCGTGGTGGCAGGCACCTGTAATCCCAGCTACTCAGGAGGCTGAGGCAGGAGAATCGCTTGAACCGGGGAGGTGGAGATTACAGTGAGCTGAGATCACACCATTGCACTCCAGCCTGGGCGACAGAGTGAGACTCCATCTCAAACTGCCTCAAAAAGAAAAAAAAAAAAAAAAAAAAAAAAAAAAAAAAAAGGCGAGGCACAGTGACTCACACCTGTAATCCCAGCACTTTGGGAGGCCAAGGCGGGAGGATAATTTGAGGTCAAGAGTTCCAGACCACCCTGGGTAAAATAATGAGACCCCATCTCTACCCAAAATACAAAAAATAAGCCAGGTGTGGTGGCAGGCACCTGTAGTCCCAGCTACTCTGGAGGCTGAGGCAGGAGAATCACTTGAACCAGGGAGGCAGATTTGCAGTGAGCTGAGATCCTGCCACTGCATTCCAGCCAGGATGACAAAGCAAGACTCCGTCTCAAAAAAAAAAAGAAAGAAACAGGATGAAGTACATGCGGGTGCTTGGGCAGCCAGGGTACAGGAGCTGTGGGTGCCCGGCAGACCCCACCTTCCACTCTTGTCCAGGTAAGGAAGCCAGGACCTGAGCACCACCCAGTGGCCCCCTCACGGCAGCCCTGTCCACCTCTCCCTCTAGGGCCAGGAGATGGCGAGGTCCGTGGGCGCGGTGGCCTACCTTGAGTGCTCAGCTCGGCTCCATGACAACGTCCACGCCGTCTTCCAGGAGGCGGCCAATGTGGCTCTCAGCAGCCGCAGTCGCAACTTCTGGCGGCAGATTACCCAGGGCTTTTGCGTGGTGACCTGAGCGGCGCCTGGCGTCCCAGCGGTGCGGGAAGGGGCTGGGCACTGACGTGCTGCTGAGCTGGCTGGGCTGGACCTGGTCCCCAGGCTGTGACCGCCGAACTGCACCGCAACAGACGAGTGCCATCAAGGCCAGGCCTTGGGAGTCCTGGCCTGAGAAAGGGCGTTCCTGGGCCCACCTGCCCTGTGGAGGGCTCGCCCTGTGGTGCCTGGGAATCACTCCCTGACCCGGGTACCAGCTCCCGATCAACATCCTGGAGCTGCCTGTGCAGGCTGATGCCCCCTCGTGGCTGCTCCCAGGGCTGCATCTGCCAGGACCTAGTGTTCTTAAGGATCCTCCTGCCAGAACCCACACCTGGCCCCTTCCCACCTGTCATGCTGGTAACTGTAACAACGAAATTGACATCACTTGTCATTTGTGTCATGCCTTTTATTTCAAAGCAGCTTTATACACACCTTCCAAGGTAGGTAAGAGCCCACCCTATCTAGGCACTGGGATGGGACTCCTTGGATCCAAACCAAACTTTATTGCTTCCGTGACCTTGGGCAAGTTCTTCTGGGCCTCAGCTTCCTCACCTGTGAAATGGATCACAGACTAAGCCATGGAGCTTTTGGATGAGTAAGAGGGTCATGAGGACCACACATGCAAAGAGATTAGTAGGTGCCTAGCACGTAGTGTTCACAGAAGTTTCAGTCAGGGCCAGATGTAGTGGCTCACCCCTGTAATCCCAGCACTTTGGGAGGACAATGTGGGTGGATCACGAGGTCAGGAGTTCGAGACCAGCTTGACCAACACAGTGAAACCCTGTCTCTACTAAAAACACAAAAATTAGCCAGGCGTGGTGGTGCGCGCCTGTAATCCCAGCTACTCAGGAGGTGGAGACAGAAGAATCGCTTGAACTCAGGAGGTGGAAGTTACAGTGAGCTGAGATTATGCCACTGCACTCCAGCTTGGGTGACATAGCAAGACTCCATCTCAAAAAAAAAAAGGTTCAGCCGGGTGTGGTGTCACACCTGTCCCAGCCACAATTGCACCAGTGCACTCCAACTTGGGCCACAAAGCAGGAAAAAAAAGTGGTCAGGCGTGGTGGCTCACGCCTGTAATTCCAACACTTTGGAAGGCCAAGGCGGACAAATCATCTGAGGTCAGGAGTTCGAGACCAGCCAGGCCAACATGGTGAAACCCGGTCTCTACTAAAAATACAAAAATTAGCCTGAGGCGGTGGCACTCCTGTAGACCCAGCTACTCGGGAGGCTGAAGCTGTAGACTTGCTTGAACCCAGGAGGCAGAGGTTGCATCAAGCTGAGACCGCGCCCCTGCACTCTAGCCTGGGGGAGAGAGCAAGACTCTGTCTCACGAAAAAAAAAGAATCCTGACTTCAGAGCAGTTGAGAATCATACAAGTAGATGGATCTGCAAGAAGTCTGTATAAAAAGAATAACAGCAAAAAACCCATCAAGGGCTCCAGATACATGCATTTTGGGAAATTACAGAGGAGAGCTGCCTGCCCTAGGTTAAGCTCACTGGGTTTGGGGAGAATGGGGAAGAATATCCTGGACGTAGGGTATGCTTAGGGGAAGAGCAATCAGGCTAGAAATGGAGGATGGCAAAAGTTGTTTCCCATCCCTGAGCAGGTTAAAAACTCAGTGGGGCCAGGCACGGTGTCTCACGCCTGTAATCCCAGCTCTTCGGGAGGCTGAGGAGGGTGGATCACCTGAGGTCAGGAGTTCGAGGCCAGCCTGGGCAACATGCTGAAACCCCATCTCTTTTTTTTTTTTTTTTTTTTTTTT
>NW_022436954.1:4025455-4026026 GCF_009761245.1 Sapajus apella | reverse complement strand
GGGGTTTCACCATGTTGACCAGGATGGTCTTGATCTCTTGACCTCGTGATCCACCCGCCTCGGCCTCCCAAAGTGCTGGGATTACAGGCTTGAGCCACCGCGCCCGGCCGAAACCCCATCTCTACTAAAAATACAAAAAAAAAATTAGCCAGGCATGGTGGTGGGCACCTGTAATCCCAGCTGCTCAGGAGACTGAGGCAGGAGAATTGCTTAAACCTGGGAGGCAGACATTGCTGTGAGCCAAGATTGTGCCATTGCACTCCGGCCTGTGAAATTCTTTCTCAAAAAAAAAAAAAAAAAAAAACCACCTCATAGTGGGGGCTGGGCACGGTGGCTCGTGCCTATAATTTCAGCACTTTAGGAGGCCAAGGCAGGCGAATCACCTAAGGTCAGGAGTTTAAGACCAGCCTGGCCAACATGGTAAAACTCCATCTCTACTAAAAATACAAAATTAGCTGGGCATGGTGGCACATGCCTGCAGTCCCAGCTACTTGGGAGGCTGAGGCAGGAGAATCGCTTGAACCTGGGAGGCGGACGTTGCAGTGAGCCGAGATTGTGCCACTGCACTCTA
>NW_022436954.1:4009649-4025055 GCF_009761245.1 Sapajus apella | reverse complement strand
GCTAGCACAGAATCGAGAAAAGACTGACAGGGTGTACAGCCGCCATGACCCGGTCACACCAGAGGGGTTCTTCTCCCTCAGTTACTTCCAGGATCTCAGACCTGAAGCCTACTTTCCGCAGGAACTGGATGCAAGGTGCTACAATTCCTTTATCAGAAGGAGAGACACTTGCTCCAAGCCTGCCATACAGAGTATGCCCTTTCAGGCAGGGACGCCACCGCCTGGGTCTTTAGTTCTTGTCCTGGTCCGGCTCTTTTCCCATGTACTGCTTCTGTGCTGTGACTGCTCTAGGCATTCCTCCTACTACAAACTACTATATGGTTATATAGAAGGATTCTATAAATCAGCACTAAATGTGTCGGTACAGCTCCGACTGCAATACCTATGTGATTATATAGAAAGATTATATAGAACTAAGTATGTTAGATATAAGTATTAAGTATGATTATATAAACTAGATCTATGTAAGCAGTAAGTTATACTTCAGGCACTAATTCTATACACTAATATGTGATTATATATGAAGGATTATGTAAAGGAAATAGCTGAATAATAACACTATAAACTAAGATATTCTTCAGGCATTAATTGTGCCTGGGGTCTGGACAGTTCTCCTTCCTCAGTGCCCATGGGGGTGTTACCCACAGGGTTTTCCACATAGGCCCCTAACTATTTCACCTGCTGCAGCTCGGCCCTATAACCTGAGCCGTGAGCCTCCACATTGCTGAGGCAGTCCCCCATCTGGAGCTGTTTCTGATGAAACTTCCGGGACCGGTGTCAGCAGCTGGTTCTCCTTAAGGATCATGCATATTAGTGCAAAAGAAATGGTCTAATTTGGCTGGACACAGTGCCTCGTGCCTGTAATCCCAGCACTTTGGTAGGCTGAGGTGGTTGGATTGCTTGACGCCAGGAGTTTGAGACCAGCTTGGGCAACATGGTGAAACCGTGTCTCTACAAAAAATACAAAAATTAGCCTGGCTTGGTGGCATGTGCCTGTAGTCCCAGCTACTTGGGTGGCTGAGGCAGGAAAACCGCTTGAACCCAGGAGGCAAAGGTTACAGTGAGCCGAGATAGTGCCACTACACTCCAGCCTGGATGTCAGAGTGAGACCCCATCTCAAAAAAAGAAAGAAAGGAAGAAAGGAAGGAAAGAAGAAAGGAAGGAAGGAAGGAAGGAAGGAGAATCGCTTCAGCCCAGGAGGTGGAGGTTGCAGTGAGCTGACATCACACCATTACACTCCACCCTGGGCAACAAAGAGAGATTCTGTCTCAAAAAAAAAGAAAAAAAAGAAAAATAGACACACTGAGTGCCCATTGCTGTGCTGAATCATTTTTCACAAAGTATCCCATTTAGTAGTGACAGGCGCCAGCAAGCTAGGACCAGGTACACACCCACCTCACAGATAAAGAGGCAGAAGCACAGAGGGTCGGTCAAATGCTCATGACCTCAGCAAGTATCAGGGCCAAGGTTTAAGCCCAGGGCAGTCTGACTCCAGAATCTGAGCTGTCAACTATTACGCTGGACCCCTGTCCTGAGTCACCTCTCCCCTGAACCCCCAGCCCTAGATACACACCCCTGGACCTCTTCCCTGGACCCCTGCTTTGTACCAGAATTTCCAGGGTCCAAGGAGCTCACACTTTGTAGAGACAAGAAGGCCTAGAACTGTCTTTCAGGGATTGGGAGCAACATGGTGGGTGCAAGGCTATAAAGACCAGGTGGTTTGCCCCAGACACCAGCAGAGCTACAGCTCACAGGAGGGCCCCCTGGCTGTCAAAATAAGAAGCAGGCTGAGTAACACCTGAGGATCCTGGCAGAAGATGCAGGCAGTGGGACTTACTGGGTTCCCACCCCGTACCAGATGCTTGATTGACAAGATGCCGTTATTAGACCCATTTCAGAGAAGAAAACAAGGCTCAGAGCAGAAGAGTGGTCTGTGCAGGGTCACCTGGCCAGAGGTAGGGCTGGAGTTCAGCTCAGCTTCTCATTGCACTTCACTGAGGACGCCTGCTGGGAGGTCAAGGTCAGGGAGGAACCGAGCTCTGTGGGCAAAGGAGAAACAGGATGAACCCAGGGAGCTGAAAGATCCAGAGGTGTGCAGAAGCTGGGGAGAGGCATCTGGGGCTACTACATGAGAGGAGGGAAGTGGGCACCTGCCTGCTGTGCTGGGGAGGGAGTTCCTGGGAGAGAGGCAGTGGGACTTCAGAGCATGCACATGGGGCTTTCCTTCCCTGCCGAGGGCAGCCCTCCTCTCCTTCTTTGAGAGCTCATCAGCACCTGAAATGGTCCTGTTGGTCTCCCCACGATCATGTGAGGTCTCTCAGAGCACGGGCTGGGCTTGTTGAAATCCCATGTGCTGGCCTGGTGCGGTGGCTCAAGCCTGTAATCTCAGCACTTTGGGAGGCTGACACAGGTGGATCACCTGAGGTCAGGAGTTCAAGACCAGCCTGGCCAACATGGGGAAACGCTGTCTCTAATAAAAGTACAAAAAATTAGCAGGGCATGGTGGTGGGCACTTATAGTCCCAGCTACTTGGGAGGCTGAGGCAAGAGAATCACTTGAACCCCAGAGGCAGAGGTTGCCAAGATCGAGGCATTGCACTCCAGCCTGAGTAACAAGAACAAAACTCCATCTCAAAAAAAAAAAAAGAAAAGAAAGAAATAAGCCACCACAAGTCAAGGTTTGTGACTTCGGGGCTGGGAGCTGTAACACCAAGGGTGGACTTTGGGAAGGGTGGGGACTTTGAGAGGGAGGGAAGAATGCAGGCCTCTCCCACCTGGGGTGGAGTGGGGGAATGCGGGGAGGGCAAGCATTTCTCTCTGACTCAGTCGGGTGGCCACTTTCTCCCTCTGGCCTCTCTCCCTCTGCCCAGCCTGTGTTTCAGCCCCATACTGCCTAGTCCACCACACATAGTTCTCCAATGTGTCCAAGGAGGGTACGGGGTGGGGGGTCCTTGGAGACGCCTGTGAGGAGCCAGAGTTATTACTATTCTCCTTCGCCCCCTAACAATCCCCTCTTTCAATTCCTCACAACCCAGCCTGGCAGGGCAGGCAGGGCCAGACGAGTGGGAGCTGGGGAAGGCCCAGCCCGGAGGCCAGCAAGAGCCAAGAGCCACAAACCACCGTCTTCCTTTCCCCACGCTGCCTCTGCCTGGCCTTGGGGTTGTCTGCTGGGAAGACAGAGGGCAGGGGTGGGGACCTCAAGTCATCTCCTCCAGGACAGGCAACTCCCTGACACCCTCAGGGTAGGGAGGAGGGCGGGGCGCACACTGTATGAGTCACAGAGCTTCCCTCTCCCCTGTGCCCCAGCAGCACTCTGGGCCCCTGCCTGGACATAGGGAGAGCGTGGTGGCTAGCAGATCACCCCACTCCAGGCCACTCTCTTTGCTCTCCAGCTTTTTTCCTCCTGGGGGCTTGTCCTTCGGAGGATAAGCACTCACAGCCCCCAGAAAGTCATCGCTCAGCTGCTGGCCAGGAAACCAACAAAGCACATGGCCAGGCAGAGGGCAGTGGGCGTCAAAAGAGTGGAACAGCTGGCCAGGTGCGGTGCCTCACACCTATAATCCCAGCACTTTGGGCGGATCACAAGGTCAAGAGATTGAGACCATCCTGGCTAACACGGTGAAACCCCATCTCTACTAAAAATACAAAAATTAGCTGGGCGTGGTGGTGCGCGCCCATAATCCCAGCTACTCAGGAGGCTGAGGCAGGAGAATTGCTTGAACCCAGGAGGCAGATGTTGTAGTGATCTGAGATTGTGCCACTGCACTCCAGCCTGGGTGACAGAGCGAGACTCCATCTCAAAAAAAAAAAAAGAGTGGAATGGCTGACCGCCCAACCCTGCATTCGAGGACTTAATTTCCATGGTAATGCTGCTGATTAATAGATCAGATTGTGACAAGAAGGGGACTTTCCTAGGTTCAAATCTTGGCTCTGCAACTTACCAGCTCTGTGATCTTGAAGGAGACACTAGGGCTTTCTTATGTGTCAGTTTCCTTATTTGTCAAATGTGGGTATGAGTAGTTCTGACCTCCTAGACTGGTTGGATTCAATAAGCAAAGAGTGCTTATTCACTCCCTCAGTGGTAACTCCTAACTTGATTTATTAAGTATGAAATGAGGATAATTGTTTACTGTGCAGGGCTGTTGCAGGGCCTGCAAAGCAGAAACAAGCATGTAAGTGTTTGATGCTGGCCCCCTCTTCCCAATCTGGGTCACCAAGCCTAGGAGGAGAAGAGAGGGAAGCCTCATGGAGGAGACGGAATGGAACATGAGGCCAACCGCTGTTTGCAGGCCTGCAGGAGGGGGCTGGACCTTCAGCAGAGCCAAGGAGGATGGGGCTGGAATTTCCTCCAGGGCTCCTGTTTGCACCGGACACACTGAACTGAGCAGTGCTCAGCCCAGGGCTGACAATATTAATACGTCTGATTAGGAAATATGTTGCATCAGCTGCTACCAAAAATTTTTTCTTTTCCTTTTTTTTTTTTTTTTTTTTGAGTGGGGGTTTTTTTTTTTTTTTTTTTTTTTTTTTTGAGACGGAGTTTCACTCATGCTACCCAGGCTGAAGTGCAATGGCACGATCTCGGCTCACCGCAACCTCTGCCTCCTGGGTTCAGGCAATTCTTCTGCCTCAGCCTCCTGAGTAGCTGGGATTACAGGCACGCGCCACCATGCCTAGCTAATGTTTTGTATTTTTAGTAGAGACGGGGTTTCACCATGTTGACCAGGATGGTCTCGATGTCTTGACCTCGTGATCCACCCGCCTCGGCCTCCCAAAGTGCTGGGATTACAGGCTTGAGCCACCGCGCCCGGCGAGATGGAGTTTCTCTTAAAAAAATTTTTTTTTTTCTTTTTGAGCCAGGTCTCACTCTGTCATCCAGGCTACAGGGCAGTGGCACAGTATCTGCTCACTACAGCCTCAACCTCCTGGGCTCAAGTGATCCTCCTGCCTTAGCCTCCCAAGTAGCTGGGATCACAGGCTCATGCCTTTGAGATGGAGTCTTGCTCTGTTGCCCAGGCTAGAGTGCAGTACCAAGATCTCGGCTCACTGCAACCTCTGCCTCCCGGGTTCAAGTGATTCTCCTGCCTCAGCCTCCTAAGTAGCTAGGATTACAGGGGCCCACCGCCACACCTGGCTAATTTTTCTATTTTAGTAGAGACGGGGGTTCACCATTTGGCCAGGATGGTCTCGAACTCCTGACCTTGAGATTCACCTGCCTCTGCCTCACAGAATGCTGGGATTACAGGCGTAAGCCACCAAGCCTGGCCTGTTTTTAATTTGTTTGTAGAGAAAAGGTCTCACTATGTTGCCAAGGCTGGTAGATTTTTTTAAAAATTAGTGGAACAGAAAAAAATAAGAAAGATAAAAGGTAGAATCAAAGGCAGTGAGTGACAGAGCTGGGTGTTTGGACACAGGACCCCAACTCTCAGCCTCAGCTCCTGGCCTCCCCTGGGCACTGTCCAGGTGCTGGACCTCGACCAGCAGAGGGCAGCAGGGCCCAAGGAGAGGCGCCTTCCCCACTCCCCGAGAGGCCCACGGGGCAGGTGTGGCGATTTGCCCTATTGCTCCTGCCTGGGGCATGTTTAGCAACACATCACTGCCACTTGCCACCACCCACTGAACCCTGCCTGCCCTACGAACACTTTATAGAAGAAAAACTGGGGCTCAGAGTGGCTGTGTAAGTTGACCATTCAGTTAGTCTAGGCAGACCCAAAAGAGAATCATGCTGTCCTGAATCAGTTATGGTTCTAACTGAACCATAACTGAGAGATGTGGGTTTGAATCCCCGCCCTGCACCTGCCAACTGGCGGAATTCTAGTCAAGCGTCTGGCGGGCCGGGCTAGAGAGAGATCAAACGTGGGAAGTGCGATAATAGAGCTGCTGCTCTCTCCTGACCTCACCCCAGAATTTGCACCACAGTTCAGGGAAATGATCCAAATACTTAAGAGTGTTAAGGAACCCCGAGAGAGTGATCCCAGAAAGTGAGGTGCTATGGGCAGGCACCAGGGGGCATGCCCCGCTGCATATGGCCAGAACAATCCTGGAGGATTGCCTGAGAAGGGGAGGAGCTGGAGGACCCTGTGGGCAGGCTGGATGGCTGGTGGGACTTTCCTGCTGGAGAACAAACCCAGGCAGAGACCCAGCCCCCGTGTGGGGCGCTGGGAAAGGTTTCGGAGCTCTGAACTCCTCCTTGCCCTTCCAACAGCAAAAGGCTGCTGCCTCCACAGGGCTAAGAGGTGACAGACACGTCTCAGGGGCTTCTGTCTGGCTCGGCCCAGCCACTTCAGATACCTCCAACTCTCCAGTTTTTTTCACTTCCCCACCCCAACACCTCCGTTGAGAATCAAAAAAGAAATGGCCTGATAAAGAATTTTTTTTTTTTTAGCGACAGAATCTCACTCTGTCACCCGGGGTGGAGTGCAGTGGCGCTATCCTAGCTCATTGTAACCTCAGGCTCCTGAGCTCCAGTGATCCTCCTGCCTCAGTCTCCAGAGTAGCTGGGACGACAGGTGTGTGCCAACACACCTGGCTATTTATTTATTTGTTGAGATGGAATCTCACTCTGTCACCCAGGCTGGAGTGCAATGGCTTGATCTCAGCTCACTGCAACCTCCGCCTCCCAGGTTCAAGTGATTCTCCTGCTTCAGCTTCCCCAGTAGCTGGGATTACAGGCGCCTGCCACCACGCCCTGCTAATTTTTGTATTTTTAGTAGAGATGGGATTTCGCTGTCTCGGTCAGGCTGGTTTCAAACTCCTGACCTCAGGTGATCCACCTGCCTTGGCCTCCCAAAGTGCGGTGTCTGGGAGAAGTCTGCTGGGATGACAGGCGTGAGCCACCGTGCCTGGCTTATTTTTATTTATTTATTCTGAGCTAGAGTCTCACTCTGTCACCCAGGCTGGTGTGCAGTGGCGTGATCTTGGCTAACTGCAACCTCCCCCTGCCAGGTTCAAGCAATTCTCCTGCCTCAGCCTCCCGAGTAGCTGGGACTGCAGGTGTACACCACCATGTCCAGCTAATTTTTGTATTTTTTTCATAGACATGGGTCTTTACCATGCTGGCCAGGTGGCTGGTCTCAAACCTCTGGCTTTGAGTTGATCTGCCCACTTCAGCCTCCCAAGGTGCTGGGATTACAGGTATGAGTCACTGCTCACGGCCTATGTTTTATTTTTTGTAGAGATGGAGTCTCACTATGTTGCCCAACCTGATCTCAAACTCTTAGGCTCAAGTGATCCTTTTGCCTTGGCCTCCCGAAGGGCTGGGATTACGGGCGTGAGCTACTGCACCCAGCCAAGAATTTTTTTCTTTTTTTTGAGCCTGAGTCTGTCCCTGTCACCCAGGCTGGAGTACAGAGGCACAATCTCGGCTCACTGCAACCTCTGCCTCCTGGGTTCAAGCGATTCTCCTGCCTCAGCCTCCCTAGCAGCTGGGATTACAGGAGCCTGTCACCACGCCCGGCTAATTGTTTGTATTTTTAGTAGAAACAGAGTTTCACCATTTTGGCCAGGCTGGTCTCAAAATCCTGACTTCAGGTGATTCACCCGCCTCAGCCTCTCAAAGTGCTGGGATTACAGGCGTGAGCCACCGGCCCAGCCTGCCAAGAGTATTTGATTGCATTGCCCCTCGTCACATCCCCTAGGACCATCTCCCTGAAAGTTCCCAATCCCCTTACCTACATCCTCCCCTCCCCCCTGCCCTTAGGCCCACCATCCGGGAGATAGTCAGACCACTCTGATCACATCTTGGAGGGTCTCAGCAGAGTCTAGGCGCAGCCTTCACCCTGGGGCATTAACACAGCACCAAGTGCATTGTTAAATTGTATTTAACAATGGCCCCAGGGCACAGTGATGCTGGCAATTCTGATAGCCAAAGAGAAACTGTAGAGAGCTTCCTTTCACTGAAAAGGTGAAAGTTCCCAACTTAAGGAAAGAAAAAGGATTGAATGCTGAAGCTGCTAAGATTTGTGGTGAGAATAAATCTCCTATGTGAAATTGTGAAGGAAAAAAAAGTTTGTGCCAGTTCTGCTACTGTACCTCAAACTGCCAAAGTTATGGCCACAGTGCACAGTAAGTGCTCAGTTAAGATCAAAATGGCATTGGCCGGGCGTGGTAGCTCACACCTGTAATTCCAGCACTTTGGGAGGCCAAGGTGGGTGGATCACTTGAGGTAAGGAATTTGAGACCAGTCTGACCAACATGGCGAAAACCCATCTCTACTAAAAATACAAAATTAGCCAGGTGTGGTGGTGCATACCTGTAATTCCAGCTACTTGGGAGGTTGAGGCAGAAGAATTGCTTGAACCTGGGAGGTGGAGGTTGCAGTGAGCCAAAATCGACACATTGCACCCCAGACTGGGCAACCAGCAAAAAACTCCATCTCAAAAACAACAACAACAACAACAACAACAACAAAAACAAAGAACCAATGAAAGAACAAAAGAAAGAAAAAAGAAAAGGTGTTGGTCAGGCACAGTGGTTCACACCTGTAATCCCAGCACTTTGGGAGGCCGAAGAGGGGAGGTGGATTACCTAAGGTCAGGAGTTTGAGACCAGCCTGGCTAACACAGTGAAGCCCCATCTCTACTAAAAATACAAAAATTAGCTGAATGCTGGTAAGTACCAGGAAGTAAAAAATTTAAAAATGAAAAAAAATTAGCTGGACTTGGTGGTGCACGCCTGTAGTGCCAGCTACTCAGGAGGCTGAGGCAGAATTGCTTGAACCCGGGAGGTGCAAAGGTTGCAGTGAGCCGAGATTACGCCACTGCGCTCCAGCCCGGTGCCTGGTGACAGAGGCTGAAGCAGAATTGCTTGAACCCAAGAGGCAGAGATTACAGTGAGCTGAGATGGCGCCACTGCACTCCAGTCTAGGTGACAGAGGGAGACTCTGTCTTAAAAAAGGTGGGAAGGCCGGGCGCGGTGGCTCAAGCCTGTAATCCCAGCACTTTGGGAGGCCGAGGCGGGTGGATCACGAGGTCAGGAGATCGAGACCATCCTGGTCAACATGGTGAAACCCCGTCTCTACTAAAACTACAAAAAAAACATTAGCTGGGCATGGTGGCGCGTGCCTGTAATCCCAGCTACTGAGGAGGTTGAGGCAGGAGAATTGCCTGAACCCAGGGGGCGGAGGTTGCAGTGAGCCGAGATCGCGCCATTGCACTCCAGCCTGGGTAACAAGAGTGAAACTCCGTCTCAAAAAAAAAAAAAAAAAAAAAAAAGGTGGGAGGGGGGCCGGGCACAGTGGCCCATGCCTATAATCCCAGCACTTTGGGAAGCCAAGGGAGGCGGATCACGAGGTCAGGAGTTCAAGACCAGCCTGGCCAACGTGGTGAAAGCAAGTCTCTACTAAAAATACAAAAATTAGCCAGGCATGGTGGGGCATGCCTGTAATCCCAGCTAACTAGGAGGCTGAAGCAGGAAAACCCTTGAACCTGGGAGGCAGAGGGGGCAGTGAGCCAAAATTGTGCCATTGCACTCCAGGCTGGGTGATGAGAGCAGAACTCTATCTTAAAAAAAAACAAAACAAACAAAGAAAAACTTAAGGAAATAAGAATAAAGTAAAGCCCTTTTTTTTTTTTTAAGTTCTGGGATACATATTCAGAACATGCAGCTTTGTTACATAGGAATACATGTGCCATGGTGGTTTGCTGCACTTATCAACCTGTCATCTAGGTTTTAAGCCCCGCATGCGTTAGGTATTTGTCCTAATGCTCTCCCTCCTCTTGTCCCCCAGCCCCTGACAGTCCCCGGTGTCTGAAGTCCCCCTCCCTATGTCATGTGTTCTCCTTGTCCAACTCCCACTTAGGAGTCAGAACATGCGATGTTTGGTTTTCTGTTCCTGTATTAGTTTGTAAAGTATGGTCTTTAATTAAAAATAATATAACAATATTGTAATTTTCACTACTTTTTTTTTTTTTTTTTTTTTTTTGAGATGGAATATCACTCTGTCACCCAGGCTGGAGTGCAGTGGCACGATCTCGGCTCACTACAGCCTCTGCCCCCCAGTTCAAGCGATTATCCTGCCTCAGCTTCCCAATAGCTGTGCATGTCACCACAGATGGCTAAATTTTTTTTGTATTTTTAATAGAGATGGGGTTTCACCATGTTAGCCAGGATGGTCTGGATCTCCTGACCTCGTGATCCGCCCGCTTTGGCCTCCCAAAGTGCTGGGATTATAGGCATTAGCCACCACTCCAGGCCTATTTTTTTGTTATTTTTTTTAGAGATGGGGTCTCACCATGTTGCCCAGGCTGGAGTGCAGTTGGCTATTCACAGGCACTGAATAGCCAACTGCACTCTGATCAGCACACAAGTTTTGACCTGTTCTGTTTCTGACCTGGGCCGGTTC
The DNA here is from genome assembly GCF_009761245.1 of Sapajus apella. Lineage (NCBI taxonomy): Eukaryota > Metazoa > Chordata > Mammalia > Primates > Cebidae > Sapajus > Sapajus apella. Next base: position 4,014,717 of record NW_022436954.1, on the reverse strand, counting down.
ACCCCTCCTTAGGCAACCTGGTGGTACCCTGCTCCCGGGAGGCCCCCATATTGATGCCGAACTTAGTCCGGACACCCGATCCACATAGCGCACTACAGTCCTGAACTCTTGGACTCAAGTGATCCTCCAGCCTCAGCCTCCTGAGTAGTTGGGACTACAGGCACACACCGCTGGCCCGGTGTGCCAGGCCTGTTTTTTTTTTTTTTTTTTTTTTGGACAGAGTCTCACTCTGTCCCCCAGGCTGGAGTAGAGTGATGCAATTTTGGCTCATGGCAAGCTCCGCATCCCAGGTTCCAGCAATTCTCCTGCCTCAGCCTCTCGTTTATCTGGGATTATATGTGTGCGCCACCATGCCCAGCTAATTTTTTGTATTTTTAGTAGAGACAGGATTTCACCATGTTGGCCAGGCTGGTCTAGAACTCCTGAGCTCAAGTGATTTGCCCGCCTTGGCCTCCCAAAGTGCTGGGATTACAGGCGTGAGCCCTTGCACCCGGCCAGGTACCATTACTTGTAACACATGTACCACAGTAATCTGGGATGTTAATAACAGGGGAAACTGGGTGCAGGGCTATATAGAAACATACTTTTCCTATAAATCTAAAACTGTTCTAAAGTAAAATGGTTATTTAAAAAATCAAAGTGGTCACCGGAAATTATAATAGTAGTCAGGTGAAATCCTGAGAGTAGGTTGGAAGTCCTAGGACTTCCTTTAGCCTCCTTTTTTAGGTTATCTTATCTATGCTGGGGGTGGATCCATTAATCTTTCAGCACTGAGAGCCTCTAAAGGCCCTAATTTGTTAGGGCCTGAGTTGAGTCATTGAGCACCTATTCCCGCCTGCTGCACTGCCCTGGCTGGTTGGGCCACCCGAGGCCTGCCTCTACTGGTACCTAGATGGCATACTGGCTGAGGGTAGGTCCCAGAGACCCAGTGATGACCCGTATGCCTCCCTCAGTGCAGAGCAGTGTTCAATAAATGGATGTGTGCAGCACAAGACGTGAACTGCCCCAATTCCAGGCAAGACCTATAGGACGGGTGCAATGCACACCTACTTGTGAATTCTCATCTGGGGTGGAGCAGCAACCCAGGGGAGACCCTCCCACTTGAACCTGGGGAAACCTGAGGTTTAAACAAACCTCAGCTGGCAGCTGACAAGAGAAATGTAAACAGACAAAAGTGGTGGCATGCACCTGTAATCCCAGCACTTTGGGATGCTGAGGTGGGCGGATCACTTGAGGTCAGGAGTTCGAGACCAGCCTGGGCAACAAGGTGAAATAAAAATACAAAATTAGCGGGACATGGTGGTGTGCACCTGTAATCCCACCTACTAGGGAGACTGAGGCAGGAGAATCACCTCAAGAGGTGGAGGTTGCAGTAAGCCAAGATCATGCCACTGCACTCCAGCCTGGGCAACAGAGCAAGACTCTGTCTCAAAAATAAATAAGTAGATAAATAGATAAAAAACAGCCCCTGATAGGTCTGCTCACACATTTTCCCTCCTGTTGTCTGTTCACTCAAGTTTCCTTTGCCCATCCATCCTTTGTCTCTGGGCTGTGGGCAGAGCAGCTCCCAGGGCTTCTCCAAGCTCACTGGCCGGTCTTCCCACCTCCAAACCAGCTGCATCAGCAGAAGAGATTATGCCAGGTATTAAAAGCCTGCCACGGGGCGGGGCAGGGAGGAGCAGGGATTGCCAGGCCAGTGTGCTGGAGGCCCAGGTACCTGCAGGGACACCAGGCACAGCTGTCTACCAGCCAGAAAGGCCTCTGCTCCCCTCCACGTACCCAAAACCTGACCTTCCATATGCCTCTGGCTGAAGTGTGCTCCAGTCCAGCCTCACAGGGCAGTGATCTGTGGTCAGCTGTGCATGGGGCTGGACAGCGATGCTAGGGTTGTGGTGGAAGCGAGGGAAGGATTCGGGGCTGAGCCAGGTGAGGGAACACTGGAGAATTTTCACAGCTGGGCTGGTCATGGAGCAGGAGTGACAGCAGTGGTGGGATGGGCAGGATGGGCTGGAGGGACCTGCAGACCTGTTTGGCTCCAGCACCTGCTCAGGGTGAAGACAAGCAGGGCTCAGGATGAAGACCCCTCACCTAAGCAGCAAGGGCTGAGCCTGCACCTCTCCCTGTCCTGTCCCCTGAAGCTGCTAGTCAGCTGCAGTTGGGAATTGGGGCAAAAACTGTCCTCTCCAGAGAAGCGCTCACACTGCAGGCGATATGCTGGGGGCTCAGGGGAGAATAGGGACCCTTGTCCCCTATGAGTAACTAGGGAAAGCAGTAACTAGGGAGTAGCCTTCCTGCAGCAGGGCCACCCTCTGCCCCCTGCTTCTTGGCTGCCACCTCTGCAAGGCCGTGGCCCATATAGGTGTGACCTGTGAGGAGGTTAAAGGAAAGGTATTAGCCCCTGCCTGGTGCTCTCTCTGAAGTGCACCTGTAGTCCCAGCTCCTCAAGAGGTTCACCTGAGCCCAAGAGTTTGAAGCTATAGTGAGCTATGGTCATTCCACTGCACTCCAGCCTGAGTGACAAAATGAGACCCTTTCTCTTAAAAAAAAAAAAAAAAAAAAAGCTGGGCACAGTGGCTCATGCTCAATACTTTGGGAGGCCGAGGCGAGCAGATCACCTGAGGTCAGGAGTTCAAGATCAGCCTGACCAACATGGAGAAACCCTATCTCTACTAAAAATATAAAATTGGATGGGCATGGTGGCACATGTCTGTAATCCCAGTTACTCCGGAGGCTGAGGCAGGAGAATTGCCTGAACCTGGGAGGCAGAGGTTGTGGTGAGCCGAGATCGTGCCATTGCACTCCAGCCTGGGCAACAAGAGTGAAACTCTGTCTCAAAAAAGAAAAAAGAAAAGAAAAGTATAGAAAAAAGAGGGGTGAAAAGGGGGGCACATTGGCTGAGCGTGGTGGCTCATTCCTGTAATCCCAGTACTTTGGGTTGCTGAGGAGAGCAGATCACCTGAGGCCAGGAGTTCAAGACCAGCATGGCCAACATGGTGAAACTCTGTCTCTACTAAAGATACAAAAATTAGCCAGGAGTCATGGCAGGTGCCTGTAATCCCAGATACTGGGGAGACTGAGGCAGGAGAATCGCTTGAACCTGGGAGGCAGAGGTTGCAGTGAGTGGAAATTGTGCCACTGCACCCCAGCCTGGGTGACAAAGTGAGACTCTGTCTCAAAAGTAATAATAATAGTAAATAAAGGGCACCTCTGACTTTAGGTGGAGACCAGGCTGGCCTGGCTGCTGCGGGGGCCCCATGTGAACAGGGAGGCCAGGCCAGCAGACTGCTACTGGGGGCCTCCTCTCTCCTGCCTCCTTCTTTCCCAACTCTGCCTTACAGTCCAACAGGCTGCCTCCCAGCAGGCTGGCTCCTGCAGTGGGCTGTGGCACAGGTTTTCTTTCCAGCTGACTTTCCTTACCACGTCTGCAAACTCAATGTCCATGATCCCTAGGAAGCCTTGGTAAAGGATGTCACTAAGTCTGACATTCTCTCAAACTGACCCATCTTTTTTTCTGGTGCCCACCAGGCCCTACCCTAGTTCTCTCAGAGTACCCAAAGACCTCTCCACTGCCCTCTGTAGCTCTGGATGTGGTGCCTGCCATGGGCTCTTGGCAGTCCCGATTCTGTGTCTCTGCCCAGAGGTTGCTCAGGCCACTGACTCTGCACACATGTGGGGCAGTGAGTATGCCAGGAAGCTGACAGCCTCTGGAAGGAGCCCACAACCAATGGCAGGTGGCAGCAGGTGGGTAAGGAAAATGTTGAGACCCATTCTACACTGTCTCCCAGAGGCGTCCGACCAGATAGCACCAGCAGCCACTGCAGTAGTTTGCTTGACGATGCACCCTCCATTGGCTCTCCTGCAGCCCTTGTCTTATTTTTCCACTCCTCTGTCAGTATTTCCTAGGACCATTTCCCAAATAAACTTTTTGCACTTGAATCCTCGCCTCAGGGTTTGCTTCCGGGTGAATTTAAAGTAAGACACACTGAACCAGGTACAGTGGCTCTCATGCCTGTAATCCCAGCACTTCGGGAGTCTGAGGCAGGTGGATCACCTGAAGTCAGGAGTTTGACACCAGCTGGCCAACGTGGCGAAACCCCGTCTCTACTAAAAATACAAAAATTTGCCAGGCATGGTGGTGGGTGCCTGTATTCCCACCTACTCGTGAGGCTGAGGCAGAAGAATTGCTTGAACCTGGGAGGTGGATGGTGCAGTGAGCAGAGATCAAACCACTGCACTCCAGCTAAGCAACAGAACCAGACAGCATCTCAAAAAAAAAAAAAATTAAATAAATAAATAAATAAATAAAAGGCCGGGCGCGGTGGCTCAAGCCTGTAATCCCAGCACTTTGGGAGGCCGAGGCGGGTGGATCACGAGGTCAAGAGATCGAGACCACCCTGGTCAACATGGTGAAACCCGGTCTCTACTAAAAATACAAAAAACATTAGCTGGGCATGGTGGCGCGTGCCTGTAATCCCAGCTACTCAGGAGGTTGAGGCAGGAGAATTGCCTGAACCCAGGAGGCGGAGGTTGCGGTGAGCCGAGATCGCACCATTGCACTCCAGCCTGGGTAACATGAGTGAAACTCCGTCCCAAAAAAAAAAAAAACCGACAACAAAAAAACAAAGTAAGATACACACTCACTTGCCTACGTTAAGAGCAGGGGCTGGGCAGGGCACAGTGGCTCATGCTTGTAATCCCAGCATTTTGGGAGGGCAAGGTAGGTAGGTGGATCACTTGAGCTCATGAGTTGGAAACCAGCCGGGACAACATGGCAAAACTCCGTCTCTACAAAAAATATAAAAATTAGCCGGGCGCGGTGGCTCAAGCCTGTAATCCCAGCACTTTGGGAGGCCGAGGCGGGTGGATCACGAGGTCAAGAGATCGAGACCATCCTGGTCAACATGGTGAAACCCCGTCTCTACTAAAACTACAAAAAATTAGCTGGGCATGGTGGCGCGTGCCTGTAATCCCAGCTACTCAGGAGGCTGAGGCAGGAGAATTGCCTGAACCCAGGCTGGAGTGCAATGGCGCGATCTCGGCTCACCGCAACCTCCGCCTCCTGGGTTCA
>NW_022436954.1:4003128-4009549 GCF_009761245.1 Sapajus apella | reverse complement strand
AAAAAAAAAAAAAAAAAAAAAAAAAAAAAAAAAAAAATTAGCCAGCCGTGGTGGCATATGCCTATAATCCCAGCTATTCGAGAGGCTGAGGCAGAAGAATCTCTTGAACCCTGGAGGCAGCAGAGGTCTCAGTGAGCCGAGATAGTGCCATTGCACTCTAGCCTGGACAACAGAGCAAGACTCCAACTCAAAAAAAAAAAAAACTTAGCCAAGCATGGTGGCATGCCTGCGGTCTCAGCCACTACTCAGGAGGTTGAGGTGGGAGGATTGCTTGAGCCCAAGAGACAGAGGTTGCAGTGAGCCAAGATGGTGCCACTACACTCCAACCTGAGTGACAGAGCAAGACCGTGTCTCAAAAAAAAGAGCAGGGACTGTTGTATTTGTCTTTCCTTTCTTTCTTTTCTTTTTCTTTCTTTCCTTCTTCCTTCCTTCCTTTCTTTTTTTTTTTTCTTCTTTCTTTTCTTTCTTTCTTCCCTCCTCTTTCTTTCCTTGACAAAGTCTTGCTCTGTCACCCAGGCTGTTATATTTGTCTTTCTTTTCTCTCTCTCTCTTTCTTTCCTTCTCTTTTCTTCTCTTCACTTCTCTTTTCTTTGCTTTCACAAAGTCTTGCTCTGTTGCCCAGGCTGGAGTGCAGTGGTGCAATCTTGGCTCACTGCAACCTCTGTCTCCCGGGTTCAAGTGATTCTCCTGCCTCAACCTCCTGAGTAGCTGGGACTACAGGTGTGTGCCACTATGCCCGACTAATTTTTTGTATTTTTAGTAGAGACGGGGTTTCACCATGTTGGCCAGGATGGTCTCAATCCCCTGACCTCATGATCTGCCTGCCTCCGCCTCCCAAAGTGCTGAGATTATAGGTGTGAACCACCATGCCTGGCGTAACAGGAATGAACTCAGTTAGAGTTCTTGGTTGCAAGCAACAGAAACTAACTCCAGCTAATCAAAGCAGAGAAGAATGTAACTGAAGCACGTGTGTGTCTATGTACATATCTGTCAGGGTGAAGGTGGCTCTCAGAATTTATTGGGGGCGGCTGGGCGCAGTGGCTCATACCTGTAATCCCAGCACTTTGGGAGGCCAATGTGGGCAGATCATGAGGTCAGGAGTTACCCTGTCTCTACGAAAAATACAAAAATTAGCCAGGTAAGGTGGCAGACAACTGTAATCCCAGCTACTCGGGAGGCTGAGGCAGAATTCCTTCAACCCAGGAGGCAGAGGTTGTAGTGAGCCGAGATTGTGCCGCTGCACTCCAGCCTGGGCAACAAGAGTGAAACACCGTCCCCAGAAAAAAAGAATTGACTGGGGGCTGGAGGACCAGGTTTGGGATGGGCAGAAAGTCATTTCCCACCTGGAAATGACTTATTGGAACAGACTGACAGCCAGGTGGAAATGATGTCCATTTGTCCCCACTTTCTCAGGCTACCTGCTCAGGAGTCAGCATCCTAAAAGAGGAGGTCTGCTGGGCCAAACTGAATTTGACCCAGCTATACCCTGTCAGGAGAGGGAAGATGTTTCTACTCTCCCCAGGACCACCCAGGGAGCATCTTCAAGGGAGCCTGGTGGCGGGCGCTTGTGGTCCCAGCCACTCGGGAAGCTGAGGCAGCAAAATTGCTTGAACCCAGGAGGTGGAGGCTGCAGTGAGCCGAGATCATGCCACTGCACTCCAGCCTGGGCGACAGAGCGAGACTCCATCTCAAAAAAACAAACAAAAAAAGCACACAAGCAATCATGCAGTAATTGCCAGGCTGGGTGGATGGACTTTAGGGGCTGTGGGAATTCACAAGAGGCCGCAAGGAAGGCCTATGCATGCATTTGGAGGCAGAGGACGGAGCAGGGAGGAAAGCGTGTAGCCAGCGGCTGTTTGAAGGGGAGGACAGCATAGACCTCATTTCACACAGGAAAGCGCAGGGAAATCTCCAACAGCGAAGTCACTGGCCAAGTGGGGGGAAAGTTCAGGGCCACAGCAGCCACAGAGCAGCCACAGGACACAAACAGACAGAGAAGACATATGACGTTCTGATGATAAATGATGGCCTCAAGGGAGAGCAGAGCAGAGGGCTGAGGATTAGGCCTTGAGGAAAGCCCAAGGACAGGGGTGGGAGAGAGGGGAAGAGGGTGAGCCTGCCCGAGGCAGAAACTCCTGTTTGTCAGCCTGGGCCACTGTGGCCTGTTTGGGACTCTACGCCCTCCTTCCTGTGTAGGGCACTTGTGCGCAGTGCCTGAACCTGCCTTGGTTCTCACTCACCTCTGGCATAATCGGTGTTCACAGAAGTTGGTTTCCTGTGAGCGTTCATGATGCTTCCCGAATTCACCCACTTCTCTCTCCACTTTTGTGGGGTAGAAGACTGTAGACAGAAAGCAGGAAGTTTAAAAAAGGAAAGAAAACAAGAAAGAAAGAAGGCTAGGCATGGTGGTTCATGCCTGTAATCCCAGGACTTTGTTTTGTTTTGTTTTGAGATGGAGTTTCACTCTGTCACCCAGGCTGGAGTTCAGTGGCACAATCTCAGCTCACTGCAACCTCCACCTCCCAGGTTCAAGTTGTTCTCCTGCCTCAGCCTCCCAAGTAGCTGAGACTACAGGAGTGCACCACCATGCCTGGCTAATTTTTTGTATTTTTATTAGAGACAGGGTTGCACCATGTTGGCCAGCTGGAATTGAACTCCTGACCTCAGGTGATCTGCCCGCCTCGTCCTTCCAAGGTGCTGGGATTACAGGCATGAGCTACCATGCCCAGCCATGCCTGTAATCCCATCACTTTGGGAGGCTGAGGTGGGAGGATCACTTGAGCCCAGGAGTTTGAGGCTGCACTGAGCCATAATCATGATGCTGCTTTTCAGCCTGGTCAGCAGAGCAAGACCCTATCTCAAAAAAAAAAAAAAAAAAAAAAAATATATATATATATATATATATATACACACACACACACATAATAAGATTTGGCTTCTGTCAGAGAGAAATGGGTTACCTTATCCATGCCTGTCCAGTCCCTTTGTGCTGCTATAACAAAATAGCTGAGACTAGATAATTTATAAAAAATAGAAATTTATAGCCAAGAACAGTGGCAAATGCCTGTAGTCCCAGCCACTCAGGAGACTGAGGTGGGAAGATCCCTTGAGCCTGGGAGTTCGAGGCCAGCCTGGGTAACATAGTGAACTCTCACAGTTCTGGAGGCTGAGAAGTCCAAGATCAAGGCACTGGCATCTAGTAAGGGCCTTCGTACTGCATCGTCGCATGGCAGTGAACCCGATTTCTTTCATAGCAGCATTAATCCACTCCTGAGGCCCAAGCCCTCATGGCCTAAACACCTCCCATTAGGCCCCACCTCCAAACACTGTTGCACTGAGGATTATTTCCAACACATAAACTGTGAGGAACACATTCAGACCAGAGCAACTCCCAAGAATATTCCAGGGGTTTTCAAGCCTAAACTCTCTCAATCTCCTGTACCTACATCCTCAAAATGATCAACCTGCACACGGCCCTGGCAACCTCTCCCCAGGTTCAGAAGACATGTCCTCAACCGGTGGAAGCTACCTCAGGGCCAGTTGGCTCTTCTGGCTGTTCCAGCACCAAGCACCTCTTGCTCTACTCCTTATCCCTTATTTCCAGCTTCTAGTCCCCCCACCCCCAAAACCCATCTCTACTGACATCTTCTTGCAGGCCACACACAAACTCTTTATGTTCCCACTACAACCCCTGATCCTGTCTTCCCTCTGCCGGAACTTCTCTCCAAAGCCAGTATTGGGGGGAATGGCAATGGAGGAAGGGCTTACAGATGTGCCTACGTAAAATGGTTACAAGTACTAGGAACAGTAAACCGCAGCAAACTGCGTCAGGCCTCTGGGGAAGCAAACTTCTGTTCCCAGAAGTTGCAACCATTTTATGTAGGCACTCTGTAAGGCCTTCCTGCATTGCTGTTACCCCCTACAGCCAGTCCTTGAAAGAAAGATGTTTGTTTGCCTTCCTTTTTATTCATTCTTAGTTCACCTCATGCCGACTCCCCCACCCCCAACTTCACTGACACAGCTGTCAAAGGTCACTAGGGATGTCATAATGGCTGTATCCAAGGGTGGTCTTCCAGCTTCATCTTCCTCCCTGACTCCTCTCCTCGGCAGGCTCCTCCCTGCCGCCTTCACTCTGCCCCTCTCTTACCCATCTGGTCTTTCCTTCTCAGCTGCTTTCACAGGCTCTGCTTTCTCTCCTGGCTACTTCACTTACCCATTCAGTTTTCAAGCATTTACTGGGCACCTACAGTGCAGCTGGGCACAGTTCTCTCTGATGCCTAGTCCCGGGGATTCTGGCTTTCTTCTATGTGCCTTCTCTCTTTTTTTTTTTTTTTTGAGATGGAGTCTTGCTCTGTCACCAGACTAGAGTGCAGTGGTTCAACCTCAGTTCACTGCAACCTCTGCCTCCCAGGTTCAAGCAATTCTTTGCCTCAGCCTCCTCAGTAGCTGGGGTTACAGGCACCTGCCACCATGCCCAGCTAATTTTTGTATTTTTAGTAGTGACAGGGTTTCACCATCTTGGCCAGGCTGGTCTTGAACTCTTGACCTCATGATCCACCCACCTCGGCCTTCCAAAGTTCTGGGGTTACAGGCAAGAGCCATCGAGCCCAGCTCTTTTTTTATTTGAGACAGAATCTCGCTCTGTCACCCAGGCTGGAATGCAGTGGCTCAATCTTGGCTCACTGTAACCTCTGCCTCCCTCGTTCAAGTGATTGTCCTGCCTTAGCCTCCCAAGTAGCTGGGACTGCAGGAGCGTACAATGATACCTGGCTAATTCTATTTTCAGTGGAGACAAGATTTTGCCATGTTGGCCAGGCTGGTCTCGAACTCCTGACCTCAAGTGATCCACCCACCTCAGCCTCCTAAAGTGCTAGGATTACAGGCATGAGCCACCATGCTGGGCTTTCCATGCCCTTTCCACAGGCCACCTTATTCCTCGCACAACCTGGATGTGGCACTGTGGGTGCCCAGACCTCCGATTCCATTGTCTACTGCTCCCCTCCATCCCAGGCCTCCTAAAGCCAGCAGCAGATGTCTTAGAGTCCCTCAGACTCAGTGTGTACAAATGTGACCTGTCCTCTCAGTCTGACCCACTGCTTCTCCTGTATTTCCCATTTGAGGGGATGGCACAGCAAATCAGTCAAGACACACACACACGGCAGACATCCACGATCCCTCCTCCTGCACATCCAACGTATGACCATATCCTGTAGAATGCTCCCCCTCCTATACCTCTCAGCTCTCCTCTCCATACTCTGTTTACTGCCTGAGACCATGTCCTTCTAGCATGGGGATGATAAAACACCTGAATTTTCTCAATAGTATCTGCTTTTTTATCAGAGTTCTTTCTGAAACATGAACTTGACCTTGTCATTTCCCTACTTCTATGATCGCCATGGGTTGCTCCTGCCTTGAGAATACACTCCTGGCTTGCCACAAGCCTTGTGTGACTTGGCCAGCCATTCTGTGACTTCATCTCACAGCATTCTCCACTTTGGCCACTTTGCCCCGGGCGCTCTGGCTGCTGCTGTTTGAGTACACCAACGCCCATTCCCATGGGAGGTCTTTGGTCCAGCTGTTCCCTCTACCTGGGAGGTTCCTTTTTGCTATACAATCTCAATTCCAGTGTTACCTCCTCAGAGGAGCTGTCCCAGTTTCCCATTTTTTTTTTTTTTTAGATGAAGTCCTGCTCTATTGCCCAGGCTGGAGTGCAGTGGCACAATCTCAGCTCACTGCAGTCTGGGCTCAAGCAATTCTCATGCCTCAGCCTCCTGAGTAGCTGGGAATGCAGGCGCCTGCCACCATGCCAGGCTAATTTTTGTATTTTTAGTAGAGACAGTGTTTTGCCCTGTTGGCCAGGCTGGACTTGAACTCCTGGCCTCAAGTGATCCATCCACCTTGGCCTCCCAAATTGCTGGGATTACAGATGTGAGCCACAGTGCCCGGCCTGTACCCAGTAATTTTTTTTTTTTTTCCTGAGATGGAGTCTTGCTCTACTGCCCAGGCTGGGGTGCAATGGCACAATCTTGGCTCACTGCAACCTCCACCTACTGGGTTCCAGCGATTCTCCTATCTCAGCCTCCTAAGTAGCTGGGATTACAGGCACCCCCTACCATGCCCAGCTAATTTTTGTATTTTTAGTAGAGATGGGGTTTCACCATGTTGGCCAGGCTGGTCTCAAACTCCTGACCTCAGGTGATCCACCCATCTTGGCCTCTGAAAGTGCTGGGATTACAGGCATGAGCCACTGTGCCCAGCCCATAACCTGTAATTTCTAAATCAGCTCAAGTGCTGCTTCCTCCATGAAGCTGTCCCTGAGTTGATACTCCTCCCCACAGCAGATGTGGCCCCTCCCACCTTTGTGCCCTCACAGATTCCTGTAGAGAGACTGTGTTTTTTTTTTTTTTTTTTTTTTTTTTTT
>NW_022436954.1:3937615-4003028 GCF_009761245.1 Sapajus apella | reverse complement strand
TTGAGCCACCGCGCCCAGCCTTTTTTTTTTTTAAGGCAGAGTCTCGCTCTTGTTGCCCAGGCTGGAGTGCAATGGCGAAATCTCAGCTCACTGCAACCTCTGCCTCTCGGGTTCAAGCAGTTCTGCCTCAAGTCTCCTGAGTAGCTGGGATTACAAGCACCTGCCACCACGCCCGGCTAATTTTTTTATATTTTTAGTAGTGACTGGGTTTCACCATGTTGGCCAGGCTGGTCCTGACCTCAGGTGATTCAGCCACCTAGGCCTCCCAAAGTGCTGGGATTACAGGCTTGAGCCCCTACGCCCTCCTTTTTTTTTTTTTGAGATGGAGTTTCACTCTTGTTGCCCAGGCTGGAGTGCCATGGAGCAATCTCAGCCACTGCAACCTCTGCCTCTCAGGTTCAAGTGATTCTCCTGCCTCAGCCTCCCAAGTAGCTGGGACTATAGGCACCCCTGACCACACCTGGCTAATTTTGTATTTTTAGTAGAGATGAGGTTTCTCCATGTTGGTTAGGTTGGCCTCAAACTCCCGACCTTAGATAATCCGCCCATCTTGGCCTCTCAAAGTGTTGGGATTACAGGCATGAGCCACTGTACCCGGACCCAGCCTTTTTAAACAAAACAAAACAAAACAAAACAGGGTCTCATTCTGTCACACAGGCTGGAGTGCAGTGGCACAATCAGTTCATTGTAGCCTTGAATTCCTGCTCAGGGAATCTGCCATCCTCAGCCTCCTGAGTAGCTAATTGTTTTGGGTTTTTTGGTAAAGATGGGGTCTCACTATGTTGCCCTGACTGGGAGACTTGCCTATATCCTGTATAAAGCAGATGTCCATCATGGCACTCAGTCCTGGTTTACACCTGAGATGCACACATAGTGTCTCAGTGTAGAGGCTAATTTCTCTTTTCACCTGACTTGCCCCCTGACAATGTGGCCTCATGTCACTCACATTGCAATCCCAGTGCCCTGCACAAGCAGGTGTTCTTTCTGAGGAAGGAAAGAATAAATGAACATTTGATCTGATGGTTAAAAAATGCCATCAATTCCCATCTTTAAAAAAAAAAAAAAAGGCCGGGCGTGGTGGCTCACGCCTGTAATCCTAGCACTTTGGGAGGCTGAGGTGGGTGGATCACCTGAGGTCAGGAGTTCAAGACCAGCCTGGCCATCATGGTGAAACCCCATCTTGAAAAAATAAATAAATAAATAAATAAAAATGCCATCAATTTGCAGAGTAGCAGAAAGTGCACTGGACTAGCTATCAGAAGACATGGTTTATGGTTCTAATTTCATCACTAAACTAGCTGCATGACCTTGGCCAAGCTGCTTAACACCTTTGGACCTCAGACTGCTAGTTTCTAAATGAGCAAGTTGAATTAAATGACCTCTGTCCCTCCATGCTAGCTCTAAGATTCTGTGATTCAGAGTTAACATCCCCTTAATAGACAAGGACCTCACAGACACTAAATGGCAGCAGCTAGTGTGGCACTGAGTACACAAACCAGGAAGTCCTGAAGATCCAGAGTGTTGCTGCAGCTCCTGAAGCCGTGCAGAAACCATCTTTATTTCTCCCTCTGCCAGCTCTGTCATGCTGCTGACTCTTTGGTTAATATGCGTGTTGGCTGTTTTTTGTTTCTCTCTCCAACTAAACTGTGAGCTTCTTGATGACAGGTTCCAAGTCTTATGCTTCAAATCTTGAGGTCCTTTAACTTAGAACCTGGAGCTGGGCGTGGTGGCTTCCTGTAATCCCAGCACTTTAGGAGGCCAAGGCCAGAAGATCATGAGTTCAGGAGATCAAGACCATCTTGGCTAACGTGGTGAAACCCCGTCTCCACTAAAAATACAAAAAATTAGCCAGATGTGGTGGCATGCTCCTGTACTCCCAGCTACTCAGGAGGCTGAGGCAAGAGAATCACTTGAACCCGGGAGGTGGAGGTTGCAGTGAGCTGAGATCGTGCCACTGCACTCCAGCCAAGACTCCATTTCAAAAAAAAAAAAAAAAAGGAACTGGCATATATTTTGTGGTTGATGATAACAGTCATATAGAGATCCAATCAAATCAAATGTTAGACAGTGGGTAGCAGGTTTAATCAGAAATATACCAGAGAAGGCTGGGCGCAGTGGCTCACACCTGTAATCCCAGCACTTTGGGAGGCTGAGGAGGGCAGATCACTGGAGGTCAGGAATTTGAGACCAGCCTGGCCAACATAGTGAAATTGCATCTAAAAATATGAAAATTAGCCAGGGCTGGGTGCAGTGGCTCACGCCTGTAGTCCCAGCACTTTGGGAGGCTGAGGCGGGCAGACCGCGAGGTCAGGAGATCATTATCCTGGCCAACACAGTGAAACCCTGACTCTACTAAAAATACAAAAAAAATTAGTTGGATGTGGTGGTGGGCACCTGTAATCCCAGCTACTTGGGAGGCTGAGGCAGGAGAATCACTTGAACCTGGGAGGCAGAGGTTGCAGTGAACAGAGATAGCACCATTGCACCCCAGCTTGGGCAACAAGAGAAAACTCTGTCTCAAAAAAAAAGAGATCGGAAAAAAAAAAAAAGAAATACACCAGAGAACAAAGAGAAAGCAGTGGAAATTATGGACATTGTTCTATCAAGAGCACCAAAGTTATATGCCTATTTGCCTGTATATTAAGAACCAACTTAAATACACATGGAGGCCGGGCACAGTGGCTCCCACCTGTAATCCTAGCACTTTGGGAGGCTGAGGTGGGTGGATCACTTCAGGTCAAGAGTTCGAGACCAGCCTGGCCAACATGGTAAAAACCCGTCTCTACTAAAAACATAAAAATTAGCTGGGCATGGTGTCACACACCTGTAATCCCAGCTACTCTGGAGGCTGAAGCAGGAGAATTGCTTGAACCCAGGAGGCGGAGGTTGCAATGGGCTGATATGCCACTGCACTCCAGCCTGGGCGACAGAGTAAGCGAAACTCCATCTCAAAAAAAAAAAAAAATGTGGGTGGATCACGAGGTCAAGAGATCGAGACCATCCTGGTCAACATGGTGAAACCCCGTCTCTACTAAAACTACAAAAAATTAGCTGGGCATGGTGGCGCGTGCCTGTAATCCCAGCTACTCAGGAGGCTGAGGCAGGAGAATTGCCTGAACCCAGGAGGCAGAGGTTGCGGTGAGGCGAGATTGCGCCATTGCACTTCAGCCTGGGTAACAAGAGCGAAACTCCGCCTCAAAAAAAAAAAAAAAGACGGGCGCGGTGGCGCAAGCCTGTAATCCCAGCACTTTGGGAGGCCGAGGCGGGTGGATCACAAGGTCAAGAGATCAAGACCATCCTGGTCAACATGGTGAAACCCCGTCTCTACTAAAAATACAAAAAATTAGCCGGGCATGGTGGCGCGTGCCTCTAGTCCCAGCTGCTCAGGAGGCTGAGGCAGGAGAATTGCCTGAACCCAGGAGGCGGAGGTTGCGGTGAGCCGAGATCGCGCCATTGCACTCCAGCCTGGGTAACAAGAGTGAAACTCCGTCTCAAAAAAAAAAAAAAAAAAAAAAAAAGAAATATGGTTCCATTAAGAGGCACAACGTGGTTTCCAAAAAAGGAAGCTACTGAGGATTCCACTCTATGTTCCAGCAAGTCAGAGCTGCATATTCCATTTGTCCACTTTTCTGAATTTGTTGACAAGAAAAATGCACAAAATATATTATCGGATATATTACATGAGTAGCAAATAGTAAAATGAGATAGAAAATACTGCCAGTGGTGGGCATGGTAGCTCATGCCTGTAATCCCAGCACTTCGGGAGTTCGAGACCAGCCCAGACAACATATTGATACCATATCTTTACAAAAAATACAAAAATTGCCCAGTGTGGTGACCCACGACTGTAATCCTAGCACTTTAGGAGGCCGAGGTGGGTGGTCACATGAGGTCAGGAGTTAGAAACTAGCCTGGCCAACATGGCAAAACCCTATCTCTACTAAAAATACAAAAAAAATAGGCCGGGCTCGGTGGCTCACGCCTGTAATCCAGCACTTTGGAGGCCAAGGTGGGTGGATTACCTGAGGCCGGGAGTTCAAGACCAACCTGACCAACATGGTTAAACCCCGTCTTTATAAAAATAAAAATAAAAAATTAGCCTGGCATGGTGGTATATGCCTATAATCCCAGCTACTCTGGAAGCTGAGGTGGGAGGATGGTTTGAGCCCGGGAGGCGGAGGTTTCAGTGAGCTAAAATAATGTCACTGTACTCCAGCCTGGGTGACAGAGTGAGACCCTGTCTCGAAATAAGAAAAGAAAATACTGAATACTGCTGGGCATGGTGGTGTGTACCTGCAGTTCCAGCACTTTGGGAGGATGAGCTGGGAGGTCAGGTGGCCTCACTCGAGGCCAGGTTTTTTTTTTTTTTTTAGTTTATTTATTTTTTATTTTTTTTTTTGAAACGGATTTTCACTTTTGTTACCCAGGCTGGAGTGCAATGGCGCGATCTCGGCTCACCGCAACCTCCGCCTCCTGGGTTCAGGCAATTCTCCTGCCTCAGCCTCCTGAGTAGCTGGGATTACAGGCACGCGCCACCATGCCCAGCTGATTTTTTGTAGTTTTAGTAGAGACGGGGTTTCACCATGTTGACCAGGATGGTCTCGATCTCTTGACCTCGTGATCCACCCGCCTCGGCCTCCCAAAGTGCTGGGATTACAGGCGTGAGCCACCGCGCCCAGCTAGTTTATTTTTTTTTAAGACGGTGTTTTGCCACATTGGCCAGGGTGGTCTCAAACTCCTGACCTCAGGTGATCCGCCCCCCTCCGCCTCCCAAAGTGCTGGGATTACAGGCGTGAGCCACCACACCTGGCAAAGGCCAGGGATTTTGAGATCCACCTGGGGCAACACAAGAGAGAATCCATCTCTACAAAAATTCCAAAAAATCAGCCAAGTGTGGTGGCACATGCCTGTAGTCCCAGCTACTGAGAAGGTTGAGGTGGAAGGATCACTTGAGCTGCAAGTGATCCTGCAAGGTTGAGGCTGCAGTGAGCTATGATTGTGCCACCCAGCCTGCCTGGGTGACAGAGAGACCTCGTCTAAAAAAGATGGAAAGAAATGTAAAATACTAAGACATATTATAGAAAATACCAACATTTATGCAAAGCATAAACCTTCACCCATGGAAACATATGCACTAAAAACATATGGAGCCAGGCACAGTGGCCTACTCTTATAATCCCAAGCCAGGTTTTGGAAGGCTGAGGTAGGAGGATCCCTTGAGGCCAGGAGTTCAAGACTACTCTAAGCAACACAGTGAGATCCCATATTTACAAAAAATTTAAAAATTAGCCAGGGGCTGGGAGCAGTGGCTCAGGCCTATAATCTCAGCTGTTGAGGAGGTCAAGGCGGGTGGATCACTTGAGGTCAGGAATTAAGAGACCAGCCTAGCCAACATGGTGAAACCCTGTCTCTACTAAAAAAAAGGAGCCTGGTGTGGTGGCGTGCGCCTGTAATCCCAGCTACTCAGGAGGCTGAGGCAGGAGAAACGCTTGAACCTGGGAGGCAGAGGTTGCAGTGAGCCGAGGATTGCACCACTGCACTCCAGCCTGGGCGACAAAGGGAGACTCCATTTATTTTATTATTTTATTTTTATAAATTTTATTTTATTTTATTTTATTTTATTTTTCGAGACTCAGTCTTGTTCTGTCACCCAGGCTGATGTGTAGCACCATGATCTCGGCTCACTGCAATCTCTGCCTCCTGGGTTCAAGCAATTATCCTGCCTCAGCCTCCTGAGTAGCTGGGATTACAGGCGTGCACCATGACACCCAGCTAATTTTTTTTTGTATTTTTAGTAGAAACAGGGTTTCATCATATTGGCCAGACTGGTCTTGAATTCCTGAACTCATGATCTGCCCGCCTTGGCCTCCCAAAGTGCTGGGATTACAGACGTGAGACAGCATATCTGGCTGAGACTTCATCTTGAAAAAAAAAATCAGCCAGGCACCATGGTATGCACCAGTAGTCTCAGGTACTAGTGAAGCTGAGGCAAGAGCACTGCCTGAGAGTTTGAGGTTACAAATGAGCTATGACTGCACCCTTGCACTCTAGCCTGGGAACAGAGGGAGACCCTGTCCCTAAAAAAAATAGCCAGGTTGGGTGGCTCACGCCTGTGGTCCCAACACTTTGGGAGGCAGAGGTGGGCGGATCACTTGAGGTGAGGAGATTGAGACCAGCCTGGCCAACATGGTGAAATCCTGTCTCTACTAAAAATACAAAAATTAGCCGGGCGCGGTGGCTCAAGCCTGTAATCCCAGCACTTTGGGAGGCCGAGGTGGGTGGATCACGAGGTCAAGAGATCGAGACCATCCTGGTCAACATGGTGAAACCCCGTCTCTACTAAAAATACAAAACATTAGCTGGGCATGGTGGTGCATGCCTGTAATCCCAGCTACTCAGGAGGCTGAGGCAGGAGAATTGCCTGAACCCAGGAGGCGGAGGTTGCGGTGAGCCGAGATCGCGCCATTGCACTCCAGCCTGGGTAACAAGAGTGAAACTCCGCCTCAAAAAAAAAAAAAAAAAAAAAAATACAAAAATTAGCCAGGTATGGTGGTACACGCCTGTAATCCTACCTACTCGGGAGGCCGAGGCAGGAGAACTGCATGAACCTGGGAAGCAGAGGTTGCAGTGAGCTGAGATTGTGCCTGTGCATTCTAACCTGGGTGACAAGAGTGAGAATCCATCTAACAAAAAATAAATAAATAAACACACAGATGGGTAAATCCTGTCATCAGCTCCAGTAATAAAGGAGTAAGGTGCAGATGCAGGGTCTCCCACTTTCCCTCTACCAATAAAGTTATGCAGGAATAGAAAGTTAATGATATACAGCTCAACAATAAGAAGATAATTTGATCGACAGTAGAAATAGATCTAGAAATTATGACCAAATCCAAACATGAACTCTAGGCTGTGGCAAATCAAGTATAATTGCAAAAAATATATAACGTGAAAATCTTACCTTAAACTCAGTCAATATTTTCTTGCAGTCCCCCATGGAGTGCAAAAATAGTCAGAAAGAAGGTAAAGACCAAATACATTTCAGAGTTTAAATATTTAGCAAGCATTTTTTTGGGAAAAAGACAAAGACTGTCATTTTAAAGTTATGCTCTTCAAATACAATGTACAGTATAATTAAAGAGACATCGTGAAAAATAATTGATTGGCTGTATTAAGCTTATAATATCATCAAAAGCTGCACTCCTGGCTGGGCACGATGGTTCATGTCTGTAATCCCAGCACTTTGGGAGGCTGAGGTGGGCAGATCACGAGGTCAGTTCAAGACCAGCCTGGCCAACATAGCGAAACCCAGCTCTACTAAAAATACAAAAATTAGCTGGGCATGGTGGCACATGACTGCAGTCCCAGTTGCTCAGGGGGCTGAGGCAGGAGAATCGCTTGAACCCAGGAAGCAGAAGTTGTGAGCCAAGATTGTGCCACTGCACTCCAGCCTGGGCAACAGAGCAAGACTCCATCTCAAAAAAAGAAAAGATAATCTTGTGGCCAGGTGCCGTGACTCACACCTGTAATCCCAGCACTTTGGGAGGCAGGCCAGTTGCTTAAGCCCAGGATTTGGAGACCAGCCTGGGTAAAAGGATGAAAAGTCATCTATAACATAAATCCAAATACAATAATTAGCCAGGTGTGGTGGCATGTGCCTGTAGTCCCAGCTATTCAGGAGGCTGAGGTGGGAGGTGGAGACTGCAGTGAGCCAAGAGTACACCACTGCACTCCATCCTGGGTGCCAGAGCAAGACCCTGTGTCAAAAAAAAAAGAGCTGCACTCTGACATGGACTCTAAAGATGACATCCTGAACTGGAGACAGTAGAGATAAGTGGAGGAGAAAGACTAGGTCACAAGAAGAGCTGGAATAAAAAGAGGGTTAAGAACTTGGCCTAAGATGCACATACCTCCTGGTTTGGTTTGCAGTAGTACAGGCTTTGGTTTCTATCACTTCTATTCCAGCTGCAATGACAGCTGCAGGGATAGTTTCTCTGGAACAATTATTATTGCATCAACCTTCTCTGCTCCAGAACATATGTGCCTCTCTTACTCACAAAACCAAGCTTCTCTGCAAGGATTCAATGCTCTCTAGCCTTCACACTCCTCCTTCCCTCAAAAGCATCACTGTATTACTTTACTGGTCGATTCAATAAATACGAAGGAATGAGTGCCAACTATGCCTGGCACCACTCTAGGCATTGGGGATTTAGCAATGAACCAAACTTCCTGCCCCACAGGGCTTTTATCCAAATGCAATTTGAAAACTAGTTCTTATGGTCTAAATTATTTTACAGCAATTCATTGGAATGATAATTGTTTTCTGAGTATGTCACATCCTCATGGTGTCCTTTCACTGATGTGAAGTCTTCAAAGGTAAAAGCCAAGACTTCTACTTTTTCAAACCTCCTTTCTCTATCCAAGCACTTAATTTAGCATTGGGCACAATGTACTCAGTAAGTACCCAAATCCTAAACCTAGAAGAAAAAGAAACTGGAGAATGTAGTATACATTTAAAACTTTGTTAAAAGGGTAAATCTCACATCAAGTGTTCTTACCACAATAAAATAAAAATAAATTTAAAAATAGGAGAACTGGCTGGGTGCAGTGGCTCAGGCCTATAATTCCAGGTACTTTGAGAGGTCAAGGCAGGAGTATCACATGAGACCAGGAGTTCGAGACAAGTCTGGGCAACACAGTGAGACCCTGTTTCTACGGAAAAAATGTTAACAAGTAAAAAACTTAAAAAAAAATAGGAAAACCAGCAATCCTTTCTAAAATAAGTTATCTTCCAGTTTACAAAGGGTGCTCATGTCCATTAGTCCATTTCACTCCACAACAATCCTAGGAGGAAACAGGGCAGGAGTCACCACTTCTCTTTTATTTATTTATTTATTTATTTTTTGAGACACAGTCTTACTCTGTCACCCAGGCTGGAGTGCAATGGCATAATCTCGGCTCACTGCAAGTTCTGCCTCCCGGGCTCAAGGGATTCCCCTGCCTCAGTCTTCCGAGTAGCTGGGATTACAGGCATGTACCACCATGCCCATCTGATTTTTGTATTTTTGGTAGAGACAGCCTGTTAAAGGCCAGTCTTGAACTCCTGACCTCAAGTGATTCACTCAGGCTGGACTGAATTCCTGAACTCAGGAGTTGCCCAGGCTGGTCTTGAACTCCTGACCTCAGGTGATCCACCCACTTTGGCCTCCCAAAGTGCTGGGATTACAGGCATGAACCACTCCAAAGTGCTGGCCTGCTTCTGTTTTATTAAAGAGAGAACTGAAGTTCTGATGGGTTCAGAACCTCTCGTAAAGTGGCTGAAGGAAAACCAGCTTTAGCAGAAACTGATGAAAGGTGGTGAATGCCCTTAAAGAAGATGAACAAAGATCAGATTCACTGGGAGGGGCTAAACAGGTCTAAGTGCTTAAGCACTTGGCCCTGTGGGCGAGTGGCTGGAGCCCTGTATGACTATCACCACCAACCCACGCTGAGAAGCTAGTCCAATGTTGCAAACAGACCCTGAAGCCCCAGGGTGCCAGAAACTTCTAGCAAGCACAGGTGTAGCTAAGGCACAGGCTCTGCATCTTTGAGCTCCACTCCCAGGCATGGCAGGAAGTCCGACCCTTTTAGAAGGGAGAAGTGAAGGTGGCCTGGCCCCAAATCGAAGCTAAGGCTGCTAAAGAGCAGGTGGGTCCCAGACACTGCTGCAGTTGCCCCAACAGCCAAATTCAACCCCAGCACTCAGGAGCAGTGGGTCTGTAAGCAGAAGGTAACATACCTGGAAAAAATGGCAGCAAGGAAGCACGGGGCCAGGGAGGGTCCCAAAGAAAGGGTCAGCCACATTCCATGTAATTTACAAGAACCTCATGTGATATCCATGTTTGATGATAAAAGAATCTGCAGGGCATTCCTGGCTTCCTTCTTTTTTTACCCTCTGATCAATTCAGATTCAACTTCCAAACTTAAAAGAAAACTTTCTATCACTTAAAGCTTATAATCACCCCACCCAACACCCTTTAACCATAGGAGAAGTGTTTATTCCTTCTAGGAATAAAAGTCCTTGGAAAGTCCTTTGAGGGCTACAGATGTGGTCTGGCCCTTGCCTTCAAGAAACTTATAGTCTAGTGGCGGTGGGTGGAGGAGGGAGATGTTCAGGAAATTGTTAAGTAACAAAATCAGAGAGCACAGGATTGAGGTGATAAAGGGCACTGAATGGATGGTAAAGGAAAGTGAGCAAGCAGTTCAGTCTGATGATACTGGGATAGGACAGCGAGAATGAACATGGAGGAGGGGGTGGGCCAAATGATGGAGAGAAAGAGACTTCAGGAGGTAGGTGATGATGAGAAAGAGCCAGCTGGAGTCAGGAAAGAGGGAAAAATACAGACTGGAGACACTAGGGTTGGAGTTCGGAGAGAGAAACCAGGAGTTAGGAAAGGGAAGAGGGCGGGGTTTGGTGGCTCACACCTGTAATCCCAGCACTTTGGGAGGCCAAGGCAGGCAGATCACGTGAGGTCAGGAGTTTGAGACCAGCCTGGCCAACATGGTGAAACCCTGTCTCTACTAAAAACACAAAAATTAGCTGGGTGTGGTGGCGCATGCCTGTAATCTCAGCTACTAGGGAGGCTGAGGCAGGAGAATTGCTTGAACCCAGGAGCTGGAGGTTGCCATGAGCCGAGATCCCGCCATTGCACTCTAGCCTGGGCAACAAAAGCGAAACTCCGTCTCAAAAAAAAAAGAAAGAAAGAAAGAAAAAAGAAAAACCGAGGCTTTAAATACTTCATTAAGATCAAATAGCTAGTAGGCAGCAGAGTAGCCCCTCAGTCTCTGATGTTAAAGCTTTTTTTTTTTAAATAGAGTGTTGCTCTGTCATCCAGGCTGGAATGCCACTGCCAGCCTCTGCCACTTGGGTTCAAGACATTCTCTTGCCTCGGCCTCCTGAGTAGCTAGGACTACAGGCGCATGCCACCATATCCGGCTGTTTTTTGTATTTTTAGCGGAGACCAGGTTTCACCATGTTGGCTAGACTGTTCTCGAACTCCTGACCTCATGTGATCTGCCCACCTTGGCCTCCGAAAGTGCTGGGAATACAGACATGAGCCACTGCGCCTGGCCACCCCTTTTTTTTCTTTTACAGGCATGAGCCACCGTGCCTGGCCAAAGCTTTTTAACCACTGGTTATGCTACCTCCTGGGGAAACTTCATGACCAACTTCTCTATTTTAGTTTAGAGCTACACTACTTGGGACATCCTTACTTCCTTCTTAACGTTTAAGGAGAAATTGGAAATAGTTTAGCTTAACCAGACTAAAGAATACTCTTTTCACACCCTAAAGTCTCCCAAAAGACATGGGTAGGCCGGGTGTGGTGGCTCACGCCTATAATCCCAGCACTTTGGGAGGCCAAGGCAGGTTGATCACCTAGGTCAGGAGTTCGAGATCAGCCTGGCCAACACCATGAAACCCCATCTCTACTAAAAATACAAAACATTAACCAGGTGTGGTGGTGGACACCTGTAATCCCAGCTACTCTGGAAGCTGTGGCAGGAGAATTGCTTGAACCCGGGAGGCGGAAGTTGCAGTGAGCCAACATCGGGCCACTGCACCCCAGCCTGGATAGTAAGAGGGAAACTCCATCCCCTGCCCTCCTCGAAAAAAAGAAATGGGTGACTAGAATTTGACTCTCAGCATTTGTTGTGTCTTAGCTTTGCTCAAAAAAGCAGTGATTTATTAATATCTTAAGATACCCTTTGGGAGGCCGAGGTGGGTGAATCACGAGGTCAAGAGATCGAGACCATCCTGGTCAACATGGTGAAACCCCATCTCTACTAAAAATACAAAAAACATTAGCTGGGCATGGTGGTGCGTGCCTGTAATCCCAGCTACTCAGGAGGCTGAGGCAGGAGAATTGCCTGAACCCAGGAGGCGGAGGTTGCGGTGAGCCGAGATCGCGCCATTGCACTCCAGCCTGGGTAACATGAGTGAAACTCTGTCTCAAAAAAAAAAAAAAAAAAAAAAAATACCAATTTATTCCAGCCAGGGACTGTTCTCAATGCCTCTAGAATGCATTTTTCTTTCCTTCTTCCCATAGGGTTGAAGCCATAGAGTTCATAGTTCTAGTGGCCTTTTTGGGGAATCCCCCAAGCTCTATTCTCCCTGAAAATGGCTCTTTTAGGACAATGCAGTGAGCCTCACAGATCTGTCCTTGCCAATCAGAGCCACTGTGATGGTGGGAGGAATCACTAGCCATCTGTCTATCTCTTATCTCACCCTGCATATCTGCTCTGGAATATTAACAAAGCCGGCCTGTGGAGAAACCACTGTGCAAAACTGTTTAAATGTCCTGTTCCCCTAATGCAGACTAGTATAGTTTTCTACTGGAAAAGAACTGGCTGCAATCTGACAAATTTTGCTCTACTTGCAGTCCCATTCAACATAAATTCTACTACTATGATTTTAGAGTCTTTTTTTGTGGGAGGGGGTGATGGAGTCTCACTCCGTAGCTCAAGCTGGAGTGCAATGGCTCGATTTCAGCTCACTGCAACCTCTACCTCCTGGGTTTAAGTGATTCTCCTGCCTCAGCCTCCTAAGTAGCTGGGATTACAGGCATGCACCACCACTCCCAGCTAATTTTTTTTTTTTTTTTTTAAAGACGGGTTTTACCATGTTGGTCAGGCTGGTCTTGAACTCCTGACCTCAGGTGATCCGCCCGCCTTGGCCTCCAAAGTGCTTGGATTACAGGCGTGAGCCACTATGTCCGGCCTAATTTTTTTTTTTAGTAGAGACGGGTTTTGCCATATTGGCCAGCTTGGTCTTGAACTCCCGACTTCAGGTGATCCACCCGCCTTGGCCTCCCAAAATGCTGGGATCACACAAGCGTGAGCCACTGCGTCCGGCCTGTTCTAAAACCTTCCTAGGTTTCCTCCCAGCATGACCATTGAGTTAAACTTGGAGGTATCTTTTTGTCAAGGGTGTGCAACTTTCCTCCTTGAGGGTTAATTACTTAAGGGGGTCTGGATGTGAAGCAAAAGGGCAAGACCAAGTTGAGTTACCCCTAGAAACTTTCTCTTTGCCGCCAAGTTTGCCCTGGGTTATAAGGGAAAGTGGGAAGGAAATAAAGCTGTTATTTTGCAAATAGCAACAAGGCCCTAAAGTTGATCTGACAATGGCAAAAGTCTTTCTCTCCTGCTTCAAAACCAAACCAAACAAGCTTCTGACTTTTTCTATGCCTACAGAGAGCTAGATGCCTATGGAACCATATCTGGTAGCACCAGTGTGAGAGACTGCAGCTTTTAAAATATATTTTACTATAGTCGGAAAGATTTAAAGAGGCTTTAGATCAGATATAGTTTCTGTGATTATCTTCTTCGTATCAGTACTTTCGAAGTCTAAGAAGTCTGCACAAAACTGGTATCAAAATAAAGAATATTTCCCAGTGACTAGAATGCAAGAGGATGATATCGTATTAACAAACCATTTTGCTGTGTGTGAGATGTTTCAGTCGGCTGTTGGAGTAATTATGCAAGCTCCTTAACCTTTCTATACTTCAGTTGTCTATCTTTAAAATGAATAAAGTGCTAAGAGGCACTTTAGCTTGTCTCCTAAGGATGTTGTGAAACAAAGCAGAGAATGTCTGTACAAACTCCCCAAGTTCTGCATGTAGAAAAACCTTGTGTGGTAATAAATAAAATACCCTGCATTTACATAGCGCTTTTACCTTAGCGTTCCAGCCTTGATAGAATTAGAAGGCATCATTATTTTAATCGTCTTTCGCCAACGTCCTCCTCAAAGAGTTGATGGCTGTTTATGCAGGTTCTATGATTCACTCCATGCCCTACCTTTCTGCTCCATTCCCTGCTCCCAGGAGTCAGAGCTCAGAGTGGGAAACCAAGGCAGGGAGAAAAAGATTTGTGTGACACCGCTTAGCAAAGGCGTAGTGGAGCCAGTAGTGCCAACCCCGATGTGTACGCCCCAGTCACCGTCCTTTGTGGGATTTAGAATTTAAACGGGCCCCAGAGCAAGAGATTGGCTGGGGAAATGCCCGGATCGCCGCTGGGCTGCTCGCATGGCATTGCTCGGGTACCTCCGGCCGGGCTCCGTCGACGTTCGGAGCCTACTGGCCCGTCGGGCAGCTGTCGGGCCGCGGGAGCTGGTCCGTGGGCAGGTCCAGCGCAGCTCGGGCGGCCGCTGCCCCGTCGCTGACCCCCGCGCGAAGCTGCGCGCACCAAGAGGAGACATCTTCCCGGCCGGGCCTCCCGCACCCGCCACGGCCCGGGGCTGCAGGGTCGGGCCGAGGGCCGGGGGCGGCCCGCGCACCTCTCCGAGGGGGGCGCCCCGACTCGTCGGGGGCGGGGTCACGTCCCACCCGGGCCGCCGGGGGCACCGGCGCGGCGGAAAGCTGAGCGTGGCCGAGGAGCGGGGGCTTCCTGGGCCACCTCCCGGAGCGCCTGCGGCCGGCGGTGGGCGCGCCGGCCGCCGCAGCCCCCGGGCCGTCGCGGAGACCGCTCCTGCGCCTGGTACCTGTGGACGTCCTTGCTAAACGCCTGCAGCTCCCCCGGGGAGCCGAGCCCAGGACAGACATGCTACTCCTGTTTCCTGCCCCTTCGGAGCGGCGACCAGTGGGTGAGGCGGGGCCAGGCCGCTGCACCGAGGAGCCCCCGGGCTCAGGGCGGATGGGCCCCTTGGAGGGGGCGCTGGGGCCTGCCCAGGGATGGCGGGCAGGCCGGCCTCGGCCCACCGGCCGGCGCGCGAAGGGAGGGCAGCCGGCGGCCATGCGACCTCTTCCCTGCGACCTGTCGCCCTGGGCAGGCTGAGCCGGGAGCCCAAGTCCTGCGGGCTCAGCCCGGCGGCCTGACCCCGGGAGACCCTGCTTTGAGGCGGGCATCCGCCGCCCTGGCCCAGGCCTCCTGGCCCTCAGGTTGTGTGACTGTGACGGGCCGCCTGGGGCCGAAGGCGATTGAAGGGGAAGGGGGCGCAGGTCTCCCACTGTTTGGCGGGGGGGGGGGGGAGGGGCTTGGGGGGGGGGCGGGGGGCCCCACCCTCCCTGGGGGGGGGGGGGAGGGCGGTCGGCACAGCTGGCCGCGAGGGGCGGGGTCACAGAGGCGAAGTGTATGTGAGCCAGGGTGTGTGGGGGGAGGGCGCGCGGAGGAGGATCGGTGCCCGGCGCGCAGGCGCGAGCAGCCAGCCGGGCCCGAGCCCTGGAAGAAGGCCGACGGGGAGCGGGAGTGGGGGCGACGGGCGGGCTGGCGGCCTGACGCGAGGGGGGGCGGGGAGTCGCGTCGGCGTCGCGGGGCGCGGGCGATTCGAGGCCGACGCATTCGCGCGTGCGCGCGCTGGCGGTGTATCCGCGTTAGAGGGCAGTGACGCGTGCGCGTTCGCGCGCGCCCGGGAGAGCGGTAAGAAGCGCAGGGAGGCCTGAAGGCGCTGGTGGCGGGGGTTGGAGAGGCGAGCTGGAGGTGGGGTGGGGAGGCGGCGCCTGCGCAGTGCGCCTCGGAGGAGCTGTGTGTATGTGAGAGTCTGACGGGTTCAAAATGGCGGCGGCTGCTCCAGCGGCTCCTCCTGTGTGAGGGAAACAACACCCCTCCCCGGCAGCGGCGGCGGCGGCGGCGGCGGCTCGCGGAGCACCTTCCCAGCGGCTGGGCCTGTCGCCGCTCTGTCTTTCCTGGGCAGGGGGCGCTCCGGGAGGAGGGGCAACGCCAGGGGGCCCATCCCCCGGAATCCCTCCTTTGCGACTGGGGAGTAGCCGGGGGGCTCGTCCCGCAGCGCAGAGCCGGAGCTGAGCGGGAGACGCGAGGGGAGCTGGGGCCCCCATTCCGGCGCGCCGCGCCGCTCCCGCCCTGTCCGCCCCCCGGGGCCGGGGCCCGCGTTCCGGGGGGCCGGGGCGGCGCGGGGATCTTCGGGCCGGCCGGTCTCAGCTGATCGGCTGCCGCTCCCGGAGGCGACCAGCCGCTGCTGGCCGAGGGCACGGCGAGGAGGGCGCTCCCTGCGGCCGGGGCCGGCCCGGGGCTCGGGCCCGGGCTGCTGACCGCTGGCCCGGGGGAGGCGGGGGCGCCCCGGGCTCGGCGCCGAGGGGTCGCGCTCCCCTCTCCTGACGCCTCCGACTCCCGGTCTCCAAAGCCAGAAGAGGAGGTTTGATTCAGCAACTGTTTGCTCCCTTTTCCTGGTCTCTCTGACCCTCTCCGGATACTGGGTTGATCCACGGAAAAACCGAAGACGTTTGGGATTTAATTATTCCTCTCAGCTTTTGGAGTCTTTTACTTCTCACTTGGACAAGAACTCAAGAGCAGAATCTCCGGTGAGCTTCCCCCTCCCCCCTCATTTGGAAGTTTGGTTGACTGTGTTATCCAAAGACCGAATGCAAAGTTTCTATTTCTTTTTCCAATGGGTGAACCATTGAAACGCCTTTTCCTGGGGGAGTCTAGAGAGATTCGCCCTTTTTCCTCTCTGGCCCTGGCCCGGGCGGTCGTCGCCCAAGGGGTGCAAGCACGGTTTCCCTCTCGACTTCGGGCCAGGTCTTCCTTCGGGAGGGCTCTGCCACCAACTCCTCTTGCAAACTGTGTCATCGGGTCCTCTGGTCTCGTAGCAGTTTTGAAAGGATGCTGTTAACGTGGCTGTAATGTAGTGACAAAAACGGGGGGGAACCTGCGTTCTCAATGGAAGCCATTATCCATGAGAATATTTAGAAAAAAGGAAACCCTTTCTTGGTATTACGGATTGACCGTCGCGCCGGTCGGTCTTTTATTTAATTTTTGCAAAAGATGTATTTTACGTGTATCCATACGTGCGATCGTTTATTTTGTTAATGTATCCAAAAAGATCAGATGGAATTTTGGTCCCTGATTTGCACCTCTGAAATTTGTTTCAGAGTTATGCACGTCTTGTGTTGGGGTGGAGGGTAGGTTTGGGAGTGAAAAGATCCGGGAGACTAGAAAGGAAGGCGACGATTGTGCACGGCCTTACAGGAGGGGTATGGGAAATTGTTTTGGGGTCATTTAAATCCTAATTTCTTGTCCTCTTTTTACATAGCCAGTCTGTCCTTCTTTCCTTTAGTTTCTGATTACCAGTGAGAGAGAACTAATTTGGTTAAGATCTGGATTAGTTCAGTGCTGCTTCACCTGGTCAGCTCTCTAGAGATAAAAGTCCTGGGCTTTTTTTTTTTTTCTTGCTAATGCTGCCACGAAGGGGATCCTTGCTAGTTGTGCGTGCTACAGGCACGCACCACCACTATGCCCAGCTAATTTTTGCTAGTTGTAATCCTGTGGGGTGAAACTAGTGGTCTGGCCAGTCCTCAAGGAACTGAAATCAACATCTCGTTTTCGCCTAGGCCTTCGACAGTTGTAATGTGATTAATGTTGAACATGACATGGAACCACTTGCTCAAGAGCAGAAAGGTCCCAAACTCATGAAGAGGAACCTGATTTTTCAGAGAGCCTTTAACTTAACACATACCTTAAATACATCCTTCCGTGAACAGAAAGCACAAGTTGGAGAAGGAGTTCTCATTTCTGCTTATATCATTATTCTTTAGTGTTGCAATCTGGTTCCTAAGGAGGAAGAGGAAGGCAGCCCTGGAGTGGTTTCTTTACAGTAATTTCAACAGAAGAGTGAGAGATGGAACCCGAAGAAGAAAGGATTCGTTACAGCCAGAGATTGGTTAGTATTTTCTCCCCCACCACACCCTCCAGTTTTGAAGTAGGATACTCTATTTTGTTTCTATTTGTGAATATACTGTGAATCTGTGATTAAAACTTCTCAGGTGACTTTTTTGTGCACTATAGGCAGGGGAAAGGTGTATTAATATCGAATTTGGCTTTTGGCCAAAAATATTTAATTTTTATATATTTATCCTGTTTGGAAATGGAGTTATATGTAGCTTATTTTATTTTATTTTTTAATTCTTTTTATTCTTTCAACAATATGTTTCTCCATGAAGGCCTATATATGTAGCTTTTATAGAAACTTTTGTATACCAAAGGATTTTGTGAATTACAATGTGACAAAGATTTCTAATTTTACAATACTAACATTGTAATACATCTGATTAAGTTAGATTAGAATATAAATTTTAGGGCCAAAGCTGTTTGGGGAAGGATAGTTCAATACGTTAAGATTTTGTTGTCCCAGGATTTGTGACTTTGAACTTGGGAGTAGAACTATGGATTATTTTCTTTGATTTTATAAATTAACACTTTGGTAGCTTCGAAGGATTGGGGGATTGATTGAAGACAGGTAGGTAGAATGCTGGATGCTGATAAAGTTCTGTGTTTTGGGAGGAATGTATGAGATAGATATTGTTGAAAGAAATTTTAGACATTTAGAAAATGTATACACATATAAGGATTAGCTTACATGTGTGTGCAAATACTTGGCTCCTTTAAGCCATGCTTTCCTCTTGAGGTTTCCCTATTGGAGTTTAAGAATTCAATTTTTGTTTTTCTTAGTCAAAGAGAGCTTTATTGATAGCCTCACAATATTAATAAAAAATTTGAATTTGTGTTTGAAGAGTGGGCCGTGAGGAAAGCCACAGAATTGTTTGTAGTATGTGAAATTTGCTGAACTGAAAGATCCAGAAGATTATTAAAGGAATTTATGGTGGTTTTATTTGGCTCTGCATTTTAGACTGAATTTAGAGGAAAGAAGAATGGTTCTCTAATCCATTTTCTGACAATCCTTACTCTTTTTGAGCAAATACTTGTTTTTATTTATTTATTTATTTATATTTATTTGTTTTGAGATAGAGTCTTGCTCTATCGCCCAGGCTGGAGTGCAGTGGCAAGATCTCAGCTAACTGCAACCTCCGCCTCCTGGGTTCAAGTGATTCCCCTGCTTCAGCCTTCTGAGTAGCTGGGACTACAGGTATACACCACCACACCCAGCTAATTTTTGTATTTTTAGTAGAGATGGGGTTTTTCCATGTTGGCCAGGATGGTCTCTGTCTCCTGACCTTGTGATCCTCATGCCTTGGCCTTCTCAAGTGCTGGGATTACAGGCGTGAGCCACTGTGCCCAGCCATGGCTTTATTTTTATTTTTTATTTTATTTTATTTTTGAGATAGAGTATTGCCCAGGCTGGGGTGCAATGGCTCGATCTTGGCTCCTTGCAACCTCCGCCTCCCGGGTTCAAGCAATTCTGCGTCAGCCTCTCGAGTAGCTGGGACCATAGGTGTGCACCACCACGCCCAGCTAATTTTTGTGTTTTTAGCGGAGACAGGGTTTTTCCATGTTGGACAGGATGGTCTCCATCTCCTGATCTCATGATCCGCCCGCCTCGGCCTTCTAAAGTGCTGGGATTACAGGCATGAGCCACCTCGCCCTGCCATGGCCTGTTTTTTATTTTTATTTTTTATTTTATTTTATTTTTTTGAGACTGAGTTTTGCTCTGTTTCCCAGACTGGAGTGCAATGGTGCAATCTTGGCTCCCTGCAACCTCTGCCTCCCAGGTTCAAGCGATTCTCCTTCCTTAGCCTCCCAAGAAGCTGAAATTACAGGCATGCGTCACCACACCCAGTTAAGTTTGTATTTTTAGTAGAGACGGGTTTCTCGATGTTGGTCAGGTTGGTCTCAAACTCCCGACCCTAGGCCTCCCAAAGTGTGAGCCACCTCGCCTGGCCATATTTTTGTTTTTATAGAGACAGGATCTTGTTCTGCCTAGGGTGAAGTTTAGTGGCATGATCATAACTCACTGTAGCCTCAAAGAGTCTTCCATTCCAGCCTCCTGAGTAGCTGGGACGGACTATAGGTGCGTGCCACCATGCCAGGCTAATTTTCAGGTGTTTTTTTTTTTTTTTTTTTTTGACGAAGCCTCCCTTTGTTGCCAGACTGGAGTGCAGTGGCGTGATCTCAGCTCACTGCAACCCCTGCCTCCCGGGTTCATGTGATTCTCCTGCCTCAGCCTGCTGAGTAGCTGGGACTACAGGCACACACCACCACTATGCCCAGCTAATTTTTGTATTTTTACTAGAGACGAGGTTTCACCATGTTGGCCAAGATGGTCTCAATCTCTTGACCTAGTGATCTGCCCGCCTCAGCCTCCCAAAGTGCTGGGATTACAGGTGTGAGCCACCATACCTGGCCACCCCCGCCTTTTTTTTTTTTTTTTTTTTTTGCAGTAGATGGGTTTTACCATGTTGCCCAGGCTGCTCTTGAACCCCTGGCCTCAAACGATCCTCCCACCTTGGCGTTCCAAAGTGCTGGGATTACAAGCATGAGCCACAGTACCTGGCCTTTTTTTGTGTGCGTGACTGCTAGAAAGATTTGGTGTGTTTTGGGAAGTATATTCAGCATGCATATATTCTGGTGAGCCTAATTTCAGAGATTTGTCTCATTTCCAATTCATGTGTTGAGATTATAATCTTTAACTTTGTAGAAGTTAAGCATGTCATGGAGTATTGTATCTTTGGGATTTATTTTTATTTTTATATTTCTTGAGTTAAACTTTTGGGAACAGAAAAAGAGAAGGTGCTATAAAACTTTTTTCCTAGGTAGTTATTGCTATATGGAATTCACTTTTATCATGTCAAGTTGTTAGGTAGATATTTAAGGGATTTTGCATTCAAGACTTCAAAGGAAGAGACTTTCTAGCGAGCAAAAGTTTTCACTTTTTTAAAAAATTTGAGACAGAGCTCTACTCTTGTCACCCAGGCTGGAGTGCAATGGCCCTATCTCTGCTCACTGCAACCATGGCACTATCTCTGCTCACTGCAACCTCTGTCTCCTGGGTTCAAGTGATTCTCCTGTCTCAAGCCTCCTGAGTAGATGGGATTACAGGTGCCCACCACCACACCTGGCTAATTTTTCTATTTTTAGTAAAGATGGGTTTTACCATGTTGGCCAGGCTGGTCTCGAACTCCTGACTTCAGGTGATGCACCTGCCTTGGCCTCCCAAAGTGCTGGGATTACAGGCATGAGCCACTGTACCCAGACTTTTGGGTTTTGCTGTTGTTGTTTGTTTGTTTTGAGACTGAGTCTTGCTCTGTTGCCCAGGCTGAAGTGCATCAGCATGATCTGGGTTCACTGCAACCTCTGCCTCCTGGGTTCAGATGATTCTCCTGCCTCAGTGTCCCGAGTAGCTGGGACTACAGGTGCCTGCCACCACACCCAGCTAATTTTTGTATATTTAGTAAAGACAGGGATTCACCATGTTGGCCAGGATGGTCTTGAACTCCTGACTTCGAGTGGTCCACCCACATTGGCCTCCCAAAGTGCTGGGTTTGCAGGTGTGAGCCATTGTGCCTGGCTTTTTTTTTTTAAACAAGTTAGGGAAGTATAGTGGGAAGAAGATTGAAGCACTCATGATTTTTGTTTTGGTAAGGTTTTTTTTTTTCTTTTCTTCTTTAAATTGTGAGGCAATTGCTACCTGTTGCCTTATGAACCCTTAACTAGCATATATATATATATAGAGTGTGTGTGCGTGCGTGCGTGCGTGCGTGCGTGCGTGCGTGCGTGTGTGTGATGGAGTTTCGCTCTTGTTACCCAGGCTGGAGTGCAATGGCGCGATCTCGGCCTACCGCAACCTCCACCTCCTGGGTTCAAGCAATTCTCCTGCCTCAGCCTTCCAAGTAGCTGGGACTATAGGCATGTGCCACCATGCCCAGCTAATTTTGTATTTTTAGTAGAGACGGGGTTTCACCATGTTGACCAGGATGGTCTCGATCTCTTGACCTCGTGATCCACCCACCTCGGCCTCCCAAAGTGCTGGGATTATAGGCGTGAGCCACCGCGCACCCGGCCTTTTCTTTTGTTTAATGTGCTGTCTTAGCTGTGTTTGTGTAAGTGGGCACATATATTTGGAGGAATCATTCTTAGTTGTGTTTTTTTTTTTTTTGAAATAGGGTCTCTTTGTTGCCCACTTTGGGGTGCAGTGGCATGATCACAGGTCACTGCAGCCTCGACATCCTGGGCTCAAGTGATCTTCCCACCTAAGCCTCCCAAGTAGCTGGGACTACAGCCCTTTACCACCATGCTTGGCTAATTTTTGTAGATATGGGGTTTTGTCATGTTCCCAAGGCTAGTCTCAAATTCCTGGACTCAAAAGATCTGCCCCGCTTGTCCTCCTAACAAGTCCTTTTGTAGAAAAAAAAAAATCAGAAATAACTAGTGGTGGCTCGTGTGTTTAATCCCAGTACTTTCAGGGCTGAGACGGGGGGATCACCTGGGGTCAGGAGTTTGAGACCAGCCTGGCTAACATGGTGAAACCCTGTCTCTACTAAAAATACAAAAATTAGCTGGGCACTGGGTGCAGTGGTATGTGCCTATAATCCCAGCTACTTGGGAGGCTGAGGCAGGAGAATTGCTTGAACCTGGGAGGCGGAGGTTGCAGTGAGCTGAGATTGCGTCACTGCACTCCATGCCACTGCACTCCATCCTGGGCGACAGAGTGAGACTCCATCTCAAAAAAAAAAAAAATTAGCTGAGCGTGGACACAGGCGCCTGTAATCCCAGCTACTCAGGAGGCGGAGGTAGGAGAATCATTTGAACCCCGGAGGTGGATGGAGGTTGCAGTGAGCCGAGATCGTGCCACTGCACTGCAGCCTGGGGGTGACTGAGACTCTGTCTCAAAAAAAAGAAAAAAAAAAAAAGGCCGAGCATCGTGGCTCACGCCTGTAATCCCAACACTTTAGTTAGTCCGAGGTAGGCAGATCACCTAGGGTCTCGCATTTGAGACCAGCCTGACAAACATGGAGAAACCCACTCTCTACTGAAAATACAAAATTGGCCAGGCATGGTGGTGCATATCTGTAATCCCAGCTGCTCAGGAGGCTGAGGCAGGAGAATCACTTGAACTTGGGAGGCAGAGGTTGCAGTGAGCCAAGATTGCGCCATTGCACTCCAGCCTGGGCAACAAGAGCAAAACTCCATCTCTGGGGTGGGGTGGAGGGTAGGGGAAGGAATAACTAGTTAAAAAAAATTGTTTTTGCCAGTTGTGGTGACCCACACCTATACTCAGCACTTTGGGAGGCCAAGGAGGGAGGATTGCTTGAGCCCAGGAGTTCGAGACCAGTCTAGGCAACATAGATCCTTGTTTCTCACCCCAAAAGATTGTTTTTTGGCTGGGCGCAGTTGCTCACGCTTGTAATTTCAGCACTTCGGGAGGCCGAGGTGGGTGGATCACCTGAGGTCAGGTGTTCAAGACCAGCCTGACCAACAAGGTGAAACCCCCCTGTCTACTAAAAATACAATAGCCGGGTGTGGTGGCAGGTGCCTGTAGTCCCAGCTACTCAGAAGGCCGAGACAGGAGAATTGCTTGAACCTGGGAAGTGGATGTTGTAGTGAGTTGAGATTACGCAACTGCACTCCAGCCTGGGGGTACAGAGTGAGACTCCGTCTCAAAAAAAAAAAAATTGTTTTTTTTGCCTTTCGCTAAGCTTTATTATATATTATTTATTATGTGTGTAAAAGAAACGTGTCTTTGAATGTGGTGTATGTATGTAGATTTGGAGCATAAGCTACACTTTCTGGAACTAGGATATTTTGTAGTGTTGGAGTTGAACAGCTAGGAAATGATGAGGGTGGATAAACAATGTTTGGCTTTTCTTAAGCAAGACTTAGTTTTTTTTTTTAAGTAATGAAAATGTTAGTACTTTTGTATACACATTCCCAGAACAAAGCCAGATCTGAGGCAAGTTTATATACCTGAGGAGATACTAAAGTGGGAGGGATAGAAGCTTCTTTTTGATGCTGGTGTGGGTTGTTCTGAGGTAACAATGATTTGTTTCTGTATTTCTTTTTTTTTTTTTTGATGACAGGGTCTTACTCTGTTGCCCAGGCTGGGGTGCAGTGGCATGATCATACCTCATTGTAGCCTCAGCTGCCTAGCTCAAGTGATCCTTCCGTCTCAGCATATAGCTGGGACTACAGGCATGTGCCACCATGGCTAGCTAATTTTTAATTTTTTCTGTAAAGGCAGGCTCTCCCTATTTTGCTCAGGTTGGTCTTGAACTCCCAGACTCAAGTGATCCACATTGGCCTCCCAAAGTGCTGGGATTACAGGTGTGAGCCACTACGCGTGGTGTGCTTGTCAATCTGATGATGAAATTAAGAGCTTTTAATGCTTTCACTTAGCAAAAATAAAATAAAATTGAGAGCTGTTCTAAAGGATGTTATATTATCACGTATTCAATCCTGTTAACCTGTCTTACATATAATTCTCTATGAAATATCTAAATCATTTATCTGTTGCAAGGAACTGTGGCCACTGAAACTCTGGTTATAGTCCTGTCTTTCCTTGGGTTGCCCTTGAAATTGTCTCCCCAAATTCGGCAGCAATTACCAGATTATCTTTTTTTTTTTTTTAGATGGGGTCTTGCTTTGTTGCCCAGATCTGAGTGCGATGGCACTACCACCGCAGCCTCAGCCTCCCCAGGTGATTTTCCTACCTCAGCCTCCCGAGTGGCTGGGACCACAGATGCACGCCACCATACCTGGCTTGCTTTTTTTTGTCGGGGGGAGTAATTTTAAAATTCTTTTTTTTTTTTTTGAGACGGAGTTTCACTCTTGTCACCCAGGCTGGAGTGCAATGGCGCGATCTTGGCTCACCGCAACCTCCGCCTCCTGGGTTCAGGCAACTCTCCTGCCTCAACCTCCTGAGTAGCTGGGATTACAGGCACGCACCACCATGCCCAGCTAATGTTTTGTATTTTTAGTAGAGTTGGGGTTTCACCATGTTGACCAGGATGGTCTCGATCTCTTGACCTCGTGATCCACCCGCCTTGGCCTCTCAAAGTGCTGGGATTACAGGCTTGAGCCACCGTGCACGGTCTAAAATTCTTTATAGAGATGTAGAGATGGGTTTTCACTGTGTTGCCCAGGCTGGTCTCGAACTCCTGGGCTTAAGTGATCCTCTCTCCTGCCTGGAGGCCTCTCCAGCCTCCCCAGGTGCTGGGATTATAAGTGTGAGCTGCTGTGCCCAGTGCCATTATCACTCTGAGGTCTTTCTGACTGGGAATATACTAGGCAAAATAGCATATTTGTTTTAAGACTTTTTTTTTTTCTAGTATGAAAGTATAATGTTAACAATTAGAAAAAAGTGTAGGTGGTCTACATTGTTGAATTAATTTATTTCTAATTATTTTATGAGATTTAGTATTGAGCCTGTGTTGGTAGAGAACACACTATTCTCATTGTTGCAGCCTCCCTCCTAATGATGTAGGAAAAACTTATTATCCATTTTTGAGTGATTCAAAAATGCAGATAATGAAGGAGCTAATTTTTTTTTTTTTTTTGAGACGGACTCTGTCTGTCGCCCAGGCTGTAGTGCAGTGGCACAATCTCGGCTCACTGTAATCTCCGTCTCCTGAGTTCAAGTGATTCTCCTGCCCCAGCCTCCCGAGTAGCTGGGATTACAGGTGCCTGCCACCACACCCAGCTTAAGTTTTTGTGTTTTTATTTTTTTTATTGCATTTTAGGTTTTGGGGTACATGTAAAGAACATGCAAGATTGTTGCATAGGTACACATGTAGCAGTGTGGAGTTTTTGTGTTTTTAGTAGAAATGGGGTTTCACCATGCTAGCCAGGATGGTCTTGATCTCCTGACCTCATGAACTGCCCGCCTTGACCTCCCAAAGTGTTGGGATTACAGGCGTGAGCCACCGTACCCGGCCGAATGAGGATTATATTTAAGCCCTATCATTTTCTGTTGTTTTATTTTGCTGAGCACTAATCACTACTGTACTTTTGTGTATAGGTTTCCACTAGAGTATAAGTTCCTTGAGAATTGGTACTTTGTTTTTGTTTATACAGTGTGCTAGATGCTTCAAATAGGGCCTAACACATAGCAAGTGCTGAGTAAGTATTTGTTGATATTGTTGAAAGCCCTGATATATGCTCTTCTTTGCTACCAATTTTCTTGAATGCTAGAAGTAAGCCACTAGAATGGAGGAGGGTCTGGATGCAGTGGCTCCCACCTGTGGTCCCAGCTACTCAGGAGGTTGAGGCGAAGTATCACTGGAGCCCAGGGGTTTAAGGTTGTCATGAGCTATGACTGTGCCAGTGCACTCCAGCTTGAGCTACAGAGCAAGACCCTGTCCCTAAAAAAATTAATAAATTAGAATGGAGGACACTTTGGCATGCAGGGATGAGGAGGATCTTTGGATATTAGATCTTGCAGTATAGTTAGAACCAGAAGATCTAAGCTATAACAAGTAAAAACGTATGTGTAGCACATATATCAGAATACCACATTTATGGTATTTGGTATTTGGACCATTAGAACAAGTAATAAAGTGTCTAGTTGACTTTAAAAGTTTAGTCTGGCTGGGTGCGGTGGCTAATACTTGC
Source organism: Sapajus apella (assembly GCF_009761245.1). Classification (NCBI taxonomy): domain Eukaryota; kingdom Metazoa; phylum Chordata; class Mammalia; order Primates; family Cebidae; genus Sapajus; species Sapajus apella. The sequence goes on along the minus strand of NW_022436954.1, from coordinate 3,976,763 downwards.
AATCCCAGCACTTTGGGAGGCCAAGGTGGGTGGATTGCTTGACATCAGGAGTGTAAGACTAGCCCGACCAACATGGAAAAACCCTGTTTCTACTAACAATACAAAAATTAGCTGGGTGTGGTGGCACATACCTGTAATCCCAGCTACTCGGGAGGCTGAGGCAGGAGAATCGCTTGAACCTGTGAGGCGGAGGTTGCTGTGAGTTGAGATTGTGCCACTGCACTCCAGCCTGGGTGACAGAGTGAGACTCCATCTCAATAAATAAATAGAATTAATAAAAGTTTAGTCTGGGCTGGGCGCAGTGGCTAACGCCTGTAATTCCAGCACTTTGGGAGGCTGAGGCGGACGGATCACGAGGTCAGGAGATTGAGACCATTTTGGTAACACCGTGAAACCCCACCTCTTAAAAAAATCAAAAAAAGGGCCGGGCGCGGTGGCTCAAGCCTGTAATCCCAGCACTTTGGGAGGCCGAGGTGGGTGGATCGCGAGGTCAAGAGATCGAGACCATCCTGGTCAACATGGTGAAACCCCGTCTCTACTAAAACTATAAAAAATTAGCTGGGCATGGTGGCACGTACCTGTAATCCCAGCTACTCAGGAGGCTGAGGCAGGAGAATTGCCTGAACCCAGGAGGTGGAGGTTGCGGTGAGCCGAGATCGCGCCATTGCACTCCAGCCTGGGTAACAAGAGGGAAACTCTGTCTCAAAAAAAAAAAAAAAAAAAAAAAAAAAGAAAGAAAAAGTTTAGTCTGATTTTTTTTTTGAGATGGAGCCATGTTGGCCAGGCTGGTCTCAAACCTCTGACCTCACCATCCGCCTGCTTTGGCCTCCCAAAGTGTTCGGATTGCAGGTGTGAGCCACCGGGCCTGGCCTTAAGCTCTCCTGTTCTAATCTTGTCCTAAACTGTGTCTAGGTTTTGGTAACCTTTAGACAGCCTCAAAGCTGTGAAGCTGCAAGTAATGATGTTTGTGTTATTCTCAGGTCTTGGCTTTGGTTATTAAGTCAAGAGATTGATATGTTATGTATATCATGTAGATAGATATACATTCTTTATATCTTTCTATTTTTGGGGGAAATGAACACTCTTAAATATGTTTCATTAATTTTCTCTGTTTATCTCATTTTTGGAATAGTACTTTATTTTTGCATTGCACTTTCCCATCAACAAGAGTTAAAATTCAGTAAACATTTATTATGTGCCAAGTAGTAGGCTAGGTTATTTCATATATATTACCTTATTTAATTCTTAAAACAACCCTGTAAGGTAGATGGTATAGTTTTATTTTTATTACTTTATTTTATTTTATTTTATTTTACTTTATTTTTGAGACAGAGTCTTGTTCCGTCGCCAGACGCCAGGCTGCAGTGCAGTGGTGTCATCTTGGCTCACGGCAACTTTCGCCTCCCAGGTTCAAGCAATTCTCTTGTCTCAGCCTCCTGAGTAGCTGGGACTACAGGCGCGTGCCACCACGCCCAGCTAATTTTTGTATTTTTAGTAGAGACGGGCTTTCACCATATTGGCCAGGATGGTCTCGATCTCTCAAACTCGTGATCCGCCCGCCTCAGCCTCCCAAAATGCTGGGATTACAGGCGTGAGCCACCGCGCCTGGCCTTATTTTATTTTTTAATAGAGACGGAGTTTCTCCATGTTGGTTGGGCTGATCTTGAACTCCTGACCTCAGGTGATCTGCTCACCTTGGCCTCCCAAAGTGCTGGGATTACAGACATGAGCCACCATGCCCAGCCAGGGTAGATGGTATAGTTTTAAACCTTAATTTCTTTTTAAACTATGGAGAGAGAGGCTCAGGGAGGGGCCATGACTTGCCCAAGATCACAGAATTGGTAAGAGGTGAAACCAGACCTTGCACTCAGGTGCCCTGACTCCAAACTCCAAGTTTCTTCTCTTACACCATCCAATGTCTCTTGTGTACTTTATACAGAAAACAGACTGGGTACAGTGGCTCACGCCTGTAATCCCAGCACTTTGGGAGGCCAAGGTGGACGGATCACCTGAGGTCAGGAGTTTGAGACCAGCCTGGCCAACATGGCAAAACTGCATCTCTACTAAAAATACAAAATTAGCTGGGCATGGTGGTGCATGCCTGTCATCCTAGCTACTTGGGACGTTGAGGCAGGAGAATTGCCTAAACCCAGAAAATGCAAGTTGCAGCGAGCTGAGATCGCGCCATCAAACTCCAGCCTGGGTGACGAGGGAAATTCCACCGCAAAAAAATAAAAATAATAATAACCACTCTACTGCACTGTGTGTAGACTGAATATTTTCTCTTTTTCTGATGCTACTTAATGTTTTCTTTTTCTTTTTTTTTTGAGATGGAGTTTCACTGTTGTCACCCAGGTTTGAGTGCAATGGTGGGATCTAGGCTTACTGCAGCCTCCACCTCCTGGGTTCAAGTGATTCTCCAACCTCAGCCTCCTGAGTAGCTGGGATTACAGGTGTGCGCCATCATGCTTGGCCAATTTTTGTAATTTTAGTAGAGATGGGGTTTCACCATATTGGCCAGGCTAGTCTGGAACTCCTTACCTCCTGCCTTGGCCTCCCAAAGTGCTGGGATTACAGGCATGAGCCACCGCACCTGGCCTTCTTTAACATTTTCTTCCTAACATCTGTCTGCTTAACATCCTGAATGAAATAACTGTAAATATTTGATAGCCAGTGTTTGAACATGTTTCAAAAAAGATGGCACATTCTTTTCATGAACTTTGAACTTATTGCACTTGATCTGTTAAAACAGCAGTATTGTGCAGTTAGTGTGTATGTCAAGGCTTTTATTTATGTGTGTCACTCATATCCTTGTTTTCTGTTTTAAATTTTAGGTTCTTGGGGTTTTTCTCTGTCTGTGAGTACTTGGTAAAAAGTTAAACGCTAAAGATAAAAGGCAGCAAATAGTGACCAAACGAATGTTTTTGGCAAATACATTGGTGAAGGCCTCCTTCAGGTAGGTAGAGAGGAGGAGGGAAGAGGGTGGCCTTTCAGCTGGTAAAGACAGCATAAGCTTTATACTACTTCTATAAGGCCTATTCTGTAGCTCTCGAATAGATGAGCAGAACTTGAGGGTTACTGCTGATAATGTTGGGTAGAAATTTTAAACAACTTTGAAAGCCAAATATGGACATTAGCCATTAAGTTTTGATTTGTCTTTTTTTTTTTTTTTTTTTTTTGGATATGGACTCTCATGTCCAGGCTGCAGTGCAATGGCATGATCTTGGCTCATGCAACCTACACTTCCCAGGTTCAAACGATTCCTGCCTCGGCCTCCTGAGTAGCTGGTATTACAGGCACACGCCATCACGCCCAGCTAATTTTTTGTGTTTTTAGTAGAGATGGGGTCTCACTATTATTGGCCAGGCTGGTCTGCAACTCCTGACCTCAAGTGATCTGCCCATCACAGCCTCCCAAAGTGCTGGAATTACAGCCTGAGCCACTGTGCCCAGCTGGTTTGTTTTTAATAGAACAGTGATTTGGCCAAAGTGGCATTTTGGGATTAAATCTCCAGTTTCAGGTCAGGGGCTGGTCTAGAAGGATATTCAGATAGCTTATCTTTTGAGGAGACAGGAACCCTAAACTCTTAAGACAGTGGTTTTCGAAGTGTGGCTCTTTAATTAGCAGCATCAGCATTAACTGGGTGTCTGGGAACATGTTAGAATGCAAATTTTTGGCTCCCCACCCCCCCAGAGTTACTGAACTAGAAACTCTGGAGTTGGGGCCCAGCAATCTGTGTTTTAACAAGGCAGGTGATTTTGATGCATGATGCATGCAAAAGTTTGAGAACCATTGCTGTAGAGTAGAAATGGAAAGGAAAAGATAAAAGCAAGACACATTGTCAGTGAAGGACTGACTAAACTTGGTGACGGATGGATAGCAGCATATTATAATAGAAAAGGGTGCTTAATTGGGGATGTTGAGCCTTGAATTTTGGTATCAAGTCTATTACCAACTGTGCTTTTATTTTTATTTCTTTTTGAGATGGAGTTTTGCTCTTGTTGCCTAGGGTAGAGTGCAATGGTGTGATCTTGGCTCACTGCAATCTCTGCCTCCTGGGTTCAAGCAATTCTCCTGCCTCAGCCTCCCAAGTGGCTGGGATCACAGGCATGCGCCACCACGCCTGACTAATTTTGTATTTTTTTTTTTTAGTAGAGATGGTGTTTCACTATATTGGTCAGGCTGGCCTCAAACTCCTGACCTCAAGTAATCCACCTGCCTCAGCCTCCCAAAGTGCTGGGATTACAGGTGTGAGCCACCGTGCCTGGCCTATTTTTATTTTATTTTATTTATTTATTTTTTTGAGACAGTGTCTCTCTCTGTTGCCGAGGCTGGAGTGCAGTAGGTGATCTCAGATCTCTGCAACCTCTACCTCCTGGGTTCAAGCAATTCTTCTGCCTTAGTCTACCGAGTAGCTGGGACTACAGGTGTGTGCCACCATGTCCAGCCAATTTTTGTATTTTTAGTAGAGACGGGGCTTTCACCCTATTGGCCAGGTTGGTCTTGACCTCCTGACCTCGTGATCCACCCGCCTTGGCCTCCCAACGTGCTGGGATTACAGGTGTGAGCCACCGTGCCTGGTCTATTTTTATTATTTTTTTTGAGACAGAGTCTCACTCTGTTGCCCAGGCTGGAGTGCAATGGCTTGATGTCTGCTCACTGCAACCTCTGCCTCCTGGGTTCAAATGATTCTCCTGTCTCAACCTTCTGAGTAGCTTGGATTACAGGTGCCTGCCACCATGCCCGGCTAATTTTTGTATTTTTATTTTATTTATTTTTTTTTTGTGGGGGGAGACAGAGTTTCGCTCTTGTTACCCAGGCTGGAGTTCAGTGGCGTGATCTCGGCTCACCGCAACCTCCGCCTCCTGGGTTCAGGCAATTCTCCTGCCTCAGCCTCCTGAGTAGCTGGGATTACAGGCATGCGCCACCATGCCCAGCTAATTTTTTGTAGTTTTTAGTAGAGACGGGGTTTCACCATGTTGACCAGGATGGTCTCGATCTCTTGACCTCGTGATCCACCCGCCTCGGCCTCCCAAAGTGCTGGGATTACAGGCATGAGCTACCGCGCCCGGCATTTTTGTATTTTTAATGGAGACGGGGTGTTGCCGTGTTGGCCAGGCTGGTCTTGAACTTCTGACCGCAGGCATCTGCCCACCTTGGCCTCCCAAAGTGCTGGGTTTACAGGTGTGAGCCACTGCACCCAGCTTCCGAGAGAGAGAGAGAGAGAGAGAGAGTGAGTGTGTGTGTGTGTGTGTGTGTGTGTGTGTGTGTGTGTGTGTGTGTTTTAAATGAGCTTCCGCCTCTTGGGTTCAAGTAGTTCTTTTGCCTGATCTTGGCTCACTGCAGCTTTCGCTTCCTGGGTTCAAGCGATTCTTGTGCCTCTGCCTCCCGAGTAGCTGGGATTGTAGTCACACACTGCCATACCCGGCTATTTTTGTATTTTTAGTAGAGACAGAGTTTCACCATGTTGTCCAGGCTGGTCTTAAACTTCTGGCCTCAAATGATGCACCCGCTTTGGCCTCCCAAAGTGTTGGTATAACAGGTGTGAGCCACCACAGCCTGGAATTTTAAATCTAACATAAAACATCTGTAAAGTAGTCTCAGATTGTGTTTCCCACATCATGCTTTGCAAAAGTAAGCATGAAGCCCTTTTTTTTTGTTGAATTTTCGCAAAACTAACTTCATGGTCATGACAACTCTCAACCCAGTTGCACATTTTCTTTACTCCTTTTAACGTATACAAAGATCAACTTATTTCAGTAACATAAGCATTTACTGTCTAGACATCAGTCATTAAGTTACAGCAGATTTCCTTTTGATATTCTCTCTTTTTTTTTTTTTTTGAGATGGAGTCTCACTATGTTGCCCAGGCTGGAGTGCAGTGGCATGATCTCGGCTCACTGCAGCCTCTACCTCCCAGGTTCAAGCAGTTCTCCTGCCTCAGCCTCCGAGTAGCTGGGACTACAGGCGTTCGTCACCACACCCGGGTAATTTTTTATATTTTTAGTAGAGATGGAGTTTCACCATGTTGGCCAGTTTGGTCTTGAACTCCTGACCTTGTGATCCACCCGCAATGGCTTCCCAAGGTGCTGATAGTATAGTCATGAGCCACCACGCCTGGTTTGATACTCTCTTTAAGGGATAGGGAAATGAGAGAAAAGTTGTGGTGCTGTTGTGAGCAAATGTTAAATTATTATTAATTGCCCTGTAGCTGAAGACTCTATGATCACTCTGAAAAACTACCTCATGAGCTGGTTGTGGCCCTCAGCCTTAATTCATGTCTTTAGATTCTGGATTACAGATGTTAGGAACTTTTTTGTGTGTCAAGGCAGTACTCTGGCTAACTGACTCATGTCTGATAGTGACCTCAAGATAATGTATATTCATAAATGTAGTCATCATTTTATAGTAGTTTTATAGTTTCTAAAGTACTCTTATGTCTCTTGTGTCTTTTTGTCATCTTAGTCTTTTTTTTTTTTTTTTTTTTTGAGACGGAGTTTCGCTCTTGTTACCCAGGCTGGAGTGCAATGGCGCGATCTCGGCTCACCGCAACCTCCGCCTCCTGGGTTCAGGCAATTCTCCTTCCTCAGCCTCCTGAGTAGCTGGGATTACAGGCACGCACCACCATGCCCAGCTAATTTTTTGTATTTTTAGCAGAGACGGGGTTTCACCATGTTGACCAGGATGGTCTCGATCTCTTGACCTCGTGATCCACCCGCCTCGGCCTCCCAAAGTGCTGGGATTACAGGCTTGAGCCACCGCGCCCGGCGTCATCTTAGTCTTTTGATCATCACCGTTGTTGGGTTGAGGTTGCTAGAATTTATGGACTGTATTATATGTTGCATAATCCCAAAAGCTTCCATTTGCATATCTTAATCTATGTGAATAAAGATGCCCCCGGAGTTCTACGGTGCACACCCTGTAGAACTACGCACTGATGTTTCTACTCACTACTGAAGTCTGGATTCTAAATAGCTTACCTTTTCATATACTTTCATTGCATTCTGTGTTTACCTTTGTGCCTTCGTATAACTACAATTAACATTACTAGTGTAAGTATTTGTTTAATATCTGACTTTTTCACCAGGCCAGAAACGTTTTTTTGGGGGATAAGGTAAAGGAAAAGTCACACTGCGTATTTGAAACTAGGAAGACAAAAGCCCAGTCTCATGGATAATAGCACACATTGATGAATGTATACTGTGTGCTTGGTACTGGCGTTTTCCATATACTCACTAATTTAATTCTCAAGAACCCTTTGAAATGGATTCTTTGACTCCCAATTTACAGTTTTGGAAACAGATGCAAAGTACAGTTAAATAACTTGTCTCAGGTTATCCAGTTAAGAGACAGAGCCAGAATTCAAAGTAAACAGCCTGGTGATTCCAGAGTATACTAAGTTATACTGCCTCTTCATCAACTTTGTTGGGACACAGCTTGTAAGTGTTTTGCTGATGGATTTAGGGTGTTTCCCAAGTCATCTTTTCTCATTCAGGAGATTCATTCACTTAAACAAATGTTTGTTGAGTGCTTATGTTGTACTAAGCATTTTGTTTGGGTCTTCCAAATGCTGTGGTTTCAGATAATGCTGATTGCTTTGAAGAAATTACGAGGATGATGATATACTTGTAGGTTGGAGAATTAAGTCATCAGTGAAAGGCTTCTTGAGAAGATGGCATTTTGTACTGAGATGTGAGTGATGAATAGCCAATCTTGTGATGTTCAAGGGGTCGGGACCAGATCTGGGCAGAAAGAACTCTTAAGTATAGGGAACAGGCAATGCAAAGCCCCAAAGTAGGAAAGAGAAAATAATACTAAGCATTTAACCATGTTCAGATACCATGTAGGGCTCTGGGTTACAGTAATTAATAAAGCAGGTATGGTCCTTCTGTCATGGAGCCTCTGATCTGGTGGAAAAGTCAGACATTAAACAAATACTAGTAATGTTAATTATAGTTACACAGAGGGCTGCAAAGGTAAACACAGGCTGCAATGAGTGTATATGATAGAATGAGCTAATCCAGACTTCAGTGGGTAGAAACATTAGAGAACACTTTCCTGAGAAAGGCTTTGAAGTTGAGACCTGAAGAGTGACTAGGAGGTAACCAGGCAAAGATGCAGAGTGATTAGCACCTGCAGAAACTGTTAAGGTTGGCAAGAATTTGACATGTTTGAGAAACCTGCCAGCCAACTAAATAAAACACCGAAAGGCCATTGTAACTGAAGAGACATGAGTGGATGAGAGTTAAAATCTTGACAAGGTAGACAGGTCAGATTGAATAGAGTGTTATCCTGAAGCTGTTGGGAAGGCAGAAATTCAGCAGAGTAGTTGGACTATGCATTTGGACTAATATCAGTGGGCAATGTAGAGAAAGGGTCAGAGAGCGGGCAAGAGTAGATTTGGGGAGATTAATTAGGAGGCTACTATAATGGTTCAGATAAGATATGATTTGGTATGGTTGAGTGCTGACAGAGTTAGAGAGGAGATTGATTCTATGCTTGAGAGTCTATGATTGATTGTATGATTGAAAAATACATATGAAATAGAATCAGGACTTTTCATTGAATGTTTTGAGGGTCAGTGTAAAGGAGGTAATATATGGCTGGGCTCGGTGGCTCACACCTGTAATCCTAGCACTTTGGGAGGCCAAGGTAGGTAGATGACGATGTCAGGAGATCAAGACCATCCTGGCCAATATGGTAAAACCCCATCTCTACTAAAAATACAAAAATTAGCTGGGCGAGGTGGTGGGTGCCTGTAGTCCCAGCTACTCGGGAGGCTAAGCAAGAGAATCACTTGAATCAGGGAGTCAAAGGTTGCAGTAAGCAAAGATTGTGCCACTGTACTCCAGCCTGGTGACAGAGCGAGACTCCATCTCAAAAAAAAAAAGGTAAATATAAGCATGACTCCCAAGTTTCCCTAGTTCTTTTATTGAAATAGGGTATGCTGAAGGAAGAGCAGGTTTGAGGATTGAGGAAAGGAGCCTAAGTTCAGTTTTGAAAAAGTTTAGAAAAGTTGAATGCAAAGTGCTTGTGAAATATCACAGTAGAACTGTTGACTAGGTTATTGGGTGTGATTCTGGGCCTCAGGAAGGACTTGTTGGCATATGATTGGGTCTTTTTTTTTTTTTTTTTTTGAGAAGGGGTCTCACTCTGTTACCCAGGCTGGAGTGCAGTGGTGCCATCTCAGCCCACTGCAGCCTCTGCCTTCCACGTTCAAGTGATTCTCCTGCCATAGCCTCCTGAGTAGTTGGGCCTACAGGCGCCTGCCACCACATTTAGCTAATTTTTGTAATTTTAGTAGAGACCAAGTTTCACAGTGTTGGCCAGGCTGGTCTCAAACTCCTCACCTCAAGTGATCTGCCTGCCTTGGCCTCCCAAAGTGCCAGGATTACAGGTGTGAGCCACAGCGCCTAGCCTCATGTATCTTTTCTATTACTTATTTTTTCTTAAGATGGAGTCTCACTCTATTCCCCAGGCTGGAGTGCAGTGGTGTGATTCAGCTCACTGCAGCCTCCACCCTCCCCACCCCGCCACCCCAACTGGTTCAAGCAATTCTTGTGCCTCAGCCTCCTGAGTAGCTGGGACTACAGGTGCATGCCACCACACGCGGCTAATTTTTTGTATTTTTAGTAGGTTTCACCATGTTGCCCAGGCTGGTCTCGAACTCCTGAGCTCAGGCAGTCCACCCACCTCGGCCTCCCAAAGTCTAGGATTGTAGTTGTGGGCACTGTGCCTGGTCTTTTCTATTATTTCTTATGTTGTGCTTCCAAGGTTCTGATTATGGTGTTCTCATCTTCTGTGATTTTCTTTTTTCTTTTTTTTTTAAATAAAGATGGGGTTTCACCATGATGGCCAGGCTGGTTTTGAACTCCTGACCTCAGGTGATCCACCCACCTTGGCCTCCCAAAGTGCTAGGATTACAGGCATGAGCCACCACACCCGGCCTGATTTTCCCACTCTATAAGGTCACTGGTGGGTGGGATGGACACTGGACTTTGGTAATAGACTGGCTTTTGAATTTCAGCCTGTAAACTCTGTAATATTACTTAATCTTGTTAAACTTTACTTTTTCATTTGTGTAATAGTGAAAATAAAACTACCTGTTTGGAAATAGTTTCTAAGTGCTTAGTTAACTTTAGAGGGTTTGCCATTGTAGGCCCCAACTCTTTAGCCTGATACTCAGGCCCAGTTGACTGTTACATGTTCCAGTCAAACCAAGCTGCCTGCCCGCTTGTTTTTTTCCACATACATGTAATATCCTGTCTCTCAGTTTCTACCCTAGCTTTCATTCTGTAAAGCCCATTTGAAATACCGTGTGTTGAAGGAATCCCGTTTTTCTGAGTCCTCGTAGTTTTTTCTCCTTTCCTCTCTTATCTAACTAGATATAAAATAGAAAGTTGATGGCCGGGCACAGTGGCTCACGCCGTAATCCCAACACTTTGGGAAGTCAAGGCAGGTGGATCACTTGAGGTCAGGAGTTTGAGACCGGCCTGGCCAACACAGTGAAACCCCACCTCTACTAAAAATACAAAAATTATCAGGGTGTGGTGGTGGCGCCTATAATCCCAGCTACTCAGGAGGCCGAGGTGGGAAAATCGCTTGAACCTGGGAGGCGGAGGTTGCAGTAAACTGAGATGGTGCCACTGCACTCCAGCCTGGTCAACAGAGGGAGACCTTGTGTCTCAATTAAAAAAAAGAAAGCCAGGAGTGGTGTTTCACGCCTGTTAATCCTAGCACTTTGGGAGGCCGAGATGGGCGGTTCACAAGGTCAGTAGTTCAAGACCAGCCTGGCCAATATGGTGAAACCCCATCTCAACTAATATTACAAAAATTAGCTGGGTATGGTGGTGGGCACTGTAGTCCTAGCTACTCAAGAGGGTGAGTCAGGAGAATCGCTTGAACCCAGGAGGTGGAGGCTGCAGTGAGCCGAGATCGTGCCACTGTACTCCAGCCTGGGCGACGGAGCAAGACTCCATCTCAAAAAAAAAAAAGAGAAAGCATGATACTATTCAAATCATTGAGACTCTTAATTTTACTGATTGGTTAATAATGCATGGTTTCATGACAACAAAGTAGAATGTAATAAAATTAATTTGCTTTATTCAATGGCTACATGCTGATGGTAATACTGTAATTATTAGGAGGGTGGTGGTTAGATTACAGTCAAAGAGAAGGGGAGCCAAGGACAAAGAATTTGCTATATCTAATTGCCCCACTTACTCCAGTCATTAGTGAAAAGAGGAACAGACTATTCATGTCCTTTGAAACCTTTGTCTTACTCTGTTCTCACTAGACTTCTTTTGTTTTTAAGAGATGGGGGTCTCACTATTTTCACAAGCTGGTCTCAAACTCCTGAGCTCAAGTGATCTTCCCACCTCAGCTCCGGGCTAAGTTCATAATTAGTTTTTGTTTTTTTTTTGAGATGGAGTCTCCTGTCACCCAGGCTGGAGTGCAGTGGCGCAATCTGGGGTCACTGCAGCCTCCGCCTCCTGGGTTCAAGCAATTCTTCTGCCTTAGCCTCCCAAGTAGCTGGGTCTATAGGTGTGTGCCACCATGCTCGGCTAATTTTTATATTTTTTGGTAGGGATGGGGTTTCACTGTGTTGGCCAGGCTGGTCTCAAACTCCTGGCCTCAAGTGATCTGCCTGCTTTGGCCTCCCAAAGTGCTGGGATTACGGGCATGAGCCACCGCGCCCGGCTTGTTAAGTGCTTACAGTATAAAATAACAGTTAGGTATAGTACTTACCAAAGTTGCCATTTTATATTTCTTTGGAGTATTATTTGATTATTCCACTGTTAGTGTATACACATCATTAAAGGCTGCTATCATGTCTTTTCTCACCATTTCATGACTGTGCTTGGTATAATGCCTTACTAGGTGCTTAATGTTTTGTTTTGTTTTGTTTTCTGTGAACACATCTAAAATGTTCTTCCTCCAGCCTTATCCTTTTTCTTGGTAAGTTCCTAATTACCCCCTAAAGCTCCCAGAGATTGACCTTTTCTTGCATTCTCCTCCATTGTATTCCCAGAACATTTTATATGTATTTCTGTTGTGGGACCAGTCACTTTGTATTATATGTTGCTTAATGATGGGGATATGTCCTGAGAAATGCTGCGTTAGGCAGTTTCATCATGCAAACATCGGAGAATATACTTGCACAAACCTCGATGGCATCGCCTACTGTGCTTCTAGACAATGTGGTACAGCCTGTTACTCTTAGGCTACAAACCTGTCCAGCATGTTACTTTATACTGAATATTGTAGGGAATTGCAGCACAATTATATGTGTTTGTGTTTCCTAAACATAGAAAAGACTGTGAGCCTAGCACTTTGGGAGGGTGAGGCGGGTGGATCACTTGAGGTCAGGAGTTCGAGACCAGCCTGACCAACATGATGAAACTCCGTCTCTACTAAAAATACAAAATTAGCCGGGCGTGGTGGCATATGCCTGTAATCCCAGCTGCTTGGGAGGCTGAGGCAAGAGAATGCTTGAATCCAGGAGGCAGAGGTTGCTGTGAGCTGAGATCATGCCATTGCACTTCAGCCTGGACAACAAGAGCAAAACTCTGTCTCAAAAAATAAGTAAATAAATAAAATAAAAAATAAGAAAAGGCACACTGAAACTACAGTTTTTTGTTTGTTTGTTTGTTTTTTGGAGACAGAGTCTTGCTCTGTTGCCAGGCTGTAGTGCAGTGGTGCAATCTCAGCTCACTGCAACTTCTGCCTCTGGGTTCAAGCGATTGATTCCCGTGCCTTAGCCTCCTGAGTAGCTGGAACTACAGGTGCACACCGCCACGCCTGGCTAATTTTTTGTATTTTAGTAGAGACGGGGTTTCACCATGTTGTCCAGGATGGTCTCTATCTCCTGACTGCCAGTGATCCGCCCGCCTCGGCCTCCCAGAGTGCTTGGGATTACAGGTGTGAGCCACGGTGCCCAGCCAAACTATAGTATTACAATATTACAGGACCGCTGTTATATATATGGTTGTTGACTGAAATGTCATTAAGTGGCACATGTCTGTATTTGACCATGAGTCTCTTTTTACCTCTTAAAGATAGATTTCTTTAAACAAGGAGTATGTCTCATTCAGGTGCTCAAAAAATGTGTATTGAATTGAACAAAAATGTGTTATGTAGTCCTAAAAATACATAAAATTTAGAGAGAACACAACAACCGAATTTCAGCAGTGGAAAGAACCTTCCTGATTAGGTTGGTAATCAGGAAGCGTAGGTTAGTTATCTAGCTTTATTTTATTCATCTACAAGTTTCTTTCTTTTTTTTTTTTTTAACAATTTAAGCCAATTGTTTTCAGAATGTCCCCAGATCACATTATCTGGGAACTAGTTAGAAATCGAATTCTTGGGCCTGGCATGGTGGCTCACACCTGCAATCCCAGCACTTTGGGAGGCTGAGGTGGGCAGATCACCCGAGGTCAGGAGTTTGAGACCAGCCTGGCCAACATGGCAAAACCCCATGTCTACTAAAAATACAAAAAAATAACCAGGAATGGTGATGTGTGCCTGCAGTCCTACCTGCTAGGAAGGCTGAGGCAGAAGAATCACTTGAACCTGGGAGGCAGAGGTTGCAGTGAGCCGAGATTGCACCACTGCACTCTAGCCTGGGTGACAGAGCAGGACTCCATCTCAAAAGCAAAAAACGAAAAAGAAATGGAATTCTTGGATCCTATCTATCCCAAATGTACTAAATCAGAAACTCTGGGAGTGGGGACTCAACAGCCTGTGTTTCAACTAGTTCTCCAGGTGATTCATATGTTAAAGTTTGAGAACCATTGGAACTGTTGTCGCAGTTTTTCTGTTTGTTTTAAAAAGAATAATAACTAGAGGTTGCTACCTTAATTTCAAACTTCACAGATTAAAAGTACTTTAAAATCGTTTCTTCATAATTCCTGCCAGTTGAATTTGCTGACTTTTTTTTTTTTTTTTTTTTGAGATGGAGTTTCACTCATGTTACCCAGGCTGGAGTGCAATGGCGCAATCTCGGCTCACCGCAACCTCCGCCTCCTGGGTTCAGGCAATTCTCCTGCCTCAGCCTCCTGAGTAGCTGGGATTACAGGCACGCACCACCATGCCCAGCTAATTTTTTGTATTTTTAGTAGAGACGGGGTTTCACCATGTTGACCAGGATGGTCTCGATCTCTTGACCTCGTGATCCACCCGCCTTGGCCTCCCAAAGTGCTGGGATTACAGGCGTGAGCCACCGCGCCCGGCCTTGCTGACATTTTTCTAAACCACTAATGGTGTCTTAGGCACAGTATCCTTGAATCACAGGCAGTAGATTTAAGTTTTTGAAGACTGCTTCTTTCTCCCACGCTCTTAAAATCTTATTTATTTATTTGTTTTTTTTAGAGATGGGGTGTCACCGTGTTGGCCAGGCTGGTCTCGAACCCTTGACCTCAGGTGATCCACCCATCTCGGCCTCCCAAACTGCTGGGATTACAGGCGTGAGCCACTGCGCCTGGCAAGTCTTAGTTAAATAACCTTCAGTGAGTACAGAATGGGCCCATTACTATGCCCTTCCTGGTGACACCAGTGAACCAAGCCAGGGCTAGTAAGTATACCCTGCAGCCCTGCCAGTCAAAGGTTGCCTCTTCTTTTTTTTTCCTCCCCTATTCTTTCTTTTCTTTTTTCTTTTGAGATAGTCTTGCTTTGTCACCCAGGCTGGAGTGCAGTGGCGTGATCTTGGCTCACTGCAACCTCTGCGTCCCAGGTTCAAGTGATTCTTCTGAGCCTCTCAGGTAGCTGGGATTGCAGGTATCCACCACCACACCCGGCAGATTTTTGTATATTTAGTAGAGACAGGGTTTCTCCACGTTGGCCAGTCTGGTCTTGAACTCCTGACTTCAGGTGATCTGCCCACTTTGGCTTCTCAAATTGCTGGGATTACAGGTGTGAGTCACTGTGCCTAGCCTCTTTTTGTTTTTTTAAAGAGATGAATCTCTCTATGTTGGTTGCCCAGGCTAGTCTTAAACTCCTAGGCTCAAGTGATCTTTCTGCCTCAGCCTCCCAAAGTACAGGGATTACAGGCATGAGCCACTATGACTGGCCCAAAGATTATAAGGTTGCTGCTGCTGCTGTTTTTTTTTTTGTTTTTTTTTTTTTTAAAAAAAAAAGACAGTCTTGCTCTGTCACCCAGGCTGGAGTGCAGTGCTGCAATCTTGGCTCACTGCAGCCTTTGCCTCCCGAGTTCAAGTGATTCTCCTGCCTCATCTCCCTAGTAGCTGGGATTATAGATGTGCACCACCACGTCTGGCTGTTTTTGTACTTTTTTTTAGTAGAGTCCCGGTTTCACTGTGTTGCCTAGGCTGGTCTCCTGACCTTAAGTCATCTGCACACCTTGGCCTCCCACAGTTTTGGGATTACAGGTATGAGCCACCACACCTGGCCTACTCCTGGGTTCTTAGCTTGAGTTCCTGGTTGATGGTGGTGTCACCAATTGAGAGAGAATACTGGGTTTGGGGGTTGGGTGCGGTGGTTCACATCTATAATCCCAACACTTTAGGAGGCTGAGGCAGGAGAAGTGCTTGAGCATAGGAGTTCCAGACTAACCTGGGCAACATGGCAAAATCCCATCTCTCCAAAAAATACAAAAATTAGCCAGCTGTCATGGCACGTACCTGTAGTCCCAGGTACTTGGGAGGCTGAGATGGGAGGATCACTTGAGCTTGGGAGGTCAAGGCTGCAGTGAGCCATGATTGCACCACTGCACTCCAGCTTGGGAGACAGTGTGACCTTGTCTCGAAAAAAAAAAAAAAGAAAAGTAACGAGAATACCATGGTTTTATACAAAAGTTAAGAATATAGGCTGGAAGACCATCCTGGGCAACATGGCAAGACTGTGTCTCAAGAAAACTTTTAAAAAAGTTAAAAGTAGGCTGGCTTGGTGGTTCACGTCTGTAATCCCAGCACTTTGGGGGGGCAGGGCAGGCCGATCACCTGAGGTCAAGAGTTTGAAACCAGCCTGGCCAATATGGTGAAACCCCGCCTCTACCAAAAATACAAAATAATTAGCCAGGCATGGTGGCAGGTGCCTGTAATCCCAGTTTCTTGGGAGGCTGAGGCAGGAGAATTGCTCGAATCTGGGAGGTGGAGGTTGCAGTGAGCCGAGATCGCACCATTGCACTTCAGCCTGGGCAACGAGCGAAACTCCGTCTCTCAAAAAAAAAAAAAGTTACAAGTATACTTCTGATTTATTTATATTAACCTTTATGTCTCTAGTAGCGTATTTATGTCACCAATTATTTATTGAGTCTACTTTATGAAGAACCTTACCAGAGATTCTGGGTTATGATTTGGATAGATTTGGATCACTTTTTATTAGGTAGAACTAGTTCAAAAACACTATATTTTAATTACTACATGGATTACTTAATTTTTCTTTAGGCCTGTTGCCTCATGCTTGCCCAAGTCAAAGGTTGATGAATACCACTCATTTAGTTTTGTGGGTACTTTCTCAGTTTATTACCCTCTCTTTGGACTGTCACTCCACATTGTCCTCTGTATCATTTATGAAAATATAAGAAACTGTCCTAAACATTATATTTTGGGGAATATAAGCATCTGAAGTTATCCATCCGTTTACTTCTGTCTCTTATTTTTTAGCCATTTCTTCATATGTGAAACAATTTTTCCATATTGTTTTGGGGGTACGTGTGATACTTTATTAAATGCACAGATTGTAATGACCAAGTCAGAGTATTTGGGGTGTCTTATCACCTTGAATATTTAATATTTTTAGGTGTTAGGAACATTTTAAGTCCTCTTCTCAAGCTATTTTGAAATATACAATTCATTGTTATTTATTGTAGTCACCCTACTCTGCTATCGAACATTAGAACTTACTCCTTTTTTTTTTTTTTTTTTTTTTAAAGATGGGGTTTCACCATAATGGCCAGGCTGGTCTTGAACTCCTGACCTCAGGTGATTCACCCACCTCGGCCTCCCAAAGGGCTAGGATTACAGGCGTGAGCCACTGCGCCCAGCAGAACTTATTCCTTCTAACTGTATCTTCATGCCCATTAACCAGCCCCTATGCATCCCCTTGCCCCCTATACACATATACACCCTTCCCAGCCCCTGGCGTCCATCATTCTATTCTCCCTTTCTGATAGCAACTTTTTTTTAGCTCTAATTGACTGAGAACACGTGATACTTGTCTTTCTGTGCCTGGCTTATTTCACTTTACTTAATGTTCTCTAGTTCCATCCATGTTTCTAAAAATGACAAGATTTCTTTCTTTTTTATGGCTGAATAGTATTTCATTATCCATATATACCACATTTTTTTCATTCATTCATTGATGGATACTTGGTTGATTCCATATCTTTGGTACTGTGAATACTGCTGAAAAATATGGAATGCAGGGCTGGGCATGGTGTCTTATGCTTGTAATCCCAGCACTTTGAGGGGCCGAGGTGGGTGGATCACCTGAGGTCGGGATTTTGAGAGCAACCTGATCAATGTGATAAAACCCCATCTCTACTAAAAATACAAAAAATTAGCTGGGCTGGTGGTTTATGCCTGTAATCCCAGGTATTTGGGAGACCAAGGCAGGAGAATTGCTTGAACCCAGGAGGCAGAGGTTGCAGTGAGCCAAGATTGCGCCTCTGCATTCCTGCCTGGGCAACAGAGCGAGACTCGGTCTCAAAACAAAACATTTTATATTTTGAGTTCCTCCATTATGGAATCCACAGCACATTCAGGAAAGCCTCTGTTGATACTTGTGGAATCCTAAGTTAAGTTGGAACTTTGGGGGGTTCTCAGCAACCATGAGCCAAGGAACCCCAATGGGTAAAAGAGTAGGAGTTTCAAGCAGCATGGTCAGTGTCAAGTCCTTAGTTGTGGTGGTATAGGTGTCTCAAGTATCCTGTGTAAGAAAAGCCATCTCATTTTGCATAGATTGAGAGTCTTCTAATCACCCAGCCACATCATCTTTTTTTTTTGTTTTGAGACAGAGTTTCACTCTCGTTGCGAAGGCTGGAGTGCAATGGCTCAATCTCAGCTCACTGCAACCTCTGTCTCCTGGGTTCAAGCGATTCTCCTGCCTCAGCCTCCGGAGTAGCTGGGATTATAGGCATGTGCCACCACACCTGGCTAATTTTGTATTTTTAGTAGAGACAGGATTTCTTCATGTTGGTCATGCTGGTCTCAAACTCCTGACCTCAGGGAATCTGCCTGCCTCAGCCTCCCAAAGTTCTGGGATTACAGACATGAGCCACCACACTCGGCCTACAATCTTTTTTTTTTTTTTTTTTTTTTTTAAGACAGTGTCTCACTCTGCCTCCCAGGCTGAAGTGCAGTGGTGTAATCTTGGTTCTGTGCAACCTCCGCTTACCGAATTCAAGCAACTCTCCTGCCTCAGTCACCCGAGTAGCTGGTAATACAGGCACGTCCCATGATGTCTGGCTAATTTTTGTGTTTTTAGTAGAGACAGTGTTTTACCATGTTGTCCAGGCCTGTCTCGAACTCATGACCTTGTGATCTGCCCACCTTGGCCTACCAAAATTCTGGGATGATACGCATGATCCACTGCTCCCAGCCTTTTTTCTTTTCTTTTCTTTTCTTTTTTTTGAGATATACTCTTGCTCTGTGACCCAGGCTGGAGTGCAGTGTAGCAATCTCAGCTCACTGCAGCCTTGACACCCGCCCCCCCAGCTCAAGTGATCTTCACACCTCAGCTTCCTGAGTAGCCGGGACTGCAGGCACATGCTACCATGCCTGGCTAATTAAAATTTTTTTTTTGTAGAGACATGGTCTTGCTGTGTTGCCCAAGCTGGTCTTGAACTCCTGGACTCAAGCAGTCCTCTCACCTTGGCCTCCCAAAGTGCTAGAATTATAGACGTGAGCATAAGTTTTAAGACCTATGTTACGGTAGAACTATTGGCTAAAATTTCTTAATCTTATTCTGTTGTAATAATCATTTGAATGGCTTAAGTATGCCTATTTATGTTAGTCATATTTGTTGGTTTCTGCTGAAGCTCTAATGAAAATGGAATGACAAGCTGGATGTCCATTTGAAGTGAAATCTGTCTGCTCATTTCATAAGCATCCAGTAGGTTCCTTGTCACAGCACTTTAGACTAGGGGTACCGGTTTAGTTATGAAATAATCTCTGATCAGTTTCTGAAAATGAGAAGTTCCTTTGGGTGTAGTCCTTTTTTCATATGCTGTTAAATTCCGAAAAAAGTTTATTGACTAGTTGTACTGTAGGATTTGTAGGGTTTTTTTTTTTTTTTTTAGTTGGCGTCTTGCTCTGTTGCTCAGGCTGGAGTGCAATGGCGCGATCTCTGCTTACGGCAACCTTCACCTCCTGGGTTCTAGTGATTCTCCTTCCTCATGCTCCCTAATAGCTGGGATTACAGGTGCATGCCACCATGCCCAGCTAATTTTTGTTTTTTTTTTTTTAGTATCGATGGGGTTTTACCATGTTGGCCAGGCTGGTCTTGAACTCCTGACTCAGGTGATTCACCCACCTCAGCCTCCCAAGGTGCTGGGATTACAGGCATGAGCCACTGCACCCGGTTATACTCTATTAATATTATTTTGAGAGGGAATCTCACAGTGCCACTCGGGCTGGAGTGCAACGGTGCAATCTCAGCTCACTGCAACCTCTGCCTCCCAGGTTCAAGCAATTCTTCTGCCTCAGCCTCCCTAGTAGGGATTACAGGCGCCTGCCACCATGCCCGGTTAATTTTTTTTGTATTTTTAATAGAGATGGGGTTTTACTTTGTGGGCCAGGCTGGTCTCGAACTGACTTCATGGTGTGAGCCACTATACCCAGCCATGTTGTATTATTAATTTGACATTAAAAAGACTCCTTTTGAAATTATAATTAAATATGGGGATATTACAAAGAACTTGACAAAAATTAAAATAGGATTTTTCCATGCATCAAGTTTTCTGTAATTTTTTTCATATTGATCAGGTTTTTGGAATGTGGGACTGATGACTCTTCCATAACTTTTTAGTGTTTTTGCCTCAACTTTGATAGAATCAATACCTTGGGCAAGTCAATGAGGAAGAAGCTTTAAGGGCCTAGTGATAAAAGTTATATGTGTTGTTTGTGAAAATACAAGAAAGGTAAAGAAAATGACGGCCGGGTATAGTGGCTTGAGCCTGTAATCCCAACACTTTGGGTGGCTGAGGTGGGTAGATCACTTGAAGTCAAGAGTTCAAGACCAGCCTGGCCAACATGGTGAAACCCCGTCTCTATGAAAAGTACAAAAGTTAGCTGGACGTGGTGGCGGGTGCCTGTTGTCCCAGCTACTTGGGAGGTTGAGGCACGAGAATCGCTTGAACCTGGGAGGCAGAGGTTGCAATGAGCCAAGATCACGCCGCTGCACTCCAGTCTGGGCAACAGAGTGAGACTCTAAAAAAAATATATAAATATAAATATAAATAAATAAATATATATATATGTGTGTGTGTGTGTGTGTATGTGTGTGTATATACACATACACATGCACATGTGGGGAGAGAGAGAGAAAGTGTCATTTATAATGCCAGGCCCAACCATCATTACTACTTTAAGCATATTCCTTCTAGTTTTTTTCCGTGCATACAGGTATTTTTTTGTAGCTGAGATTGTATTTGGTAAAGTTGTATACCTTCCTTTCTAAATTTATAGTCATTTTGTATGTCATTAAAAGTCTTGTAAAAGTTGTGCTGTAATTTCCTATAGTTTGTTTTTGTTTCTGTTTTTGAGATGGAGTCTCGTTCTGTCTCCCAGGCTGGAGTGCGGTAGTGCAATCTCAGCTCACTGCACCCTCCGCCTTTGCCTCCAGGTTCAAGCGATTCTCCTGCTTCAGCCTCCCTAGTAGTTGGGACTACAGGTGCGTGCCACCACATCCGGCTAATTTTTTGTATTTTTAGTAGACGTGGGATTTTACCAAATTGGACAGGCTGGGATTTCCTATAGGTTATTTGCCCATTTTTCTCTTATTAGACAGTAAGTTATATCTACTTTTTTAGGGCATTAAAAATAAAAATACAAGGAGCTCAATTATGTATTTTTTTCTGTGTTTCCTATTAAATCCTTATCATGCCTAAAAGTGCAGTAATTAAAATTAGAAACGTTTTTAAAAATTATTATAAAAATTAAACGTGAAGTAAACGATGGTGTAATTAACACCTGTATACCCATTGCCAAGCTTGAACAGTCATCAAAATGTAAAATTCTTCTTTTATCTCTGTCTTCTATTCCCTCTCAGTTGTCTTGAAATAAATCCCAGATAGTATTACTTCATTTGTAAACACTTCAGTTATATAATATATATTTTGTTTGTTTCTTTTTTTGAGATGGAGTCTTGTTCTTGTTGAGCAAGCAGGAGTGCAGTGACATGATCTCAGCTCACTGCAACCTCCACCTCCCAGGTTCAAGCAGTTCTCCTGCGTCAGCCTCCCAAGTAGCTGGGATGACAGGCGCTTACCACTATGCCTGGCTGATTTTTGTATTTTTAGTAGAGATGGGGTTGGCTTGTCTCGAACTCCTGACCTCAGGTGATCTTCCTGCCTTGGCCTCCCAAAGTGCTGGGATTATAGGAGTGAGCCACTGTGTCTGGCCTGTCTGTTCATTTCATAAGCATCTGAGAGGGTATTTGTGTCTTTGCTATAGAACTTTGGGAGCACTAGCATCAGTATGAAATAGTGTCTATTCAATTCTGAAAACTAACTTCTTGTGAAGAATCACATGCAGAAAAGACCATAAACCATAAATTTATATAGTGTAGTGAATAATCATGAAGCAAATACCTGTGTAACTACCATTCATTCAAGATTTGAAATTGCCACCACTTCAAAAGCTTTTTTACAACTTTCCCAATCAATATTTCCTTTTTCTTAGTGGATTTATAACTTAGTTTTGCTTTTTTCTTTCTTTTTTCTTTTTTTTTTTTTTTTTGAGACAGGGTCTCACTGTTGCCCACCCTGCAGTGCAGTGGCATGATGTTGGAGCACTGCAGCCTCCGTCTCCTGGATTCCATCAATTCTCCTGCCTCAGCCTCCTGAGTAGCTGAGATTATAGGCGTTGACTATCATGCCTGGCTAATTTTTGTATTTTTAGTAGAAACGAGGTTTCACCATGGCCAGGCTGGTCTTGAATTCTTTACCTCAAGTGATCCACCTGCCTCGACCTCCCAAAGTGCTGGGATTACAGGCATCAGCCACTGTGCCTGGCCTTAAAAATAATTTATTTTTTTGTGTGTGTGAGATGGAAACTTGCTCTGTTGACTGGACTGGAGTACAGTGGCACAGTCTCGGCTTACTGCAACCTCCGTTTCCTGGGTTCAAGCGATTCTCCTGCCTTAGCCTCCTGAGTAGCTGGGACAACAGGCATGCATCCCCATGCCTGGCTAATTTTTGTTTGTTTTTTTTTTTGAGACGGAGTTTTGCTCTTGTCACTCAGGCTGGAGTGCAGTAGTGCGATCTCGGCTCACTGTAACCTCCACCTCCTGGGTTCAAGCAATTCTCCTGCCTCAGCCTCCCAGGTAGCTGGGACTACAGGCATGTGCCACCATGCCCAGCTAATTTTTGTATTTTTAGTAGAGACGGGGTTTCACTATGTTGACCAGGATGGCCTCTATTTCTGGACCTTGTGATCCACCCGCCTCGGCCTCCCAAAGTACTGGGATTATAGGCCTGAGCCACCATGCCCAGCCTAATTTTTGTATTTTTAGAAAAGATGGGGCTTCACTATGTTGGTTTCAAACTCCTGACCTCGTGAGCTGCCTGCTTCAGCCTCCCAAAGTGGTGGGATTACAGGTGTGAGCTACCATGCCCGGCCTATTTTTGTATTTTTTCAGTAAGTTGGGGTTTCACCATGTTGCCTAGGCTGGTCTCAAACTCCTGACCTCAAGTGATCCGCCTGCTTCCCGAAGTGTTGGGATTACCAGGGTGAGCTCTTGCGCCTGGCCCTTGGCCTTTTTTTATTTTCTATTTTTTCGAGACAGAGTTTCGCTCATATTTCCCATCCCAGAGTGCAGTGGCGCAATCTTGGCTCACTGCGACCTCCACCTCCTGGGTTCAAGCAATTCTCTTGCCTCTGCCTCCCAATTAGCTGGGATTACAGGCATGCACCACTATGCCCAGCTAATTTTGTATTTTTGGTAGAGATGAAGTTTCTCCATATTGGTCAGGCTGGTCTTGAACTTCCCGCCTTAAGTGATCTCCATGCCTTGGTCTCCCAAAGTGCTGGGATTACAGGCATGAGCCATCGTGCCCGACCCCCAAATTTTTTTTAATATGAAGTTTTTAGAGACAAGTGTTGCTGTGTTACCTCACCTAGGCTGGAGTGCAGTGGATCAGTACTAGCTCACTGTATCCATAGTCTCCTGAGCGCAATTGATCCTCTTGCCTCAGCCTCCTGCGCAACTGGGACTACAGGTGTGCACCACCAAGATCAGCTAATATTTGGTGAGTTTTTTTTTTTTTTTTTTTTTTTTGGTAGAGAGAGAGGGTTTCTCTATGTTACCCAGGCTGGTCTTGAATTCTTGACCTAAGCGATCCTCCTGCTTCAGCCTCCCAACGTACTGGGATTATAGGCGTGAGCCATTGTACCTGACTTTTTATTTTTTTGAGAGGAAATCTTGCTCTGTCATCTAGGCTGGAGTGTAGTGGTGTGATCCCAGCTCACTGCAAGCTCTGCCTCCCAGGTTCAAGTGATTTTCCTGCTTCAGCCTCCCAAGATGCTGGGTGTACAGATGCTTGCCACCACGCCCAGGTAATTGTTTTGTATTTTTAGTAGAGACGGGGTTTCACCGTGTTGGCCAGACTGGTCTCGAACTCCTGACCTTTAGGTGATCTACCCACCTCGGCCTCTCAAAGTGCTAGGATTATAGGTGTAAGCCATGGCGTCCAACCTTTCACATGGTTTTTAAAATCTGGTCCTTGAGGCTGGGTGCTGTGGCTCATGCCTGTAATCCCAGCACTTCGGGAGGCTGAGGTTGGCGGATCATCTGATATCAGGAGTTCGAGACCAGGCTGGCCAACATGGTGAAACCCTGTCTCCACTAAAAATACCAAAAAAAAAAAAAGGCCAGGTATGGTGGCGTGTGCCTCTAATCTCAGCTACTTGGGAGGCTGAGACAAGAGAATAGCTTGAACCTGGGAGGCAGAGGTGTCAGTGAGCTGAGGTTGCACCAGTGCACTCCAGCCTTCCAGAGCAAGAGTTTGTCTCAAGAAAAAAAAAAACAAAACGATCCTTGAGTCATCCCTTTGAGGGGGAATATGGTAGTATTCCAGTTTTTTCATTAGGAAATAAAGGTTCATAGAGGCAAAATTACTTACCCTAACGTTATACAACTAGTAAGCAGTAGAACAGAGACTGGATACCAGGTCTTTCTTCAGGTTGAATTTCTTTCCATTATACCATATTTTGCTTTTCTCTTTTCTCATTACCTGAAAGTGATACCGTACTTGGCTACTTTCTCTTTTATTTTTAAGTTTTATGCCCTCTTATTTACTTTTGGGCCTTTGCATATGCTGGTCTTTCTGAATCAAACATTTTCCTTCCTTTCTAAATCCACCTTTCAGGTTTCAGCTTAAGTGATACATCCTTTGGGAATTTTTTTTTTTAATTCCTGCTTTTGATGAGCTGTATGTATCTCTAGGAAACTTTTGGTGTCTTCCTCTGTTTCTGGTATGATCTCGGCTCACTACAACCTCTACCTCCCCGGTTCAAGCGATTCTCCTGCCTTAGCCTCCTGAGTAGCTGGGGCCACAGGCACACACCACCACGCTCAGCTAATTTTTTTGTATTTTTAGTAGAGATGGGGTTTCATCATGTTGGCCAGGCTGGCCTCGATCTCCTGACCTAGCTAGTGATCCACCCACCTCAGCCTCCCAAAGTGCTGGAATTACAGGTGCAAGCCACTGCACTCAACCCCCGTTTCTTTAACATTTGATTTTCCTGCTGTTATAGGAAATAACACACTGATTGTCTTTTCATTTATTTTCTATAAATCCTGAGGGCAAGAATCATGGCAGTCTTATTAGAGTGTTGACTGTTTCTGGCACATGGTTGAAGTTAAAACATTTAATATATTCAGTTGAATATAATTTTCTATCTACTCGTGACAGATTCTCTCTTTGTATTCCTTTTTATTTTTTGAGACAGTCTCACTTTGTTTACCAGGCTGGAGTGCAGTGGCGTAATCTAGGTTCACTGCAGCCTCCATCTCCCAGGCTTAAGCAATCCTCCTGCCTCAGACCCACAAGTACCAGGGACTACAGGTGCGTGCCACTATGCCTGGCTAAATTTTTGTAATTTTTTTTGAGACATGTTTTGACATATTGCCTGGGTTGGTCTTGAACTCCTCATCTCAGGCGATCCACCTGCCTCAGCCTCCCAAAGTGCTGGTGCGTGAGCCACTGTGCCCAGAATGTGCTTTAATATTGTTAGAAAGTCTAATGCAATGCTTTCGTCTTTCACTTTATTGGATATTATCTATTTATTCCTTAACTGGAGTATAAATAGTTTCTATAAAAGTTTATCAAAGGCACATAGTTTCCTGATCTCATTTGGGATCATGTTAATGTTTCAAACTTTCTTGAACCTCACTGAAGACTAAAGTTAATTTGTAGCAGTAATAGTAAAAGTGTCCTTAATCAGATATAAATAGAAAGCCTAACAAGATGGAAGTTGAAACAGAGCTAAGATTTATGAAAGTTTCTGCCATGTAAGTCCAAAGTGTGTCATCAACTTAAAAACGAACACTGTTGACAGTTTGGTGTAGGAAAACAGAAATACGCCTGTTTGTATTTCATCCAGGCTTGGCCAGATCTTTTTTGCTACTCTGGGAAAGGTCAGGTTAAAAGATAGGACTTTCACTGGATTTCAAGTGTCAGTAAACCTAGCTAAACCTTATTAAAGTAGGGAGAAGTGAGAATTTCAAGGATCGAAGGCTTCCTCTGGAGACTGAGTAGTTCCCTTTCATTAGAGATTTTTTTTTTTTTTTTTTTTTTGAGATGAAGTCTGGCACTGTTTCCCAAGCTGGAGTGCAGTGGCGCAATCTCAGCTCATTGCAGCCTCTGCCTCCCGGGTTCAAGCGATTCTGCAGCCTCAGCCTCCTCAGTAGCTGGGATTACAGGTGCCCACCACCACGCCCAGCCAATTTTTTGTAGTTTTAGTAGAGATGGGGTTTCACCATGTTGGCCAGGCTGGTCTTGAATACCTGACCTTTTGATCCACCCACCTCAGCCTCCCAAAATGTTGGGATTACAGGCATGAGCCACCTCGCCCGGCCCTCATTAGAGATTCTTGTAGCAAATGTCTTTAACTGATCATCTAGTGGTAATGTAAATCAACTCAGTACATATATATTGATTGATTTACTTAAAGTCTTTACTAGATCATTGATTTTTGTTAGAAGTCTTTGTTTACTTTTGCATTCCTTTAAGAAAATTTTGGGGCCGGGTGCTATGGCTCATACATATGATCACAACACTTTGGTAGATAGACCAAGTTGCGAGAGTTGTTTTTAAACTCTGGGGTTCGAGACCAGCCTGAACAAACATAGGAAGACCTCATCTCAGCTGCTTGGGAGGTTGAAGCTGAAGGGTCACTTGACCCCTGGTGGTTGAGGCTTCAGTGAGCTGTGATTGCACCACTGCATTCCACCCTGGGCAACAGAGTGAGACTTATTTCAAAAAAGAAAGAAAAGAAAATTATGTTTTTTTCATGGGATAAAACTCAAATAATAGGTTACAATTGTGTCCTTTTTCCCCATCAGAAAAAATAATCCAGCCAGGTGCAGTGGCTCACGCCTGTCATCCCAGCACTTTGGGAGGCTGAGGCGGGTGGATCACCTGAGGTCAGGAATTTGACATCAGCCTGGCTAACATGGTAAAACCCAGTCTCAACTAAAAATATGAAAATGAGCTGGGCGTGGTGGTGGGCGCCTATAATCCCAGCTACTTGGGAGGCTGAGGCAGGAGAAATGGTTGAACCTGGGAGGTGGAGGTTGCAGTTAGCCAACATTATGCTATTGCACTCCTTCCTGGGCTTGTAAATTCTGTCTCAAAACCAAAAACAAAACAGACGAAAAAGAGATGATCTACACCCTAAAGTACAATTTAGCTGAATTGTCTATGATACTTTGCCTAGAATTAATCAAAAGAACTGGGGTAGGGGTTGATGGTGCATATCTTAGCATTGCAGATCTACCTAAATCTTGTAAACTATTTATAGGTTTGGTTTGTATAACATGTTTAGCATAGTTAATAAGCCAATCAAGAAATATCCCAAAACATTCATTTTTGCTTCCTTTACAGATGGTGGCAGATGAAAAAGCAGATTTTTCCCCCTGAAGCTCTTTAATAATGGCAAAAGTTAAAAAGTATTTTATCTGTATTCCTGAATTAATTGAATGAATATTCCCTTCCTAAATAAATGGACTGCTCTCTTAGTGTAGGGCTATAATCTGGTTTTGATAGAGTCCCTTCCAGGTTCTAATATTTGTGTAACCTTGAGCAGGGTACTACTTGACCTCTCTGAGTCTCAGGTTTATTCATTTCTAAAGTGTGGGTGGTACTGATACCTACCTTTTATGGTTGTTTGAGGATTTAATGGGATAATGAATGTAGACTGCTTTGCCAACAGTGAGCTTTCAATAAAAGGTATCTGTTAGAGTTCTCAAAGCTTTATAAATTATTATATGTAACAAGTTAGTTTTATGTCTTTTAAATCTGATTTTTTAGTTAAACAGGTAACATATAGCTGTATTATTGTAGAAATCAACATTTTACAGATAAGGCTAAAGAGCCCCTTAGCCACCTCAATCCTAACCCCTTCACCAGAGGTAACCGTTTTATTAGTTAGTATATCCTTCCATATCTCTTTGTTTGCTTTTACACACACACACACACACACACACACACACACACACACACACGCAGTTTTTAATTTTATCGATGAAGAATAGAAAAGATAGTATTCTGTAATTTTATAAATATTAAATTACTAGGTATTAGAATCTGGTTTTTTTTTTTTTTTTTTTTTTTTTTTTTTTGAGATGGTGTTTTGCTGTTTTTGCTCAGGCTGGAGTGCAGTGGCTTGATCTCGGTTCACTGCAACCTCTGCCTCCCGGGTTCGAGTGATCCTCCTTCATCAGCTTCCTGAGTAGCTGGGATTACAGGCATGTACCACCACACCGGGCTAATTTTGTATTTTTAGTAGAAGACGGGGATTTCACCATGTTGGCCAGGCTGGTCTCGTACTCCTGACCTCAGGTCATCTGCCCTCCTTGGCCTCCTGAAGTGGTGGGATTACAGGCGTGAACCACCGTGCCCAGCCTAGAATCTGTATTTTGTATACTCAGTAACCAAAGGATAGCAGAATTCAACAATTTGTTGTGTAATGGCAGATCTTGCACCAAATTACAGATTTTTTTGCAACCCTAGATAAGTTTAATCAAAGGGAAGAAACTAGAAGTAAGAAGTAGCTGCTGCTGTTTAGCCCAGAAATATGCATTGGCTTTTCTAGCCAATAAATAGATCAGAACTTAGGAAATTCACTGCCTCTCAGTTTACCTTAAATTTTACAACCAAGGGCCAGAGGTATCATTTTTTACTCTAACAAGTAAAAAATGATGTTTTCTTTTCTCAAAAAATGTGAAAAATTTACCACTGCCTTACTGGGGCAAGGAAGAGGGTGGGGGAAGTTATTAGAGAAGAGTAATTGAAACTTCTTTCTGCATATCATTGATTCTCAAGTGTATTTAAATTACTTTTGTAGTAATCTATAGTGTTTTTTGGTTTTTGTTTCTTTACTATATGTACACTTGGGAAGTGCATCCCAGGCCACTTAAGAAGGTGGATTTTAAATCATGTTAGTTCTCTGGAAACCACTTGTTTAAATAAGGGAATGTCAAGAGGAAAGGGCTGGCCATAGTTACTAATACTTTGGGAGGAGGGATATAAGAGTTGCAGGATATGTCAGACATGGTCTCTCTTCTCTGGGGAATTAGAGGTGAGTTGGAGAAAACTGTGGGAGGGAGGGTCGCTTGAGTCCAGTAGTATGAGACCAGCCTGGGCAACAGAGTAAGACCCCATCTCTACAAAAAATAAAGGATGGGCATGGTGACTCATGCCTGTAGTCACAGCACTTCGGGAGGCCAAGGCGGGTGGATCATGAGGTCAAGAGATTGAGACCATCCTGTGTAACATGGTGAAACCCTGTCTTTACTAAAAATACAAAAAAATTAGCTGGGTGTGGTGGCGTGCCTCTATAGTCCCAGCTACTTGGGAGGCTGAGGCAGGAGAGTCGCTGGAACCTGGGAGGCGGAGGTTGCGGTGAGCTGAGCGTTCCAGCTTGGCAACAGAGCAAGGCTGCGTTTCAAATAAATAAATAAAATAAAACTGCCAAGGTAAATGGTGTTAATTCTAACCATTTTGGAGGTGGGGGTAGGGTAGAGGATGGAGCATAACATTTCGCACCTCTTATTTCATCCTAGTTTTCAGGCAGAACCTAGTGTTGAAGGTCAAAGGACAAAACTCCCATAACCAGTGTGAGTGGGAGGGAGTATGTAGTAAAGCCCCTTGCATGGAATAGAGATGTGATATTCTCCTTTGCTTAGAGGACATCATGGAGGATATTAGAAGCAGGGGTTCAGTTTAGTTTGTAAGTTATACCTTGGTAAGTAATGTATTTGTCTGATTATGCTGAAAATACAGAACTATTTCAGCATATGTTGCTTTAGGAGATTCACATACATACAGTAAGTCAATTTCTTGGTGGCTAGTTTTCTCAGCTTTAGTTCTGCTGCTGCTTCCGATAGCCTAGAGTTGTGTTGTTCACTGTGGTAGCCACTAGCTACAGGTTGCTAGGGAGTGTGTGAAATGTGGCTACTGTGAATTTAGATGTAGGTATAAAATATACATACCAAATATTTTATTTTTCATTTATTTTATATTTTATTTTGAGACAGAGTTTTCACTCTTATTGCCAGGCTAGAGTGCAGTGGTGCCGTCTCAGCTCACTGCAACTTCTGCCTCCAAAGCGATTCTCTTGCCTCACCCTCCCGAATAGCTGGGATTACAGGTGCCTGCAACCGTGCCTAATTTTTTGTATTTTAGCAGAGCCTAGGAGGTGAAGTTGCAGTGAGCTGAGATTGCACCATTGCACTCCAGCCTGGGTGATGGAGCAAGATCCTGTCTCAACAAAAAATGAATTTCCCTGGCCTGGGCGCAGTGGCTTGCACTTGTTATTCTAAGCATTTTTCGAGGCCGAGGTGGGAGGATCACCATGTTGGCCAGGCTGATCTTGAACTCTTGACCTCAGGTGATCTGTGCACCTTGGCCTCCCAAAGGACTGGGATTACAGGTGTAAGCCACCATGCCTGGCCTCAAATCTTCAAGACTTGATATGAATAAAGGATTAAAATAGCCCAATAATTTTTTACATTGATGACATTGAAATGGTATTATTGTTATTTCTTATTTCTTTATTTTTATACAGACAGGGTTTCACTCTCTTGCCCAGGCCGGAGTGTAGTGGCCTGATCTTAGCTTATTGCAGCCTTGAACTCCTGGACTCAAGCAGTTCTTTCACCTCAACTTCCTGAGTAGCTAGGAATACAGGCATGCACCACCATACCTGGGTAATTTTTAAAATTTTTTGTAGAGACAGGGTTTCATTACTTACATAGCCCTGGACTGAAATGGCATTATTGATTACATTTGAAGCGATTTACTGGGTTGAATAAAATATATTATTAATTTCCCGCTGGGTGCAGTGGCTCACACCTCTCATACCGGTATTTTGGGAGCTGGGGCAAGCGGATCGCTTAAGCCTGTGAGTTCAACACCAGCCTGACCAACATAGTGAAACCCCGTGTCTACTAAAAATACCAAAAAATAGCCAGGCATGGTGGTGGTCACCTATGGTCTCAGCTACTCAGGAGGCTGAGGTGGGAGGATCACTTGAGCCCAGGAGGTGGAGGTTGCAGTGAGTCGGGATTGCACCTTTGCACTGTAGCCTGGGTGATAGAGCAAGACCCTGTCTCCATGAAAAATTTCCCTGGCCTGGGTACAGTGGCTCACACTTGTTATTCTAAGCATTTTGTGAGGCTAAGGTGGGAGGATTGCTTGCGGTCAGTAGTTCGAGACCAGCCTGGACAAGAGAGCGAGATACCTCATCTCTACAAAAAATAAAATAAAAATTAGCTGGGCATGGTGGTGCACATCCGTAGTCCTTGCTACTTGGGAGGCTTAACTGGGAAGATCGCTTGAGCCTGGGAGGTCAAGGCTGCAGTGATCTGTGATCATGCCACTGCACTGTAGCTTCAGTGACAGAGCAAGACCCTGTTACCGCCCCCCCCCCCAAAAAAAATCCCTTAAAAAATTGGCTACTAGGAAATGTTAAATTATATATGTAGCTTACATTTTATTTCTGTTAAGCTCCACTGGCCTGGAACAACCTGTACCAGGATTAAGTACTTATTTTTTCTTGCTGTAGAATTTCATGTGGATCGTTGCATAGATGTTAATGATTTTAGTTCAGTAAGTTACTTTTATAGAATCAGATTTTTTTTTTTTTTTGGTGAGTAAAATAAAAGCTTTTTTTTTTTTTTTAAAGTATCCTCTGCTCAGAAACAAAAGCATTTTTAACTTTATAAATCAGTGAGACTGTAGGATTACAGTGCCAGATTGTGTGTGTGTGTGCGTGTGTGTGTTTGTGTTATTTTTCAGGAATTCCTCTTATAGTGCTCATGGCATATCTTTTTGTTTTTGAGACAGAGTCTCACTCTGTTGCCCTGGCTGCAGTGCAGTGGCGCAATGTCAGCTTATTGCAACCTCCGTCTCCTGGATTCAAGTGATTGTTCCACCTCAGCCTCCTAAGTAGCTGGCGTTACAGGCATGTGCCACTATATCTGGCTAATTTTTGTATTTTTAGCAGAGACAAGGTTTCACTAAACATGTTGGTCAGGCTGGGACTACAGACGCGTGCCACCACGCCCAGCTAATTTTTATATTTTAGTAGGGACGGGGTTTCACTATCTTGGCCAGGATGGTCTTTATCTCTTGACCTCGTGATCTGCCTCCCTCAGCCTTCCAAAGTGCTGGCATTATAGGTGTGAGCCACTATACCTGGCCCACTTATTGTTTTAAGAGTCAGTCTCACCCTGTTGCCCAGGCTGGAGTGTGTGCAGTGTCCTGATCATGGTTCATTGCAGCATCCAACTCCTGGGCTCAAGCAATCCTCCTGTCTCACCCTCCTGAGTAGCTGGGGCTGTAGGCATACATCACCTTGTCTGGCTAAGTTTTGAGTTGTTTCGGAGACAAGGTCTTACTATGTTGCACAAGCTGGTCTAGAACTCTTGGCCTCAAATGACCCTTCTGTCTCAGCCTTCCAAGTTGCTGGGATTATAGGAGTGAGCCACTGCATTGGCTGGGTTTTCATTTTTTAGATGGCTAAAAAAAAAAAATCACAAGGGCTGAGCGCAGTGGCTCTCGCTTGTAATCCTAGCACTTTGGGAGGCCAAGGCAGGCGGATAACCTGAGGTCAGGAGTTTGAGACCAGCCTGACCAACATGGAGAAAATACTACTAAAAATACAAAATTAGCCAGAGACAGCGGCCTGTAATCCCAGCTATTTAAGAGGCTGAGGCAGGAGAATTGCTTGAATCAGGGTGTCAGAGGTTACAGTGAGTCAAGATTGCACCACTGCACTTTAGCCTGGTGACAGAGCAAGACTCCGTTTCAAAAAAAAAAGGAAAGAAAATATGAAATAGGAGCTTCAGTGCCCATAAATAAATTCACACTCATTCATTTAACATGGTAGAGACTGTATAACCCACAACATTTAAAATATTTACTCTCTGGCCCCTTTCAGTGAAAGTTGGCTAGTTTTGAATAGTCGTGTGTGTGTGTGTGTGTGTGTGTGTGTGTGTGTGTGTGTGATCTTTTAAGTAGTAAACTTTATTTATTTATTTATTTATTTATTTATTTATTTATTTACGGAGTTTCACTCTTAATGCCCAGGCTGGAGTGCAGTGATGCGTAATTACACACTTGTCATCCCAGCACTTTGGGAGGCCAAGGTGGTCGGATCACCGTAGGTCAGAAGTTCAAGACCAATCTGGCCAACATGATGAAACCCTGTCTCTATTAAAAATACAAAAATTAGCTGGATGTGATGGTGCGTGCCTGTAATCTCAGCTACTGGGGAAGCTGAGGCAGGAGAATCGTTTGAAACCTGGGAGGTGGAGGTTGCAGTGAGCTAACATTGCACCACTGCACTCCAGCCTGGGTGACAGAGCAAGACTTATCTCAAAAAAAGAAAATTACATTAATGTTGTACATTTGTTATAACTGATTAACCCATAATGATACATTATTAAAAGCTGGGTGTGGGTGCCTGTGGTGGGGGTCATTTGAGCTCAGGAATTTGAGTCTAGCCTGGACAACCTAGTGATACCCCATCTGAAAAAGAAATAAATGGATACATTATTATTAACTGTAACTATAACCTCATGTTTATAGTTTAAATTAGGCTTCACTGTGTTTTACAGTCTGAGTTTTGACAAATGTATCCACGATTACAGTATCATACAGAATAGTTTCATACAGTATCATACAGAATAGCCTTAAAAATCTACTGTGCACCACTTACTCATCGCCTTTCCTTTCCCCCATATACCAGCAGCTACGGATCTTTTTGCTGCCTATAGTTTTGCCTTTTCTAGAATGTCATATAGTTGGAATCATTCAGCCTTTTCAGACTGGGTTTTTTCACTTAGCAATATGCATTTATGGTTCCTCCATGTATGTCTCTTTGTGGCTACATATCATTTCTTTATATCGTTGAATAATATTGCATTGTATGGATGTGCCACATTTCATTTATTCATTTACCTATTGAAGAAAATCTTGGTTGCTTCCAAGTTTTGGCAATTATGTGTAAAGCTGCTCAGAATATTTGTGTGTAGGTTTTTTTGTGGACATTAGTTTTCAGTTCATTTGAGTAAATACCAAGGAGCACAATCACTGTATTTTATGGTGAGGGTGTAAGAAACTGCCAAGCTGTCTTCCAAATTAGCTGTACCATTTTGTATTCTCACCAGCAATGAATGAGAATTCTTGTTGCTTCACCTCGTCAGCATTTGGTGTTGTGCTCTGAGTTTTGACCGTTCTAATACGTGTGTAGTGGTATCTCATAGTTTTAATTTGCAGCTCCTTAATGACATTTGATGTTGAGCATCTTTTCTTTTTTCTTTTTTTGAAATACAGATGGGGTCTTACTATGTTGCCAAGGCTGATCTTGAACTCAAGGGATCCTCTCACCTTGGCCTCCTAAAGTGCTGGGATTATAGGCGTGAGCCACCTCCCCCAGCCTGAGCATCTTTTCATATGCCTATTTGTCATCTGTATATCATCTCTGTTTAGATCTTTTTGCCTACTGTTTTATTGTTTTTTTTTTATTGTGATGTTTTAAAAGTTCTTTGTATATTTTGAATACTAAGTTTTTATATAAAATACGTGTTTTGCACATTCTCCCAGTTAGTGGCTTGTCTTGTCATTCCTTTAATGGTATCTTTCACAGAGCAGAAGTTTTCAGTTTCATTGAAATCCAGTTTATTATTATTTTTTCATGGATCATGCTTTTGGTATGGTATCTAAAAACCCATTACTGAACCCAAGGTCACTTAGGCTTTCTCCTGTTATCTTTTAGAAGTTTTATAGTTTTGTGATTTTCATTTAGGCCTGTGATCTTTTTTGAGTTAATTTTTCTGAAAGGCATAAATTTAGTGTTTAGATTCATTTAGTTATTTTGCTTGTGGATATTTAGTTGTTCTAGCACTGTTTGTTGAGAAGACTACTTTTCTGCATTGAATTACCTTTGGTCCTGTGTCAAAGATAATTATCTGTAGTTACATGGGTGATACTGTCTTAAACCCTCCTTTCTGGGTTGTCTGTTTTCTTGTTGTGTAGATTAATTTGTTTTCCTAAGCTACATTCTAAACTGATAGTTGGGTCTAGAAGATTAGATTCATCTTAAACAATTTGGCAAGAATGTTTCCTAGATGATTGAGCACTTCAAATTCTATTGTGTCAAGTGATTCTTCTGCCTCAGCCTCCCAAGTAGCTGAGATTACAGGTGCACACTACTACACCCGGCTAATTTTGTATTTTTAGTAGAAAAACACAATAATATTCGATTATCCCAATGGTAGTGATGGTAAAAACTGATTAAAGTGGTAACCTGCAGATTTTCCCACTGTAATAGCACATTTTGCCATTTGCAATTAGTAAATAATCTGTGGGGTCATAGTTTGGCCATGAACCCAGAAATATTTCAATCAATATTTGTCAGGCATGTACTATGTACTAGGAAGAAATATTTCAATCAATATTTGTTGGGCATGTACTAGGTACTAGGAAGACAGTGGTTTAAAGAGATGTCTACTCTCACAGATGTTACCTTTTTTGCTCCAGATTTTGAAGACAGTAGTGGGAATGGATCTGTTTTTGGAGCAGAGAACATTTGCGTTTAGGGTATGCACATATCAGAAAAATGGAATCCACAAAAAAGTATATGCCAGTTAATACAGAATTGTCATATGGGATGATGAAAAAATTTTGGAGATGGATAGTGGTATTGATTGCATAACAATATGAATGTATTTAATGCTGCTGAACAATATACTTAAATATGGCTGAAGTGGAAGACTTTGTGTGTATATTACCGCACACACAAAAGTGTATGCCATTGTGATGGCATACCACTGAATTTAGCCCTGCTTCACTTCCTCTTCCCTGATAATTTTCATTAGGCTTCCTGTTGGTCTATTAGGACTAATTGGGAGAAAAACTCTTTCTGAGATAAAATTAAATAGTTCAGTTCTGTTAGGAACAGGCATTGATGTGTATTCAACAATTGGCATCAGTAGAGTTTGTCTTTGTAGCTTCAGGGATCATTATTGATGACTGGGTATCTTCAATTATGCTCACTCTGTGGGTGAAGCTTCAGCTGCTGTGTGCTTTTTCCATTTATTGTGGTTCACCAGATGATGACCTGTCTTTGCCAGTTTATGAAGAGATTATAGCTGGAACCATTGTCTGAATGCTGCTTCGACCTAGTAAATCCTAGGTTCAGGATGAGAGCAGTAACCTTAATGCCAGCAGGAAAGTGATTTTGTGACCAATTTGTTAGGGAGGAAGCCCTTCATTTGAGAAATAGATCTTTTGGGCTGGGCGTGGTGGCTCACTCCTGTAATCCCAGTGCTTTGGGAGGCTGAGGTTGGTGGATCACCTGAGATTAGGAGTTCAAGACCAGCATGGCCAACATGCTGAAACCCTGTCTCTACTAAAAATACAAAATTAGCTAGGTGTAGTGTCACCCACCTATAATCCCAGGTACTTGAGGCAGCAGAATCACTTGAACCCGGGAGGTGGAGGTTGCAGTTAGCCGAGATTGTGCCATTGCATTCCAGCCTAGGCAGAAAGAGGGAATCTCCCTCTCAAAAAAGAAAGAAAGAAAGAAATAGACCTTCTGATTAATAGCAAGAGGTAGCTAGACACTGAGGCATGTGCTTGTAGACCCAGTTACTTGGGAAGCTGAGGCCAGAGAATTGCTTGAGCCTAGGAGTTCAAGTCCAGTGTGGGAAACAGCCAGAACTTGTCTCTAAAAATAAATCAGTAATGAAAAAAAAAATAGCAAGAGCTTTGTTTAGATGGAAGGAAAGAACACCTTTATTTGTGGCTGATGGAGCTTGGACTTCTCTTTTCTTTCCTTTTGCCTGAACTAACTGCGGGCAAGGTGGTGGTAGAAAAGACTAGTGGCCAGGCACAGTAGCTCACACCTGTATTCCCTGCACTTTGGGAGGCCAAGTTAGGAGGATCACTTGAGGCCAGGAGTTTGAGGCTAGCTTGAACAACACAGTGTGATCATGTGTCTATTAAAAAACATTTTATTAAGGCCAGGCGTGGTGGCTCACGCCTATAATCCCAGCACTGTGGGAGACTGAGGCAGGTGGATCATCTGAGGTCAGGAGTTTGAGACTAGCCTGACCAACATACTGAAACCCCGTCTCCACCAAAAACACAAAAAATTAGCTGGGTGTGGTGGTGGGTGCCTGTTATCCCAGCTACTTGGGACGCTGATGCAGGAGAATCACTTGAACCCGGGAGGTGGAGGTTGCGGTGAGCCAAGATCATGCCATTACACTCCAGCCTGGGCAACAAGAGCGAGACTCTGTCTCAAAAAAAAAACAAAACAAAAAACAAACCAACAAAAAACGTTTTATTGAAACAAAAGAAAAAAACTGGACTTCAGTGATGGCTGTGATGACAGCATGATCATAGTAAACAGTGTCTTTTTCAGCCTATAGAAATTGCATCCACCTGAACACCTTTTAATTGTCTTCACTTTGGAGAATATCCGATGCATCACAAATGTTTAGTTTTCAGTCTACAGATTACAGGTTGTATGCAAAGCTTTTGCTTAGACATTAGATAAGAAAAATTAGTATGTTGTAGTACAGTGTTTTTCACAGTTTCTAACTGACATGTAGCAGGAAATACATTTTGTATTACTAATTATTATTATATGCACGGATATACGTAACTAATAAATGTTTCAGGAAATGTTATTTATTCATGGTGTGTTTTCTGATTTACTCTAATTTCATTTAAAAAATACACACTATTATGACCTAAATTGATTTTTGTGACTCATGCTTTAAGATGGTCTGGAATAGTGATTCTCAACATGTGGTGTGGGGATATACACAAGGATTCTTTTATTAGTGGCCTGTGAAGTCAAAACTATTTTCATAAAAATACTATTATTTGCCTTTTTTTTTTTTGCTGTCACTCACTAATAAGTGTAGACTTTCCAGAAATATAGTAGAGCTTTGTAGAACTATATCATGTGTGATGTTAATGCTCTCAGGACTGATGGAATGTATATTTGTATATTCTTTCTCTTCTTTTTTTTTCTTTCACCCCACTTCAGGCTGAGTATTCTTTACTTTTTGCTTCTTCTTCTTAGTATTCTTTACTTTCTAGAATTTCCTAAGGTAGTAGATTTAATGTATAAATAGATGCTTTTGGCCAGGCATGGTGGCTGACGCCTGTAATCCCAGCACTTTTGGAGGCTGAGGCAGGCGGATCACAAGGTCAGGAGTTCGAGATCAGCCTGGTCAGTATGGTGAAACCCCGTCTCTACTTAAAATGGTGGTGGCATGCACCTGTAGTCCCAGGTACTTTGGAGGCCGAGGCAGAAGAATGGCTTGAACCTGGGAGGCACAGGTTGTAGTGAGCCGAGATCACGCCATTGCACTCCAGCCTGGACGACAGAAATGAGACTCTGTCTCACAAAAAAAGGGGGAGCTTTTTCAGAGATTTAACTCGGTTTTCAGTATTTATATTATGTTCTTAGTATCTGTCTTTGGTTATATCTGCTGTAATCTGTACCTCCCTATAGACTGTACCTCACATGTTCTAGATTACAGTTCTGATTCTTTACTACTTGTCTGATTCTTTACTTTGCCTCTCAGAAATTTCCTTCCACTACTGAATAGGCTCCCTAAGAAATATAATGATGGATAAATTATAGTTTATTAAATCATTTTGGTCTATTTGGTAAATCTTCTGTTTCCCTTGGCTGTATGAAATTCTAGTGTAGTTGGCATACTTTTCACCAGAGTTTCTCATTACATCCCAATCATACAAGAAAATCACAGCAATAGGTGCCAGATAATTCAGGTAAAGTTGATTTAATTCTTATTGCCTGTAAATATATAATGGTCGCTTCTCCTGAAGTACCTACTGAGATTTATAGCAACACAGAAAAGTAGATGTGATTTTTATTTTTTTCTAAAACAGGATCTTCCTCTTTTGCCCAGGCTGGAGTGTAGTGTGGCGTGATTATTGTTCACTGGAACCTCCAAATTCCTGGGCTCAAACAGTCTTTCCACCTCAGCTTCCCAAGTAGCTGGGATTGTAGGCATGTGCCACCTTGCCCAGCTAATTGAAAAAATTTTTTAGAGATGGGGTCTGGCTTCGTGCCCAAGCTGGTCTCAAACTTCTGGCTTCAAGTGATCCTCCTACCCCAGCCTCCCAAAGTGTTGGGATTATATGCTTGAGCCACCAAATGTAGCCATGAGTTTTTTCTTTTTTTTTTTTAATTCT
>NW_022436954.1:3898608-3937515 GCF_009761245.1 Sapajus apella | reverse complement strand
GTTGGTCAGGCTGGTCTTGAACTCCCGACCTCAGGTGATCCGCCCTCTTTGGCCTCCAAAGTGCTTGGATTACAGGCGTGAGCCACTATGCCCGGCCCCTTTTTTTGTTTTTTTTTTTTGAGACATAGTCTTGCTCTGCCACCCAGGCTGGAGTGCAATGGTACTCTTTTGGCTCACTGCAACCTCAGCCTCCCAAATTCAAAGGATTCTCCTGTCTCAGCTTTCTGAGTAGCTGTGATTACAGGTGCAAACTACCATGCCTGGCTAATTATTTTGTATTTTAGTAGAGACGGGTTTTACCATGTTGCCTAGGCTGGTCTCGAATTCCTGAGCTTAGGCAATCCACCTGCCTTGGCCTCCCAAAGTGCTAGAATGACAGGTGTGAGCCACTGCACCAGACTCTTTTTTTAAGTTAGGAATTGAACTGTATCCTACTTTTGTTAGTTACTCCTCTTCTCCTTTAGTTTGTTTTCAATCTTCTGCCTTAGTCAGACCGATACCCAGAAGTGTGCTCTTGTGTAACTTCATTGCTACTCTGTCTTGTAGCTCTACAATTTCGTATTCATGTTTGACCTTTCCTTAAAGCTCTCTTGAAGGATCAGCAGCTGTATAACCAAATCTACCACTTAGGGCAGGGACTTCTCAAATAATGTCTTACAGAGATGACCACTTCATATTAAATTGCTGGCAGGATACAGTTGTTGAATTTCATAAAATTTCATCCCTAGGATTAGACATTTGATATTAGGAGATTTAGAGATGGAATCATAAAAGAGTTAACCCCAAACAGTATGGACTTGGAAAATTCTATGACTTGGAATGATAAAGAAGGACATTTAATGCCATTGGAGAAGAGGCAAGTATAACTTGTCTCTAGTCATATAGGCCATTCTTTTTGGGACATACAGTTGATTTCCAGTCCAATGTTGAATCGTGTTCAAAATCACAATTGCTGGGCCAGGCTTGGTAGCTCACACCTGTAATCCCAGCACTTTGGTGGGGCCAAGGCAGATAGATCATGAGGTGAAGAGATCTAGACCGTCCTGGCTAACATGGTGAAACCCTCTACTAAACATACAAAAATTAGCCAGGTGTGGTGGTGCGCACCTGTAGTCCCAGCTACTTGGGAGGCTGAGGCAGGAGAATCGCTTGAACCTGGGAGGTGGAGGTTGCAATGAGCTGAGATGGTGCCACTGCACTCTAGCCTGGAAACAGAGAAACACCCCACCTAAAAAAAAAAAAAAAAAAAGCCATTAACCAGTCCAAAAAAAAAAAAAATCACAATTGCTGATAATTTTTGAGCATGTGCTAGATACTTTACATTTTTTATTTAATCCTCATACAACCCTGTGCAATGGCTTCTGTTATTATTAGTTAAGTGC
This sequence comes from Sapajus apella, assembly GCF_009761245.1. Lineage (NCBI taxonomy): Eukaryota > Metazoa > Chordata > Mammalia > Primates > Cebidae > Sapajus > Sapajus apella. The sequence continues at coordinate 3,936,133 of NW_022436954.1, read as the reverse complement.
GTCAGACACAATAAGAGGCTGAACTTAGGATTTGAACTCTATAAACCTGGTCTGGACCCTGCCACTACTCTGTACAGTCTCTTGCCACGTTTGCAGAGTATTTGCATACACGTTTTTATTTAAACATCACATCCCTCCTGTGCTTTAGGTGATATTCATGACATTTTCACATGAGAAAATGGAAGCTTAGGGAATTTGAAGCTCAAGGTGGCAGTGCCTAGACCCAGACCGACTTCTGACCCTAATCTGCTCTTCTGATTATGCACTTTTGCTAAACATAGTAGATATAGGTTCATACCTGAAAGTGAATTTTTGATTTCAGATAACAATAATTTTAGTTTGATTGAAGGTGATTTCATAATATTTTAGATGGGGTACTTAAATCTGGAGAAGTTTAGCGAAGATGTGATAATTAACTTACATTTTTAGCTTCTCTGGTGGCTTGAGTATAACTTTCATTAAGTATTGATTTGGCTATTGGACTTTTGCTGCTGCTATTGTTGTTTTATTTTACTTTATTTTTTAAATTTTTTCCCAAAAGATTTAGAATTGAGGTGGTTATTTTTTTGTAGAGATGGGATATTTCAGGGCCGGGCGCAGTGGCTCAAGCCTGTAATCCCAGCACTTTGGGAGGCCGAGGCGAGCAGATCACAAGGTCAAGAGATTGTGACCATCCTGGCCAACATGGTGAAACCCCGTCTCTACTAAAAAATACAACAAAAATTAGCTGGGCGTGTTGGCTTGCGCCTGTAGTCTCAGCTACCCGGGAGGCTGAGGCAGGAGAATTGCTTGAACCTGGGAGGCGGAGGTTGCAGTGAGCCGAGATTGTGCCACTGTACTCCAGCCTGGCACCTGGTGACCGAGCAAGACTCTGTCTCAAAAAAAAAAAAAAAAAAAAAAAGAGATGGGTTATTTCTCTTTTACTCAGGCTTGGTATCTTGAGCTCCTAGTTTCAAGTGATCCTCTACCATGGCCTCTTAAAGCAGTAGGGTTACAGGAATGAGCCATTATACTTAGCTGCTATTGGCCTTTTTTATTTTTTCTGGAGACAGAATCTCTATCGCCCAGGCTGGAATGCAGTGGTACAATCTCGACTCACTGTAACCTCCATCTCCCAGTATCAAGTAATTCTCCTGCCTCAGCCTCTGGAGTAGCTGGGACTGGCTATTTTTTTTTTTTTTTTTTTTTTGTATTTTTAGTAGAGGCAGGGTTTCACCATATTAGCTGCTCTCAAATTCCTGACTTCAAGTGATCCATCCACCTTGGCCTCCCAAAGTGCTGGAATTACAGGCGTGAGCCACTACGCTGGGCCTGCTATTGGACTTTTGATGATGTGGGTCAGTTTACCACTCTTAGAGTAACTTTTCTAGCTAATTTCAGAAATGAAGACGTAGTTTTCTCTGCTTTAACTTCAGTTGGTGTGGATGGGGTGACTGAACACATAGAAGAAAAGAGGTCTTGGCAGGACTATAATGTAATGGTGGTAGTGGATTGGGTAGGAATATATGTGTTTGAAGGGAGTAATTTAGGATACCAACTCTTAATCTTATGCCAGTTCCTTCTAAAGCTTCCACTCCTGGATGTGAAATTTCATAAATCTCAAGTTTGATAGTTTGAAATAGAGGTTATTTGTTGATTAAGAGGCTGACCTTTGTCTATGAATCAGAACATCAGTCATAGCTCCAGAGAGAAGGATCATGTAGGAAAGTTCCTGATGAGAGGAATGTAGCAAAGCTGAAAACAGGTGCATTTATCAAATATTTTCTGGTTTCAAGCAACTGCTTGGTATCTCCCTGAATTCACTTAAAGACTTGGGAGAAGCAGCGTGTGTGACAAATTTTATGGTTTTTATCATTTCTGAGCAAAGACGTAGAGTTAGTTGTTTTTCAAGATAAGCTGTCCTTTCAGGTTCATAGTACCTTTCTTGTCTGGCAAAAAGAATGGTCACTGTTACTTCCCCTTTAGATTTATGGTAAACTTTTAGGGTTTTTTTCTTTTTCCATAAATTGTTATTTGTGTAATAAATACTTTTATTAATCCTTACCTTCTAGGAACTAAATTGGCACGACCAGTACCACGTATCATACTGATGACTCACAGTTACATCAGTTATAAAAGATGGTGAAAAAACTAGGCATTATCTTTCTTTTTTCTGTGTGTTTGTTGATACAGAAACAGATCAGGCAGTAAACAGAAGTAGTCACGGAGTATTTGTATTTCAGTAGGTGTTTCATTGGCTGATGAAAATCAAGTTTAAAAATTGGGTTGACTTTTGGGAGAAATAATATTTTTCTTTTTTTTTTTTGAGACAGTCTTGTTTTATTGCCCAGGCAAGAGTACAATGGTGTGATCTTGGCTCACTGCAACCTCCACCTCCTGAGTTAAAGTGATTCCAGGCCTCACACTCCCAAGTAGCTGGGACTACAGGCACATGCTACCATGTCCAACTACTTTTTGTATTTTTAGTAGAGATGGGATTTTGCCACATTGGTTGGGCTGGTCTTGAACTCCTGACCTCGAGTGATCCGCCTGCCTTGATCTCCCAAAGTCCTGGGATTACAGGAGTGAGCCACCACCCCTGGCTGAGAAACTGAATATTTCTGAGTTACATTATTGTTTCCATTTTTGGTGGGTAGTATTTGTGTATGAGGGGAGAGTGGGGTTGCTTTAAAGATTATTTCTTGCTTGGCATGGTGGCATGGTCGTGTAGTCCCCATTACTTGAGAGGCTAAGGCAGAAGGATCTCTTGAAGCGAGGAGTTCTGGGCTATAATGCAGTATACTGATTGGGTGTGGTAGTACACGCCTGTAATCCCAGCTACTCAGGAGGCCGAGGCAGGAGGATCACTTGAACCCGGGAGGTGAAGGTTGTAGTGAGCTGAGATTGCACCACTGTACTCCCTGCCTGGGCAACAAGAGCGAGACTCCATCTCAGAACAAAAAAACAAACTCCTGTGCTGATCAGTAGTGTGATTACACCTGTGAGTAGCCACTGCACTCCAGCCTGAGCAACGTAGTGAGACCCTGTCTCTTAATGTTTTAGATTATTTCTTAGTGATTAGGCCTTCCAAAATCCCCTTCTTTTCTGCTCTAGGAGGCAAATAATTAGAAAAAGCAAATATTTTATTTTCCTTTTGAGTTGTGATTTCATTTAGCTCAGGCTAATTTTAAAATGTCATATATTAAGAGTGCTAATTTTTAAAATTGTTTGGGGGCTATAAAAAGGAAGTGAAGATTTGGAACAGAGGGAGAGTAAGGAATTATACATGTTTACTTCATAGTTACTTAAAAAATACAGGCCGGGCGCGGTGGCTCACGCCTGTAATCCCAGCACTTTGGGAGGCCGAGGCGGGTGGATCACGAGGTCAAGAGATCGAGACCATCCTGGTTAACATGGTGAAACCCCGTCTCTACTAAAAATACAAAAAATTAGCTGGGCATGGTGGTGCATGCCTGTAATCCCAGCTACTCAGGAGGCTGAGGCGGGAGAATTGCCTGAACCCAGGAGGCGGAGGTTGCCGTGAGCCGAGATTGCGCCATTGCACTCCAGCCTGGGTAACAAGAGCAAAACTCCGTCTCAAAAAAAAAAAAAAAAAAAAAAAATACAACCACATGTTTGGACACTGACAAATGCTGTTACTTGCCTACTTCTAGTTTCTTCAGTGGTTTGACTAGATTTTCGTTGGAGGATACACTGAACACTTGCTTGTTGGTAGAAAGTTTAATATTGGCCAGATGTGGTGGTTCATGCCTGTAATCTCAGCACTTTGGGAGGCTGAGGCCAATGGATCACATGAAGTCAGGAGTTTGAAACCAGCCTGGTCAACATGGTGAAACCCCATCTGTACTAAAAATACAATAAAAATTAGCCAGGTGCAGTGGTGCGTGCCTGTAATCTCAGCTACTCGGGAGGCTGAGGCACGAGAATCGCTTGAACCTGGGAGATGGAGGTTGCAATGAGCTGAGATCACACTGTTGCACTCCAGCCTGATGGTATGTAGGAAGGCAGGCAACGCTGGGAGAGATCTAGCACTTTTAACTCATTTCTTGGCCAGTTAGTTTTGTGGAGGGCATGTTTGTGGTCAGGATCGTTCTATATATATGTAGGTAGCTATTTGACACTATTCTTGAGGGAACTTTTTAGGGAATAGTTTACTTTTGTTTTATATATTGATCTTCTCTTGAGCATTTTGCCTTCACTATCTTTTTTTTTTTCTTTAAATGTCCTACTGACTAAATATTTTTTTAATCAAGAGACTTAGGTATGCATGAGCTTCCTGCTGTTAAATTCTGTGGATGTTGCCTTCTACTTATGGATTATATTTTCTGGTTGTTGGAATTACTGTGATGTGCTAACATTTTTCTTATGTGGAAACTGTTCTGTGTGCTGTTCATCTCTGTAGAAGTTGATCTAACTTTTTGCAGAATGTATTTGAAGGCTGACCTTTCAATAAAAGAAAAGCAAGTTTTTCAGCCATGTTAATTTATCACTGCATCTTCTTTGTCATATGTTAGGCAGTTATGTTAAAACTAAACTTGTGTTCTTCCTTATTCTCTGTGCTCAGGCCACTTATCATTTGGTGGGGGAAAACAAACAAACAAAAAAGGCCGGGCGCGGTGGCTCATGCCTGTAATCCCAGCACTTTGGGAGGCCGAGGTGAGTGAATCACCCGAGGTCAGGAGTTCAAGACCAGCCTGGCCACCATGGTGAAACCCCATCTTATTAAAAAAAAGAAAGAAAGAAAAACAAAACATTTAGGGGGAAAACATTTTACATGGATCAAAAGATAAAAACTTGGGCCCAAGGCTTAGTCATTGTAAGGCAGTGATTCCAACTCTTTTTGTACTTCCTTGGGATATTCTCATTAAAATCCCTCATGAGAGATAATGAAATTTTCAAACTTTGTAAACAAATTTAATAATTTATTTCAGAGAAATGTTTTATATACATATATATATATGTATGTATGTATGTATGTATGTATGTATGTATATTAATAAGGAGATACCGGGCCGAGCACAGTTGCTCATGCCTTTAATCCCAGCACTTTGGAAGACCAAGGCGGGTGGATCACCTGAGGTTGGAAGTTCGAGACTATCCTGACCAACGCGGAGAAACCTGTTTCTGCTAAAAATACAAAATGAGCCAGATGTGGTGATGGGTACCTGTAATCCCAGCTACTCAGGAGGCTGAGGCAGGAGAACCGCTTGAACTTGGGAGGCGGAGGTTGTGGTGAGCCATGATCACACCATTGCACTCCAGCCTGGGCAACAAGAGTGAAATTCCATCTCAGAATAAATAAATAAATAAATAAACAAACAAACAAACAAAGGAGATACTGATAACTCTAGTAGGTGAAGAGAAAGCCAAAAAAAGTTTGAAGAGATCATTGCTATAGAGGAGCAACACAGTCTGTCTATAGTCTTTGGAACTTGGTAGATGTCCGGTAAAGTTATACTGAATGAATCAGCATTTTTCTTATGTGGCTTCTTACGTGGAGCTTTCCCCAATCCCCCTGTGTTAGTTGTTCTTCCTCCTGGGCTTCAATACCTGTCTTAATACATAGCACATTAAATTATAATACTATAATTTATTTACTTATTTGTCATCCCCTACTGGCCAACAGTCTTCTGGAGTGCTAGGACTGTGCATTTTAATTTTTGTATGTGAATGTTTAGCTATTTTCCTTTTTTCTTTTTTCCTTTTCTTTCTTTTTTTTTTTTTGAGATGGAGTTTCTCTCTTGTTGACCAGGCTGGCTGGAGTGCAGTTGTGCCATCTCAGCTCACTGCAACCTCTGCCTCCCGGGTTCAAGCAATTCTCCTGTCTCAGCCTCCCGAGTAGCTAGGACTACAGGCCCCTGCCACCACTTGAGGCTAATTTTTGTATTTGTAGCAGAGATGGGATTTCACCTTCTTGTTCAGGCTGGTCTTGAGCTCATGACCTCAGGTAATCCACCTGCCTCAGCCTCCCAAAGTGCTGGGATTATAGGCATGCGTGAGTCACTCTGTCCAGCCCAGTTTTGGTTTTTTTTTTTTTTTGGCTACGGAGTCTCATTCAGTCACCCAGACTGGAATGCAGTGGTGCCCTCTCAGTCACTGCAGCCTTCATCTCCTGGTTTGAAGTGATTCTCCTTCCTCAGCTCCCAAGTGTCTGGGATTACTGGCGCCTTCCACCATGCTTTCTACCACTCCTGGCTACTTGTTTAGTTAGTTATTTTGAGACAGAGTTTCACTCTTGCCCAGGCTGAAGTGCAATAGCACAATGTATCTGCCTCCCAGGTTCAAGCGATTCTCCTGCCTCAGCCTCCCAAGTAGCTGGGATTACAGGCATGTGGCACTGTACCCGGCTAATTTTGTGTTTTTAGTAGAGATGGGGTTTCTCCATGTTTGTCAGGCTGGTCTCAAACTCCTGACCTCAGGTGATCTGCCTGTCTCTGCCTTTCAAAGTGCTAGGTGGGAGCCACTGCTCCAGCCTAATTTTTTTGTTTTTAGTAGTGAAGGGGTTTTGCCATATTGGCCAGACTGATTTGGAGCTCCTGACTGCAATGATCAGCCTGTGTCGGCCTCCCCATGTGCTGGGATTATGGGTATGAGCCGCTATGCCCAGTCAGTTTTTATATTTTTAATGGAGACAGGTTTTGACATGAACTACGCTGGTCTCTAATTCCTGGGCTCAAGTGATCCACCTGACCTGGTCTCCCAAAGTGCTAGGATTACAGGTGTGAGCCTGTAATCCTAGCACTGCACCCAACCTGGTTTTTATTTTTATTTAGTTATTTTGAGAAAAGTCCTGGTTCTGCTGCCCAGACTGGAGTGCAGCAGCCCCATACCCTAAAAATATTTTGAATGATAATGGCATTGTTGGTGTCAGTGAAGTCTATCAAAATTAAACCTTCTTTTGGCTTTTGAGCTGTGTTTTGTGGCAGCCAAGTTACTAGGTAAGAGAGTGTTCTAAGGTTTTTTACTAAATATGGAAAATATACCAGATTTCCCCTTTGTGTTTTTGCCTAAAACTGATAAGTTGAATCTTGTTTTCCTCTAGTGTGTAATAGATTGGTTTCTTTTATTTTTTATGACTTATTTCTGCCCTTTCACAGACTTCTACTTCCTAAGAGACCTTTCTCCAGTGTCTCATTTTCTTATGTGTTTGTGTAACTTCAGTTGCTATGTAATCTGTTCTAGACCATCAATATTTAGCTTTAAATTCCAGATTTGGTTATTTTAGCACAAATAAAGGTAGGGTGACTTTACCCTTACCACTACCACTGGCACATCCAATTGCCTGTTGGATATGTATTCGAGAAATTTCGACAAATTTTAACACTGGCTAAAGTAAAATACGGTCATGCATTACTCAACAGGGGGATATGTTCTAAGAAGTGTATAGTTAGGCAGTTTCATAATTATATTAACAATATAGAGTGTACTTACACAAACCTGGGTGGCATAGTCTACTACACCCCTAGGTTATATGGTATAGCCTATAGCTCCTAGGCTACAAATCTGTACAGCATGTTATTGTACTGAATACTATGGGCAGTTATAACATGGTGGTAAATATTTGTGTATCCAAATAGAGAAAAGGTACAGTGAAAATATGTTATAAAAAGTAAAACATGGTATACTTGTATAGGGCACTTCCTGTGATGGATCCTGTAGGACTGAAAGTTGCTCTAGGTGAGTCAGTGAGTGAATAGTGAGTAAATGTGAGGGCCTAGGACACATTTGTAGATTTTATGAACAATGTTTTAATTTATAAAATTTTTTCTTCAATATTTAACTAGGCCAGGCATTGTGGCTCATGCCTATAATACCAGCACTTTGGGAGGCCAAGATGGATGAATCACCTGAGGTCAGGAGTTAAAGACCAGCCTGACCAACATGGTTAGACCCCGTCTCTACTAAAAATACAAAAATTAGTCAGGCATGTTGGTGGGTGCCTGTAATCCCAACTACTCGGGAGACTGAGGTGGGAGAATTGCTTGAACCCGGGAGGCAGAGGTTTCAGTGAGCCAAGATCATGCCACTACACTCCAGCCTGGGCAACAGAGCAGGACTCCGTCTCAAAAATAATAATAATAATAATAATAATAATAATAAACTAAGCTTAGTCTGTAACTTTTTAACTTTATATACTTTTGAATTTTTTCAAATTTTCCACTTTTATAGTAATACTTTCCTTAAAACACAGATATACCACTATACAAAAGCATTTTCTTTATATCCTTATTCTGTAAGCTTTTATTAAAATCTTTTTTAACTTTTTAAACTTTTTTGTTAAAAAACAAGACATAAACATACACATTAGCCTGCAGAGGGTTGGGATCATCAGTATCACAGAACATCATTATCACTGTCTTCTGCCTTCACATCTTTTCCCACTGGAAGATTTTCAGGTACAATAACATGCATGAACTGTTATCTACTGTGATAACAATGCCTTCTTTTGGATACCTCCTAAAAGACCTACCTGTGGCTGTTTTACAGTTAAAATTAAGAAAAAAATAAGTAGAAGGAATGCATGCTAAAATAATAAGTACAGAATAATACATAAACCAGTAACACGGTCATTTATTGTGTACTATTTGTAACGGTATGTGCTACACTTTGACATGACTGGCAGCACAGTTAGATTTACACAAGCATCACCACAAACAGGAGTAATGTGTTGTGCTACGATGTCCTGATGGCAACAGTGTCACTAGGATATAGGCATTTTTTAGTTCTACTGTAATCTTATGGGACCACTGTCATATATATGCAGTCCATCGTTGACTGAAATGTCATTATACTGCGCATGACTGTATTAAAAGGTAAACTTGAAGTATAAGCAACATTTTAAAAGTAACTGCTTATTAGATAGAATTCTCATACCATACAGTCTACTCATTTAAAGTATACAAGTCAGCCAGGTGGTGACTCACAGCTATAATCCTAGCACTTTGGAAAGCTGAGGTGTGCAGATTGCTTGAGCCAGGAGTTCGAGACCAGCCTGGCCAACATGGTGAACCCCTGTCGCTACTAAAAATAAAAAAAATTAGCTGGGTGTGGTGGTGGGCACTGGTGGTCCCAGCTATGGGAGGCTATAGGTGATCACCAGAGTCTAGGAGGTTCAGGTTGCAGTGAGCCTTAATCGAGCCACCACATTTTAGCTTGGGCGACAGAGCACAGCCCCACCTCAGAAAATAAAAAATAAAGTGTACAATCCAGTGGTTTTTTAGTATATTCACAGAGTTGTACAAATGTCACCATTATCTAATTCCGGAACGTTTTCATTGCTCTCAAAAAATGCATACTATTATCAGTCACTTTCTTATTCTTCGTTTTCTCCAGCCCTGGCAAATATGAATCTATTTTCTGTCTCTATGGATTTGCCTATTCTAGACATTTTATTTTAATGAAGTCATACAATATGTGGTCTTTTATGTCTGGCTTTTTTTGTACTTGGTATAATGTTTTCAGAACATAACATACATACTGTTATGTTGTGGCACATAGCAGTATTTCATTCCTTTTTTTTTTTTTTTTTTTGCTTCCACTATGTGGGAGGGGATTCCAGAGAACTGGAAATCCCTTCATTCCTTTCTGTGGCTGAATAACATCTCATTGTGTAGGTATATCATATTTTGTTCATCCATTCATCAATTGATTGACATTTGGATTGTTTCTACCTTTAAGGCTGTTGTGAATAATGCTAGTGTGAACATGTGTATAAGCTTTCGTTTTGAAAAGAACATATGTTTTCAGTTCTTTTGGATATATACCTAGGGAGAAGAATTGTTGGGTCTTAGGATAACTTTGTTTAACTTTTTGAGGAACTTTAAACTGCTTGCCAGTGTCTGCACCATTTTACATTTCCACCAGCAATGTATGAGGTTTCCAACTGATCTACGTTCAGATCAGCACATGTTATTGTTTATTCCTTTGATGATAGCCATTCTGGTGGGTATAAAGTGATATTTCATTGTGGTTTTGGTTTGCATTTCTCTGATGACTAATGGGAATTGAGCATTTTTCATGTGCTTATTGTCCATTTGTATATCTTCTTTGGAAAGACATGTCGTCTTTAAAGCTAAATATTGATGGTATGCTGTTTCGAATGCTGTTCATTCTTTATTTTTTTGAGACGAAGTTTTGTTCTTGCTGCCCAGGCTGGAGTATAGCGGCGCGATCTTGGCTCACCGCAACCTCTACCTCCTGGGTTCAAGTGATTCTCCTGCCTCAGCCTCCTGACCGAGTAGCTGGGATTACAGGCGTGTGCCACCATGCCCAGCTAATTTTTTATTTTGTAGAGACGGGAATTCTCCATGTTGGTCAGGTTGGTCCCAAACTTCCGACCTCAGGTGATCCACCCACTTTGGCCTTCCATAGTGCTGGGTTTACAGGCGTGAGCTACCACACTGGCCTTGAATGCTGTTCTCTAGATTAGCTTTCTTCCTTTATCTGAGACAAGAGTTTTTGATCTATTAATTCAAATGTTTTAGTCTATTATTGAGATTGCTTTATAAAGCTAATTTTAAATACAGCTCTCCCCTATGAAAAAATGACATTTTGGGCCTGACTTGAAATTTCTATGAAGACAGTTTGTCCCCACTCTGATAAACAATGATAGACAAATGAAATGAAAAAGATAATAGACTCTGTTTGGTCCCGTTGTTGTCGTGAATTTGTATATCTAGATTCAAAGAATTAGCAAAGGCAAAATGCATAGAGGACCCAGTGGCTCATTAAAATATTATATACTGTGTATTCTGAGAGTATCACCTATCTTGAGAGAAAGAAAGATCCATAAGGCAAGGAAAATAGCAACTGAGTTTGAAAGTAGCACTTTGCACATGTAGGGAAATCTATGACCACTTATAGGTAGGCATGAAAAAGTACATGATTTCATCCATATGTTCCCTTCTCTCCCAGCGTGGTACCATGCGACGGCGCTATGAAGATGATGGCATATCAGATGATGAAATTGAAGGGAAAAGAACTTTTGACTTGGAAGAGAAACTGCATACCAACAAATATAACGCCAATTTTGTTACTTTTATGGAAGGAAAAGGTCAGTATAATTTTGGTTCCAACATATAGTCCTTTGATGTGGGAAGTCATAGACTCTGAGCATTGTGGGGTTTAGCATTTATCCAGCTAAAATATTGCCTGTTGATGTATTTTTTCTTATTATTCAGTGCCCCTTGTATGCACTTGCCCACCAGTCCTCCCAACCTGTGAGTCATTCTCTGCTATATTAGAAGTAATCTTTTATTAGGGCAGGAGTATTATTGGAGTTTTTTTGCCTAACGGCTTCTTCTTCCTTCTTCCTTCCCTTAGTTTTCAGTTTAATTAAAAACCGTACGATAAAAATCATTTTATGTGTATACCTACCCCACCAAAACTGAGGGTGGGATTCCATGTGTACCATGCATCTTTGATCATTGGCAAACTGACAAGGATATCATATATATATTGTAGTGGTCAAAATTAATTTTTTTTTTTACTCTTAAGAGACAAGATGATGATAATTTCTGTTTAGCATTTATGAGATGACTCATTAATAGTACTACCCCCATATTGTTTAAGCTCTAAATTTCCTGTGGAAATATATAGACTTGGCAAACCCCTCAAGCTTTGTTTCTCAATGTGCTCTCCATATTTTCTAAGAGATGCTTCTTAATAAGCATATATTTTATTGTCTAACAGCACAATTGTATACACAGAATAACAAACACTATTATACCTTAGTACTTAGGATCCTTTTTGTGATCCTTTTATCTATTTTTTAACTATACTCCCTGTATTTCTAATAATTACTTTTCTGTGTTGACAGATTTTAATGTAGAGTATATCCAGCGGGGTGGCTTGAGAGATCCTCTGATTTTCAAGAATTCTGATGGACTTGGAATAAAGTAAGTGTTTTCAGCCTGGCTGGATGTAGTTGCAAAATGGCCTTGTTACACCCAGGACTATAAACAGTGGTGGTACTAATAACCCAAAACAGTAGTAATTGAAAATAATTTCCCATTTAGTTTTAAAAGTGTATGTTTTTCTTCTTTTGATACATAGGTTATTCATATTAGAGGTAAATGAGAAAATATAGATGAACCAAAAAAAAAAAAAAAAACCAGCAAATTTTAATCTCCTGAAATCTACTACCCTTAGCTAAACCATGCTTTTATTTATATATTCTTTTTTCCTATGCATATATGTAAATATACACTCACCTATATTTTAAAAATAATTTTAAACCTGATTGTGAATATTGCTGTATCTGATTGAGGAGTTCTCAGTACTTTAAGAAAAAAAAACTCACATTACTTGAGAAGTTATGTTTTCCATGTATACTTACTGGTGTTTGTTTCATAGAATGCCAGATCCAGACTTCACTGTGAATGATGTCAAAATGTGTGTGGGTAAGTATTGAGGTTTTGGCCTCCGTCTTTAAGGCAAAGATTTAAGACTTAGGACTGAATTAAATCTCTGATTGAGATTTAAGACTTAAGAACATTGAAGTATGTATTTGATTGGAAACTACATTTTCGTTAAGAACTGAGAATTTTATCAGAGAGTTACAGAAGTTGCCTTATTTAATATACACATTAAACATAAAACATTGGAATTTCTTTTTCCTACCTACATACTTCCTTTTCTCCATGAAGGGTGTGCCTTCTGGGGCAACCTATCCCAGAAACCAAAAACTTACATCTCTGAGCTAAGAATGAAGTTTCATTAATACCGTGATTCCCTTTTCCTAAAAGCAGTAGAGAAATTTCCAGGAAATGCTCACCAATGCTACATTTGGAAACTTGCCTAAGATTTGAAACTTTATAAGCTGCGAAGTAGTTACATTAAAATTTATCTTCATCAGTGACTGGTTAAATTGAGTCTTTAATTATTTTATTATGTTCAAAATTTAGGAAAAGGAAAGCAAATTAGATCAATCTAATTAAAGAAGAAAATTCCTGACGTTAGTAAAGTTTCAGCTTAGTTTTCTGCAGACAGTGGTGTTCATTATGGTCCTGAGACACCCCAGCATCCTTAGGAGTTCAGGAATGGTTAGTAAAATGGAATAAAGTCTTTTTTTTTTTTTTTTTTTTTGAGAAGAGACAGTGTCTCTCTCTCTCTCTGTCGCCCAGGCTGGAGTACAGTGACGCTATCTCAGCTCCCTGCAACCTCCGCCTGCAGTGTTTAAGCGATTCTCCCACTTCAGCCTCCTGAGTAGCTGGGATTGCAGCCACTTGCCACCACACTCAGCTCATTTTTGTATTTTTAGTAGAGATGAAGTTTTACTGTGTTGGCCAGGCTGGTCTCAACCAATCCACCCGCCTCACCCTCCCAAAGTGCTGGTATTACAGGTGTGAGTCACTATGTCTGGCCAGAATAGTCTTTTTCAGATACTTCCAACAGAACTTAAAATGAAGGGACTTTTTTGATTTTCTTCCTAGTACTAGAATTTCTATGATCATCTGTCTTCTGTACCAAAGTTCCAGTGCCATTCCTTTGCTTTGAAAATTAAATACTGCAGTACTATCTCCTGGCCACTTGAGGGTCCTTGTTAGACTACTGACTCTTCTGTTTATCTAAAAGGTGAAAGTCACAGATATCCCAGGTAAAGGAAAGTTCTCAAATCTCTGTTTTATTCATCCCTTTACTGTTTCTGTGTTAGATCCTGGCCATCTGCCTATTGCCATGTATTCCCTAGAACTTAGCATAGTCTCTGGAGTATAGTAGGTGTTCAGTAAATCTGTTGAGTAATTGAAATGCTCTCCCACTCTTCACAAGACAGAACATTCTCAGGGGACCTCAGAAAACCCACCCGAATACATAATAATCTATCATGTGACCTCCTTTATTAAGGAACCTTCAGGACAGTAATTCCCTGTATTTATAAGGCAATAGACTACCATAGGTACCCTCTTGATGAGAGATTTTTACAGTTTGTGGTCCACAGATGACCTGCCTCAGAATTATTTGTGATATTGTTAAAAATGTAGACTCACAGAGAGGATTGTAGGAAGATGGCAGAGTAGCAAGCACTAGGAAATTGTCTCCTTACCTAGACAATAATTGCATTGGCAGAATCAGTCTGATATAACTGTTTTGGAATCCAGGAGTCTATTCAAGGCTTGCAAATTCCAGGGAACACCATGGACAATAAAATACAGTTAATTTCAGTCAGTTTCAGACCTTAGCACAGTAGCAGCTTCTCCACTCTCCCCTGCCAGCCAAACCCCATGACAAGCAGCTGTGCATATGTTTCTCAGAAAAACCTGTCTGTACACAGCTTATGGGAGCCAGGGTGAGCAAAGAGGAACCTTTCCTTGAAATAATGGGATTCACCCTGTGATCACTGAGTGCTGCTTCTGATCACAGAAGTACAGACATAGAAACAAGTAGGGCCAGGCACGGTGGGTCATGCCTGTAATCTTGCACTTTGGGAGGCTGAGGCAGGTGGATTGCCTGAGTCCAGGAGTTTGAGATCAGCCTGGGCCACATAGCGAAACCCTGTCTCTACAAAAATTTGCTGGATGTGGTGGCATGCACTGATAGGCTTAGCTACTTGGGGAGCAATTCCTTGAGCCCTGGAGGTTGAGGCTGCAGTGGTCTGTGATCGTACCACTGCACTCCAGCCTGAGCAACAGAGTGAGACCCTGTACCCCCCTCAAAAAAAAAAACAAAACAGGTGGGGCAATTGTTGTTGAATCAACAATTGTTGCAGGCCTCTTCCTATCAGTTGAACTGACTTCCAGGGGTTTTAAAAGGGCTATTGTGGCTGGTTGCAGTGACTCATGCCTATAATCCCAGCCCTTTGGGAGGCCAAGGTGGCCAGATCATGAGGTCAGGAGATTGAGACCATCCTGGCTAACACAGTGAAACCCTATCTCTACTAAAAAGACAAAAAATTAGCTGGGCATGGTGGTGCCAGCTAATTGGGAGGCTGAGGCAGGAGAATTGCTGAACCCAGGAGGCGGAGGTTGCAGTAAGCTGAAATCACACCACTGCACTCCAGCCTTGGCAACAGAGCAAGACTCCATCTCAAAAAAAAAAAAAAAAAATTAACTGGGCATGGTCTCAGGCACCCATAATTTCAGCTACTCAGGAGGCTGAGGCAGGAAAATCCCTTGAACCCAAGAAGCAGAGGTTGCAGTGAGCCAAGATTGTGCCACTGCGCTCCAGCCTGGGTGACAGAGGGAGACTCTGTCTCAAAAAAAAAAAAAGGGAGGGGCAATTTATTCTCTTTTCCCTTTGAGAGCCAGACATTAAAGACTAGCACATTCAGAATAGGAAGTGACTGCATTTGCACCTGGAAGGTGCAGGCTCAGAAAAGTCGTAAGAAGACTTACATGTATACCTCAGATTGATCTTTGATACAGAGATAGCCTACACAAAAACAACAAAACACACAGTAATAAAACACAGAAAAGGCTGGGCGTGGTGGCTCACACCTGTAATCCCAGCACTTTGGGAGGCCAAGGTAGGTAGATCATGAGGTCAAGAGATTGAGACTATCCTGACCAACATGGTGAAACCCCGTTTCTACTAAAAATACAAAAATTAGCCAGACGTGGTGGCACGTGCCTGTGGTCCCAGCTACTCGGGAGGCTGAGGCCGAAGAATCGCTTGAATCCAGGAGGCGAAGGTTGCAGTGAGCCAAGATTACGCCACTGCACTCCAGCCTGGTGACAGAGCAAGACTCCGTCTCAAAAAAATAAATAAATAAAAATAAAACACAGAAAACTCTGGGGAAGAGAGAGAATCAGATTTTGAGAGTTACCACATTATTAAATTCAAATGTCCAGTTTTCAACAAAAAAATCATAAGGCACGTTAAGAAAGAAGAAAGTATGGCCCATTAAAAGGGAAAAAAAAATCAACAGAAAATGTCTTTGAAAAAGTCCTGATTGTGGATCTAATAGACAAATGTTTTCAAATAGCTGTCTTAAAGATGCTCAAAAAACTAAGAACTTTGTGGAGGAAGTCAAGAAAGTAATGTATGAATGAAATGGAAATATCAATAAACAGAAAACTTTAAACCAAAAGGAAATTCTGGAGCTGAATAATACAGTAATTCAAATGAAAACCCTATTAAAAGGCAGATTTGAACAAGCAAAAGAATCAGTGAAGATAGGACAGTGGAGATTATTAAGTCTAAGGAACAGAATGACAAAAATTAAAGAAAAGTGAACATAGCCTGCCATAGTTTAAATGTTATCCCTGGTGGGTGCGGTGGCTCATGCCTGTAATCCTAGCACTTTGGGAGGCCAAGGCGAGTGGATCACTTGAGGTCAGGAGTTCTAGAGCAGCCTGCCCAACATGGTGAAATCCAGTCTCTACTAAAAGTGCAAAAATTAGCTGGGCATGGTGGCGGGCGCTTGTAATCCCAGCTATTCATAAGACTGAGACAGAAGAATCGATTGAACCGGTGAGACGGAGGTTGCAGTGAGCTGATATCGCACCATTGCATTCCAGCCTGGGTGGCAAGAGTGAAACTCTGTCTCAAAAAAAAAACGTTAGCCCTCCCAAATTTCATGTTGAAATTGAATTGCCAGTTACAGTATTAAGGGGTGGGACCTTTAAGAGATAATTAGGCTACAGGGGCTCCACTCTTATGGATTGGATTGATGCTGTTATAAAAGGGTGAGTTTGGCCCCTTCTTGCTTTCTCTCATTCTCTTACTGTCTTGCTTTTCGCCATGTGATAATGTAGTGAAAAGGCCCTCACCAGATGCTGGCAGCTTGATTTTAGACTTCCCAGCCTCCAGAATTGTGAACTAATAAATTTCTGTTAATCATAAATTACCTACTCAGGTATTCCATTAATAGCAACACAAAACAGACTAAGAACCTAAAGGAACATTTTTGACACCATTAAGTACACCAACATACACATTACAGAAGTACCAGAAGGAAAATAGGAGCAGGGATAATATGTATTTGATCAAATAATGGCTGAAAATTTCCCAGATTTGATGAAAGACATGATAACATCCAAACAGCTCAATGACTCCAAGTAAGATGAACTCAGAGACTGTCACCAAGACACATTATAATCAAACTTTAAAAAGCCAGAGACAAACTCTTGAAAGCCTTGAGAGAAAATAAATGATTCATTACATAAAGGTATCCTCAGTAAAATTATGAACCAATTTCTCATCAGAAACATTGGAGGCCAGGAGACAGTGAGCCAATGTATTCAAAGTGCTAAAAGGAAAGCAAAACTGTCAACCAAGAATCCTATATCTGGCAAAACTGTCCTTCAAAGGGGCGAGAAATTAAGACATTCTCAGAAAAACAAAAGCTAAGGACACTTGTTACCACTGGACCTGCATTGTAAGAAGTTCTCAGGAGAGTCCTGCAAAGTGAAAGGACAGGACATTAGATTGTAACTTGAAGCCATATGAAGAAATATCTCAATAAAGGTAAATACATGGGTAATTATAAGAGCTAGTATTATCTGAACATTGGCTTGTAACTCCTATTTGGTTTCTCCATAGTTTAAGAGATGAATATATATATATATATACATATATATATAATTAAATGTATGTATATCTTTATTTTTTTTTTTTTTTTTTTTTGAGACAGAGTTTCACTCGTTACCCAGGCTGGAGCGCAATGGCGCGATCTCAGCTCACCGCAACCTCCGCCTCCTGGGTTCAGGCAATTCTCCTGCCTCAGCCTCCTGAGATGAATATATTTTTGAAAAGATAATTGTTAGCCTAAAAACTAGCACTGAAACTTTGAGTGTAGCCCCACATTTTATTTGTACGTAATTAAGAGATTAATACATTTAAAGTATTAGAACTGGGTATGACATTTTGGGCTGGATGAAAAAAAGAAAAAAACAAAAAAAGAATCAGGTATAATGGTACGTGCCTGTAATCCCAGCTACTCAGTAGGCTGAGGTGGGAGGATTGCTTGAACTCAGGAATTCAAGACCAGCCTGGGCAGCAAAGCAAAGACTCATTTCTCCCACTCCATGATTGAATGAAATACTAGTTTATGTTTAGGGGCGTAAACTAATAACTAATAGGGGTCCAGTGTTAGGGTGGGTTTTGTGACATCAGTAACAAAAAAGGGTAGAGGCAGCTGTAAAGCAGCATAGTCTTTGAATAGTAGTGAAGTCAAACTGGTATTAATTAAAAATAGAATGTTTAACTTTAAGATATTAGATGTAATCTTTATGGTAACTGTAAAGAAAATACCTATAATATATATACAGAAGGAAATGTGAAAGGAATTTACACATTTCACCAAAGAAATGTATCTAAAGGCCGGGCGCGGTGGCTCACGCCTATAATCCTAGCACTTTGGGAGGCTGAGGTGGGTGGATCACCTGAGAGCAGGAGTTCAAGACCAGCCTGGCCATCATGGGGAAACCCCCTCTTCTAAAAAAAAAAAAAAAAAAAAAAAGGAAATATATCTAAATACAAAAGAAAACAGTAATTTAGGAAAATGCGGAACAAAGCTATAAGGATATAGAAATAAAGTACCAAAATGACAGAAATTCCTTACAAGAACTTTAAATATAAATGGATTAAACTCCCAAATCAAAAGACAAGAAATTGGCAGAATGGATAAAAATGACATGATAACAACCATATGCTGTCCACAGGAGACTCACTGAAGATCCAACAGGCAGAAATAGGGCCGGACGTGGTGGCTCATGCTTGTAATCCAAGCACTTGGGAGACCAAGGCGGGCGGATCACCTGAGGTCGGGAGTTCAAGACCAGCCTGACCAACATGGTGAAACCCTATCTTTATTTAAAAAATAAATAAATAAAATAAAGACAGAAATAGATTGAAAGTGAAAGGATGGAAACAGCTATTCCAGGCAAACAGTAACCGAAAGAGCAGGGGTGGCTATACTAATATCAGATAAAACAGACTTTTTTTTTTTTGAGATGGAGTTTTGCTCTTGTTGCCCAGGCTGGAGTGCAATGGCGCGATCTCGGCTCACTGCAACCTCCGCCTCCTGGGCTCAGGCAATTCTCCTGCCTCAGCCTCCTGAGTAGCTGGGATTACAGGCATGCGCCACCATGCCCAGCTAATTTTTCGTATTTTTTAGTAGAGACGGGGTTCACTATATTGACCAGGATGGTCTCGATCTCTTGACCTCGTGATCCACCCGCCTCGGCCTCCCAAAGTGCTGGGATTACAGGCGTGAGCCACCGCACCCGGCCCAGACTTTTATTTTCATTCATTTATTTATTTATTTAGAGATGGCATCTTGCTCTGTTGCCCACGGTGTAGTGCAGTGGTGCAGTCTCGACTTACTGCAACCTCTGTCTCCTGGTTCAAGTGATTCTCCTGCCTCAGCCTCCCAAGTAGCTGGGTTTACAGGTACCCGCCACCATGCCCAGCTAATGTTTGTATTTTTAGTAGAGAGAGGGTTTCACCATGTTTGCCAGGCTAGTCTCAAACTCCCAATTTCAAGTGATCTGCCTGCCTCAGCCTTCTGAAGTGCTGGGATTATAGGCGTGAGCCACCGTACTGAGCCCTGAAGCAGACTTTAAATCAAAGAATGGTTTCAAGTGGGGCCTGGTATAATGGCTCACACCTATAATCCCAGCACGTGGGATTGCTTGAGCCCAGGATTTTGAGGCCAGCCTGGGCAGCGTACCAAGACCTTGTCTCAGCTAGGCGAGGCAGCTCACGCCTGTAATACCAGTACTTTGGGAGGCTTAGGTGGGTGGATCACCTGAGGGTCAGGAGTTTGAGACCAGCCTGACCGATGTTGTGAAACCCCATCTCTACTAAAAATACAAAAATTAGCCAGGCATGGTGGTGCACACCTGTAGTACCAGCTACACAGGAGGCTGAGGCAGGAGAATCACTTAAACCTGGGAAGCAGAGATTGTAGTGAGCCAAGATCACGCATTGGACTCCAGCCTCAGCAACAAAGTAAGACTCCGTGTCAAAAAAAAAAAAAAAACTTCTTTAACAAAAGAAGAGAATCTTAACACTCTAACCTTACAAATTAAATAACTAGAAAAAAAGACAAACTAAACCTACAGCTAAAGGAATGAAGTAATAAAGATTAGAGCAGAGATAAATGAAATAAAAAATAGAAAAACAAAAAGGTCAAAGAAGCAAAAAGTTGGCTCTTTGAAAAGATAAGCAAAATTGGCAAAGCTTTAGCTAGATGGACTAAGGAAAGAAAGATCAAATTACTAAAATCAGAAGTGAAAGTGAGGGCCAGGTGTGGTGACTCACACCTGTAATCCCAGCACTTTGGGAGGCCATGATGCTTGGATCACCTGAGGTGAGGAGTTCGAGACCAGCTTGGCCAACATGGTGAAACCCTGTCTCTACTAAAAATATAAAAATTAGCTGGACATAGTGGTGCATGCCTGTAATCCCAGCTACTCAGGAGGCTGAGGCAGGAGAATCACTTGAACCTGGGAAGTGGAGGTTGCAGTGAGCCAAGATCATACAATTGTACTCCAGCCTAAGAGACAGCGAAACTCATTTCAAAGAAAAAAAAGGAAGTGAAAGGACATTACTTCTAATTCTGTAGAAATAAAAAAGGTTATAAGGGAATACCATGCACAGTGGCTCACGCCTATAATCCTAACACTTTGGGAGGCTGAGGCGGGTGCATTGCCTGAGCTCAGGAGTTTGAGACCAGCCTGTGCAACATGGCGAAACTCTGTCTCTACTAAAAACAAAAAGTGGGCTGGACGTGGTGGCATGTGTCTGTAGTTGTAGCTACTCAGGAGGCTGAAGCATGAGAATTACTTGAATTGGGGAGGTGGAGGTTGCAGTGAGCCAAAATTGTGCCCCTGCACTCCAGCCTAGGCAACACAGAAAGACTGCGTCTCAAAAAAAAAAATAATAAAAAGAGCAGTTGTTCGTCAGTGAATTGGATAACCTAGATGAAGTGGACAAATTTCTGGAAACACAAAACTTAACAAGACTAAATCACTAAGAAATAGAAAATTTGAAATTTGAATAGAACTGTATTGTAATTAGTGAGGAGATAAAGTCAACATTCAAAAATCTCCCAACGAGAAAAACCTGGGCCTGATAGCTTCAGTGGTGAATTCTACTAAACATTCAAAGAGGAACGAACACCAATTCTGTTCAAACTTGTCCAAAGAATTTAAGAGGGAACACTTCTTAACTCATTCTGTGAGGCCTGCATTACCCTATCAAATAAGAGAAAGACAGTACAAGAAAACTACAAATCAGTATCCTTTTTGAACAATGATGTAAAAATCCTCAACAAAATACATGCTAAATTTAGCAGTATATTAAAAAGATTAAACACCATGGCTAAGTAGGATTTATTCCTGGAATAGATGCTCGACATGTGAACATCAATCAATGAAAATTTTATTAACAGAGTGAAGGAGGAAAAAAGTCATGTGATCATTTCAATTGATACAAAGAACACATTTGACAAAATTCATGATAAAAACACCTGACAAACTAGAAATAGAAGGAAACTACCACAACGTAATAAAAGCTTTATATGAAAAACTCCCAGCAAATATCATACTCAGTGGTGAAAGACCAAAAGCATTTAAGATCAGGAACAAGGTAAAGATGCCTGCTTTTACTGCCTCTATTCAGTGTAGTATTGGAAGTCTTAACCAGCACAATTAGGCAATAAAAGGCATGCAAATTAGAAAGGAAGAAGTCAAGTCACCTCTGTTGGCAAACGATACGACCTTTTTATTTGTTAGTATTTTTTTCTTTTATCATGTGTGTCTTAAATTACACTTAAGTTTTGCTTTCTGTCAAATATTTCAAGTACACATAAAATTAGAGAATATCAGTAACAAAATGAATGCCCATCTATGAACCCAAAATGAACATGCACTTGTGTACAACTTAGTAAGAGATTAACCTTTTGCTATGTTTACTTCACCTATTTTTGCAGAAGTTTATTAGAATTGACATCCACTGTGTACCATTCTTCCCATCTTCAGTCCCCTTTCCTTCCTCCTCTCTCCAGAGATAGCCACTCCCTTGATTTTTAATACAGTCTGTAGATAGGCATATTTTGCATGTTTTTAAACATTAACCAAATGACATCATAGCGTGCAAATCATTCTGCATCTTGCTTTTTTACTCAACATTGCATTCATTTTAACTGCCATATAGAATTCCATTGTGTGAATATACCATAATTTGTCCACAATATACCCATTCCCCCTATGACGGACATTTACGTTGTTTCCATTTCTTGGTGCCCTGAGTTCAATGGCCCAATCTTGGCTAACTGCAGCCTCCACCTCCCGGGTTCAAGTGATTCTTCTGCCTCAGCCGCCCAAGTACCTGGGATTGCAGCATGCACCACCACGCCCCGCCAATTTTGTATCTTTATGGATTTCACCATGTTGGGCAGGCTGGTCTCAAACTCCTCATCTGGTGTGATCCAGCCACCTTGGCCTCCCAAAGTACTGGGATTACAGGCATGAGCCACCACACCCAGCCTCCATTTCTTTACTCTTACAAATAATGCTACAATGAAGGCTAATACATTTCTTCTTGAGTATACATCATAGAGGGTATGAGCTTAGAAGTGGGCTGAAAGTATGTACATTTTCACCTTATCAAATTGATCTCCAAAGTGATTGTTCCAGTTTACACTTTGTTCAGTCAAGTATGAGAGTGTCCTTTGTTCCATATTCTCTCAAATACTTGATATTGTGAGATATTTACTTTTTTTTTTTTTTTTTGGTGGGGCAGAGACAGTCTCACTCTATTCCCCAGGTTGGAGGAGAGTGGCACAGTCTCAGCTCACTGCAGCCTCTGCCTCGTGGGTTCAAGGGATTCTCCTGCCTCAGCCTCCCAAGTAGCTGAGATTACAGATGCCTGCCACCATGCCCAGGTCATTTTTGTATTTTTAGTAAAGATGGGGTTTTACCACATTGGCCAGGCTGTTCTTGAACTCTTGACCTCAGGTGATCCACCTGCCTCGGCCTCCCAAAGTGCTGGGATTACAGGCGTGAGCCACCACGCCTGGAAGAGATTTTTAAACTTTTGACAATCTGATGTTTATGAAAAAGAAACTTGTAGTTTTTAATCTGCGTGTCCTGTAAGGATAATCATGTTCTCAGAAATGTTGATGAACTATTTGGGCCATGTATTTTTTTTTTTTTTTTTAATTTTTATTGCTTTAAAGCAACTCTTGTTTTTTATTTATTTATTTTTGCTCTCCATTTGGTTGGTAAATCTTTCTCCATCCCTTTGTTTTGAGTCTTTGTGTATCCTTGCATGTGAGATGGGTCTGGATGCAGCATACTGATGGGTTTTGGCTTTTTTTGCCTGTCTCTGTCTTTGGATTGGGGGATTTAGTCGATTTAAATTTAGAATTAATAATAATATATGTGAGTTTAATACTGCCATTTAATGTTAGCTGGCTGTTTTGCCTATTAGTTGATGTAAATTCTTGATTATGTTGATGCTCTTTATTTTTTGGTATTTTTTAGAAAGGCTGATACTGGTTGTTCCTTTCTATGTGTAGTGGTTCTTTCAGAAGCTCTTGTAAAGCAGGCCTGGTGGTGATGAAATCTCTGAGTGCTTGCTTGTTCACAAAAGATTTTATTTTTCCTTCGCTTATGAAGCTTAGTTTGGCTGAATGTAAAATTTTGAGTTGAAAGTTCTTTTCTTTAAGGATGTTGAATATTGGCCCCCACTCTCTTCTAGCTAGTAGGGTTTCTGCTGAGAGATCTGCTGTGAGTCTGATAGGCTTCCCTTTATGGGTAACCTGACCTTTCTCTCTGGCTGCCCTCAGTATTTTCTCCTTGATTTCAACGCTGGTGAATCTGGCGATTATGTGCCTTGAGGTTGGTCTTCTTGAGGAATATCTTTGTGGTGTTCTCTGTATTACCTGGAGTTGAATATTGTCCTGCCTTGCTAGGTTGGGAAAGTTTTCCTGAATAATATCCTGAAGCGTATTTTCCAGCTTGGATTGATTCTCTTTGTCACATTCAGGTACACCTATCAAGCATAGATGAGGTCTTTTCACATAGTCCCATATTTCTTGGAGACTTTGCTTGTTCCTTTTTATCCTTTTTTCTCTAATCTTGTCTTTTCGTTTTATTTCATTAAGTTGGTCTTCGACTTCTGATATCTTTTCTTCTGCTTGATCGATTCGGCTGTTAAAACTTGTGCATAGTTCCCGAAGTTCTCGTGTTGTGTTTTTCAGCTCGATTAATTCACTTACATTCCTCTCTAAATTGTGTATTTTTGTTAACATTTCGTCAAACCTTTTTTCAAAGTTCTTACTTTCTTTGCATTGGGTTAGAACAAGTTCTTTTAATTCCCAGAAGTTTCTTATCATCCACCTTTTGAAGCCTGCTTCTGTTAATGGAACACACTCGTTCTCCATCAGGCCTTGTTCCGTTGCTGATGAGGAACTGTGATCCCCTGTAGAGGGAGAGGTGTTCTGATTTTGGGTATTCTTAGCCTTTTTAGGCTATTTTCTTCCCTTCTTTATAGATTTATCCATCTGTGGTCTTTATAATTACCGTCTTTATAATTGGGTTTCTGAGTGGACGTCCAACTTGTTGATTCCCAGCGCTAAAATCTGAGCAACCCACTGCGCCAGCCAAAACAGCAGCGTTACGATTGATGGTGCTTTTCTGACTCTGCACCAAGAACCGCCGCACCAAGGCAGCGGCAAAACCACATCGTCGGCCACAAGAGTCACGCTGGCGACCTGTGGGGCTCCTTCGCTGAGAATCTCCTGGTGTGTGAGCAACAAAAATTCGTCTGAAAGTGTGGCGTCCTCTCGTTCTCTGCGCTTTCACTGGGAGCTACAATCCCGAGCTGCTAGTGATCAGCCATCTTGGAGCTCTCTCCTGGGCCATGTATTTTTAAATTTTTTAAACTTTCATGTTCCCTTTTATTCT
Organism: Sapajus apella; assembly: GCF_009761245.1. Lineage (NCBI taxonomy): Eukaryota > Metazoa > Chordata > Mammalia > Primates > Cebidae > Sapajus > Sapajus apella. The sequence continues at coordinate 3,911,276 of NW_022436954.1, read as the reverse complement.
GTTACCACTTTCTCTTAGTGACTAGTAGCAGAAACTCTAGTTTTAAAAGTTAATACACATAAAGTGCCCAGAAGAATCACAGCCATGTTGTAGGAGATGGTATTATTTTTATCCTTTTAAATACATACATATTCATGGAGACAAGAGTCGTCTCACTGTGTTAAAGAGGCTGGGCTCTAGCCCCAGGCCTCAAGCAGTCCTCCTGCCTTGACCTCTCAAAGTGCAGAGATTACAGGTGTGATCTCACTGCACCTGTCTACCATTTAGATACTAATCTTGCCATTTTGGATATTAATCTTTATTTCTTTCTTTTCTAGTATTAGCTTAAAATGTTCCATTTCTGTTATCTTTGTATGTCTCAATTCTTGCTTCAACTACAGCAGATAGGAACCCTGGCTTTGTGGAACAGCTGAGGAGTACATCTTTGCCTGAACTGGGGGAGGGTGGTTGCTTTACTCCCAGCTGTCCCTGCAGCTGCTCAGCCAGATTCCTAGATCTAGCATCCTTCAAAACATCTCAACCTTGGTAACTCAGTTGCATAACATTGGTAACTCAGTTGCATAACTAATATAGTAGTATTCTCCAAGGTGGTTGGATTACTGGTGATTTTTATTTTCTTTTTTAAACTCTTGTATTTTCCAAATTTTATACCATGGGACTGTGTTCTAAACTGTTCAGTATGAAGAAAACAAAGAGCTCAGTTACTATAAAGAAAGTGGTTTTCTGGTCTCTGTTCAGTGGCTCTGGTGTAATAGAGCTATATCAAGTCTTTCTTTGCAAAACTCTTCATTTCCTTTTATTTTTATTAGTTGTCTGTGCTCTATGCAGTCTGTATAACTTTGGGTTTTACATTCATCAAGCAAATTACAGTTTCCTGTTAGAACTTCAGTTCTGTTATAATTATATTCACTAAAGAAAATACTTAACATAAGCCAACAATTGTCAGCTTATCCTAATTTAGTTAGAATTATTGCATTGCCTGTGTATTTACCCAGTTCAAAGCTGCTTCCATTGCCAGTATTTTATTTTCTATTTTATAACCAGTTCTCAATAAGCCTCCAATAAGGAATGAATCATTTTTCTACCACTTACAGCAGCTTTCTTTGCCAAATCCACAGTATCTTCTGTCAACTCAAGATGTTGTGATTTCTTCAGACTTATCTCAGAAGCACAAGAATTGCTAAATTTCTCTCACTTAGATGTAATCTTTATATTGCATACCCACCCCATCACAGTTAAGCTGAGTCATGCAAACATAATTGTTGGTCATAAATTGGGAGTAGTGGCACAGTCATCCACCTTAGGGCAATCTTCTAACGACATAACCACTACAGTGAAACCTCCTTTGGCAAAATCATTCATGGTGCATGAGCAGGGGTTTGCTGTCCATGAGCCTCAGATGCAGGCTAACTGCTGCCACCTCCAGTTCTTCATGTCAGTCAGATGGCAGGAGGGAGCAAGTGGACCTATTATAGTTTTAAGAGATGAGGTCTCGTTATGTTTGTTGTCCAGGTGGCATTGAAATCTTGGACTCAAGCTATCTTCCTGCCTTAGGCTCTTGCGTAGCTGGGACTACAGGCACGTGCCACAGCCCCGGCTCAATAATTAGTCACAGTAGCAAAAATGTGGTAGCAACCTAAATGTCCATCAGTGGTGAATATATGAGCATAATGTGATATTTTCATGCACTGGAATATTATTTAGCCTTAAAAAGGAAGGAAAGGCCAGCACGGTGGCTCACACCTGTAATCCTTGCACTTTGGGAGGCTGAGGCGCGTGGATCACGAGGTCCAGAGATTGAGACCAGCCTGGCCAACATAGTGAAACCCCGTTTCTACTAAAAATACAAAAATTAGCTGGGTGTAGTGGCATGCGCCTGTAATCCCAACTACTGAGGAGGCTGAGGCAGGAAAATTGCTTGAACCTGGGAGGTGGAGGTTTCAGTGAGCCAAGGTCGCACCATTGCACTCCAGCCTGATGACAGAACAAGACTCTGTCTCCAAAAAAAAAAAAAAAAAAAGGGAAATTCTGATACATACCACAAATCCTAAGGACTTATGCTAAGTGAAATAAGCCAGCCATAAAAAGACAAATACTGTGTAATTTCACTGACATGAATGAAGTATATAGAGTAATCAAAATCATGGAGAGAAAATAGAATGGTGGTTACTGGGGAGAAGGGCAGTGGGGACTTAAAAGGGCCATAGTTTCAGTTTTTTTTTTTTTTTTTTAAAAAGGTGCGTGCCTGTAATCCCAGTTGTTACCCAGGCTGGAGTGCAATGGTGAGATCTCGGCTCACCGCAATCTCCGCCTCCTGGGTTCAGGCAATTCTCCTGCCTCAGCCTCCTGAATAGCTGGGATTACAGGCACGCACCACCATGCCCAGCTAATGTTTTGTATTTTTAGTAGAGACGGGGTTTCACCATGTTGACCAGGATGGTCTCGATCTCTTGACCTCGTGATCCACCCGCCTCGGCCTCCCAAAGTGCTGGGATTACAGGCTTGAGCCACCGCGCCCGGCCGTAGTTTCAGTTTTATAAGATGAACAGAGTTATGGAGATGGATGGTGGGTAATGGTTTTACAACATTGTGAATATATTTAATAACACTCAACTGTACTCCTAAAAGTGGTTAAGATAGAATATTTTATGTTTTTTTGTATTTTACCACAATTTTTTACAAGCTGACAACAAGAAAGTAGACTCCTGGATACAGTATTCAAATTTCTGAGCTATACACATATATAAGATCTTATTCAGTCATCAGTCTTTCTTTGGTTTTCTTCCTACTTCCTCATCACTTTTCATCTCCTCTGTAATCTTCTTACTGCTTGTAGTGATCTTTGGAAGCCCTTTGTAACTTTATATTTTCTAAATAAACCCAAGGATAAACACAGATACCTTTGCTGTGACTAAAAATAAAGCAGCAGTTACATCTAACCTAACAGACCTTATCTGAAATTAACTTTTCTTTCTTTTTTTTTTTTTTTTTTTTGAGACAGGATATTGCTTTTGTCACCCAGACTGGAGTCCAGTGGTACAATCATGGCTCACTGCAGGCTTGACTTCCTGGGCTCAAGCAGTCCTTTCACCTCAGCTTCCCAAGTAGCTGGGGCCATAGGTGGGCACCACCATGCCCAGATGATTTTTGTATTTTTTTGTAGAGATGGGGTTTTGCCAAGTTTCTCAGGCTGGTCTTGGAACTTCTGAGCTCAAGTAGTCAACCTGCCTTGGCCCACCAGAGTGTTGGGATTACAGGTGTGAGCCACTGTGCCCAGCCAGTAACTAACTTTCTACCCAGATTTTTAAAAGTCTGGATGTTTTTGTTTCTTGGATAGCTAATCACTGGCAAAAGACAGTGAAAAAACTGATCCAGCTCTTTTCAGCCTGTGGTGGAATGTTACTTCTTCAGTGTCAGTTTATTTCTCAGAAAGAAGTAAGCCATTTTGTAATGTAAACTTTCTGTGATAGAATGTATTGGTTGAGAATATGGACTCTGGAGCAAAGCGGTCCCCAGCGACACTAATTACTAGCTCTGTAATCTTGAACAAATTACTTAAATGTGAAGTACTTAGAACACTGTCTGTCATATACAGTTGACCCTTAACAACGTAAGGGCTAGAGGCACCAACCCCCAACAAGTCAAAAATATACATATAACTTGGAACTCCTCAGAAACTTAACTGCTGATAACCTACTGTTTACTGGAAGCCTTATGGATAATGTAAACAGTTAATTAATACATATTTTATGTTATATATATTGTATACTATATTCTTAGAATAAAGTAAGAGAAAAAATTATTAAAATCATAAAAGAAAGTATGTTTACTATCTTTTCATCTTCATGATGAGTAGGCTAAGGAGGAAAAGGTGGGATTGCTTTTGCTGTCTCTGGAGTGGCAGGGGTGGAAGAAAATTCATGTCTAAGTGAACCCATATAGTTCAAACCTGTGTTGTTCAAGGATCAACTCTGCTGAGTTCTCGGTAAATGTTAGCTATTACTTTGACTATCACAGAATGTGCTCTGGTCCATACCCAGAGTATGAGCACACCTCATTTTATTGCACTTTGCTTTATTGCACTCTGCAGATAGTGTTTTTTTTTTTTTTTTTTTTTGTAACAAATAGAGGGTTTGTGGCAAACCTGCACTGAGCAAATTCATAGCTGCCCTTTTTCCAATAGAATGTTTTGGTAATTCTCGCACTATTTAAAACATTTTCATTATTATTTGTTAGTGGTGATCAGTGGTCTTTTTTTTTTTTTTTTTTTTTTTTTTTTGAGATGGAGTCTCACTCTGTCACCCAGGCTGGAGTGCAGTGTTACAATCTTGGCTAACTCTAACCCCCACCTCCTGGGTTCAAGCAATTCTCATGCCTCTGCCTCCCAAGTAGCTGAGATTACTGGTATGCGCCACCACGCCTGGCTATTATTGTATTTTTAGTAGAGATGAAGTTTTACCATGTTGACCAGGGTATTCTCAGACTCCTGACCTCAAGTGATTCACTTGCCTTGGCCTCCCCAAAGTGGGTCACAGGCGTGACCCAGTGCACCCAGCTGATCAGTGATCTTTGACATTATTATTACACTTGTTTTGGGTGCTGTGAACTGCATCCATGTAGGAAAGCAGATTTGAAATGTTGTGTGTGTTCTGACTGCTTTGCCAAATTGCTGTTCCCCGTTCTCTTTCTCTCCTCAGGCCTCCCTATTCCCTGAGACACAACAATATTGAAATTAGGCCCACTATTAATATTACAATCACTTAAAATGAGAAGTTAGAAATGATTAAGTTTAGTGATAAAGGCATGCCAAAAGCCAAGATAGGCCTTTTACATCAGAGAGTTAACTAAGATGTGAATGCAAAGGAAAGATTCTTGAAGGAAATTAAAAGTGCTACTCCAATGAACATGGGAATGTTAAGAAAGAAAAATAGCCTTATTGCTGATATGGAGAAAGTTGAGTGGTTTGGACAGAAAATCAAACTAGCTATAACATTCCTTCAACAAACTCTAAGCCACAGCAAATCCCTAATTCTCCTTAATTCTGTGAAGGCTGAGAGAGGTGAGGGAGCTGCAGAAGAAAAGTCTGAAGTTAGGAGATGTTGGTTTATGAAGTTTAAACCATCTTTGTAACATAAAAGTGCAAGGTAAAGCAGCAGCACATGCTGATGTAGAAGCTACAGTAAGTTTTCCAGGAGATCCAGCTAGGATCATTAATGATGGAGGCTGCACTGAACAACAGGTTTTCCATGTAGATGAAACAGCCTTCTATTGGAAGAAGATGCCCTCTAGGATTTTCATAGCTAGAGAGAAGCCAACTGCTTCACGGGGCAGGCTGACTGTCTTGTTAGGGGCTAATGCAGCTGATGATTTGAATTGGAAACCAAATTTACCATTCCAGAAAACCTCATTTACCATTCTAAAATCCTAGGGCCCTTAAGAATTATGCGAAATCTACTCTGTTAATGGAACAACAAAGCCTAGATGACAGCACATCTGTTTTACAGTATGGTTTACTGCATATATTAAGCCCACTGTGGAGATTTGCTCAGGAAAAAAGGTTCCTTTCAAAATATTACTGCTCATTGGCAATGTACCTGTTCACCCAAGAGCTCTGATGAGAATGTACAAGAGATTAATATTGTTTTTGGTTTTGTTGTTTTTTAAGACAGGGTCTCACTCTGTTGCCCAAGCTGGAGTGCAGTGGTATGATCACAGCTCATGCCAGGCTTAATGTCCCTGGGCTCAGGTGATCCTTCCACCTCAGCCTTTATCTGGGCCTACAGGCAGGTGCCAACACACCCAGCTAATTTTTGTAGTTTTGGTGGAGACACAGTTTCACTGTATTTCCCTGGCTGGTATTTCCCTGGCTGCTTTTGAACTTCTAGGCTCAAGGGATTTACCTGTCTCGGCCTCCTGAAGTGCTGGGATTACAAGCATGAGCTACCATGCCCTGCCTGAAATTAATATAGTTTTCATGTCAGATAACAGTATTCATTCCGTGGCCCTTGGTTCAAGGAGTAGTTTCAACTTTGGTCTTACTATTTAAGAAATACATTGCATGAGGCTGTAGCTGCAATAAATAGTGATTCATCTGATGGATCTGGACTAAATCAATTGAAAAACATCTGGAAAGGATTCACCACTATAGATACCATTAAGAACATTTGTGGCTGGGCATGGTGGCTCATGCCTGTAATCCCAACATTTTGATAGGCCCAGGTGGGTGGGTCCTTTGAGGCCAGAGTTTGAAACTAGCCTGGCCAACAATTAGCCATTCTTGGTGGTGCACACTTGTAGTCCCAACTATTTGGGCGGCCAAGATGGGAAAATCACTTGAGCCCAGGAATTTGAGGCTGTAGTGAGCTCTGATCTTGCCGCTGTATTCTAGCCTGGGCGTGAGAGTGAGACCCTGTCTCTAAAAAATTAATTAAAATGAAAACATTTGTGGTACATGGGGGGAGGTCAAAATATCATCATTAACAGATGTTTGGAAGAAGTTGATTCCTACCCTTATGGATGACTTTGAGGGGATCAAGACTTCAGTGGAGGAAGTTACTGCAAATGTGGTGAAAATAATGAGAACTAGAATTAGCGAGTTGAAGATGTGACTGAATTGTTGCAATCTGTAATGAAACTTGAGTAGATGAGGAGTTGCTTCTTACAGATGAGCAAAGAAAGTAGTTGGTTTCTTAAGATGGAATATGCTTCTGGTGAAGATACTGTGAACATTGTTAAAATGACAACAAGGTATTTAGCATATTACATAAGGTGAGTTTATAGAGCAGAAGTAGGGTTTGAAAGGATTGACTCCACATTTGAAAGAAGTTCTGCTGTGGGTAAAATGCTATCAAACAACATCGCATTCTACAGAGGAATGTTCCTGTGAAAGGAAGTATCAATCCATGTTGCAAACTTCATTGTTGTCTTATTTTAAGAAATTGTCAACCTGAGAAGCATAGCTAGATCTTACATCTGCAAAAAATTAAAATATTACCCAGGCATTGCGGTGTGTGCCTGTAGTCCCGGCTACTCAGGAGGCTAAGGTGGGAGGATCATCTGAGCCCAGGAGTTTGTGGCTGTGGTGAGCTGTGCATCACTGTACTCCAGCCTGGGCAACAGAGCAAGACCCTGTCTCAAAAGAAAAAAGAAAAGTTTACACTTCAGTGAAAGAAAAAGAAATTGCCATATCTACCAACCTTCAGCAACCACCACCCTGATCAGTCAGCAGCCCTCAGTAGGGACATTGAGGCAAGTCCCTACACAAGCAAAGATAATGACTCACTGAAGGCTCAGATGATTGTTAGCATTTTTAGCAATAAAGTATTTTAAAATAAAAGTATGTGCCTTGTTTTTGTAGACACAATGCTGTTGCACACTTAATAGCCTACAGTATAACTTAAATATAACTATGTGCACTGTGAAACCAAAAAGTTTGTGTGTCTTGCCTATTACAATATTTGCTTTATTGCGGTGGTCTGGAACTGAGCCCGCAATATCTCCAAGATAGGCCTATACTAAGTATTCTAGCAATAAAAGAATACCAGACTGGGCAACATGGCAAAACCTCGTCTCTACTAAAAATACAAAAAAATTAACTGGGCATGGTGGCATGCACCAGTAGTCCCAACTACTCAGGAAGCTGAAGTGGGAGGATCGCCTGAACCCGGAAGGCTTCAGAGGTTGCAGTGAGCCTAGATAGTGCCACTGCACTCCAGCATGGGTGATAGAGTGAGGCCCCATTTCAAAAGGAAAAAAAGAATAAAACTGCTTTCCTCTACTTTGCTCTACATTCTTTTTCTTTTTTTTTAAAGACAGTCTTGCTCTGTCATCCAGGCTAAGTGCAATGGTGCGATCTCAGCTCACTGCAGCCTCTGCCTCCTGGGTTCAAATGATTCTCCTGCCTCAGCCTCCTGAATAGCTGGGACTATGGGCACACATCACCACACCTGGCTAATTTTTGTGTTTTTAGTAGAGTTGGGGTTTCACTATGTTGGCCAACCTGGTCTGGAACTCCTGACCGCAAATGATCTGTTCACCTTGGCCTCCCCAAGTGCTGGGATTACAGGCATGAGCCACCATGCCTGGCTTCCTCTGCATTGTTGAAGGAGAGTATTTACTTGTAATTTCTTAAATTAGGGTTAAATACAGATAATATAAAGTTTACCATCATAACCATTACATTGTTTTTCTTTTTGCATAAAATATTTCGTTGTCATGTACCCATTTTAAAGTGTGCCTGTGTCATTAAGTTTATTCACGGTGTGCCACCATCACTATCTAGTTGTAGAATTTCATCACCCTACAGAAACTCCATACCATTGAGCAGTCATTCTCTTTTCTCCTCTGCTTAACTCCTCGCAACAATGAATCTGCTCCCTGTCTTGGTGAAGTTGTCTAATCTGTATATTCCATATAAAGGGAACTATATAGTATGTAGTGAGAGAACTAGAATTAGCAAGTTGAACAACTACTTTGTGTAGGCTTCTTTGATACAGTATGTTTTCTTGGTATATCTGTGTTGTAGCATGTATTAGTACTTCATTCCTTTTGATGGCCAAATATTTCCTTGAACAAATCGACCACATTTTGTTTATCTGTTCATATCATTATAAACATTTTTGTTATTTCTATCTTTTAGCTGCCTTGAATAGTGCTGCAGTGAATATTTATGTACAAGCTTTTGTTTGAACACCTTGTTCAGTTCTTTTAGATATATGCCTGGGACTGGAATTGCTGAGTCACGTGGTCATTCTGTGTTTAGTTTATTGAGGAACTGCCAACCATAGTGGCTGCATCATCTTGTATTCCCACCAGTAATGTTTGAGGGTTCTGATTTCTCTGCGTTGTTGCTAGCACTTATTATCTTCCATTTTTAAAATTATAGTGATCCTAGTGGGTGTGAAGTGATATTTCTTGGCAGTTTTGATTTGACATTCACTTTTTCTTTTAAAATATGATGGGCAGGTTCAGTATATTGCCTACATTATTAGTTGTTTTACTATTAATATATATATTCTGCCTTGTCTACTTTATACTGACCATCTTCTTCTTCTCTAGGGTATTACCTCTTATCTTTAACTAAACTATACATTTCTTGAAGGCAGGGAATCAGGTTCTAATGCTATGTGGTATATCCAGCCAGGACAGCTACATAGTAAGTGTTATTTATCTTAAAAGGCAGTCTCTCTCGACAGATAGATAGATAGATAGATAGATGGATGGATGGATGGATGGATGGATGGATGGATGGATGTTGTTTTGTTTTCAGTAGTTTCACGCTGGTTGCCCAGGCTGGAGTGCAGTGATGATCTCAGCTCACTACAGCCTCAACCTCCTGGGCTCAGGTGATTCTTCCACCTCAGCCTCCTGAGTAGCTGGGATTACAGGCACCTGCTACCATGCCCAGCTAAATCTTTGTATTTTTATTTTTATTTTTTTATTTTGTGTGTATGTGTGTGTTTAAATTTTTTCTATTTTTAGTAGAGATGGTGTTTTGCTGTGTTGCCCAGGCTGGTCTCAAACTCCTGGACTCAAGCAGTCTGCCCACCTTGATCTCCCAGCTGCCCACCATGCCCAGCTAGGCAGACAATATTGTCAGCTTTTTATTCTCTCTCCCTTCCTGGACCACCATTTTCTGAATCTTTTAGTTTATGCCTTTACTTCTGCTTGGAATTGTCCCTGTTGAATCATCTCTTGTTAGAATTCTACTTATTCTTCCCCCACTTTTCCTAAAGCCTTTTCTGATCTGTCTAATAAAAGTATGATACTTTCCTTTGGTTTTTACTGCTGCTTGAGCACCTACTTTGTATTAAATATTTTATTTCATCGACTTTAAATCTTCACAGTGGCCCACAAGGTGATATTCATCCTCCACAAGATATTAATGTTCAGAGAAATTACATAACTTGTCTACGTAGTATATAGGAACTGAGATTTAAACTTAGGTCTCAGTCAGGTGCAGTGGCTCACGCCTGTAATCCCAACATTTTGGGAGACCAAGGCAGGTGGATCACCTGAGGTCAGGAGTTCAAGACCAGCCTGGGCAACATGGCAAAACCCTGACTCTACTAAAAATACAAAAATGAGGCAGGTGTGGTGGCATGTGGCTATAGTCCCAGCAACTCAGGAGGCCGAGGCACGAGAATTGCTTGAACCTGGGAGGTAGAGGTTACAGTGAGCCAAGATTTCATGCCACAGCACTCCAGCCTGGATGACAGCAAGATTGTCTCAAATAAATAGCCGGGCATGGTGGCTCACACCTGTAATTCCAACTGGTTGGGAGATGGAGGCGGGTGGATCACAAGGTCAGGAGTTCAAGACCAACCTGACCAACATGGTGAAACCCCGTCTCTACTAAAAATATAAAAATTAGCCGGGCGTTGTGGTGCACACCTGTAATCCCAGCTATCCAGGAGGAGGCTGAGGCAGGAGAATCACTTGAACTCGAGAGGCAGAGGTTGCAGTGAGCTGAAATCGTGCCACTGCACTCCAGCCTGGGCAACAGAATGAGACTCTGTCTCTAAATAAATAAATAAAATAAAATAAATAAATAGACCAGGTGTAGTGACTCACACCTGTAATCTCAGCACTTTTGGAGGCTAAGGTGGGCAGATTGCCTAAGCTCAGGATTTCGAGACCAGCATGGGCAACACAGTGAAACCTTGTCTCTACTAAAGTACCAAAAATAGCTGGGGGTGGCAGCATGCGCCTGTAGTCCCAGCTACTCAGAAGGCTGAAGCAGAATTGCTTGTACCCAAGAGGTGGGGGGTTGAGTGAGCCAGGTCTTGCTACTGCACTCCAGCCTGGGTGACAGAGCGAGACTCTGTCTCCAAATAAATAAATAAACAAGCAAACAAACAAACTTAGATATTGTTTTCTCTCCATTACTATTTTATGCAGACTCTTGTGGCCTTCTGCATTTTGTTGTAGTTGTTACGGTCAACAAGAATCTGATGCAGATCCTTGTGTCCATCCTGGTATCTTTACCATTCTATAAATATTTGTGGAATGAATGAAAAGGGGACTTTATTCTTCATGAGCTAGGATAATTATCTTCATGGTCTAGGATATTATTGACAGGTTTGGGAAATAACCCTGTTTAACAAAAGAATATAAATTCAAAATCAGTCATATTACCCACTAAATTATGGATCCTTTATTCAAAGTATGGGATAGATTAGGTCAGCCTGCATCAAATCAGTATATCTCAGTAAGTAAGAGCTTGACTCTAGAGTGAGCCTGCCTGGGTTCTTGTCCTGCCTTGTTCTATATATTATCTAACATCTGCTTTCTCATGTATGAAACGGAGATTAGTATTTAGCATTTAGAATTGTTAGTATTAAATGAGACCTTAGATAAAAAGATTTAACAACAGACTGTATAGTAAACATGCCATAGGGAATAGTTGTTATTACTAACATTGTCCATTATCTTTTCCATTCTCTGTGACTTGATTATGATTATGCTGAGTGAGAACTTTTTGCTTGTCTGTTATTGAAAATAAGAAAGGATAGTTTTTTTCCTTCTTTCTTTAAAAATATTCTTAGTATATTTAAGGATATTAGTGGCTTGATAGAGATGATTGATGCATCTTTTATGACAGGGAGTCGTCGCATGGTGGATGTCATGGATGTGAACACACAAAAAGGCATTGAAATGACCATGGCTCAGTGGACACGCTACTATGAGACCCCAGAGGAGGAGCGAGAGAAACTCTATAATGTCATCAGCCTTGAGTTTAGCCACACCAGACTGGAGAACATGGTGCAGAGGCCCTCCACGGTTAGTGTAATCATTTTCTTCATATTGTCATTGTGACCAAAAAGGGTTGTTTTTGGCTGGGTTTTGGTAACTGATGCTTGTAATCCCAGCATTTGGGAGGTCAAAGCTGGTAGATCACTTTAGCTGAGGAGTTTGAGACCAGCCAGGGCAACATGGTGAAACCCCAAAAAGTACAGAAAAAAAAAATAGCCGGGCGTGATGGCACACGTGTGTAATCCCAGCTACTCAGGAGGTTGAGGTGGCAGGATCACTTGAGCCCAGGAGGTTGAAGCTGCAGTGACCCATGATTGTACCACTGCATTCCCACCTGGGTGACAGAACAAGACTCTGTCTCAAAAAATTAAAATAAAATGTGTTGTTTTTATACTGGGAAAATTTATAATTTTTTGTACATATATTAAGCTAAAAGTAAACAAGACTATTTGACAAGAATAACTTGTATTTTTATATTAATATATTAATTATTTTGATAAGACTAACTGCATTTTCTGAAATCACTTAAAAGTTTTGCAGGGGTGAATTTTAAAATTTATTATAATTTTTAAAAAATATATATTTTTTTAGAAACAGGGTCTTACTATTTTGCCCAGGCTGATCTTGAACTCCTGGGCTCAAGCAGCCCTCCCACTTTGGCCTCCCAAAGTGCTAGGACTACAAGTGTGAGCCACTGTGCCTGGACGTGAAATTACTTAATTTTACATAGGGCAGGATTATTCTGATTTGTGTCACCAGTAACTTAATGTAGGAACATTGAGCTTTGCATGTAATGGAGAGGATTATTAAAATTCACTCTTGTGGCCAGACGCAGTGGCTCATGCCTGGAATTCTAGCACTTTGGGCGGCCAAGGCGGATGGATCACCTGAGGTCAGGAGTTTGAGACCAGCCT
>NW_022436954.1:3884511-3898508 GCF_009761245.1 Sapajus apella | reverse complement strand
ACAGAGTGAGACTCTGTCTCAAAAAAAAAAAAAAAAAAAAAAATCAACTCTTGACCAGGCATGGTAGCTCACGCTTATAATCCCAACACTTTGAGAGGCTGAGACAGGAGGATTACTTGAGGCCAGTAGTTCAAGACTAGTCTGGAGAATGTCTTGAGACCCCAAAAATAAAAACAAACAATTTTATTTTTTATTTATTTTGAGACCAAGTCTTGCTTTGTCACCTAGGATATGAAGTGCAGTGATGCGATCTTCGCTCTGCCTCTCTGATTCAGGCAATTCTCCTACATCAGCCTCCTGAGTAGCTGGGACTACAGGCCACCGGCGCTGCTAATTTTTGTTTTTTTTTTTTTTTTGTAGAGACGGGGTTTCATCATGTTGGCCAGGCTGGTCTTAACTACTGACCTCAAGAATCGACCTGCCTTGGTCTCCCAAAATGCTGGGATTACAGGCATGAGCCACTGCACCCAGCCAAAAAAAAAACCTATTTTTATATTAGTCATCATTGTCTATTTGGTCATGTGGAATTACAGGAAGACAGATGGCTAGAATTTAGCCTTCTTATTAGCCTAATGTGGTTTGCTAAATAGAAATTTAGTGAGAGGGATGTAAGAATTCCAGTAACATTATTTATTTGTAATTTTATTTCCTTAATATTTTTAGAATTTTAAAAATTTTTATTATTATTATTTTTTTGAGACAGGGTCTTGCTCTGTTGCCCAGGCTTGAGTGCAGTGGTGTGATCTCAGCCCACTGCAGGCTCTGCTTCCCAGGTTCAAGCACTTCTCCCACCTCAGCCTCTCGAGTAACTGGGATTACAGGGGCATACCACCATGCCCAGCTAATTTTTGTATTTTTAGTAGAGATGGGGTTTCACCATGTTGGCCAAGCTGGTCTCAAACTCCTCACCTCAGGTGACCAACCTCCTTCAGCCTCCCAAACTGCTGGGATTACAGGCCTCAGCCACTGCACCCGGCCTATGTATAGAATTTTAATTTTAAATAACAGGAATGGCCAGGCACATTGGCTCATACCTGTAATTCCGGCACTTTGGGAGGCAGAGGCAGGAGAATCCCTTGAGCCTAGGAGTTCAAGACCAGGTTGGTTAACATAGCAAGACCTCATTTCTACAAAAAATTTTAAAAATTAGCCAGGCATGGTGGCATGCACCTGTAGTCCTGGTTACTCAAGAGACTGAGGTGGGAGGATTGCTTTAGCCTGGGAGGTTGAGGCTGCAGTGAGCTGTGATCACACCACCTCACTGTAGCCTAGCTGACATTCCAAGACTCTGTCTTGAAAAAATAATAAAAAAATATAAATAGAAGCAAGGCATGGTGGCTGATGCCTGTAATTCTAGAACTTTGGGAGGCCAAGGCAGACAGATCACTTGAGCTCAGGAGTTTGAGACCAGCCTGGGAAACATAGTAAAACCCTGTTTCTACAGAAAAATTAGCCGGAATATGGTGGCATCCCCACTATCGTCCCAGCTACTAGGGGGTTGAAGCAGGAGGATTGCTTGAGCCTAGGAATTTGAGACCAGTCTGGGCACCATAATGAGACCCTGTCTCTATTTATGGAGAAAAAAAAACAAAACAAAACTAAGCAGCAACAATAAAAATAACATGATTGTAGCTATAAATGTAAAACCTGGCCTGGTCAATACTTTTCCATTATTAAGATTTTGAAATGTATGACTATTCTACATGAAGCCTTTTTTGTGGCATCCTGAATTTATTCACTCTGTCCCTAGTTCTAATGATAAAAATGTGACATCATTTTATAAAAATTAGAAAAACATATTACCATTAAATGGAGGAGAAGAACCTATGAGAGGGCTCAGAAATAGGAAATTATTAAGAGGGCAGAGACCACACTACCAATATCTTACAGAGACCTAAAACATGACTAGAAAGATCAAATGAGTTATTACCAAGCTCACATTCTAAAAGCCGGTATGCTTTTTGTGACCTTGCTATATAAGCAATAACATGGGTATTCTATTGGTAGAATAAAATAGGAGACTTTGTGTGGAATAGTCACACATTTCAAAATCTTAATAATGGTAAAGTATTGGCCGGGCATGGTGGCTCACGCCTGTAATCCAAGCACTTTGGAGGCCAAGGCAGGTAGATCACCTGAGGTCAGGAGCTTGAGACCAGCCTGACCAACATGGTGAAACCCTGTCTTAAAAAATAAATAAATAAATAAATAAATAATGGTAAAGTACTGACCAGATCAAGTTTTATATTTATAGCTAGAGGCCTGGCATGGTTGTTCACACCTCTAATCCCAGCACTTTGGGAGGCCAAGGTGGGTGGATCACTTGAGCCCAGGAGTTCGAGACCACTCAGGAGGCTGTGGCACAAGAATTGCTTGAACGCAGAAGGCAGAAGTTGCAGTGAGCCGAGATAGTGCCACGGGACTCCAGCCTGGCCAACAGAATGAGACCCTGTCTCACGGCAAACAGACAAAAAAACATTTATAGCTATAATTATGTTATTTTTGTTGCTGTTTCTTTTGGTAGAATTCTTAATTCCCCCCATAGTATATCCCTTCATTTATCTAGGTCTTTTCCAGTATATTTCACTAGTGCATATTATTTTATTTTATTTTATTTATTTATTTTGAGACAGAGTTTTGCTCTTGTTGTCTAGGCTGGAGTGCAATGGTGCGACCTTGACCCACCACAATCTCCGCCTCCCGAGTTCATGTGATTCTTGTGCCTCAGACTCCCGAATAGCTGGGATTTCAGGCATGCACCACCATGCCTGGCTAATTTTGTATTTTTAGTAGAGACAGGATTTCTCCATGTTGGTCAAGCTGGTCTCAAACTCCCGACCTCGGGTGATCCACCCACCTCAGCCACCCAAGTGCTGGGATTATAGGTGTGAGCCACTGCGCCTGGCCACACTAGTGCTTTTTAGAAAACCAACTTTATTGAGGTAAAGTTGACATTCAGTAAAGTGGACTCCTGTTTTAAATGTGCATTTCAGTGAATTTTGACAAACGTATTTATTCATGTAAGTACCACCACAATCAAAATATAGAAAATAGGCCAAGTGCAGAGGCTAACCCCTGTAATCCCAGCACTCTGGGAGGCCAAGGCTGGCAGATCACTTGAGATCAGGAGTTCAAGACCAGCCTGGCTAACATGGTAAAACCACGCCTCTACTAAAAATACAAAAATCAGCTGGGCATGGTAGTGCATGCCTGTAGTCCCAGCTACCTGGGAGGTTGAGGTGGGAGAATTGCCTGAAACCAGGAGGCAGAGGTTGCAGTGAGCCAAGATCAAGCCATTGCACTCCAGCCTGGGTGACAGAACGAGACTCTGTCTCAAAAAAAAAACAAACTAGGTTCCAGGAGGTAAGATGGTCAACTTTTACATATCTGTTATAGGAGCTAGCATAAATTAGAGTTCTATGATAAGAAGAGATTATTTAGTGTTGCCATGCTAGCAGTAACTGAGAGGTAGGTATAAAAATGGCACAAATAACACACATTTGTTTGCTGATGGGTAAATAAGTTCATGGAAGGCCATGAGTTGTTTATGAATAGACTAGGTTCATGATACTGGACTTCTTACCAGTTTGACCCTAGTGTTGGTGCAGAAGAGATTGTAATTGGTGATTGTTCTTACTGGAGACTTGCTCTCCTGTGGATCAGGGTATTTAGCATAGGATCTATCCCAAGGTTAAAGATTAACCTAAGAAGAAAAGCAGAACGTGTTACCACAAACTCTCTGTAGTCAGAAGATACCTAATAATACGAAAGAAAGGCAGGCAAGAATGACTGACTTTGTTGCTGCAATTAAGAAATTCTGCTTTCTGTGAATGAACGTGTTGTAAAAAAAAAAAATACTCAAGTGTTCTGAACCGTTCCTCTCCCCATTCGGACATGAGGGCTTACAGTGTATTAGCAAGTACTTTATTATTCTGTTAAAGGCATTCTCATGGACAACACATGGAGATGGGAGATGGTGGCCACTACATTAAGAAACAGTAAATTTTATTTGAAGGAAAGAAAGGCAGTCAGGGCTTATTCAATATTCTAGGACCAGTGGATGCTTGGTTAAAATTGTTGGCTCCCTGAGCAGAAATTCTTTGAAATGGAGCAGCAGGTTAACCTTAACAGTTACTCCTCATCTTGTTTGTTTCTTCCATGTCAGTGGTGATGCTTTCTAAACACTCTCCCACAGTTAACGTCTGGGTGTCCTTTAGACAACTGCTTCATATCATGCAGGGTTCTATGCATTAGTCTTGTTTTGCATTATAAGGGAGTAAGTGATCAAATAGATAGATGTTGTTACAGAGCTTTCCAGATATATGTTTTTTACAGCCATAAGTTAGATGTTTACCAGGCACTGTGCTGAATTCATGGTTGGTTGGCTCTCAGGCTTTACCTACCTGGCGTTCAGTAGTTGAGTGTAGACACTTGAAGGTACAAGGACATATTATAATTTAGTGTAAAATGTTGCAATTTGTATTGCTTTCACTTCTCTTTATTTTTTCAGCCAATATTATTTAAAAGATTCCTGGCCAGGTGCGGTGGCTCACACTTGTAATCTCAGTACTTTGGGAGGCCAAGGCAGGTAGATTATGAGGTCAGGAGTTTGAGACCAGCCCGGCCAAGATGGTGAAACCCTGTCTCTACTAAAAAATACAAAAATTAGCTGGGAGCCCTGGTGGGTGCCTGTAATTCCACCTACTCAGGAGGCTGAGGCAGAATTGCTTGAACCCAGGAGGCAGAGGCTGCAGTGAGCTGAGATACACCACTGTACTCTAGCCTGGGCGGCACAGTGAGATTTTGTCTCAAAAAAAAAAAAAGGTTTCTATACTCTCACAACATTATTCCAAAATTTTAAACTTGTTTACATTTAATCCTTCCAATATATTTTTGAGGTAATTATTTTGGGTTTTTTTGTGTGTTTTTAGGTTTTTTTAATCGAGACAGAGTCATACTCTGTTGCCCAAGCTGGTGTGCAGTGATGATCATAGCTTACTGTAGCCTCAAACTCCTGGATTTAAGCAAACCTTGCATCGTAGCCTCCTAAGTAGCTAGGTCTATAGGCACATGCCACCATGCCTGGCTACGTTGTATTTATTTTTATTTTATTATTTTTGTTTACTTATTTTATTTTATTTTTTTGAGACAGGTTTTGCTTTTGCTGCCCCAGCTGGAGTGCAGTCTCAGCTCACCGCAACTTCGTCCTCCTGGGTTCAAGCGAGTCTCCTGCCTCAGCCTCCCAAGTAGCTGGGATTATAGGCATGCACCTCCATGCTTGGCTAATTTTGTATTTTTAGTAGAGACAGGGTTTCTCCGTGTTGGTCAGCCTGGTCTCGAACTCCCGACCTTAGGTGATCCACCTGCCTCGGCCTCCCAAAGTGCTGGGATTACAGGCATAAGCCACCACACCTGGCTATTTTATTTTGAAGAGGTGAGTTCTCACTGTGTTGCCCAGGCTGGTCTTGAACTCCTGGCTTCAAGTGATCCTCCCATCTTGGCCTCCCAAAGCTCTGGGATTACAGGTGTGAGCCGCTATGCCTGTTCTGTGTTAGTTTTATAGATGAGTTTCAGGGCCTTATATAGTCTTGAAAAGACATGACAGACCTGCAGCTTCTTATTCCTAAGCTGGTAGTTTCTATGGCACATTGTCAATGCAAGGCTACAAATCCATACTGAATTTATTTATTTATATATATATATATATATATATATATATTTGGTTTGCCCAACTTTTGGCATCTTAACTGTACTAACAATGGTATATATTTTGCTGAATTTATAGATACCTTCCAGGCAACAGCTTTTATTGGATTAAAAAATAAAGCAAATTATATGAGTTTTGACACAGAAGAGAGGTCATAGTTGTACACTATTGCATCATCAATTATTCCATTTTGACTAGTGCTGTCTCTACTATTATCATTTGATGGAAATGATTAGTCTTTATTCTCCTTTAACAATTATTTTTAGGATGGTGTCCTGCTAACCCCAAAATTCACCAACAGATCATTTTAATTTGCTTATAAAGTTTTTTTGGTGTGTATTTTAAGAAATTCTGTTTTTCTTGACTTTAAAGTTATCTTTGACCCCCAACCTTTCCCTTGGAGCCCAAGTGTTTTCTTCTTCTGTTTAAAGGTGGATTTCATCGACTGGGTAGACAACATGTGGCCTAGGCACTTGAAGGAAAGCCAGACTGAATCAACAAATGCCATCTTGGAGATGCAGTACCCTAAAGTGCAGAAGTAAGTCATGCGCCCTGCATCTTCTTCAGCATGCTATGGGAGACTAAAGTAATAGTAAGGATTGGGCCGGGCGCAGTGGTTCACGCCTGTAATCCTAGCACTTTGGGAGGCCAAGGTGGGTGGATCACCTGAGGTCAGGAGTTCAAGACCAGCTTGGCCATCATGGTGAAACCCCATCTTTAAATAAATAAATAAATAAATAGTAAGGACTGGCTCCTCTCTTACAGGCTTTGCTCTGTGTCCTAAATGATTAAAATGATGAATTATTTAAAGAACAGACTTTATGATTCCACAAGGAAGAATGTATGTGAGCATACCATAGCACACAATCACATGGTTAATGGGAAAAAAAAAACTTAGTCAATAGGGTAGCTAAAAAAAAATACAAAACTTTTTCTGATAATGTGATGACTTGAAAATGCATCACTTTTTGTACTCTGGAACTTGATTAGATGGAGGATAAAGGGAGTATACAAGAG
This sequence comes from Sapajus apella, assembly GCF_009761245.1. Taxonomy (NCBI): domain Eukaryota; kingdom Metazoa; phylum Chordata; class Mammalia; order Primates; family Cebidae; genus Sapajus; species Sapajus apella. The sequence goes on along the minus strand of NW_022436954.1, from coordinate 3,891,784 downwards.
GAGAGTACGGCATTTTGGTGGGTCAGATGCATTTTTTTCCATCAGTACACTAATGCTGCTGCTTTTTATTGGGGCAGGTACTGTCTAATGAGTGTTCGAGGCTGCTATACTGACTTCCATGTGGACTTTGGTGGTACCTCTGTTTGGTATCACATCCATCAAGGGGGAAAGGTATGGTCATAGTTTTAATGGGGTTTGGAATCTATATGAATTTGCTTCAGTTCATGTATGCTTAATATACCCTGGAAATGAATCTGTTAGGGAATTGTCCCCATTCATGTCTGGAAAGAATTATAGATTAAGTTCACCTTCTTTGGCTAGTGTTCATTAGAAAATAGTATTCATCTAATTCACTATCATTACACCGATATTGGCACAGTACTTAGTAAATCTCAACGGTCCTTTTTATAGATTCCTGAATCAGAGTTCTTCAAATGAAGCCAAAGAAATAATTTTAGAAGAACAAGATAATTTCTGTACTTAGAATATAATAAATAGTGGAAGGGAATACAAATTTTGGATGGATTCACTGTGAAATCAGCAAATTAAGATCTAAACCAACTTTCCCTCTATGTAGGCATTGGTCTGAAATGTAACCAAAGGAAACCTTTAAGTCCTTTTTGAGGATGTAAATAGGTTTTGAAAGATTATCTTTATTTATTCAGAATTATATTCCAGCTTGTAAAATGCTTCTGAATGCTATATGAGAATGGAAATCTAGAATTAATGTCCGAGGTTTATAGTATTACACTCCGGTTACTCGTGCTTGCAGTGGATGCATTTGTAAGAAAAAAGTAGATCTAAAATGAGAACAGATAATACATTGTTTAAAACATGAGGTCTTGGACGAGCGCAGTGGCTCATGCCTGTAATCCCAGCACTTTGAGAGGCCGAGGCAGGCGGATCACCTGAGGTCGAGAGTTTGAGAACAGCCTGACCAACATGGAGAAACCCCGTCTCTATCAAAAATACAAAATTAGCTAGGCGTGGTGGCAGATGCCTGTAATCCCAGCTTCTTGGGAGGCTGAGGCAGGAGAATCACTTGAATCCGGAGGCAGAGGTTGCTGTGAGCTGAGATCACGCCATTGTATTCCAGCCTGGGGGACAAGAGTGAAACTCCATCTCAAAAGAAAGATTAATCAGAACAACTATATCTCCAAATCCAAAAGTCATTTTGTTTACTTCAGATCCCTTTAAGCCCTGTTGATCTTCCTTATAACTAAGAACAAAACAACTCGAGCCAGTCTCTTGAAGGTATTGTAACTAATTAACTGGGCTATTTAGGACTCTGGAGGCCAGAGAGTCAGGGGTATTTAAAGGTATTGCCTAGGTAATGAGCTGAATGACCCTCTTCTCTCAGAGTCCTGGATGGGATCTGGATTCTACTGTCAAACCCCAGGGAAGCCTTAATACTGTTGGATCAAGTGGAAGTTAAGAAAGATCTACTGCCTTGAATCTTGTAGGGTTTACCAAATAGTCAACTTCTATAGGCTGGGAAAATTGCTTGCCTTTCTTCTACCTGGTGGTCTTAATTTTGTACCTGTTGATCAGTTAAGGGAGACGACTGGGTCATGTCAATGGCTGTTAACAGACTAAAGTTTTTTAACTCACAGGTCTTCTGGCTCATCCCCCCTACAGCCCACAACCTGGAGCTGTACGAGAATTGGCTGCTCTCAGGGAAACAGGGAGACATCTTTCTGGGTGACCGGGTATCAGATTGCCAGCGCATTGAGCTCAAGCAGGGCTATACCTTCGTCATTCCTTCAGGTAAGCAAAATGGGAAGAGTGGGTTATTTAGCCACTTTTTTTTTTTAATGAAAAAGAAATTGGGCCAGGTGCAGTGGCTCATGCCTGTAATCCCAGCACTTTGGTAGGCCGAGGTGCGCAGAACATGAGGTCAGGAGTTCAAAGACCAGCCTGGCCAACATTTTTAGTGAAACTCCGTCTCTACTAAAAATACAAAAATTAGCTGGGCATGGTTGTGCGTACCTGTAATCCCAGCTACTCAGGAGGCTGAGGCAGGAGAATTGCTTGAACCAGGACCCAGGAGGCGGAGTTACAGTGAGCCAAGATCGCACCACTGCACACCAGCCTGGCCGACAGAGCGAGACCCTGTCTCAGAAAAAAAAAAAAAATTGATGGATTACCACCAAGAATCGTTACGATGCTGGGGTCTGCAGGAAAAAACAGTGCTTCTTCCTGTCATTATGGAGTAGATGCTGAGGCTTTATTTTGTTTTGTTTTCAGTTTGAAAGGCAGTGGTTTTCCACTGAAGTATATCAGAATTGCCAGCCGGGGCTTTTCAGATATACATGTTTGAGCTCTGTGTTAGCCCTAGTAATTCAGAATCTCTATAGATAGGACCTGTTCTGCAAGTGATATACAACCTATGTTGAAGAGCTGCCCACTATTCTAGGGAATGGCCCTGAAGGCTAGCATGCTGAATCAGGGATGTTTTTGACCAAGTCATTAAATCAAAAGAAGTGCTTATAAAGATCACAGATTTTGGAGTCACAGATCTCTATTAGGATTCTGACTTTGCATTTACCTGCTAGATACTACACTTGGAGCAAATATTTAAATCTGTGTCTCATTTTGTTATAAGGAATATAAATGAGGATACATGTAAACAAGCTTATTCCAACCTACAGGCCTCATGCAGCCAAGAATGGCTTTGCATGTGGCCTAACATAAATTTATAAACCTTAAAATGTTATGAGATATGGGTTTTTTTGCAGTTGTTTTTTAAGCTTGTCAGCTGTTAGTGTTAGCGTTTTTTGTTTTTTTGTTTTTTGTTTGAGATGGAGTCTCTCTCTCTAACCCAGGCTTGAATTCAGTGGCATAATCTCAGCTCACCGCAACCTCCGCCTCCTGGATCCTGGTTCAAGTAATTCTTCTGCCTCAGCCTCCCAAGTAGCTGGGATTGCAGGCACATGCCACCATGCCCAGCTAATTTTTGCATTTTTAGTAGAGACAAGAGTTTCACCCTGTTGGCCAGGCTGGTCTTGAACTCCTGACCTCGCGATCCACTTGCCTCGGCCTCCCAAAGTGCTGGGATTACAAACATGAGCCACCTTGCTCAGCCATGTTAGCATATTTTATGTGTGGCCCAAGCAATTTTTCTTCCAGTGTGGTCCAGGGAAGCCAAAAGATTGGACACCCCTGAATTATAAACTATCTTCTACAGAGCCTGGTTTATAGTTGGTGCTCCAATAATTGTTTATTATATGCTAAGTATTTGATGTGCATTTTCTGATTTTACTCTCACAAGCAACCATAAAAAGTATTATTTAAACTGGTTTTATAGAGGAAATTGAGGCTTTGAGAGATTAAATAACTTGGCCTACCACTAAGAAGCAGAATCAGAGTAAAGAGTGTGATCTAGGGTTCTTGTACTAGTTCTCTGAGAGAGACTTACTGTAACGTGTACTTTCAGCCACTGCCCTCTGTTCCTTTCTTCTAGGCTGGATTCATGCTGTGTATACTCCTACAGACACGTTAGTGTTTGGAGGCAATTTTTTGCATAGCTTCAACATCCCTATGCAGTTAAAAATATACAACATTGAAGATCGGACACGGGTAAGTAATCTTATGTAACAATTGGATGTGAAGAGGTTTACTCCAGTTAAGATAGATGTTACAAGAGATTCATTGATGGTTTGTCAAAACTTCCATTTTTCTTTCAGTTAAAATGCAGTATCAACATTTTGAGAGCAGTTTTCTGTGAGATGAAACACAGCTGATAACTGTTCTAGACACATAGAAAAAAGTTAATTTATTATATACAGTGGATACTTTAAGGCAAGAGTTGACAGACTTTTTCTGTAAAGGACCAGATAGCCTAGGCTTCATGGGTGATAAAGTATCTGTTACAACTGAAACCCTACCTTGTAGCATGAGATATTTAAATAAGTATGACTCAAATAATATAAAATTTTATTCATAGACACCAAAAGTTGAATTTCATATAACTTAACATGTCACAGAATACTCTTAAATTTTTTCAACCATTAAAATATGTAAAAAAGATCCTTTTGTAGTTCATGAGCATGATGATTGGGTGTTCATGCACAGATGTGAAATGTGCCACCCTTCAACCTTGTTACTGTTAATATGTCAGCACATTACCTGTCTGACCCAGGGGGGAAAGAAAGGTAAAAAACACTCTTAGTTCACAGGAATCATAAAAAGAGGCAGCAGGTCAAATCCGCTAAGTGTTGTTTGCTGGCTAGCCTGTGCCTTAGAGAATGGGAGCTTATTTTTTAGCAGAATTCTGATTGGTAAGAGCTAAACCATATATGAAAGTATAAATGATACTGGGATTAAATAGCAATTAGATATTTGGGGGTTGTGATATTTACAAGTTACTCTCAAGTAGCTTAGCAGAATACTAAGCTAATATGAAGATCGGCAAATGTGGAGAAATGTTAGCAGAGAATTGCAGAGAAGAGTATAGAAGTATTCATGGCATTGCTCTTGAAACTTTTTGGTAGAATTAAAAGTACTAAAAAATTTAAAATAGCAATTAGTGAAGAATTCACAACTTTTATAAGGAATGGTCACTGACCTATGTACTATGATAATAGTCAACCATTATGGTGTCTATTTTGCAACATTTATTTTGGTGTATGAGCTGTGTATCACTATACACACTATTGATATTATTGTTGGAGTTACAGGAATTGCCCTACTAGTAGAATTAAGAGAGGAAGCAGTGTTTCTTCAATACATTTTATGAAAATAAATTTTTGTTTATTTGTTAAGAGTAACAAAAGTACAGGTCAGGCACAGTGGCTCACGTCTATAATCCCAACACTTTGGGAACCCAAAGTGGGAGGATTACCTGAAGTGAGGAATTCAGGCTATCCTGAGCAACAAAGCTGGGTGTGGTGGCACATGCCTTAATCCTAGCTACTGGGGAGGCTGAGGTGAGAGGATTGCTAGAACCCAGAAGTTCCAAATTGCAGTGAGCTATGATGGTGCCAGCCTGGGTGGAAGAGTGAGACACAGTCTCTTAATTTTAAAAAAAGGTGTATATTCTACAGTAGGTAAAATGTTTCAAAAGAGAAAAAAATGTACGATTCCACAGTAAAATACTCCTGTTTAACTCTGTCATTCTAAGAGGTAATTATGTACACATTTTAAGATTCAGTCTGAAAATTGGTTTTCAGACTTTAACGCTTTTTGTGATTAAAGATAACTCTTATGGGGCTTAACTGGTTCAGTTTCAGGGAAAAAAAGGAAAATATATATTCAGTAACATGAAATGACCACCTTATCTCTGCATGAAGAGTTTTCTGCATAAAGAGAAAAAAAAAAAAAAGAAAAACAAAACCAAAAAAAAAAAAATAGGCCAGGTGCAGTGGCGCACACCTTTAATCCCAGCACTTTGGGAGGCTGTGGTGGGCGGATCACCAGAGGTTGGGAGTTTGAGACCAGCCTGACCAACATGGAGAAACCCCATCTCTACCAAAAATACAAATTAGCCAGGCATGATGGCACATGCCTATAATCCCAGCTACTCGCTTGAACCCAGGAGGTGGAGGTTGTGGCGAGCCGAGATCACACCACTGCATTCCAGTCTGGGCAACAAGATTGAAACTTTGTCTCAAAAAAAAAAAAATTAAAAATAACAATTAGCCAGGTGTGGGGGCACACGTCGGTAATCCAAGCTACTTGGGAGGCTGAGGCAGGAGAAATGCTTGAACCTGGGAGGTGGAGGTTGCAGTGAGCCGAGATCTGCACTGCATTCTAGCCTCAGCAACAGAGCAAGACTCCATCTCAAAAAAAAAAAAATCATTCATGAACAGTTGTTGGCCAAAGATTCGTTTGATGAATCTGATTTTTCTGAAATAGACAATCCTAATGATTCAGACTATTCTGATATTAGTTTTTGGGCTTTTTTTTCCCCCTTTGATGTTAGTTTTGTTCAGAAATAACTCCAAGGACAGTTTTTATATTTTATTCTCACCTTCAAGATCAGAGTTCCTTCAGCATCAAAAGCATGTTTATGTAAAATTTAGTGAGCTGTGGCAGCCAGCTGCACTTTTATTTTCTAAAAGGGAAAAGGATTAAAAAATTAGGCAGGTGTGTGATTGCACACACCCATAATCTCAGCAACTAGGGGGGCTGAGGTGCGAGGCTCTCGAGCCCAGGAGTTTGAAGCTGCAGTGTGCTATGATTGCACCACAGCAATCTAGCCTGGAAGAAAGAGCAAGACCCTGTCTCTAAAAATAAAAGTTAAAAAAAAAAAAAGTTTTTAAAAAGGCAACAAAATATATTTAGGCTAGTCCCCCATCATTGGTCATCCTTGCTGATAAATCTGTGCTGATTTGGCCTTTCCTGGAATCTGATACATCTAAAGAGTACTTTTAAAAAATTAGTATCCAGCTGAAATAATAATGAAAATGCTCTTTTGGGGAGAATGGAAAGAAAATTAAAGATAGTGACTGATTACATCATATGGAACATTAATCTGGTTTGTGAACATACCATCTTGGCAGACTACAAAGTATGAGGCAGGCAAGCTGAGCATTTTTACTGGGAAAATACCCAGGCTGGTGCCCTAGACAAGACATGGTCTCAGAATGAGTCATTAGTCAAACTTTAGCATATGTAATGAGCTAATACAAATATGTCACTTCATCTCATGTTCTGTTTTTCTTTTTTTTTTTTTAGACTGGGTTTCACCATGTTGGTCAGGCTCGTCTTGAACTCCTGACCTCAGGTGATTCGCCTGCCTTGGCCTCCAAAGTGCTTGGATTACAGGCGTGAGCCACCACGCCCGGCCCTCATGTTCTGTTTTTCTATGAGATTCTTTGTTCCATAGCATTCTGATTCAGAGGAAAACATAGTAAAGCAAGAATACTTTGCGCACCTTTTTCTCAAGTGTTTTGTGGCTTACTCTTTCATTTTACTCTATCCCAAAACCCAAACTTTCATTTTGATGCTTTCCCATTCAACCAAGACAGCTTCTTTTTTTTTTTTTTTTTTTGGGGATGGAGTTTCGCTTTTGTTACCCAGGCTGGAGTGCAATGGCACGCTCTCGGCTCACCGCAACCTCCGCCTCCTGGGTGCGGGCAATTCTCCTGCCTCAGCCTCCTGAGTAGCTGGGATTACAGGCACGCACCACCATGCCCAGCTGATTTTTTGTATTTTTAGTACAGACGGGGTTTCACCATGTTGACCAGGATGGTCTCGATCTCTTGACCTCGTGATCCACCCACCTCGGCCTCCCAAAGTGCTGGGATTACAGGCTTGAGCCACCGCGCCC
>NW_022436954.1:3812791-3884411 GCF_009761245.1 Sapajus apella | reverse complement strand
CCCCCCCCCATCTTTTTTTTTTTTTTAAGTAGCGATGGGTTTCTCCATGTTGGTCAGGCTGCTGGTCTCAAACTCTCGACCTCAGGTGATCTGCCCACCTCGGCCTCCCAAAGTACTGCGATTATAGGCGTGAGCCACTGTGCCAGGCCTAAAACCAACATTTTCTAAGTTGATGGATCTACTTAAGTTTTTGCTTCAAATGCCAAGCTGGGTTTACAGGTTGACTGGTGAAAGTATTTCCTGGGTTAATAATTCCAGTAATTTCATTTGTTGTACTCTCTTTCCTTGAAAATCGTCATATTGCTTTTCTCATTATTGTATTCCTCTGTAGGTTCCAAATAAGTTTCGCTATCCATTCTACTATGAGATGTGTTGGTACGTGTTGGAACGCTATGTGTACTGCATAACCAACCGTTCCCACCTAACCAAGGAATTTCAGAAAGAGTCCCTCAGCATGGGTAAGTATTCTGCCTGTAGAACTGAGGGTAAGGCCCAAAATAGTAGGCTGTTACTCAATATGTTCTTGGTTTTTTAAATTTATCTACTTGGAAGTACCAAATTCATTCATTAGAATTGAATACCAGTTACCTACCCAGATGTGAGTTAATGGCCAAATGAAATACTCTGGAGCTGGTCTTTGAGTTGCTATTAGCTCCTCAAGAAGGATGATCAAGCTGGATGTGCTGGTTCATGCTTGTAACCCCAGCACTTCGGGAGGCCAAGGTGGGCAAATGGTTTGAGCCCAGGAGTTCAAGACCACCCTGAGCGACATGGCGAAACCCTGCCTCTACAGAAACTACAGAAAATTAGCCAGGCATGGTGGCTCAAGTCCACCATGCTTAGGAGGCTGAGGTGGGAGGATTGCTGGAGCCCAGGAGGTTGAGGCTGCAGTGAGCCGAGATCATGCTACTGTACTCCAGCCTGGGCAACAGAGTGAGACCCTGTCACAAAACAAAAAAAAAAAAAGAGAGAAAGAAAGATGATCAGTTGTCTAATATGTTTTTTGTTTTTGTTTTAGAGACAGGGCCTCACTCTGTTGTCCAAGCTGAATTGCAGTGGCATGATCATAGCTCATTGTAACTTCAAACTCCTGGGCTCAAGCAATCCTCCCACCTCAGCCTCCTGAGTAGCTAGGATTACAAACACGCACCACTATGCCTAGCTAATTCCTATTTTCTGTAGAGATGAGGTCTTGCTCTGTTGCCCAGGCTGGTCTCAAACTCCTGGCCTCAAGCTGTCCTCCTGCTTCTACCTCCCAAAGTATTGGGCTTACAGGGCATGAGCCACCACACCTGGCCCGGTTGTCTAATATGTTTTATTGTATAAAGAATGGTCTTTGGCAGAATAAAAACTAGGAATATGTCATCAGAATAACCTGTTGTGTTTCAGGCACTATACTAAGCAGTTTACATTTATTAAATTCTTATTACTGAAGAGGTAGGTATTATTATCCTCATTTTACAATGGGGACATTATGGTTCAAGGATATTTAAAAACTTTTCCATGATCTTGAAGTTAATAAGTGGCAAAGCCACAGCTTTTAGAGTCTGACCAGCATGGTTCAGCTTCACAGCTTAAACCAGGTTGGTCAGACTGTACAGTTTATGCCCTTAATCTTTGTGTTTTCAAGTTTCTCTAATATCTATCAGAGAAATATTTTAATTGGATGACGGGGTAGTTTCAGTATACGTTTTTAGACTCTTCTATGTCTGAAATTGGAGAGGACTGAACTCTAATATGCTGGGATCACATGTTCCTATTTTTTCTTTTTTGAGACTTCTTTTTTTTTTTTTTTTTTTTTTGAGACCAAGTTTAACTCTACCGACCAGGCTGGAGTGTAGTTATGGGATCTCGGCTCACTGCAACCTCTGCCGCCCGGGTTCAAGCAGTTCTCCTGCCTCAGCCTCCTGAGTAGCTGGGATTATAGGCGCCTGCCATCGTGCCTGGCTGATTTGTGTATATTTAGTAAAGATGGGGGTTCACCATCCTGGCCAGGCTGGTCTTGAACCTTTGACCTCGTGGATCACGTGTTCTTATGGAATCTTTAATCCAAGCAAGATACCTTTTGCTTTAGCATTTTACTTGTACTGCATAATTTTACTCATAGTCTATATTCTTAATTGAAAATAAAAAATAGGCTGGGTGTGGCAGCTCACGCCTGTAATCCCAGCATTTTGGGAGGCTGAGGTGGGTGGATCATGAGGTCAGGAGTTCAAGACCAGCCTGGGCAATATGCTAAAATCCCGTCTCTACTAAAAAATACAAAAAATTAGCCAGGCGTGGTGGTGCATGCCTGTAGTCCCAGCTACTTGGGAGGCTGAGGCAGGAGAATCCCTTGAACCTGGGAGGCAGAGATTGCGTGAGCTGAGATCCTGCCACTGCACTCCAGCCTGGGCTCCAGAGTGAGACTCTGTCTCAAAAAAAAAAAAAGAAAAGAAAAAATGTTAATATATTAAAGCAGGATACAGAATTGTATAAACAGCATGATTGTAATCTTGTTTAAAAATACATCTAATAGAACCAGGCACTATGGTGTGTACCTGTAGTCTCAGCTAGTTGGGAGGCTGAGGCAGAAGGATCACTTGAGTCTAGGAGTTCAAGACCAGCTTGGGCAACATAGTGAGACCCCCCCCCATTTCAAAAAATAAACAACAAAACACATCTTGGGCCAGGCATTGTGGCTCATGCCTGTAATCTCAGCACTTTAGGAAACCAAAACAACCAACCAACAAAAAATAAAAAAACCCACATATAATCATAGTCATACACATCTGTTAAAACATGGAAAGAAAATATATTATACTGTTTGGCTGTTATCATTAGGGTGGAGGGATAAGAGATGACTTATTTACTACTTTGCACCTTCTTGCATTTTCTAAATTATAATAGAAAAGACCAGTGAATATTATCACTGTGTTTTGACTATCAGAATCTTCCTTTTCAAAAATAGTCACTTTGCTTTGTTATTTATATTGTTAGATTTCAACTCCAAAGCTTAATTTTAATACCAAAACTTTGGGCAAAAAGTTGTCGTTGTTGTTTTGTTTTTTGAGACAGGGTCTCACTCTCTTGCTCAGGCTGGAGCGCAGTAGTATGATTACGGCTCACTGCAGCCTCAACCTCCCAGGCTCAAGCAATCTTCCCACCTCAGCCTTCCTAGTATCTGGAACCACAGGCATGCACCACTATACCCAGCTAATTTTTTAAATGTAGAGATGGGGTCTTACTATGTTACCCAGGCTAAAACATTTTTAAACATGTGTGCTTCATACTGTGTTCTCTTTTAAAAGGTAACAAAGTCATTATCCCAGATTCAAGCTTTAACTTGAAACCGATTTACAGCCACTTTGATAAGTAACTGATTTCTAGTACACAATTCAAAGATTGGGTCCTACCCAAACTTTTCTTTTTTTGAAACGGAGTTTCGCTCTTGTTACCCAGGCTGGAGTGCAATGGCGCGATCTCGCCTCACCGCAACCTCCGCCTCCTGGGTTCAGGCAATTCTCCTGTCTCAGCCTCCTGAGTAGCTGGGATTACAGGCACGCGCCACCATGCCCAACTAATTTTTTGTAGTTTTAATAGAGACGGGGTTTCACCATGTTGACCAGGATGGTCTCGATCTCTTGATGTCGTGATCCACCTGCCTCGGCCTCCCATAGTGCTGGGATTACAGGCGTGAGCCACCACGCCCGGCCCCCAGACTTTAAAAAAATCCAATTGACTATTACCTAGATGTCCTCCTGGATCCTGTTTCTACCTGTAACGTGATTTTCATCAGTGGACAAATGGGTTGGAATAAAGAGAGGCCATCTTTTAAATGTGGTAACTTTGTCATTTATAGCCTCAAGGCCCCTATCATGCCACCTATTTCTCTTGCTGATCACGTGGCAAAGTGAAGTGTTCTTACTGCATTTTTTTCTTCATATTGGTAGATTTGGAGTTAAATGGGTTGGAATCTGGAAATGGGGATGAGGAAGCAGTGGATCGAGAACCCCGACGCTTGAGCAGCAGACGTTCTGTCCTCACTAGCCCTGTAGCCAATGGTGTCAACTTGGATTATGATGGACTGGGCAAAACCTGCCGAAGTCTTCCAGGTCTGAAGAAAACTTTGTCTGGGGACTCATCTGACTCTAGCCGGGGTTCCCACAATGGCCAAGTGTGGGATCCCCAGTGTGGTCCCCGAAAGGACAGGCAAGTGCATCTGACCCATTTTGAGCTTGAAGGCCTTCGCTGCCTTGTAGATAAGTTGGAGTCTCTGCCACTGCACAAGAAATGTGTCCCCACAGGGATAGAAGATGAAGATGCTCTCATTGCTGATGTAAAGGTAAGGGTTTGATGTGTTACATGACGGCTACTGATCTGGCTAGGGCAGTCAGTTTCTGGATTCAGAGGGAGAAAGTATAGGAATTTGGGGTAACCTCTGGTTCAGCCCGAGAGAAGTTAATATGCATGTGTGTTTGTTAGTGCTGCCCAATGTTTCAGTTCCTAGAGTGAGGTTATGTCTGTGTTTTGAAAATACTAACATTTGTGTGTTCATCGAGGACTTAAATTTAATCTTAAAAACATAGGTTTCCAGCTGACCCCAAAAATAAAGGAGAGCCTTAGAAAGTGTTCATATACAAAATGTTACTTTAAACTTAAGTTACCTTGACATAAAAAGCAGGACAAAAGTGACTGATAGGAGTTTCATCCTAAGCAGAGTGAGAGAAATGAACTTGTTCTATGTTGGGTTAACACTGAGTAGGTTTAGCATCTTTAGTTTCAGATTTATCTAGCATCAAGACTACACTGGAAAAGTGTCATTTTAAAATAATTCATCTCATTGCTTCATCAAGTTTTTTCATATTGTATATTTTTCTTAAGGAATCTAGACTTGAGCGGTCTTTTTTTTTTTTTTTTTTTTTTTGAGACAGAATCTCACTGTCGCTCAGGTTGGAGTGCAGTGGTGAGATCTGCAACCTCTGCCTCTCGGGTTCAAGCAATTCTCATGCCTCAGCCTCCTGAGTAGCTGGAATTATGCACCACCACGCCCAGCTAATTTTTTATATTTTTGGTACAGATGGGGTTTCACTATGTTGACCAGGCTGGTCTCGAACTCTTCACCTGAAGTAATCCACCCACCTCAGCCTCCCAAAGTGCTTGGATTACAGATGTAAGCCACCATGCCCGATATATATATATATATATATATATATATATATATATATATTTTTTTTTTAGATGGAGTTTTGCTTTGTTGCCCAGGCTGGAACACTATTGGCTTACTGCAGCCTCCGCCTCCCGGGTTCAAGCAATTCTCCTGCCTCAGCCTCCTGAGTAACTGCGATTACAGGTGCATGCCACCACGCCTGGCTAATTTTTATATTTTTAGTAGAGACAGGGTTTCACCATGTTGACCAGGCTGGTCTTGAACTCCTGAGCTCAAGTGATTTGCCCGCCTTGGCCTCTCAAAGTGCTAGGATTACAGGTGTGAGCCACCGCTCCTGGCCCCAACCTTGAGCTATCTAAACTGGAGGAAATACTTTTAGGTTTTTCTCCTAAGTAACGATTAATGTGAACACCAAGAAGTATAAAGCTGGAAATAGCAATGTTCTTTTTAAATCAGTGTTTGGAACTATGGGTATGTATATTAGAAAGCTAGTCTATAAATTGTAGTGTTATTTTAAAAACCTTGTCACATAGATTAAGTTACTTCTAAACCATTTTAAAAACTTAGAGGGGGCCGGGCATGGTGGCTCACACCTGTAATCCCAGCACTTGGGAGACAAGGCAGGCAGGTCAGCTGAGGTCAGGAGTTCGAGACCAGCCTGGCCAACATGATGAAACCCCATCTTTACTAAAAATACAAAAAAATTAGCTGGGTGTGGTGGTGGGTACCTCCTTAGGTACTTGGGAGGCTGAGGCAGAATTGCTTGAACTCGGGAGGCAGAGGTTGCAATGAGTCAAGATCACGCCATTGCAATTCAGCCTGGGCAACAAGAGCAAAACTCCATCTCAAAAAAAAATAATAAATAAATAAATAAATAAAAACTTATAGGAATAATTTTGTGACCTCAATGAAAATGGACTAAATGTCTCATAGTAGGTCTTTTCCATCCTTGATTCCTCATCCAGGTTTTCCGTGTCCACTATATAACCAGATGAGGTGCTCCCCAGCTTCTCCTGGCCACCTCAGGAAAGAATTCGAAAGACTAGGATAGGACTTCATATTTTATTCGTTTTGCCATTGACATTTTCATTAGATCTTATAATTGTTTATGTATCAATGAAAAGACAAAAAATAACAGAGGCTTAAAAGGGGTGATAACCTGGTGAAGCTGGTTCTCCTTAGTAGCTATAGAAGTTGGACAGTTGGTGTTATAGTTGGTTTTTTAATGTTTGCTATAGAAGATGCAGTTGCTATCATTGTGGCTTTTATTTATGGGAGGAAATGACAAAGTTCCAGATAGGTGTGGTCCTACTTCTGTAATGATTCATGTGTATAACAAAACAGATTTAGCCATACTTTCCCAGACTCACTTCATACCCTTAAGTGGACAAAGAATATTCCGATTTTTAAATTATTTATTTATTTATTTAGAGATGGATTTTTGCTATGTCGCCCAGACTGGGGTGCAGCGACATGATCTTGGCTCACTGCATGCAACCTTCAGTTCCTGGGTTCAAGTGATTCTCCTGCCTCAGCCTCCTGAGTAGCTGGTATTACAGGTGCCTGCCACCACGCCCGGCTAAGTTTTTTTGTATTTTTAGTAGAGACAGGGTTTCACCATGTTGGTCAGGCTAGTCTCGAACTCCTGATCTCCTAATCTGCCCACCTCAGCCTCCCAGTGTGCTGGGATTACAGGTGTGAGCTACCGTGCCCAGCCCAGATTTTTTCATTTCCATTGTGGTAGAACTTAAATTCCATTATGGATGCATGTGGGAAACTTTACATTGTGACTTTTTGTTTTTGGAGACAGAGTTTTGCACTTGTCGCCCAGGCTGGACTGCAGTGGCATGATCTCGGCTCACTGCAACCTCCACCTCCCAAGTTCAAGCAATTCTCATGCCTCAGCCTCCTGAGTAGCTGAAACTACAGGAGCATGCCATCACACCTGGCTAATTTTTGTGTTGTTAGTAGAGACAAGGTTTCACGGTGTTGACCAGGTTGATCTCGAACTCCTGACCTCAGGTGATCCACTCACCTGGGCCTCGCAAAGTGCTGGGATTACAGGCGAGAGCCACTGCCCCTAGCCTATATTGTGACTTTTGAGACTTGTTAATTTGTATAATTGTCTTAGGAACCCTAAGAAGAAAGACTTCTAAGGTTACACCTCATAACATTCTTTTGGCCTCGGTATCTGTATTTCTAATTCATGACTTTAAAAAAAGTCTTTTCAGCCGTAGGGGATGTCTATGGATAGATTTGACTCCATTTAATCCAATTGTTAAAAGCCATGTTATAATCCACTAATCAGTTATACAAGTGTGGTAGAAATATATAGACTCCCTTAAATGAAACTATTGGAGGCCGAACCTGGTAGCTCACACCTGTAATCTCAGCACTTTGGGAGGCTGAGGTGGGCAGATCGCTTGAGCCTAGGAGTTTGAGACCAGCCTGGTCAACATGTTGAAACCCCCATATCTACAAAAAATATATATATATGTACGTGTGTGTGTGTGTGTGTGTGTGTGTGTGTACATATATATATATATATGTACGTATGTACACACACACACACACACACACACACACACACACACTAGCTGGGCATAGTAGCGCTTGCCTGTAGTCCCAGCTACTCAGGAGGCTAAGGCAGGAGAATTGCTTGAACCTAGAAGGCAAAGGTTGCAGTGAGCTGAGATTGCACCATTGCACTCCAGCCCAGGTGATGGAAGTGAAACCCTGTCTCAACAACAACAACAAAAACCGCTGGAGTAGTTTAACTAGTTAAAGTAGCTAAATAAGGAGATTTGAGGCAACAGAATGATACAGTGGTATACCAAGGGAAAATGTAGAAAGATTTGGGTCAGATATTAAGCAGAGTCAGCACAAAGAGAGATGAGGACGCTTAGCATTATGAAAAGTGTCCAGGGAGAGCTTCCTTATGTTTATCAGGGACCACTGAAAAACATGGCTGCCATCACTGGCTAAGGTACAGTGGCAGAGGCCAGAGCATGAGGAACAAGTAGCCAGTGAGATGACTACACAGGCTGACAGTGTTTGAATTCTCCCTCCAGGGACTGTCCACACCTTCTCGTTTACCCAAAACCACAGTCAAAATGTAGTTGATGTCAGAAGAGGACAGATTTAGATTCTAGTTCTACAGGTGTTAAGGTCAGATAGATTAATTATTCCTGTATTTGATCAGTTATGCTAAATCTCAGGTTCAGCTATATTGAGCTTAGAGCTTGAATGCTTTGAGAATCTGAGCATCACTCAAAAGAAAAAAGAATTAGATTGGGAAGGTGGTGAATTACTGCACAGCAAGGGACTCTGTAGTGCTGGAGAACTTTGTGCTTATAGCACTGATGGCTACACTTCAGTGGGGGACAAAGCAAGTACAGTTTTACCCTTCCTGCAGAGAGAGGAATTGTTTCTTGTTTTAACCTATCTGGTTTTCAGAAATAATTAGTAGAAGAGATGAGGGAAAAAGTGGTAGATGAAATATTCATAATATTCCAAGGAAAAAGAGTGCATTTCAGTGCTGTGATAAAAGGGCTTTGAAGATTCTTAAAGGTTAGATTCTACAGTGTTGAAGAACAAGTCATAGAATATAGAGTTGGAAGGGGATTAAGTGAAAAAATAGGGCATTAAAAAGTACTGACTTAGGCCGGGCCCAGTGGCTTGCACCACTTGTCCCAGTAATTTAGGTGGCAAAGGCAGGCAGATCGCTTGACCAGCCTGGGCAACATGGCAAAATCCCACCTCTACAAAAAATACAAAATTAGTCAGGTGTGATGGTGTATTGTGATCCCAGCTACTTGAAAGGCTGAGGTGGGAGGATCACTTGAGCTGGGCAGGTTGAGGCTTCAGTGAGCTATGATCTCACCACTGTACGCCAGCCTGGGCAAAGGAGTGAGACCTAGCCTCAAAAAGAAAGAAGGTAAAGTACTGACTTACTGGTAAAGCTATTAACATGTGTATAATGTTCTGTTTGGGAGGGGTTATGGTAATGTTGACACCTGAAAGTGTACATAGGTAGAATGGGGTTCTCTTACTATGAGATATTCTTAACATTTCTAAAATTGAAAAGTTGTATTCTTGACATATGTTGAATAAAAAGGCAGGACGTGGGGCTGGGCTCGGTGGCTCATGCCTGTAATCCCAGCACTTTGGGAGGCTGAGAAGGGCAGATCGCCTGAGGTCAGGAGTTCCAGACCAGCCTGGCCAACATGGTGAAACCCCATCTCTACTAAAAATAACAAAAATTAGCCAGGGATGGTGGCGGGTGCCTGTAATTCCAGCTACTCAGGAGGCTGAAGCAGGAGAATTGCTTGAACCCAGGAGGCGGACGTTGCAGTGAGCTGAGATCGTGCCATTACACTCCAGCCTGGGGACAGAGCCAGACTCTGTCTGGGTAAAAAAAAAAAAAAAAAAAAAAAGCTGGGTGCAGCGGCTCACGCCTGTAATCCCAACACTAGGAGGCCAAGGCGGGCAGATCATGAGGTGAAGTGATTGAGACCATCCTGGCCAACATGGTGAAACCCTGTCTCTACTAAAAATACAAAAATTAGCCAGGTGTGGTGGTGCACACCTGTAGTCTCAGCTAATTGGGAGGCTGAGGCAGGAGAATCACTTGAACCCGGGAGGCGGAGGTTGCAGTGAGCCAAGATCACACACCACTGCCCTCAGCCCTGGTGACAGAGGGAGACTCCGTCTCAAAAAAAAAAAAAAAAAAAGGTGGGGGGGGGCAGGACATGGAACAGTATGTATAATACGATCCCATTAATGCAAGAAAAAATTGTATGCGTGTTTGTGCATTGCAGAGGAATCTAGAAGGGTGTACCCCATCCTGTTGATAGCAGGGCACAGTGGTGGTGGTAGTCAACTGGAAGAATTTGAGGGTGTTTTTTTTGAGATGGAGTCTTGCCCTGTCACCCATGCTGAAGTGCAGTGGCATGATCTAGGCTCACTGCAGCCTCTGGATCCCAGGTTCAAGGAATTACAGGTGTGTGCCACCAGGCCTGGCTAGTTTTTGCATTTTTAGTAGAGATGGGGTTTCACCATGTTGGCCAGGCTGGTCTCGAACTCCTGACCTCAAGTGATCTGCCCGCCTAGGCCTCCCAATGTGGTAGTATTTCAGGCATGAGCCACCACGCCTGGCCAGAATTTGGGTTTTTAATCAAACTTGTTTTTGTTGATATTTATTTTGGTGATAAAGGAGTTCTTAATATATATGCATATATAAAAGAAGCTTCTAATATAACATTATATCTGGCTGCCCAGCTCACTTAATAAAGCGAATTCAGTGTTTTAAATATTTTTCTACTTTTCTGTTTTCTCTAAAACATTTTGATAAGTCTGCCAGTCATACTTTGTGACTTAACAAAAACCTGTATTCTCCTCTATAAAATATCTTGTGATATTGTTGTTAAATTAACAAGATTAGTAAAACACTTAATAAGCAGTGTATTATTACAGCCAGTAAAAAATTAGATGTCACAAATCTATGAAACTCACTTACTTCACTGCTCTGAATAATGCCTGCGTACTCTGTGCCAGGAATCAGATTGAGTGTTAAGGAAGCTATGCAGACATGCCGTGGTCCTATCCCTCAAGGGCCTTAGAGTTCAGTGGCAAAGCAGATATAAAAGTGGGCTAAGAAATGGGAAATAAGTGCAGTCCAGATCTGCAGGTCCCTAGCATGACACAAGGCACAGAGCAAATGAGTAAGGGTGGCAGAGTCTATCCTGAGGGAAAGAGATGTTCTGGCCTTCTTCATCACCAACTAATAAGCTTTCCTGTTACAGGATATAAATTTATCACTACAACATTATATTAATGGTAAAAGCTCTCAATTTATAAATTGGAAAATTGTTATTTTTGATTAATAGGCTACTGATACTCTTATTTAAGAATCTAACATTTTATTTTGGAACTATGATCTGAAAATTTACATTAGGCTCCATCCTAGGAATATGATGAGATTGAACCAGAAAGAGTTATGGTTGCAAATAACTGCAGAAATACTAATTAGGAATTATCTTCAGCTGACAATGGGGGTGATTCTGACACTAATAAGAGAACTAGTAGAAGACCCAATATAGTTAGCTCTTACTCCATTAAGCCATATTTTTAAATGTTTTAAAATTTTTCTTTATTATTGTTTTTAGCAATGAGGTCTTGCTGTTTTCACCAGACTGGTCTTGAATCTTGAACTCCTTGCCTTAAGCAGTCTTCCTGCCTCGACCTCCCAAAGTGCTGGGATTACAGGCATGAGTCACCTTACCCAGCGAAGCCAGACTTTTTTTATTTTTTTAAGTCCTGGGTGTCTGGGCTTACAGATTTGTTTTGTTTTGTTCGTTTGTTTTGAAAAGCGGTCTCCCTCTGTCACCAGGCTGGAGTTTAGTGGTGCCATCTCAACTCACTGCAACCTCCACCCCTCAATCGATTCTTCTGCTTCTGCCTCCTGAGTAGCTGGGACTACAGGCGCGTACCAACACACCTGGCTAATTTTTGTATTTTTAGTAGAGATGGGGTTTCACCATATTGGCCAGACTGGTCTCCATCTCCTGACCTCATAATCCGCCCACCTTGGCCTCCCAAAGTGCTGGGATTACGGGTATGAGCCACGACACTCAACCACAGATATTTTGTTATTGTTGTTGTTGTTTTAAGACAGAGTCTTGCTCTGTTTCCAGGCTCCATCTTCAGAAAAAGATTAAGAAATTAGCTGGACATAGTAGTGTGCACCTGTAGTCCCAGGTACTCGGGAGGCTGAGGTCTAGGCTGTAGTAAGCCGTCATTGTACCACTGCACTTTGGCCTGGGCAACAAAGCAAAACTGTCTCCAAAAAAAAAGGCCAACCTATACAAATAAAACTTCATTTGCAATTTTTACTAACAAGATATTTGTAATAATTCACACATTCTTACTGAATAGAAAGTTTTAAATAATATAACTTGGTTATGAAGCATATATGGTTTCATTAAAGTACATATAATTATTTTAAATATTTTCATTATATTGTATTATGTAATGTCATGGTCTTTGCAAGTTTTTTTTTTTTTTTTTGGAGACAAAGTCTTTCTCTGTCCCCAGGCTGGAGTATAGTGGCACAACCTCCGCCTCCTGGGCTAAAGCAATTCTCCTGCCTCAGCCTCCCAAGTAGCTGGGACTACACACGCATGTCACCACGCCCAGCTAATTTCTGTATTTTTAGTAGAGATGGGGTTTCACCATGTTGGCCAAGGATGGTCTTCATCTCTTGACCTCATGATCTGCCTGCCTTGGCCTCCCAAAGTGCTGGGGTTACAGGCGTGAGCCACCTCGCCCAGCCTCTTTTTTGCCTTTTGTTCTGAATTAGCAGGAGGGGGAAAAGTTAGGCCTTGTTTTTTGGGGTTTTTTTGTTTGTTGATTGGTTTGTTTTTTGAGACAGTCTTGCTGTGCTGTCCAGGCTAGAGTGCAGTGGTGCAATCTCAGCTCACTGCAGCCTCTGCCTCCCGGCTTCAAGCGATTCTCCTGCCTCAGCCTCCGGAGTAGCTGGGATTATAGGCGTGAGCCACTGCGCCCTGCCAGGCCTTATTTAATTTGTGATTTGGAAACTTACTGGGAGTGAGTTTCCTAGTGCCCTATCTGATTTTTGTCCTTTCCTGGTGGTGTCTAGAATTTGCACTTGCTGCAACTTGAACTTATGTTTGTTTTAAAGTAACATGTTTTCTCTTATGTATTTGTACTTCATTATCTCTAGTATAGATAGCACTGAAGATCAAAATAAGCATTTTCCAAGAAGACCTCTCAGTAGCTAGATCACTGTTAAGGAAAGCTTTTCAAACAAAATAAGCTGATTGCACTGGGTCTTGAGTCTTAAGATACAGTGCCAGGGAGAGGTTTGGGGTTAGGATGACCATATAAGCATTTCCAGGAAGAGCTCAGCCGAGAGCACAAAGATCTCTCCTTCCCCTCATAAACTACCATAAAAATAACATATGTAACCCGTGGCAGCAAAGCCCCAGACTTTAGAAAGCCTGTTTAGCCACTAAATCTGTACCAGAAACAACTGTCCTGGAAATAAATAAGAATTCTTAAGAGCTGGATGTTTAAATCAAAGCATCTGCAGAAAGGCAATTTACATTTGTAAGGGTCTAAAAATCACATAAATTCAAATCCAAACTTTCTGCCAAGTATTTGATTCCTAGTGAAGTTTTCCCATGCTGATGTTTGGGACACTGGATCGATAGAAACTCAACCAGAATGTGCTCCTTCCCTTCCTCCTATAGACTGAAGGGAGTGTGTATGCAGTCTGAGCTTCATCCGAGCTGGTGGTCTGGGGATTGGGGAATTGGTGTGCAGAGGTGTGAGCAATACTTGTTCAAGGGGCTGTCAAAGTGGCAGTGAGGTGTCTTGACAGGATGCAGGACTGGCTGCTTCATCTAGGGAATATCAAGAATGAGACAGGCAAACAGACTTGAATAGAAATGGAAATCCAAATGGAAATGGTATTCTGAGGGTGAGATAATCTTACAGGCAGAGGGTACTGCGGGAGTTGGGATAAAGTGTGTTGCACTTAGGTTGTGCCTCAGTTGTTTGACTTGGTCGTGGTGGAGCTGCTGCAGGATTGCTGTGCAGATATTTCTAGTACTGTACTGTGGGGGTGGAGTTCTTAACAGAATCAGAAGCAGGCATCTGTTTTGGATGTAGTTGATGTGAGCCGTAATTTATTAAATATCTCAATATTGGCTGACATGGGCCATTTCTGAAGGTTTTTCGGAACACATATGCAGATTCTGGATTGTGGGCTGGGAGCAAATCAGCGAGGGCAGATGAAGCAGGAAGTGTGCCAGAGAGAGAAGATAACTCAAGAGGAACTCAGCTTCCTTGCCTAGTTCATCCAGAGAGGCGGGACTTTGGGCAATCCCCTCTGCTTGCTGAGAGGGGACAGATGAGTGTGTGTGCTGTTAACCAGAGCGTTCTGGCTTTAACAGTGAGAGGTGACCCTGAGGGGAAGGGTGTGGACTGAGACAAGGACAAATGTGGGCCAAGGTGCCTAGTGTAGCCTGCAGAATGAGTTTAAAGCCTTCCCTTTGGCTGGCGCCTTCAGAAGTCTGCCACCGGGAGCCCTCAGGGGGCTGGCCCTAGGTTCTCCTATTGCAGTAGTGGTGGGAGGGAGACAGGGCGGGGGCTGTGGCTGAGCTCCCCTCCCTGGCATGGCCTCTTCCAATCGCGAGGAAGAAAGCAGTTGCTGAACACACCCCCTCCCGGCTCTGCAGCAGAACGGCTGGGCCCTCTGCCGGGCTCGCTCACTCTCGCTCGGCTCCCCCTCCTGCCATCTTCCGTTGCAAAGCATTTCTGGGAGCTGCATGTGGGTGACGCAGCAGCATTGTTCGCAGGCACAGGAAGCCGCGGCTGAGCTGAAGGGCTCGAGAAGGAGCCCAGAGCGCTGCACGCTGCTCCCTGTGGGTAGTCTGAAGGGTCAGAGCTGGACTGCCCTGCCCTATGTGCTCTAGGAGATTCCAGAATATTCAAGTAAATCCGGATTTTCCTAGAGGCAGAATATCTAACTCCTTCAGGAGAACTTCCAATACAGAAAACAAAACAAAGACGCTGGGGAAACTTCACCAAGAGCCTCGGCAGCTCCAGAGCGACAGGAAACGAAAGGTCAGGCGGTCGATCGGCAAACCCTTTCTGGTTTGGGGTGCGTGTAACTGTAGGGACCTCTGTCTCAGTGAAGAGGCAGAAGAAACTGCCTGCCGGGCGAGTCCAGGACAATGCTGTGTTACTTCATGTTGCTTGAGCCGTCCTTGCACTTGTTCCCTCACCTGGTGGGATGTGCTTTTGAATTGGGTTGCTTGGCTTTTGAGAATCCTTTCCCTCTCTCTGCCCAGGCACCTTCTGTTCTCTTTCCCTTCCTGTGATCTGTAGGGTGTGGGCCTGTGTTTAAATGTTCTCCCGAATGCCTGGAGCCGAGATAGGCGTCAGCTTTCCCGCACTCCACCCCCGCTCTCCTATCCCAAACCCCCTCGAGTGAAGGGTGGTGGCTTCTTTATATGGTTTCTTGTAGGGCCTCAGCTGGAGTCTGCCTTTTTTGATGAAAGCAGGGCGTGCTTGGTTGAATGGCCCCAGCAAAATAAGGCTTGGAAGGAAATCTGCATTTCCCTCCACACCCACACATACCCCAGTAACTGAGTCGTGTATGTATGAACAGCTGCCGCCCCCCCCACACACACCAACACAGTTTTCCGCCTATCCTTCCCTATTCCCCACAAAAATCTTGCAGGTAGAATTAGACTGCTTTTGGTGAACAGTTAAGTTCCTTTTCTACTCTCTTAATTGCATATCTTACTGTGCAGTCTGTTTTGGTGAAAGTGGAAAGTCCCTGTTTGTGGACAGCTCAGTTCTGTTCGGCAGAGGAAATGGGCAGAGTCCTACTCTGGCAGTGCGAAGTGGGGGAGGGGAGTCATGCACTCCCTAGCACACATTTTGAATGGACCTGAATTTTTCACCCGAGGGAGATTAGGAGCCCATACCAGAGCCTTGTCCCACGTGGGGCACCACACCCCGCCTCTTCACCCCCAAGCTGTATGGTGCTAACAGAAAAGGATGCCATAGCAACTTGAAGTAAATAAAACGTCCGCAAATGAAATCAGTTTGGGGGAAGGTGAGAGGCATCTGGAGACTTGGCAAAAGGGGTTATTAGTAGAGGAGTTTCTTGGCTATGAGTTAAAGGGTCTGAGTCCCAACTTTGGAATTTGGAGCAGAATCCTTAGGTTAAGGATGAAAATACATAAAAGTCCTCATCTCCAGGGGCAGAGCACACAGGATTATGAGAACAATTATTAGTAATGGCCCAGACTTGCTAACCTGTCCAGGATCAGAGTTTAGTATTTGCTGAAACAGTTACTATCCTGTACATACCTAAGGCAGCCAGAAAAGGAGTCGTGTAACTTGTCTCTCATATGTGAGCTATTTTGCTGTTGGTGTTGCTTTAGGGCTCATTAGGTCAGAGGAAGAAGGATTTCATTATACTAGAAGATTGGGCTTCAGGAGTTTCTGTCTGTCTAAAAGAAAAAGATTTGGCCAGGTTTGGTGGCTCACGCTGTAATCCCAACACTTTGAGAGGCCAAGATGAGCGGATCACCTGAGGTCAGGAGTTCGAGACCAGCCTGGTTTTCACCAACATGGTGAAACCCCGTCTCTACTAAAAATACAAAAATTAGCCGGGTGTGATGGCAGGCACCTGTAATCCCAGCTACTCGGGAGGCAGAGGCAGGAGAATGGCTTGAACCTGGGAGTTGGAGGTTAGAGTGAGCAATATCGCAACACTGCACTCCAACCTGGGCAACACAGCAAGACTCCGTCTAAAAAAAAAAAAAAGAAGAAGATTTGTTTCAAAATAACAGTCAACCAGCGTGATTTACTTAAGTGGCATTTTCTCACTATAGCATTGTTCCTAAGTTATTTAAATTTGATTGGTAAAGACATGAGAACTGTTGCCCCTAAGATTGTTCCTTTCCCCATTTAGAGGAATAAAGGCAAACAGCAGATTTGCCTTTGTGTGTGTGTATGTGTGAGAGAGAAAGGGAAGAGAGAGAGAGATTTGAGATTGAGATTTCTGTTTCAGCCTTAGAAGAAAAGAACCCTGGGTTGAATCAGCACATTAGGCTGTACTGTTCATCTCATTAATTCTGTATTAGCCAGTCGTTTTTATGCCACTTTGTTCAATCTGAGAAATGAAGGCACTACTTAATTACCTAATAATATTCACTAACTGGTGTAGAAAAGTGAAGAGGCATTAATAAAGTTTTACTGTCAATGTAGAACTGTATGAGAAGTAACACTTGTCGCCACAGTAAGCTAGTTGCTTCAGTTAGTATAATGAGTACACAAGTAAGGGATTGGGTGCAAAGGTGAGTTTGAAGTCCTTTCTGCTCCCCCACCACCACCACCCGCCCCCAGTAGAGATGGGTCTTGCTGTGTTTCCCAGGCTGGTCTCAAACTCCTGGGCTCAAGTGATCTTCCCGTCTCTTACAGGCTTGAATCACTGTGCCTGGCCTCAAAGTTTTGATAATACTGCAGTAGCCCAAGTTTGAGTTTTCTCTTTCATCTTTAATTTATTTGTTTTCCTGTGAGTCTCTATATGAAGGGCAAATATAGACAGTTGCCACCTTGCCTCATTTGCCACTCAAGGGTACTGATGCAGAGTCTAGATGCTGTTCTGAGTGGTTGGCTCTTTGTTCACTCTGCCCTGCTTTTTCCTTCTTTCCCCTCCTACACTTAGATTTTGCTGGAGGAGCTTGCCAACAGCGATCCCAAGTTAGCCCTCACTGGAGTTCCTATAGTACAGTGGCCAAAAAGGGATAAGGTAAGAAACTATTTTGCTTGATCTTCAGGCTACTTAAGCCTTTTGCTAGTTGATCATTACTATTCTGGGGGAAAAAAGAACAACTAGAGGCAGATGGCTTTTGGTGCATTAATACAAACTGACAGAAAATCATTACTTGGTTCTGTTTTGACTTGTAGGTCAGGGTAATTGGCTATCTTTGGAGGTGACTCTCTTAACAGAACGATCAAACTGGGAGGCCTCCTTCCAGAATCAAATGCCAAATTGTGCATTTGTTCACCAAAATGCATCAGTTCCTCTCCTTCTGACCAGTTACTCTTTTATCTTCACAGATATGATTGAAAGCTAGTTAAAATAATTACATAGATATCTAAAAGGAGCAGAGTTTTTCTTTGACGTAGTAAAATCATGCTCTCAAAATTCCCCTTAATCTTAACTTGGACTTTTCAGTATAAAATTGAAAAGAGAAGAAAGGGGCCGGGCGCAGTGGCTCACGCCTGTAATCCCAGCACCTTGGGAGGCCCAGGCAGGTGGATCACCTGAGGTCAGGAGTTCAAGACCAGCCTGACCAACGTGGTGAAACCCGTCTGTACCAAAAATACAAAAATTAGCTGGGCGTGGTGGTGGGTGCCTGTAATCCCAGCAACTCCGGAGTCTGAGGCAGGAGAATCCCTTGAACCCAGGAAGTGGAGGTTGCGGTGAGCCAAGAATGCACCATTGCACTCCAGCCTGGGTGACAAGAGCAAAACTCTGTCTCAAAAAACAAAAAGAAAGAAAGAGAAAAGAAAGGAATTGATGTCAGCTAATAAATTGTCAATTATGAATTTTCATGCCTCTTCAGTTTAGATCTTGTATAATTTTTTTCCCATACTGTCCTCTATCAAGGTTATATATTAATAAATGATAGCATTCTGATCCTAGCCATGAATTTGGCAAATAAATTAGGCTTCTGTTGTTCCCTAGCTGAAACTTGCAAAGCCATCACATTCCAGGGGTGTTTAGGCAGAATATAAAGGTATGGAGTTGAACAATATATTTAATGAACCACCTCCTCGTCCCTTGAGAGAGGAATTCCACTTGGCCTCTGTTTGGCCACAGGAGACTGCCTTAAAACAATTCAGTCATTTGTGGTTGTTGAGTATTCTGTGTCAGAAAAATGTCTAAGATATGGTAAGAAATTAAAGTAGTAGAAAATATGGTTCTTGTCCTTGAAACGGTCACCAGCAGGGCAAATATGAATGCTAAGAAATGTGCTCCACACTTAAATATTATTAGAGTGTCTGCTGTGTACCAGATCGTATGCTTGGATTTGGAGTACTAAAGAAATGAACAAGATTAGTTTTACCCTCAAGTGGTTTCCTGTCTTCTTTAGGAGTATAATCTGAGCAGTCAAGATAAATATTGGAGGGCTCCCGGAGTGACAATGGTACATGGCACTTAACACAGAAAGCTCAGGGAGTGGTCAATCTTAATAGCTCTGCAAAATGAAAGAGAAACAGCTGAATTAGTAGGCCAAAGGGCTAGGACAAGGGCTGGCAAATTTTTCTGTAAAGATCAAGATAGTAAATATTTTAGGTTTTGTATACCACACAGTCGCAGCTTCTCAGTTCTACCATGGTAGCATGAAAGCAGCCATTGATAATACATATGCAAGATGAGTTGTGTGCCAATAAAATGTATTCTAAAAACAGACAGTGGGCTCTGCCCACAGGCCATAGTGGGCCAAGCCCCAGGCTAGGTATGCTACCATGTAATCTTCTACCCTCTCCAGTCTTAAAGCAACCTAATATATTTGACCTCGCTGCTTTCTCTTTCCAGCTTAAATTCCCCACTCGGCCAAAGGTGCGGGTTCCTACCATCCCCATTACAAAGCCTCACACTATGAAACCAGCTCCACGGTTAACACCTGTGAGGCCAGCTGCTGCCTCTCCGATTGTGTCAGGGGCCAGACGGAGACGAGTGCGGTGTCGAAAATGCAAAGCCTGTGTACAAGGAGAGTGTGGTGTTTGCCACTACTGCAGAGACATGAAGAAGTTTGGGGGGCCTGGACGCATGAAGCAGTCCTGTGTCCTCCGACAGTGCTTGGCAGTGAGTGATCTGCTGGATAAAGAATTTGGGGGAGGGGTGATGGTGGCAAAGGAACTGAAATACATATAGAGTTAAAGAGACTTCAGAGTTGAAAAGAAAAGGTTTATATTCTCTTTTTGGCTTTATTTTATCCCTTTTCCCCCCAGGTTTAGATGGAAAGTATGTAGTAGTAAAAATGATCTGATTTAATCTTTCAGCTTAACCTGATTTTCAAACAAGAGACCAGGATTTGAAGGGCAAATCATTGCCTTCTTTCCCCTCTTCAAGTAGATTAGAAAGGACCCAGGAGGCCAAGGATAGGCCAACTGAAAATAGTTTCCAGTTCCCAGGCGGTTGAGTCCTCATCTTCCCCATTTTTCCTACCAAAAACCTCTCTTCTCTCCATCCTGCCTCCATGCTTCCAGGTGTTTACTAGAAAATTGTAGGACCCAAATCTCCCATCTTCACTTTTAGGGAAACTGAAATGATAAAGATCTAAGTCAGTTGTCTTGGATTCTATCTTTGTCCTCTTGTAGCCCAGACTGCCTCACTCAGTCACATGTTCCCTTTGTGGAGAGGTGGATCAGAATGAAGAGACACAAGACTTTGAGAAGAAACTCATGGAATGCTGTATCTGCAATGAGATTGTTCATCCTGGCTGCCTCCAGGTGAGGAGAGGTTTAAGGGGTTCCTGAAGTCTCAGCTGATGGAGTGAGTGATGCAATAGAATGAGACACCTGTCATGGGAGTGCCAGCATCCCTCCTGTAGGCCATCAGCTCTGTGGTCACATAATGCAGTGGTCTAATATCAGCCCTTGATTCGTATATGTACAATGTGTCAGGTACTGCATTAGGCCCTGAGGATAGAAGAGTACACAGAAAAGACCCAGTTCCTGTCCTCATGGAGCTTATAGTCTGGCATCTGGACAGTGTGTGTTGAGTCCCCAGGCCATGATGGAACTGCATAGTGTGATTTAGGATGCCTCAAGCCTTTAGGCATCACTGATACGTATACTTCAGTGTACATCTCTGGATATTAGTTCCTAAGGGAGAGTAAGGGTAATAATATCAGGTAACATTTAATGAGCACTGAGTCTGTATCAGGCTCAGAGCAGAGCTAAAGAGCTTCGAAAAAAAAAAAAAAAAAAGTAATAAAAAAGTAACAAATTCAGATATCAGCCTCAGAGATTGAGTCCAGAGTGGGCCTTGTGTTCCAAAAGCTCCCCACTGATCTGAATTTTGCAGCCTGTGTGGAGAGCCACTGCTTTACATGCATTCTGTGTTTAATTTTTTTTAAAGCTCTTACACAGAAGAATCTGTGTTTACTTTTTAAGAAAAGAAAACTATATTAAATTGAATCTACCATCTTTCTTTAAATCTAAAGTACATGGGTGCTGGTACTTCCTTGGCCTTCTCAGAAAGTATCAGCTAAGGGCCGGGCGCGGTGGCTCAAGCCTGTAATCCCAGTACTTAGGGAGGCCGAGGCGGGTGGATCACGAGGTCAAGAGATCGAAACTATCCTGGTCAACATGGTGAAACCCCGTCTCTACTAAAAATACAAAAAATTAGCTGGGCATGGTGGCGCGTGCCTGTAATCCCAGCTACTCAGGAGGCTGAGGCAGGAGAATTGCCTGAACCCAGGAGGCGGAGGTTGCGGTGAGCCGAGATCGCGCCATTGCACTCCAGCCTGGGTAACAAGAGTGAAACTCCGTCTCAAAAAAAAAAAAAGTATCAGCTAAAATTATGACTGTCGCCTATGAGTGATAAGGCACTGTCATTCATGAGAAGCAGCCCAATTTCAGAAAGGTTAAAATGTGAAAAGTACACCTTTTATAGATTTTTGGTTTTTTTCAATACTATATAGCAGCAAATCTATAACAGAAACAATAGTAGGTCAGTATTTGGAGACATTAAGCATATGTTGAATGAAGAACAGGGTTTTTAAAATTCAATTAATGATTTAAATTATTCTTAACGATATTTGTTTTGTTTTGTTTTGTTTATTTTGAGACAGAGTCTTGCTTTTGTCACCCAGGCTGGAGTGCAGTGGCGTGACCTTAGCTCACTGCAACCTTCATCTCCCGGGTTTAAGTGATTCTCCTGCCTCAGTCTCCCTAGTAGTTGCGATTACAGGCACATGCCACTGCGCCCAGCTAATTTTTGTGTTTTTAGTAGAAATAGGTTTCACCTTGTTGGCCAGCCTGGCCTTGAACTCCTCACATCAACTGATCCACCCAACTCGGCCTCCCAAAGTGCTGGGATTATAAGCATGAGCCACTGTGCCCAGCCCAATTTTTACGATATTTCACCATTACAATCTTTTTTTTTTTTTTTTTTTTTTTTTGAGACATGGTCTTATTCTGTTGCCCAGGCTATGGAGTACAGTGAAGAGATTTTGGCTCACTGAAGCCTCCATCTCCTGGGTTCAAGTAATTCTTCTGCCTCAGCCTACTGAGTAGCTGGGACTACGAGCATGCACCACCACACCCAGCTAGTTTTGTGTTGAGTAGAGATGGGGTTTCACCATGTTGCCCAGGTTGGTCTTAAACTCCTGGCCTCAAGTGATCCACCCACCTTGGCCTCCCAAAGTGCTGGGATTATAGGCGTGAGCCACCATGCCCAGCCAGCATTACAATCTTAAAATTCCATTTTATCAATTATAACTTGAAGATTTAAATGGTACGTATAAAAACTGTTAACATATCTCAAACCTACAGAATTAGTGAAATAGGTTATTGATTCCATGATGATGATAATGACTAATACAAAGGGTTTGCTGTATGCCAGGTACTTTGTTAAATTCTTTACACAATGAATAATTTAATCTTCACCACAATCCTAGAAGGTGGGTTTTGGTGTATCCTTGGCAATTATATTATATCTCTGTGTATTAGTTCCTGAGGGGGAGTGAAGGTAATAATATCAGCTAATATCTTACAGTGGAGAACACTGAGTCACAGAGACTAGATGATTAGTTTCTAAACCCAAGCTGTCATGTCTACTCTTAGGATCAAGTTCAGCACCATTGGCTATTTGGGGCTGAATCTCTCACAGTTTTTCTTCCTTTATGGACCAGTGTGTTTAGAAGTGGGTAACTCTTCCCAACTGTGTCATTGTTTGATAAAGGAAGCTTGAGAGACGGACTTTTAAAATATCTCTATCTTCCTATAGATGGATGGAGAGGGGTTGCTTAATGAGGAATTGCCAAATTGCTGGGAATGCCCAAAGTGCTACCAGGAGGACAGCTCGGAAAAAGCCCAGGTAAAGGAATCTTATCAGATTTGCACTGTGACAGAAAGGAGGCTTCAAATGTAGGGGATTCCACGCATTTGCCTTTGCATTGTTCACACGGTTTCTCTGACCTAGGAGATTATTTTTATTTGATTTGGTATCTATTTTCTTTGGTTAATTTTTAGTATTTTCTTTGTATTTAGTATTAGAGTTTGTAGTATTGTCTTCTGTATTACTAAACATTGTTCTACTTGGGATCTGCAAATTCCTAAGGTCCTTTTATACTCTGGGGCCCTACAAAGAGAAGAACCGTGGCTGGGCTGTTTGAGGAGAGAAATTAGGTGAGTAGGACCTCCCCTGAGGAATGTTAACTAGAGGGGAGCCAGTGGCCTGAGGCAGCCAGTGAGTATAACAGTGTACTTGAGCTTCCAGTTAAGCAGGTTCACATTTTTGTCATCTTCACTTTTGTGGCCTGGCAGAAAGTACTGCCCTGCCCATCCCACATGCCCAAATGTGTCATGCGGAGGCAGCCCCTCCCCCAGAGAGGACCAGCACTATGACCTTGGCTCAGAGGAGCTGAGGTTGCTGACCAGTGGTTGCCAGTAATGTCAAAGGGCCAAAAGGACTGTAGTTACTCGGGCTGACAAGGCAAGACCTGCTGTGGACACCTACAAGAGGGGATGGCTGTCCTAGTGTCAGTCTTCCAAGGCTGCTTGCACAGAAGCGGGGAAGGGGGCAGAAGGGAGTTTTCTTACCTTCTTTTTATTTCTGCACACTTGAATACTAAGATAGTTGAATCTTTCAATCTATTTTTCTTTGAGGGCAAGGATTTTTGAAGTTGAGTGGGGCTAACGTTCTCTTCCCAAGTTATTACACTAGTAGCTTTTACATGTGTCTTCACTAGTGATGTTGAGTGTTTGCATCTCTGCTGTAGCAGATGTGTTGGCAGATGCTGTGTTTTAGTATTACCTTCTAATACATTGGAAAAGGCAACACCCAAAGGTGGTCACTTTCTTCCAACCTGTTGTTGCTTAGAGACATAAAATGTCTCCTTACAAAAAACCTGAACTAATAATATGGTTCCTAGTGGAACGTGTTTACTGGGCTTTATCATAGCATAGTCATAGTGGGCTCCAGGAAAGGACAAATAACTGGAGAGCACAAATGCCACAGATAAAGTTGGGGGCTTTTGTGAGATTCCTCACCATAATCCTGACTGAATCTCTCTATAGCAACGCAGTTTCTCAGAGACGTTCTCATTCTCTGCTTTATTTTTCACTTGGGGATAGAGTGTAAGATGCAGCCTGGTAGAGTCAAACTTAGTCTCTGGTAGAACTAGAAGTCAATGGTGTTTACTGCTATCAGACTTAGGCTTCTTAGTTCAAATGGTATATGTGGACTTTTTCCACCATGAAACAGAGATACATCTCTTGAGTGAAAGAGGTAAGTCAGAGACATTATTAAAAATGGTCAGGCTGCCCAAGCAAAGTGGCTAACGCCTGTAATCCCAGCCCTTTAGGAGGTGGAGGCAGATGGATCATGAGGTCAAGAGATGGAGACCATCCTGGCCAACATGGTGAAACCTCATCTCTATGAAAAATACAAAAAGTAGCTGGGTATGTTGGTGGGCGCCTGCAATCCCAGCTACTCAGGAGGCTGAGGCAGGTGAATCGCTTGAACCTAGAAGCAGAGGTTGTAGTGAGCTGAGATTGAGCCACTGCACTCCAGCCTGGCAGCAGAGCAAGACTCCGTCTCAAAAAAAAAAAGAAAAGAAAACAAATTAGCCGGGCATCACACCTGTAATCCCAGCTATGCGGGAGGCCGAGGCAGGAGAATTACTTGAATGTGGGCAGCAGACATTGCAGAGAGCTGAGATAACAGCCACTGCATTCCAGCCTGGGTGACAGAATGAGACTCTGTCTCAATTTCAAAAAAAAAAAAAAAAAAAAAAAAAGGTTAGACCAAGTGCAGTCAGTGGCTTATGCCTATAATTCTAGCACTTTGGAAGGCCAAGGCAGGCAGATCACTTGAGCCCAGGAGTTGGAGACCAGCCTGAGCCAACTCTGAGGGAATGACCCCCTCTCCAACAGTATTTTCTCTCTGGTCCCAAGAGCAAGGGAGGCCTACCTTGTCTGTTCAGAGGGTTTGGAAGAAAGGAAGCGCTGATGTTGTTTTTCTGGGCCTGTTTTGCAGAAGCGGAAAATGGAAGAGAGTGATGAAGAAGCCGTGCAAGCCAAAGTCCTGCGGCCCCTGCGGAGCTGCGATGAGCCTCTCACGCCCCCGCCTCATTCACCCACTTCCATGCTGCAGCTCATCCATGACCCGGTTTCCCCCCGGGGTATGGTGACTCGGTCATCCCCTGGGGCTGGCCCCAGCGACCACCACAGTGCCAGCCGTGATGAGCGCTTCAAACGGCGGCAGTTGCTGCGGCTGCAGGCCACAGAGCGCACCATGGTACGGGAAAAGGAGAACAATCCCAGCGGCAAAAAGGAGCTGTCTGAAGTTGAGAAAGCCAAGATCCGGGGATCGTACCTCACTGTCACGCTGCAGAGGCCCACCAAAGAGCTCCACGGGACATCCATTGTGCCCAAGCTGCAGGCCATCACGGCCTCCTCTGCCAACCTTCGACATTCCCCCCGTGTGCTAGTGCAGCACTGCCCAGCCCGAACCCCCCAGCGTGGGGATGAGGAGGGTCTGGGGGGAGAGGAGGAGGAAGAGGAGGAGGAGGAGGAGGAAGATGACAGTGCAGAGGAGGGGGGTGCAGCCAGGCTGAATGGCCGGGGCAGTTGGGCTCAGGATGGAGACGAAAGCTGGATGCAGCGGGAGGTCTGGATGTCTGTCTTCCGCTACCTCAGCCGCAGAGAACTTTGTGAATGTATGCGAGTGTGCAAGACGTGGTATAAATGGTGAGCAGGGATTCAGGGGGTCAGGAACTAGGGGTATGGGAGTAGGTGGCAGGCTTTCCATATGAGAACAGCAAGCACCCTGGCATCTGAAAGCTTGTGGAATCCTATGAGGAGTGAATTGACCCTGTTTCCCAAACTTTGGGTCCTGTTTAAAGATGTGGTCAGTTGTGCCCACAGATGTCATTAGGGAACTTTGGCCATTTGCCTCCTCGCCCTACTCTATACTTTCTCATGTCTCTTTGTTATGGGGAGGGAGACTGATTTGGGAGATAGATTTGTAGTTTGTGCTAAAACTTCAGAGTCTTGTGGGCTAAAAGTTTCCTCCTCAAGTCAGCTGAACTCATCACGTGTTAGTTGAGAGCCTGTGGTGTTTTAGTCACTCTTTTGGTGCTGATAACACAGTTGACCTCATTTAAGCCCCTGACCACTTACCTCTCCATTTAGTGAGAGTAGTGGGCATGCCTTTCAAGATGAATTTGAAGGTGCTTACGTTTTTCTTCAGTTTTAATGCTCATCCCCCAAACCTGGATCAGAATTCCCTTTTCCAGTAAGCAGGGTCCAGTTTTGAAGCTTCCTTAGTGAAAGCTGCCATTTCTTCTTAAATTGGACAGACACTTGAGGGGAAAAATTCCTAGTGATGATGAACAAGGAGCTTCCCATTGGGTGTTGTTAATTTTTCCTTAAGGTCTGGTATACATTTACGCTAGGATATTTCCTTTTTATCTGGGTCACACACACATCCTATTACAGTAGTCTGGTGTCCTGACCAGTGGCATTCACTTGGGAACTTTTAGAAATGTCAACTGTCAGGGCCCTTATAGGCCTCTTAAATCAGAACTTCTTTAACAAGCCCTCCTTCAGGGGACTCTGATGCATGCTCAAGTTCACAGCAGCAAATCTGCTGTATTGTCAGCAGCTTGCTTCTGCCATTGAAACTTCATGTGCCACTGGTAAAATCTTTTCAGTCTTTAAATAAAGACCCTATTCTTTGCAAACATGAATTTATTTCCCAAATCTGAATTAATGTGTGATGTAGCTAAATCCTCCTTAATATTTTTCTGTGTAGGGCTAGTAGTATTGCCTGGCTGTACTTGGTTTTCAAGGCAAGGCACATCAGATTCCCATTATGTGCCTTGCTAACCAAGCTGGGGAGCAGGGGCTATAAAATATTAAATGGAAGCCTGCATGATGTGGTTTGTGGCCTGTAGATTTGTAGACTGCAGCGGAAAGGCAGGCCTATCCCTTTCAGTTCTGCTCTTGGACTGGCTAGAAGATGTCGGGATAGCACTCAGGCGGAACTTGAGGGTGGGAGAGGACTTTGTAAGCCTGATAAAAGAGCCTCTTTTGATGTGATACAGTAATGGGCTGAAGGCATGATGAATTGTGGATATGCTGAGCAGCACCTTGCATCTCGGGCAGCTTTGAGTGACTGACAAGGGAGAGAATGGAGCAAGCCTTCTTAGATTCAGACAGTAAGAAGGCTAGAAACTTTAAGAGGCTCCCTTATATACACTTTAGCAGGAACCATGCCATTTTAATGCAGGTGAAGGGGTTATAGACTACTGCTTGCTGTGTGTCCCTAACAACTCTTGTATTCTCAAACACTCTAGAGTAAATCAGGGTTAAGTGGCCAAGTTATATATTACCAACATACAGGTTTGCGAAGCATCTAGTCGTAGAGTTCAAGGCAATTTTTTGCCTATTCTGTGAGGCAAAAAATGATAAGGTGTGCTCCCTGAATACTTGTAGAAGAACCTAGGGAGAATGGCCCTCCAGGTGCAGCCTGTGTTGGGAGTTCCGCTGTTGGTGTATCAAGTTAATGAAGGCGAGTTCTCTTCCCTTCTGTCACAGGTGCTGCGACAAGAGACTTTGGACAAAAATTGACTTGAGTAGGTGTAAGGCCATAGTGCCCCAGGCCCTCAGTGGCATCATCAAGAGGCAGCCAGTCAGCCTTGACCTCAGTTGGACCAACATCTCTAAAAAGCAACTGACATGGCTCGTCAATAGGCTGCCAGGTAGGTGAGCAGCCCTGCCACTGTCTTTCCGGGAGCCAGAAGGAGCAGGCCAGAAAAGTTGCATTGTTGACAGTGCTTCTTAGCATCATCTGAGGGCAATGTAGGGCAGCAGTCCCATGCCATTGTTGCTTAGCAAGAGATTTACCCAGGGCCATCTTAACTGCCAGTCTCCAAGGCAGCCTTTGCACTGCCAGGCCAGTCACTGCAGTGGAGAGCAAAGAGAATGGAACTGGTGTTGCTGCCAGTGCTGCAGCTCTCCTCCACATAACCACTGGAAAGGAAACTTGAGTCACATGTTACTTTGGTTAGCCCCTTATAAGCCTTTGAATTCTCTTCAGCATTTTGAGCTTAGAAAGAGAAATCACTCATTCTTGTATTGCTCTGGTGGGAACTAAGCAATCACTTTACCACTAAAGCTAGAAGATGTAGTATAGGATACCATGGAAATCTTTTAGCTGAATGACTGAAAGATTAGCCATAGTCCTTTTCTCCTATTAGACTGGAAGTCTGTTGACTTTGCTCAGATTGTTACAGCTCTGAGTATGCTAGGAAACAGTATATTATTACGTGGCTCATTCCATCCATTGCAGGACTGAAAGACCTCCTCCTAGCAGGCTGCTCCTGGTCTGCGGTCTCTGCCCTCAGCACCTCCAGCTGCCCCCTTCTCAGGACCCTTGATCTTCGGTGGGCAGTGGGAATCAAGGACCCTCAAATTCGGGACTTGCTCACTCCACCGGCTGATAAACCAGGTAGGCTCTGGGCCTGACTTCTCTCTGCTTGTCTTGGGGTAGCCTTGTCTTCAATCATACCTTGTCCTCAAAAGCTAAGGTAGTCTCAGAAATGATGCTGTGGAAGAACAGAAGAGCACAAAATGAAACAGAATGATAGGCCGGGTGTGGTAGCTCACACCTGTAATCTCAGCACTTTGGGAGGCTGAGGCAGGCGGATCACCTGAAGTCAGGAGTTTGAGACCAGCCTGACCAACATGGAGAACCCCTGTCTCTACTAAAGCTACAAAATTAGCTGGGCATGGTGGCACATGCCTGTAATCCCAGCTACTCGGGATGCTGAAGCAGGGGAATTGCTTTAACCCAGGAGGTGGGGGTTGCGGTGAGCCAAGAGTGCGCTATTGCCCTCCAGCCTGGGCATCAAGAGCGAAACTCCATCTCAAAAAAAAATAATTAAATAAAATAAAAATTTAAAAAAAAAAAACAATAAAAAGAGAAAAGAAAAAACAATGATGGTGGCCAGGCGCGGTGGCTCATGCCTGTAATCCAGCGCTTTGGGAGGCCAAGCCGGGTGAATAATCTGAGGTCAGGAGCTTGGGACCAGCCCGACCAAAATGGTGAAATCCCACCTCTACTAAAAATACAAAATTAGCCTGGCATGGTGGTACACACCTGTAATCCCAGCTACTTGCTACTTGGGAGGCTGAGGCAGAAGAATTGCTTGAACCCGGGAGGCAGAGGTTGCAGTGAGGCAAGATTGCGCCATTACACTCCAGCCTGGGCAACAAGAGCGAAACTCTGACTCAAAAAATACAGAATGATGGACTATGTACAAGAATAGGGTAACTATTTATAAGCAGATAAGTACCTACAAACAACGGAGTAAGGTCCGGCACAGTGGCTAACGCCAAGAATCCCAGCATTTTGGGAGGCCTAGGCGGCAGATTGCCTGAGGTCAGGAGTTCAAGACCAGCCTGACCAACATGGAGAAACCCTGTCTCTACTAAAAATACAAAAAATTAGCTGGGCGTGGTGGCGCATACCTGTAATCCCAGCTACTTGGGAGGCAGAGGCAGGAGAATTGCTTGAACATGGGAGGCGGAGGTTGCAGTGAGCTGAGGTTGTCCCATTGCCCACCAAACAGCAACAGAGCAAAACTTCGTCTCAAAAAAAAAAAAAAAAAAAAAAATGGAGTAAGTCCATTTTGTGAGTCAGTGGAGTTTGGGGACCAGAGAGTATAAGCCTGAAAAAGTCTTGAGAAGGCTTTATGGTTGAGGTGGAGTCAAAAGCTATTTACATGATTGTCTAGAAAAGTGTGGTGGTATTGGGAGGAGAGGAGCATTCTGCACATAGCCTTTTGCTGTGTGTGTGAGGCATAATCTAGCAGCTTGAGAAGAAAGAAAACTTGTCTGGTTTCCTAGAAACTGCCCACACACACTGCTCACACCCTGAAGGCAGGGCTGGGTGTGGGCAGTTCTACTTAACCCCTTCAGGAGGGCCTAGCCAGCAAGTAGCTGTTGCTGTCTGGAGCCTTGGAGCTGAATTAGAGAATTGAGAGTTTTGATCTAGGCTCTTGACTGTGCAGGTCAGGACAATCGCAGCAAACTCCGGAACATGACCGACTTCCGGCTGGCAGGCCTTGACATCACGGATGCCACACTTCGCCTCATCATTCGCCACATGCCCCTCCTGTCTCGACTCGACCTCAGTCACTGCAGCCACCTTACAGATCAGTCCTCCAATCTACTCACTGCTGTCGGGTCTTCCACTCGCTACTCTCTCACAGAGCTCAATATGGCAGGTATGCCGCTACAGTTGTTCATCATCAGCAGTGCCCCCTGCCTCCAGCCCTCCTTGGAACTTGATCAGTAAACCAGAATGATCCTGGGTCTGTTGATGGACCCACGTCAGCTCATTTCTTCACATCTGGACAAGAACATGGATTTCTATCCCTTTTTTAACTGACGGGGGACTGAGGCCTTTAGTAGTTAAGTTGGTTGCCTGTGTGCACGGCCAGCATCCAGCTGGAGTTTGGTCAGCCTTGCAGCCTTTGTGCTTTTCAGATGGTGATGGGAGTGAGGAAGCAGGGTCCCTTTAGTGGTGCTGATGGCACTGCTAGTCTCTGAGCCAGGTAGTTGTGGGACAAAGAGGGCTTTTGTTTAGCATTTTGAAGGAAAGACGGCTACGGGAATTGAATGGCTGAGGAAGGCTTTTATGGTTGTGTGTATGTGAGCATTGTCATTATGGGCACTTTCCCGACAGGTTGCAATAAATTGACAGACCAGACCCTGATCTACCTACGGCGCATTGCCAACGTCACCTTGATCGACCTTCGAGGATGCAAGCAGATCACTCGAAAAGCCTGCGAGCACTTCATCTCAGACTTGTCCATCAACAGCCTCTACTGCCTGTCTGACGAGAAGCTGATACAGAAGATCAGCTAAGACACACCCAGCCCAGACTGAACAGGAAACCGATCTTCCCCTGACTCCCCACCGAGGAGACTCTCTCCTCGACCCTGCACGGGCTCTGAGGCCAGCGTCACACTCCCTCTCTGCTCTCCTGTCCCTTGAGCCCTTCCTCTACAGGCGGGGCAGAGAAGGTGGTGGACACCAGGCTTACCTGCCTGCTCCTCTCCCTCCTAAGGAAAAGGGAGTAGCAGATTGATCCGAAGGGAAAGCACAGGCTGTGCTGTCGAGGTGCCTGCTTGCTTACTCGCCTGCCAGGAGTCTGGGCTCTCAGTTTGGGGTGTTTGTGCAACCTTCATCTGCACTGAGCCCTGTGCCCCTCCTCCCCACCCATGGTCCCCAGCAGTGCCTGGTTCTGAGCAAACTCCCAGGGAAGAAAGCGGCCCTTTCTCCACAGCCAGGCTCTCCTTGTGGTGTCCAGTGCACGTCTCTCCTCCATCACACTCTCCCGGCTTAACGCAGGAGGGGCCGGCAGCCCCAGGAATCCCAGACCCGTGCCGATCACACTGGTGCTGTTGAGATGTCCCAAACCTCACGTCCATATCTGTGCTCTCCCTCCTTTCCTCTCCCTTGAGCTTGATTCTGCCCAGCACTCGTACTCATTCACATAATGAGGTTTCTTACCCCAGCCCACCCAACTTACCTGCTAGTCTCTATGAGGTCCTTATTGCACTTATTGGGGTTGAAGCTCTTCAGAGGAGCTGGAACTGTCCACCCCAGGGACACACCCATTTTGTTGCTACCCAAGTAGATTCTGAGACAGGCACCATCTCCTTGTTCCCCTCTCTTTTGCCTCCCACTGGCTGCCCTTTTCCATGTGTCTTCATTCTGCCTGAAGAAGGCTTTCCCAGGATGCACGTCCTCAGAGGGAGCAGCCTATCTCCCCCAAGCTGGAGGCGGCAGAGGACTGGGCCAAGCCCCGACCTGCTTCCCAGCCAGGCTCCTCCAGGCATCTGGTTTAGCAGAGCCCCAGAGCCCAGGCCTGTGTCTAGCTCCAGTAGCTCACTGACCTTCCAGGGCATCCAGGGGGTCCTGCTTAGAAGCCAGTCACCTGCCCTCTGCCTGCAGCCATGGAAGGGGGTGTGCATGTGCCTCTGTGTGTGTGGCTGAGTGTATTCCGCGTGTGTGTGGAGGGAGGGAGGGAGGGGAGCATGGTGTCTCCCACTCCACCACCCTTTGTCGAGCCCCATCAGCTGCCCCCTTTTACTTTGCATTGAACGGCCTGTCCAAAGATCCTCTCTCTAGGGCAGCAGAGAGCTTTTTGCACTTTAAAAAAAAAAAAAAAGAAGAAAGGTCGGAATTTTCTTTTGGGTCAATATTTTTAAGTGTGTGAGGAGATGCTCAGCAGCAGCCTATGGCAAGAGCTTATAAATGATAGACGCAAATTTGCACTCTGCTCCCCTCTGTAAGGATATTGATAGCACAACCTTGTCCCCCCCCCCCCCCCCCCTTCTGGTCCTCCAACCCTGTCCCTTTCTGGCCCCTTTCCTGTAGCCCAGTCTCAGGCTTTCCTCCTCCTGAAGCCCTACAGGGGTAGGGAATGGAGCCCAGGCACCAGGGGTCTGAAATGTGAGCCACCCAGAAGAGAGACGCCAACTGCACCCTTGCCACTTCCAAAGCAATAGAGGCAGAGGGGTCCCCTCTTTGCCACCTAGCCCAGTTTTGACCCTGGCATTAACTGGTCTTCTTAGAGCAAACTGGGTCCTGGTCAGGGGTGGCATTTTGTCTGTTTCTTCCAATCTGCTGAATCTTTTGGCTGCACCTTATAAACAGCAGTCTGCTCCCATGACCCTCTGCCCCTTCCATTGGTCTCCAGGCCCCAGTAATCTGGGGTTGAAACTTTGAGGAAATGCCAGTGACTTATTCCAGAGTGCCTCAGTTAGGGGAACTTCTCTGTAAAGAACCCTGGGTATTGAGCAAAAACCTTATTATTGTTAATGATCTATAATTGGAAGCTTCCTGCCTTTTTCTTTGGTTGCTCCTGTGGAAAATACTGAAAAGATTACTTTGTTTTATTTTGTTGTCTTTTTATAAAAAGGGGAGGTGGAGAGACCCCTTCAGAGCAGGGATTGTGCCGGGAGAGTGCCTCTGATTTTGGGACATTTCATCCACAGAAATTTCCAAGCCGATGGTTTCTTTTGGGTTTTGGTTTTTATGTTTGTTTTTGGGGTTTGGAAAAACATGCATTTTTACCGTGCACATAAATTGGTCAGCAGAAAAGGGAGCCCAGGAGTGGCAGCAGATGGACCATGCCGTGACTGGGTTTTACTTTTCTTTGGGACTGTGAGGGGAAATGGTTTTTAGAGGTGAGGGCTGGTCCATGTGGAGCAAAGAAGTGTCTCTGTTGGGGGACAGAGGAACCTGGGGAGTCCATCGCATGTCCTACAATCTGCTCTTAGACACGGCCTTGACAGGAGAGCCTGCCCTCAGACTGCAGGACCAGAACCCCTGCCTCCATCTTTCCAAGCACCGGGGCGAAAAACCACAAAGGAAAGGAAGAAAATTTATATATATATATAATATAAAATCACTTGGTGATTAAAAAAGTAACTGCTCCATAAATAAAACTCCTAAAGTCACTTATGTTTAAAGGGTTTGGTTGTGTTGTTTTTTGGAGAAATATTGTAAATATATATTTTTTTGTTGCTGATTTAGAGTCAATCTCCAATGTTGTGCTAAAAAGTTTAAATTAAATGTAAGCATTAAGGGGATAAGTCTTATGCTATCTCAGTTGACACATTGAGGTTATTTTGGGCCAGGGAAGGAGGAAGCTAGTTGGACTTTGTTTTGTTTTCTAAAAGTACTCCACTATTGGTTTAGAGAGAGCAAGGACATCTTTCCTCTGACACGTGGGAGTGGGTGATATTTGTGTAATAAAATTTTTAAAAGACAAAAAAAGAAATAGCCTCCAATGGGAAATATTTTAATTTAGGTTTTGTTTTTGTTTGGGGGTTTTTTGTTTTTGTTTTTTTTTTTAAATAAAAAGCCTTTAAAAACAAAAACTAAACCTTTTCTGCTTTGGTGTGTGCGTGTGAGCAAGTCAGTCAGAAGGTCATGGCCAAGGCCAAGGAGCCCCTGGCTTTACCCTTCAGCAGCAGCAGCAGAACTGTGCAGCATCTGTACTTGGATTTCCTTTGCTTTTTAAAGAAAAAAAAAAAAAAACACCAAAAAGCAGCACTTGTTTCTATAAATACAACATTTACTTCATAAAGGTGAACTTTTTTTTATTTTGAGATGGAGTCTCGTGCTGTCTCCCAGGCTGGAGTGCAATGGCACAATCTCGGCTCACTGAGATCTCGGCTCACTGCAACCTTCGCCTCCTGGGTTCAAGCGATTCTTCCACCTTAGCCTCTGGAATATCAAAGGCACATGCCATCATGCTCACCTAGTTTTTTTGTTTTTGTTTTTTGTTTGTATTTTTGTAAAGAGGGGTTTCACCATGTTGGCCAGGCTGGTCTTGAACTCCTGACCTGAGGTGATCCGCCTGCCTTGGCCTCCCAAAGTGCTGGGATTACCGGCATGAGCCACGGCGTCCAGCCCCAAGGTGACCTTTTTAATGGATATGAACAGTTTTAAGTGTGAGATTACCTGACATTTCCCACCCAAAAAGGCAGAGCAGCCCTGCAGAGGCACCCAGTGAAGCACTCCTTAGAAGTGGCTGGGGTGGGGCATCTCTAATCTTCCGTCCCCACCACTGCCAAGCCATCAGCCAGGGCCAGCCTCCTCCTGCTAAAGCTGCAGAAAAGTCACTGAGCTGGGTCTGGCCCAGGCAGGCTGTGACCAGCATTTCTCCTACCTCATCCTACTGCTTCTCATCGCCCAGCATGTTGAGTCCAAGCTTCCAGCCTTTAAATAAGTGCACCAGGTGCTGCCAGAGAACTGCCTCCTTAGCTGACTGCTGAGTCTCAGGAGGGCGGCAGTCCCATCTGAGCAGGCTTTTATCACTACCTCCTAAGGAACCTGGGGATCTCTGCCCATCCTACTTCCCAAACTGACAGTAAAAGACCATCTCTGATTCTGCAGCACAGTCTAGAAATGGACAAGGGTGTTGGACAACGAGCTGATTTAATGTTTTCCCCAAGGATGGATATGGATGTGGCCATGTTTGAATGTTACCAGGGAAGGAAGAGTGTCGATTTTGCCTCCTAAATATCTCAGAAACCCACGTGCCTCTTAGCATATCTCATCCCTGCCACCCTAGTAGAAGCCACCACTGTCTAGAACCTCAACCACAGAAGAGCGCCAAGGGTCCCCAACCCAACCCCCTGTCCTCCATGTTGGTAGCCATTTACCTTAAAAGACTGATCTGACTACTTCCCTCCCCTGCTTAAAACCCTTCATTGTGTTCATCTCAGGATAAACAATGAATATGGCATGTAATGTGACCCATGAGGCTGCCAGGCCCTCAGGGTTTATCGCCCATCAGTTGTCTCTCTTCCTCTCCACCCATAGCCTACTTTTCAATTAACACCATCTCTGGGCCTTTGCATGTGCTGTTCACTTCACCTGGTACACCTTACTCCGTTTACCTGTTACTTTCTCTGGGAAACCAACTCCTCTACTCCAGACGATCACGCCAGGCACAGTGGCTCACACCTAGTGGGAGGGTCGCTTGAGGCCAGGAGTCCAAGACCAGCCTGGTCAACATGGCAAAACCCCATCTCTACAAAAACACACAAACGGGCCGGGCGTGGTGGCTCCAGACTAGATCAGGCCAGGCACAGTGGCTCGCGCCTATAATCCCAGCACTTTGGGAGGCTGAGGAGGGTGGATAAACCCTGGCTCTACTAAAAATACAAAAATTAGTCAGGCATGGTGGCATG
This sequence comes from Sapajus apella, assembly GCF_009761245.1. NCBI lineage: Eukaryota > Metazoa > Chordata > Mammalia > Primates > Cebidae > Sapajus > Sapajus apella. The sequence goes on along the minus strand of NW_022436954.1, from coordinate 3,848,690 downwards.
CGTGTGCCTGTAGTCCCAGCTACTGGGGAAGCTGAGGCAGGAGAATTGCTTGAACCTGGGAGGCGGATGTTGCAGTGAGCCGAAATAGCGCCACTGCACTCCAGCCTAGGAGACAGAGTGAGACTCCGTCTCAAACAAAACACACACACACACAATTAGCCAGATAAGGTGGCATGTACCTGTAGTCCTACTATTCAGGAGGTTGAAGCAGGAGAATCACCTCAGCCTGGAACTTTGACACTGTAGTAAGCCATGATCGTGCCACTGCACTCCAGCCTGGGTGACAGAGTTGAGACCCTGTCTCAAAAACAAGACTGGTCTGTTCACCATCTTTCCAGGCCACAACTCTCAGAGCCCAGGTTCAGAAGGAAATAGCACTAACACCCATGCATGTGCAGGAAACTGAGGGCAGACCCCAGAGGTTGGGGACACCTGGCTTTCCCACAACAATGCTGTCATCCAGCCTCTGCCTTCCTCTCCCCTCCCACCCCAATCCAATGGGCAGGGAGTTCCACCTCCCCACAGCATGCCACAGGATAGCAGTCAGAGGGATAGGGAGAGAAAGACACCTTGAAAGACCCAGAGGAGGAAAGGCAAAGAAAGAGGTAGAGAGGGACATATAGAAAAAGAGATAATGGAGAAAGCCTGGGGGAGACATAAATGAGCCCCAAGATTCTCTAGTGTGACAGTGGTCACTCGGTAGGCCATTATCCCAGCCCAACGCTTCACAGTTTTTTTTTATTTTTTTGAGAAGGAGTTTCACTCGTTACCCAGGCTGGAGTGCAATGGTGTGATCTTGGCTCACTACAACCTCCACCTCGCCGGTTCAAGCAATTCTCCAGTCTCAGCCTCCCAAGTAGCTGGGAGTCACAGGCCGCACCACCACGCCTGGCTAATTTTTGTATTTTAGTAGAGATGGGGTTTCACCATGTTGACCAGACTGGTCTCAAACTCCTGACCTCGGGTGATCCACCCGTTTCGGCCTCCCAAAGTGCTGGGATTACAGGCGTGAGCCACAGCGACCGGTCCGCTTCACACATCTTATTTTAGTTAATCCTCAAAACAATTCAGTGAGGCCGCGCGGGGGACGCCCTTTGTACAGATTAAAAAGGCCGGGCTCTGAGAAGTTAGGTAACTTGCCTAGGGAACCCACCCCGGTTCCTAGAAGGTGGCACTGAGATCCGACCCCAGGTCTTTCCTACCCCACCCCCTGACACATGGCAAGTACCAGCGGCTACAATGTGGGCCCAGTGGGAGCGACAAGACCGTGCTTCGGACACTCACAGCTGGTTGCGAGCGTCAAGGCGCAAAGCTGCTCGGGGAACGGGCTGATCGGCGGCGCCGGGGCGCATGCGCGCTAGGCAGAGCTCCAAGCGGGCTGGGCGGGGCTCGGGGAGGATGAGGCAGGATGAGGGCGGAGCTTGGGGACAGGGCTGGGCCTGGCAGCTCGCTGGAGCCCGGTCTCGGCAAAACCTCCGAGGCGGAAAAGAAGCTTGGACCCGGGGGCGGTGCGGCGAGTGTGTAAACTTTCCAGAGAGTTCCAGGAGGAGGCGCTGCTCCTGGGAGGCGGGTCGGGAGGAGCTAGGGGTCTTGAAGCCCGGGGTCTTGAAGCCCTGCTATGGTTGGTGGGCTGGCGCCTGCGGCTTACGGTCCCCGCCCAAGATCCCTGCCCACTGCAGGAAAGAGCGAAGGGACCAGGGCCCTTTTTCCCTCGGGGCCTTTGCATCTACTGTTCTTCATATGTGAAAAGGCCTTTTCCCTGCCCCTAACACAACTCTTTCCCTCCCATCCTCTGGCTCTGACAAAAACGCCCGTCCTGAGTTTTCCCTGACTTCACCTGAGGAGGCTCTTGACTCAGAACTTGCCACATGCCTCATGGGGATGTTTCCCGCTTTCTATGAGATCAGCTGGGCTCTGCAGTGCCCTGGACGTAAGGAGAACCCAACGCATGTCAGCGGCTGTTATCATGTATGATTTGCCTATAAGCTCCCTGCCTGTGTCTTCCCGTGTTGGATCCGCAAGTCCAAGCACAGTTGCCTGGCATGTTCTAGGAGCTCAACAAATACTGTCAAATAATGGAATGAATCAATCAACTCCCAGCATCCTGGCCAGAGCCTGACACTGTCTGGGCACTCAACATCAGAGGAGTGGCTGTCCGTGTTGGGCGGGGGGGGGGGAGTGTCCCCAGGTCAATCTGGCACACACCTGCCGAGGCCAGGTAAGCCCCAAGCTCACCCTCCTGCTCCGCAAAGCCCAGGCTGGAGGCGAAGAAGAGAGGTCTCAGCAGGACAGAACTTTCACTCCCGTGCCTTGCACATGCCAAGTCCCCACTGCCAGCCTCTCTCACGCTCATGCACACAATGTCATGTTCAAAACTTTTCCCAACCCTCTCCGAACCCTCCCCTGGCCTTCTTCCAAGTGCCCTCACTTCCTTAAACAATAGCTCTTGCCCGGTTAACTGGAGATATGAGTTTGGGGGTTTTCTTCCCCACCAGACTGGGCTAACGCTGAGTCTTGATTCTTTGTGCAGCCTTTACTTTGTGCTGAGGGTGAGGGGTGCAGCAGTGACCAGGACAAACAGGGATACCAAGGAAGAGACCGCTGAGCAGGAGCTCTTCCGCCCACAAGGTGGCAGCACGAGCAGGAGCCTGCCCCTCCGCCGGAAGTGGGGAAGGGCAGTCCAGGCAAGGGAACTGTAAAGTCAAGGCCCCAGAAGTGGAAATGGACTTGGCTTGTTCTAGTGACAGAAGGAAGACCAGAGAGGCTGGAGACTGAGGAAAGGGAAGGATGGAGATTGCTGGGTTAGAGAGATGGGCAGGCCCCAGACTGTGCGGATCTTACAGGCCACAGGAAGTGGGGTGGATTTTACCGGAAGTGCAGGGGCAGTCATTGAAGGTGGTTTTTGATTTAGATCGATAGAAGCTTGAGCTGCAAGAGTGGCAGGGCGTGTGGAGAGGAGGCTGCTGCAGGCATGCAGGCCGGAGGTGATTGAGACTCAGACCAGGGTTTAACAGGACACAGGATGAAGCATGTACTTCAGAGACACACACGCCAGGAATGCTGTATGAGAGCAGGGGTATACCTGGGGGCGGGGACTAGGTGAAGGAAGAGAGGAATCGAGGACAGCTCCTAGGTTTGGGGAAAACGGAGGATCCACGCCTGAGATGGGGAGGCGGGAGAGGAGCAGGTTGGACAGCGGCTGGGTAGTGGGAGCAAGAGCTCAGTGTGGGCCGAGCTAACTTAGCAACATCTATTAGTCATCCACTGGCGATGCCAAGTAATGATGTGTCTGTGGGGCTGCCAGCTGGGCGGAGATAGGGCTCCACTCCTCTTTGCACTCCTAGCGTCCTGGCCAGGGCCCAGAGCAGTCTAGGCACGGGACAAAGGTTCGTTGAGAGAAGGAAGGCCTGAAGCTGGCCTGCAAAGGCAAGTTTGCAGTCGACCTTCCCAGGACCACCAGAGGGCAGCACCATCCCAAAAACCAGCCTCCCCCAGGCCTGGGGCTCATACCAACCTCTTCTGAACCTGGGGCTTCCTGAAGCCCCTTTTCCTGGGCCCAGGAATCAATAAAGGGAGACCAGCCCCCCTCAAAAGACCCCAGCTTCAGGCCTGGCAGGGGGTGTGGATTGAGCTGTGGGTGGGAGGGGCTGAGTTTTCAGGTGGGGGTGGGAAGGTAAGGCCACCTCCTGGAACAGGATGGCTGGCATTTCAGAACCCACACACAGACTCTGGTCCGACAAGTTCATCAGGCAGAATTTTTTAAATAGAGGCTATTCCCGAAAACCCTGGTTGACATGTTGCTGTGTTCACAGTCCAGAAGAATCAGGGCAGAGCAGTGGGAAAGGAGGTTGGAGGCTTCATGTCGTGGCATCTGGTCTTGTTCCAACCCAAACTCCATGTACCCCAAGAGCTCATTCACTCATTCATTCACTCATCAAACATTGATGCCTTTGAGTCAGGTCCTGTGGTGAGCACTGGGAGCAAGGGAAGAACTAGGGGCACCAGTGACAGTAGGAGACAGTAAGTACTCTTTAAATATACATATAGATGAGCATTTCCAATATCAGGATGCATTTTCCAGTTGATGCAGACATGTAATGAGGCTTCACTCCCCACTGTCAAAACTTGCAACAATGCATCTTGCAACAATGCATCTTGCAACTGGTGATGGATAATAGGGCCTAGAAAGTGGTAGGTGTAGAATTGGAGATGTACATTGTTGGAGTCAGGAAGTCAGGGAAGACTACCTGGAGGAGGTGAGTCTTAGCAGATGAGTAGGAGTTGGCCAGGGAGGAAGGCACACAGAAGGGCTTCCAGGTCCAGGAAACAGCAGAGGCACAGAAGTGAGAGTGGGTGGGTGAGTTGATGGGGGATCTTCAGGTGCAGAGGATGGTGGCAAAACAAAGAAGCTGGAGTGTCCAAGGTCCAAGTCCTTCAAGATCTTGACTGCAGATTAAGGAGTCTGTTCACCTACTCCGCTTTGGGCAGAGTGGGGTGAGTCCTAGAGACTCTTCTAGGTCTCTCACTCTCAGTATCCCTAGAAGGCCCGGAGAGCTGCTTCTTGGTGCCACGCAGGCAGTGACTCCATCAGATCTAGATCTGGGAAGGGCATCTCTGGTTAGGGCCTGCATCAGGGCAGTGGCCGGCCATGGGGACCCTGAGAAGTAAATAGATTCAAGGAGAGTCACAGGAAGTCAGAGAGTAGGCTGCAGTGATAAATTAGATTAGAGAAGGGGAGAGTATGAAGGAGCAGTCAGGGAAAGGAAACCTAGGGCTCTGATATGGGTATCTGGGTAGCAGATGTCACCTACGGAGAAGAGGACCTCACCAGCTGTGACATGCTCCGGTTCTAGGTTCTGCTGGGACTGATCCAAGAAGGTAGTCTAGAAGTGCACAGAGGTGGGAGTCTTGCTTTGCAAAAAGATCCTGGTTGCTGGTCTGCAAAGTGGTTATGAGATTTGAGCTCTATGCGCCCAGGGCTGAGAGGAGGGTCCTGTCACTTTGGAAGCAGAGAGGGGGTTGAGAGAGGGGCATGTTGCGATAGGAATGCTGCCTTGAGACACTTGGCTTTCCCCACTCCGGGTGGACTCTCAGCAGGGTGGTTTTTCCCTGCCAGGCGCCACTGAAACCTCTGTGCCCTCCAGGGCTGGGAGAGGTTTTACCCCACATGTGGAACCATCATGAAGGAGCGTCTGGAAGGGATGGGGTACAGGGAAGGGAGCTGCCAAGCATGCTGGCCAGGGACCTGTGTCTACGAGCCAGTTGGGGGGTGAGGTTGGGTGCAGGGTCCTTGATCCTGAGTGTACTTCCTGGGCCAGGATTGGTTCTGGAGTAGGAGGGGTGGGACTGGGGATAGGGGAAGCCTGTAACTGGACTGCAGTTGTCAGGTCCCAGGCTCTGGGCGACCTACTAATGATTCTGGGTCCAGTGCGGGCCCCAGGTTGGATGTCCTAGTCCGGAGTCCGCGTCTGCAGTTCTGGGTGTTGGGTCTAGGACAGCGGTCTGGAGTTAGTAGTCCAAGTCTAGGTCTGAACCGTGACCCCCCAAGTCTAGGTTCAGGGTCATGGTAGTGGCCTGGGGTCAGAATCAAGGTTGGAGTCAGTAACCAGGATGGGATCGAGGTCATGGTCCAAAATCTGGATCTGGGACCTGTTGGGAATCTGGAGTGTGTCACAGTCTGGGTATGGCGTTGGAGATCCAGGGCTGTGATCTGAGGTCATGGTCAGAGTCTGAGGTGGTGGGCCAAGTTTGAGTCTGGGGTCCTGTTTGCAGTCTGGTGTCAGGTCGTGACTGCGTCCAAGGCCAGGGAGTCCGGAGTTATAGCCAGGGTCTGAGATGGAAGTCCCGGGATCGTGTTCCGAGGTATGAACCTGTGTCTTGGTGAGCGTCCAGGGTCCTTGTGATCCACGTCTGGTGTCAGGGCCACGGTCTGATTGGGGAGCCTGGAATCCGGAGATGCGACCCGAGGTTATGGTCAGGGAGTGGGTCTGGGGTCCTCTTCGGTGCCGGGTCCCTGTCGTGTTCCAGGCCCGGGTCGCCGCCCAGCATCCTGGGCCGTGGTCGAGGCCCGGGACTGAGCCCGCGGTCTCAGGTCTGCTTCGGGGTCAGGCTCCGCGCGGCCTCCAGGGGGCGCCGCCGCCCGCCCGGCTCGGCCCCTAGCGGGCTCGCTGGCGCTGTGCGCGGCAGGCGGGGCCGGAGGCGGCGGCGGCTCCGGGGCGCGGGCGCGCGGGTGGCGGCGGCGGCGCCCCGACTGCAGTCCCGGCGGGAGCGGAGCGCAAGCCGGGGCCGGGCCCGAGCCGGCACCATGGGGCGGCGCCGCCTGTGAGCGGCGGCGAGTGGAGCCGCGGGCGCCGAGTGGGGCCAGGCGGGAGGCGGCGGCGCCCGAGGCCGAGCGAGCCGCGGCCGGGCCGGGCCGAGCGCCGAGCGAGCGGGAGCGGCGGCGGCTACGGCGGCGGCGGCGGCGGCGGGAGGAGGCAGCGCCGCCGCCAAGATGGCGGACCTGGAGGCGGTGCTGGCCGACGTGAGCTACCTGATGGCCATGGAGAAGAGCAAGGCCACACCGGCCGCGCGCGCCAGCAAGAAGATCCTGCTGCCCGAGCCCAGGTGAGGAGAAGCCGCCCGCGGCCCCAGCCGGACCCCGCGGGCGCCACGGTCGCGGCCCCAGACCAGGGGCCCCGCGCTGGACCCCGCGACCCGGACCCCCGAGGCCGGTCCTCGAGACCCCCTGTCGGCCTCCCAGCCCGGAGCAGCGCGGCCTTGGAGCCTGCGATCCAGACCCTAAGCCCCTGACCCTGGCGCCTGAGCCTGGAGCGCCCCAACTCCTGAGCTCCTCAGCCCCATCGGCCCCCGGACCCGCTCGGGTACCCCCGGCCGTCCTGCTGCCTCCTTATCGCGCTCCGTCGGCCCCCCGCCCCGCCGGTCGCTGTCAGCCTCTGGCTCCCGCCTTCTCCCACAGGGGCCCGGTGCACCCCTTCATCCTCCTCCGAGCAGCCCTTGGTCCCTGTGGGGTCTCCTCCCCTCCGCCGACCACCATTTACCTCGCCTGACGATGTCACTCACCCTTTTGCTGTCCCTGTTCCCGGCACCCGCTTTGGGGTTTCTGCTACCCCCACCCGTCTCTCCTCCAGTCTACACTTATGTGAGGTGTGGGGGGACAGCCAGTCTTCCGGACTCTTCTTCCACCCTCTGGTGAGGCCGCTGTCCTGGATTTGGGCTTGAGAATGCTTTCAGGGCGGCGTGGTGTGCAGGACCTGGGGTGCTGCGGGCACCCTCACCCTCAGACTGCGCTCAGGTGGGGGAAACAACCCCTGTGCCCTCTCCCCTACATTCCTCCTCTGGCGGGCCCTGCATATGGTGCCCTGTGGGTGCTGTTGACCAGGGGCCCTCCCAGCACACCTGCAACAGCTGGACCTTAGCTGCCACCTCTCTGTAAGACAACTGACATCACACCTGGTATCAAAGTTTAGACTGTTCAGGATGTAGGTATAAAAGTACACAGGATGTGGACAATTGCTGCGGTTTGTCCAGCATTTTATGGCTGACAGAGTCTCTCTCCACTGTGTGAGCCTCTCGTGGGGTAGGGAGGACAGGTGTGGCTTTTGTCCCTGTGGAACAGGTGGGGAAACTGAAGCTCCAGAGGTGAGTGGCCTGTCCAGAGTCACACAGGTAGTCCCAGGTGGCATCTGGCCAACAGATCAGGGCTTCAGACTTCCGGTTCTACATTTCATCGGCTACTCTGGCCTGTGCCAGGGAGCAGATGTGCCTGCCACGATTCCTTGTGTCGTGTGGCAACTCCTCGTGTATGCTTGACAGTTAGCCTCCTGATGCCCACTGGGGCCTGTCCGCACTGCTGTGGTCTTATCGTGTGACTCTGGGTCTTATCTTGCGACCCACCCTTCCCGCACTGGGCCTTGGAGTTCTCATCTGTGAAATGTGGATGGTGTGAAATAAGAGCTGTGACTCTGCGGTGTCCCTCGGCCTTTGAAGCAGCCGTCTCAGCCCTGGCTGACACTGCAGGGGCGCCATGCCCGTGGCCTTCACTGGCCCCCTCTGCCATGCCCTGCTCACTGGGTGTTCAGATTGACTGAACATCAAGCCTGAGAGAGGAAAATTGGTCTGCGTTTTGAAAAGGCCGTTAGAGCCTTTATTTTTTTCTAAGACATTTACAATCAGATTTCTCAAAACAGGAACCAGACTGACTGTCAGCTGGGGGCTGTCCAGGGAGCAGTGACAGTTAGTACAGAAACGAGTTCAGAAATGACAACGCCACGAGGGAGGAAATGGGGGAGTCAGCCTCTAGGGCTCGAAACGGCTCTCCTTGGTGGCCGCAGCCTCGAGATCCCCCTGCAGGATGGAGTTCTGCAACGTGTGAGGCGGGGCCTTTTCTGGAACTCTCTGCCTTCGGGTAATCTCTCCCCAGAATGCATTGCTTCAGATGGGGCGCCGCCTTGGCTTGGCTCTGCAGGTGTTGGAACCCTGAGAAACGAGATGTTCTTCTTTTCCTGTCCTCTTTCCTATCCATGGTAGTGATGGTGGTGATAGCAATAATGATAGGAATTATTACTGACTTATTTTGACATCTGTCATCTCAGTTCAGTCAACAACCAACCTGTGAAGCTGGCAAGATGATGCCTGGCATGTAGTAGTTGCTCAAGAAATACCAGGACTGTGTGATGCCCCATGCAGTCCTGAACAGAAACAAGGTCAGTTGGGATTCTAGGAGGACAGCAGGAGGCCGAGCTGGGCAGCCTAGATTTTCACATTGGGTCACCATCAGCAGCATGGCTTTCAGCAAATTACCCACATCTGTGAAATGGACTGGAGGCACTAGTGCCGAATGTCAGTATGCTGAGGCCCGGGAAGGGCTGCAGGCTGTCCTGCCTGGGGTTCCAGGGCTGGGGCATTGGAGGCAGGCCACCCTTTGCATAATGCCTTGCACACCCAGGGGGGCAGAGGATCCCCAACCTGGGAAGGTGATCCTGCTGTGTCTCACCTTTGGCACTTTCCAGTTTGCAGAGTGCTTTTTACTTCATTTTGTCCATTTGACAGCTGTGGGAGGCAGACCCAGCAGCTGGGATTCTCCCTTTAGCAATTAGAGTCATTGAGACTCAGGGATGGGAGGAGTCGTGTCCTCATCACAGAGGAAAGCTGGAATGGGGCCTTGGGTTTCTGGACCACACAGGCCAGTGCCATTTCTCTGTTGTGCTGTACCCCTCCACCCACACCTGTACACCACTGCTATCGCCCCTGTCCGCATTTTGCAGTGTGGGCTGACTGGCACCCCTCATCTGGGGCCATCAGCTGTCACAGTTCACCAGGCTCAGCCTCCTCTGCGTTGGCTGGGATGGAGCTGCCCTGGCAAGGCTGCTGCACTGAGGGGCAGCTCCACTTCAGGGCACTGTCAGATACAGGAGCCTGTCTTCCCCATACACACAAGGTCAAGGGCAGAGGCGGGGAGAGGGGCTGTGGCTTCTCCCTGTGATAGGGTGCCACTGGGAATTGTTCACACCTTGGGGTGGCCCACCTTGGCAGCACCCCCATGGCTGGTGCCTGGAGATGTGGCTTGGCCAGGAGCTGGGCTGGCATCACAGCTCTGCGTTCCAAAGGCTAGGGAATGGGAGTGGTTGGGCACAGTGCTACACCGAGTTGGCACAGGGGCTTCCTCTTCTGTCACCCTATAGAATCCGAGGACACAGTCCCTTTCCCCGACTTTCTTGTGGAAGGGGCAGCGTAATGCAGCCTTGTGTATCTGGAAGATGGGAGACCTGGCTTCTCCCTCTGTAATACCACCAGCTCATGTGGGACCCAGGCAAGTCCCTTAGTCCCAGTGGGCCTGCCTCAGTTTCCACCTCGGTAAAATGAGGGGGCTGCCCCTTCACTCTCAGGGTCTGTGGTCTGGGCCTTGCCCTGAAGGAAGTGCTGTCTCCCTTTCCTAGCAGCCAGTAGTCTTGTAATTATCATCATTTGCTTAATATGACCACTGAGGCCTCATGTAATTAATCTCTGGGCTCCTAGCTGAGAACCCTGACTGGGCGGTCCCAAGAGGTTTCCCAGCCCTCCCCGGTGACAGTGGCAGCCCCAGCAGCAGATTTTCAGAGCTGGGTGCCTCTTGCAGCCTCCTGATTTCTTGGCTGTTTCCTGGTCCCTCCCCCACGGAGAGTTTCCTCCTTCCTGCCCCTTTCTGGCTTCCCCATCTTCCCAGACCCTGCCCCTGTTCCTCCACTGCTGCCGCATTCCTGTTAACTCTTTGCAGCCAGAACTTCCTGCCCTCGATTTGTGGGGGAAGGGGTCCAGCTGGAAGCTTTTCTCCCTCCCTCCTTCCTCCATTCCTGCAGCACCCGCTGAAACCCTGCTGCTTCCAGTCTTTGTCCCTTACCCAGAAGTTTCCACTTCAGCGGCAGCGTTCTCCCGACTCCTTTCCCTGAAAACAAGATTATCTTTCCTGCAGTCACTCCCTCTGGGCCTTTGAAGCGCTGCCGTTCCCCAGGAATGGGGCTCTGGGATGTCTTTCCCATCTGTTTTCCTTTCTAGAGCATGGGTTTCACTTATTTGCCATTAAGTCGCCCGCCCACCATTACCTGAGTAAATGGATTTGAAGGGAGTGTGAGCAATGCAGGTTGGAATCTGTGCAGGAGAATCTGGGATCTGTTAACTCAGAATGAGGTGTCCTATTAATGCACGATCAATTCCTAGTAGTAAGTTCCTGGTGACGTCAGGTGAAGGCACAATCTGCAGCCAGCGTCTCCTCCCCATGCCTAGGTTGCACCCAGGTGGGCTTGGCAGAGGGGCCGAGTGCTCAGGCTGCTGGTGGGTTTGGACTGCGCGCAGTTGGTTGCTGCTTTCAGGATATTATGCTCTTGCCTCGGAACACACAGCAGATACCAAAAGCACAATATAGCCCTTGAGGACGCACAGCCTCCCTCACACCTGCCCCTTCTTCCCGGGCCCCTTCCCGACTCTCCGCTGGCTCCCCATGGGTCAGTTTCTGCTGCTGGATGGAGCTATATTCACATTATTTCTACTCTGCTGCAAATGAGATGCTAAAAATGAGGTGTTTGGCTGCAGCTTTTTTCTGAAACAATAACATCCTGCTTACTGCAAAGGGACCTGTCTATGCTGGCAGAAGTGGGTTTTTCTGGTATTAATATGTTGGCAGCTCTGTTCCCTGGTGGGGACAGTTTTCTGACTCTAGAAACCATCTTGTGTTTGGGGTGGGGGACAGCCTCCTCCTGGCAACTGCAGGGCACGGAGTTCTGGAAGTTTGTTCTTGGTGCATTCTAACGTGATGTAGATTACGGTCTCCATGTCGGCAGTAAATTGCAGGGTGTGGGTGCTTGTGTCATATTTGTGAAGAAGCCGTGACATTTGACAAGGCCGCCAGAGTGCCTCTTCCCAATCATCCCCGCAAGGGAGCTGCTTTGTGGCCGCCGCGACGTTCCGGAGCCCGAGCTGCTGCAGATCCTGGCTGCTTGTGCAGCGCCTGCTCAGGGCTTGCCTTTTCTCTCCCCTGCTCAGGGCTTGCCTTGGACCTGACGGTTTGGGCTGATCTTTCCCATTTGGTCTATAGGCCTGTCCTTGGTCCTTGAGCTCTGAGGACATTGTTGGCCCCAGGGAGAGTCATTGAGAAATATTAAGAAGCCCCAGGGGACTTCCTCCTGCTGCTGCCACCTTGGTGTCAGGTTTCCTGGAAATGCCACAGGGAGCACCTTGGCCGCAGCCACAGGCCCTGCATCGCTGGCTGGTGAATGCTCATCTCCCAGGCCACGAAGATTCCCAGAGTGGCTGCACCAGACCTGCCAGGCTTGTAGCCTTCGTGCCAGTTTGCGTCGTCCTGGATTAAAGCTTTAGCATCACTGTTGCTCGAGGGGCACAGAAACCATGGCCCCTGGCTGCCAGCTGTCAGCCGAGGCTGCCTCCATCCTAGGTTCCTGGGAGTGGGGGCTGCCCGCTTCCTGCAGCCTGTGGTCGGGGTAAGGAAGGCAGCTGGGCCAGAGGCTGGGCACATGTCAGGGTCCTCCGACCCCATACCCAGCTCTTCCACAGAGGTCAAGGGGAGAGTGGAGGGTGCTGTGGTGGGAGGTCATTTCTCAGGGAGCCTTTGGACATTTTCTTTGCTGCTCACTCACTGTGGGCTTTGGAGCATGTGGCCCAGTCAGCTTCCTCCAGCCTCGGTTTCCTCGCTGTCGGCAAGAGTGTGTTTGCCTCTGACTTGTCACCCCCTCCTTTTCACACAGCTATGGCCTCTGACGCTGAGCAGGAGCCACCTGAGGGAGCCCAGGCCACAGAGCATGGCCTGGACTTTGCATTTCTTCTGAACCATGAGGTGCCAAAAGCTACCGGAAGTGCTCCCCTCAGTGCCCACTCCTTCCTGTCACCCAGCACTCAGTGCTACAGCTGCTCACTGCCTTCTGTCGCCAGCGTCGGGCTGGGCCTGCTCTGGGAGCAGCAGGAGCTGGTGCAGGCTGTCCTCGCTGCCGTGGTGCTGGGAGTGGGGCTGACCACTCCCTCCCAGGGCTGGGCGGGCCTCCCGGGCACTAAGCACCTCTGTACAAGGAGCCCTTGACTTTGGCAGGGCAGGCTTCAGGCTCTGCCCTCTGGGCCGCAGTGGAGCCATGCAGTGCCTGAAGCTGGTCTGTGAGCAGGGGAGTCCCAGCCACCCTGCTCGGCTCAGCCCTGGCCACAGGCCCCGTCCTCCGAGGACACGGCAAGTGTGGAGAAGAGGCTCAAGCGAGACCGGTTACTGGGTGATTCCACTGTGGACTGTTGGTGAGCTGTAGGGTGCTGAGGAACAGGGCTTGGGCCACTGTCTCCCACGGCCCATCAGGCAAGGCACGGTGGGCAGCGTGGCCAGCCTGGCATCTTAGGAGTCCCCCCTCCTGCTGTGTCCGCCCAGGCTTTGTAAACGGCCAGTGCAGTGGTGGCGATTCAGTATCTCGTTGACATCCTCATTTTACAGGTGGGGAAAATGGACATTTAAAGTTTGTGACCAGGCCTGGCCTCCCAGGGAAGGAGGCGGGGAGGGCCATTTGGAACCCAGGCACCCATCCCACAGCCAGAGCAAAGGTGGCTCTGAGGCCCTTCCCCAAAGGCCTTGGGAACCTGAGGGTCTTTCCACCTGGGACTGTTGAGGCCACTTGGTTCTCCTGATGCTCCGGAGTGGATCTTGGGAGCCATGTGCCCCTGAATCTCAGGGTTGCTGACCTGAGTTGGGGCAGGGACACACTCTGGGCTCACTGCCACTCCAGACTCTGGAGCCGTGTTGGAGACAAGGTGACGCAGCCCAGGAGGCTGCCCTGCCCCCGTGCCCGCCCATGCTTGCCACCCTGGCAGGAGCTGCCCCCAGTGGCATGTTCTTCCAACCTGCCAGTTCCCTTGGCTGCCAGACCCACGGGGATAGACAGGAAACCCTAAAATTGCCACTTTGGGGGCCTTCCATTCAAGGACTCTGCTCATGCCTGACCTTGTGTTTGGTTTCTTGTGGCGGCGGGGTGGGGGGGGGTGTTTATTTTATTTAAAAAACATTTTTTTCTTTTTAAGGAAGAAAGTAGAATGCTGTGGGCTGGGAAGAATGCGGTGGCCATGCCCAGGGGTGGCTGTTGAGGGGAGAGACAGCCTCCGAGTCCCGGGTCCTGCTTCCTGCTGTTCCCTAGGAAGGAGAAAGGCCGTGCCCGGCAGGTTCCCCAGGCTGTTGTAGGCAGGGTCACTTAGCGAGCATGCTTCCCCCTTGGAGATTTTGTGTGTCCAGTTGAGAAGTGGCAGTGGCTCTTCCCTGGCTCCTAGGTAGTCATTCCCTCTGCCAAGCTGGCAGCAGTTTGGCAGGCTCCCAGGAAGCAAGTCTGGAGGTCAGTGGGGCTTACTGCTGAAGCCCCACAGCTCCCGTTCGCAGGACCATGCCCGGCTCCTAGCGGGTGACCCCCACAGGCTGGAATGGTTTTGCCTGTCATCTGTATCTGCCATCTTCCACCTTCCGCCTGACCAGCACCTGGTCATACCCACTTGACCCTCCATTGCCCCAGAAGACTGGCATTTTGTGATTTAATTGCTTTTTTTCATCCTCTTCTGTATCCCAAAACTCAAAATCTAGGCGCAAAAGCAGAGCACCCAGAGCTGAGGCGAGGGGTGGCAAAGGCCCCGCCTTCCTGGCCCACCTCCCACATGAGATGTGGGCCCCTGGCCTTGTGGTTTTCTCCACACCCCGGTCTCCCAGTGCACAGCCTGTGCCCCAAGGCCACCCAGGGCCCGGGCCTTCTGTCTGTAGGCATCGAGGGCAGAGACTGTCTTTCTCAGTGAAACAGATTTTTTATGCAGTCCCTGCTGTGTGAGAAGCACCAGTCTCTGTCCACTGTTTCCTGTGTCCCTGGGAGTCCCACAGGCCGGGAAGCATGTCCTTGATGGTGGATGGTGGCTGGTGGACATGAGCTGGCGTGTGGCCTGAAGGGGCGGCGGTGCTGGCGTGGACGAGGGGCCCATCCTCGGAGTTCCTGTCAGTTCTTCGAGGTCATCCTCGCTCTCTGGTTGGTGGGGGCACGGGCTCTCCTCTTCCCAGCCCGGCAGGGTCTGTTCCAAAGGAGTCACAGGATGCAAACTCAGGGTCACCTAGGCCCATCCTTGTCTTTAGTGTCCTACTTCCTGTTGGAGACACTTGGAAGAGATCACTGCCCCTCCCAGCCTCTGAGGGTGGGGAGCAGGCGAGAGAGTGGCGGTCTCGGACCGTGCTCATGGCAGCCCTGCTGGCTCATGCTATCTCACATGGCCTTTCCTGAGGAAGGCTTGAACCAAGTTAGATCAGGGGCCAAGGCCCGGGTTCCACTGCAGCCCTTCTTGGGAGGACAGTACCCAGCGGAAACGGATAGGAGCCCCCTCGAACCCAAGGCCAGAGGCCAGGCAGGGTCCACAGGCCAGGTCCACTCTGCCGGGAACCACTCTGCACAGACTGCTCTTCTGGCTGGAGCTGCTGCTCTTCCAGACCCTCGGGCCCAAAGCCTGGAAGCCCTCCCAGGGCTGGCCTTATAACCCTTCTCCCCAACAGCCCGAGCCTTCTACCACCTACCCTCTTCCCCTTCTTCCTAGCCAAGTGTTGCCTCTGCCTGGGCTTCCTCTCCATGGCGCCTCCAGTGGAGTGGGGCCACCACCACCCTGGGCCGAGCCTCCTGAGTCCTGCTCTTCCTGCTACTCCTTGGCTCTGAAGCCCCCTGGTTTGCAAGGCCCTGCCCTTCCTCTCACCATGGCCTTTATGTGCCCTCTCCCCTGCCCCGTTGGCCTCTTGCTCTTCCCTGGGCATACTTTCTCCTGCCTGTTCCCACGTTCACCGACCTCCCTGGCTTGGCCACCTGCTGACATTCCTTTTGCCCTCCAGGAACCCATGGAGTTCACCTTCTCCACACAGCCTCTCCCTGACCCAGAAGCCTCCACCCCTTCCCAAGGCCTCTGCACATGCTCTCTGGCATCACAGGGTCAGAACCATGCCCTGGGCAGGGCTGCCTGGAGCAGGGGTAGCTTACACATGATGTACACAGCGCCTCATGGGTAGATGTGTAGCAGGTCGTTGTGACCACAGCCTGGGTGGCCAGTCCGACCAGCTCTGGGCTGGGCTCCTAGGGTCAGGGCCAGGGGTGCAGAGAGGCAGGGGCCGTGCCAAGCACAGAGAGCCTGGACTTGTGGATCCAAGTCTCTACCAGCTGTAGTCTTTTCACGGGAAGCCTGCTGGTGGCCCCATAAATCCTGCAGGGCCACATGAGCGTGACATGGGCTCAGGTGTATTGGCCCTACAGGCCCCCAGCCCCCCCCACACCCTCAGTATGGCAGCTATGCTTTACCCCAGGAGCCCAGACTAGTGAAGACCAGATGCCAACCACTGCTGGCTGTTGGGACAGACAGGGCTGAGCTGGAGGTGGCCCAGGAGAGGGCAGGAGGGGACAGTTAGGTGGTATCTAAGGCAGGGAATGTAGCCTGGTGTGGCTCTCCCAGACAGCGCTCAATGTGGGGGTGAGATAAACAGGGTGGGAATGTCGGGTTGGGTTTTGGGGATCACAATGGCCAGGCCCTCCCCTACGGCCATACCAAGCAACCCAGGGCAGAGGTCACATTTTATATCTGAGCACTAGGGACACATGAACGAAGACATGGCCTTTTCTTACAATTTAGAAAATTGAGATGTAATTCATACAAAATTCACTTTATTATGCGATGTAGTAGTTTTTAGTACATTCACCATGTTGTGCAACCCTTACCCCAAAAAGAAACCCCATTCCCCACCAGCAGTCACACCTCGCCCTTCCCCCAGCCCCAGCAGCCACGGATCTGCATTCTGTGTCTGTGGATCTGTTCACATGAGTGGAATCTCACAACATGCTATGACCCTTTGTGACTGGCTTTGTTCAGCCTCATGTTTTCAAGCATCATCCATGTGGTGGCCCGAGTTGGTGCCTTGTTCCTTTTTATAGCTGAGCTGTGTGCCACTGTGTGGAGATGCCACATGTGTATCTGTTCATCAGCTCACAAACCAGGCTTTTGTGATTTGGCCAAGTTCCCAAAGCCAGCCACTGGCAGCACTGGGACCAGACCCCACAGGCCATGGGCCTCTGAGCAGGGGGCCACCTGCTGGCCACCCTGGCCTTTGGGGACACAGCCTGGCAAGGGTGGTGCAGGCAAAGGCTTCCTCAAAGCCTTCTGGTCTGACCTGTGGCTGGGATAAGTGAGTAGACCCGACAGGGTGGCCTCCTTCCTGGAGGGAGCAGTGACACCACCAGCAGTGCCCTCAGCTCGTGTTTCTGGGCCTGCAGCCCTGACAGGGCTCTGGGGGCTTCTGCTTACTGTGCCCCCTATCCCTCAGCATCCGCAGCGTTATGCAGAAGTACCTGGAGGACCGGGGTGAGGTGACCTTTGA
Organism: Sapajus apella; assembly: GCF_009761245.1. Taxonomy (NCBI): domain Eukaryota; kingdom Metazoa; phylum Chordata; class Mammalia; order Primates; family Cebidae; genus Sapajus; species Sapajus apella. Next base: position 3,831,805 of record NW_022436954.1, on the reverse strand, counting down.
GAAGATCTTCTCCCAGAAGCTGGGTGAGTATGGCAGCGGCTCTGCCAGCCACTGGGGTTGACTTCTTGCCTCTACCCCAGCCGGCCCACCTGTGCTCCCCACTCTCTGGAGGTTTGGCCTCCCATCCACTCAGTGAGACCCCAGGGGTTGGTCCAAGTCTCGGTGAGCCCGCATGCCTCCCAGACCCTGGCCATCAGCCCAGGGAGCCCCATGGTGGGGGTGGGGGCCCAGAGTCTTCCAGGGCCATTAGGGAAGTTCCTCCTTTGGGGTTTTTGTTTTTGAGAGTTGCAGCTTCCCCTTGGCGCTGCCGCAGCTGCTCTGGGCCGTTGGTAGAACTGACAGGAAGAGGCGGGGCCCTTCCTGTGGCGCCTGCTGAGCTGTGGTTGGCCCCGCCCCACCCCATGGGCCCTCTTTGTAAGCAACCTGCCTGGCGCTGGCCCTCCATTTCTCCAGCTGCTGTCTGATGCCTGCTGTCAGGAGTCTTATGCGACCCACCCTGTGGACCTGGCCTAGAGGGCAGGCTTGGGGCAGGTCTTGAGGAAGCAGGTGCCAGCCCACATGGCTCTTATTTGGCCTTCCCGAGAACAGGAGCTGAGCTCTGGACAGACAGTATCCTGGCCCAATAGGATCAGGCATTGGAGATCAGCCTCGGGGAGTCGGTGTGTCAGGAAGCACAAAATTTGGGTCCCAGGCCTGTGCCATGTGTCCTTGGGCCAGTTGCTTCGCCTCTCTGAGTTGATGGTGTCCTTATCTGGGAGATGGGACTCATGAGTCCCACTGCGCAGGCCTGTCAGGGTCAGATGAGAGCACTGTGCCCACTGTGAAGCCCCACCCTGTTCCTCAAAGACCCTACCCTAAAGGTCAGGCAGTGATGACTGAAGTGATGGCTGCCCTTCTGACCCAGGTGCCCAGGCAGTGTCCCTGAACACCTGGGAGGCCACCCAGCATGAGCTCGGTCACCGTGTCAGACTGAAGGCCTGAGGAGAGCCTCTGTCCCCTGGTAGTGCGCGGAGGCCAGGTCCCAGGGCCCAGGCCCCTCATTCAAGCATGAGGACACCCTATCTGGGGTCTCCTGACAGCCTTTCCTGCAGCCCACCTTGCCTCTCCAGTTTCCTGTGGCCCATCCCCTCTCCGTACCCCCTTCCCTGAGTCCCTAGCCCCCAACCTCTTTCCCAGGGACCTGCTACCTGGTGGAGGAGCCCTGAGTTCCACTCGAGCCTCTGCCACAGACAGTGTGTCTGACCAGCTCCCTGAGCCTCAGCTTCCCCAACTGGACCCACCCTCCCTGCCACTTTCTCAGGCTGCTGTGCAAATCAGCCAGACAGTGGAGGGGGGCTGGGTCCAGAGGAGTGGTGTGGCCCCTCAGAGCCCCCTGCTCACCTTCCCCACAGGCTGGAGCCTGACCTGGCCCTGGTGGCCACAGCATCGCAGAACCCCTAGACGGGATCATGTTGCACCTGCACAGCCCACCCTGGTGGGGGGTGTTGGCCTCACAGAGCAGGCACAGGGCCCTGCTGCAGTGGGGGCCCAGGTGCCAACCCTGGCTGCCCATCGCTGTCCAGCTGCTGCCTGGGGAAACAGATTTCAGGAAGAGGGTAGAAACACAGTGGCCCCAACCCGGAATCCAGGAATCTTCAGGTTGGCAGCAGCCTTAGCAGCCGCCTGGCCCACCCCCTATCTGGGGCCAAGACCACCTCTGCCACCTCCATACCCAGTTCTGCCCAGGGAGCCCCAAACCATGCCATCTGCAATGATGGGAAGGGCTCTGAGAGAGGCGTGGCTCTGTGACCTGATACGGTTGCCTTCAGGGTACCTGCTCTTCCGAGACTTCTGCCTGAACCACCTGGAGGAGGCCAGGCCCTTGGTGGAGTTCTACGAGGAGGTGAGGCCCAGAGGCCCAGACCCTGCTCTGACCAGAGAAAGGGAAGGAGGTTGGGGCAGCTCTGTGAAATCCACAAGCCGCCTGGCGTAGGCGCCCCTGGGCCCTGCCGGGCTATAGATGACCTGCGGGAATCATGTCCTCCAGATCAAGAAGTACGAGAAGCTGGAGACAGAGGAGGAGCGTGTGGCCCGCAGCCGGGAGATCTTTGACTCGTACATCATGAAGGAGCTGCTGGCCTGCTCGCACGTGAGTGTCCTCGATTGGCCCCGCATGCTGGCCCAGAATCACTTGTGTGTTGGGAGGGGAAGAGAGGACCCTGTGGAGAATTCATGGCCACTTCTGTCTTCCTCAGCCCTTCTCGAAGAGTGCCACTGAGCATGTCCAAGGCCACCTGGGGAAGAAGCAGGTGCCTCCGGATCTCTTCCAGGTGTGTGCCTCCCAGTCTCCGCCCAGGCGAGGTCACCTTGGACAGCCCTGGGTCAAAGAGCCTGGTCAGCTGGGGGCGGGGCCTGGGCAGCCATGGTCTCTAGGGGCTCAGTCACAAACTTCCAGCTTCCTCCCTTAGCCATACATCGAAGAGATTTGTCAGAACCTCCGAGGGGATGTGTTCCAGAAATTCATCGAGAGGTGAGCACGGGGTGGTGTGGAAAAGGAAGGGGGAGGAAGGGGCCACTCTCAGAGGGATGTGGCTGGTGTGGAGGGTAGACGCCAGCCTTCATTAGGCCCTGAGCTGGCAGGTGGCTGGTCCGTCAGTGGCCCCCTTGCTAAGACTCCTGAGAGGTCAGACAGGCTGCAGGTCATCCTCTCCCACCCTGCCCTCCTCAGCACCAGGCAGCTCACAGCCCATCTCAGGCTGTTCTCTGGGAGCTAGGAGAGCCACACCACCTGTGGCTCTTTCTCTCCCGAGGACTATGTAGCACTTTGCTGGCCCACCTGGGCTGAGAAGCATCAGGGTCGGTAGGGATGGGCGCAGGAGAGCACACGGTCCCCATGGCCCTCACAGCCAGAGTTGACACAGTGGGTGGGAATTGTTGGCAGATTTTGGCTAGCTTTAGGGAGTGGCTTTTTTGGCGTCACTGCTGCCCAGCCATGGAGTGAGCTCTGTGTTACTAGAGGTATGCTAGCAGGGACGGGAGATGTACTTGTCAAGGATATGGGAGCAGGAAGTCTGGGTTAGACTGGAAGACCTCCTCTCTATGCTGATCTGATTCCAGCAGGAAGCCACAGCCAGGTGGCCAAGGCCTGTGCTGGGCACCCGAGCAGCCCTGTCTGGCACTGTGGGTGGGCAGGCCCTCAACATTTCATTCCTGGAAGAGGACATTAAAGCTCATGATGTTTCCACATCTACCCTGATGGGGCCCCGGGGAGTGGCTGATAGGTGGGGTAGGCTCACAACAGCATCGTTCTTTCCACACCCTGAGTGGCCCCTGAGTCCAGGTTCTTCTCTTCCAGTGATAAGTTCACACGGTTTTGCCAGTGGAAGAACGTGGAGCTCAACATCCATGTGAGTGGGGCTGGGTGGGGCATGGAAAGCCGTGCACCTTGCTACTCCTCTCCCGGGAGCCGGGCCTGGGACTTGGCTGAGAGTAGGGAGATCAGGGGGTGTCTGTCCTTCAGCCCCTAGGGCTGTGGCTGTGGGGGTCAGGGCCAGGATGCCGGCATGGGGAGGCTGGAGCAGGTAAGTGTGTGGCAAGGACAGCCAGGACACGGGTATAGGGACCTGGCATGGGGCCAGCCCCTGCTGCCCAGGTGCCTCTGCCCCACAGCCGGGCCCAGGCAGCCTGTGGTGACCGCAGCTGTCGCTGCCCTGCAGTTGACCATGAATGACTTCAGCGTGCATCGCATCATTGGGCGCGGGGGCTTCGGCGAGGTCTATGGGTGCCGGAAGGCCGACACAGGCAAGATGTAAGCACCCTGTTCGGCGTAGGGGGATGCTTGGGGAGCAGGGATCCTGGGAGGCCCTGACGACTGGGTTCTGCACAAGGCCAAGTGCTGCCCCACCCACCCCTGTCTTGCCTCGCTATTACCCTCCTACAGGCTTCTCTGGCCCCAGCCCTCCCTATCTCTGATTTGTGTCACAGGCTGGTCCTGGGTCTAGTCTTTCCCTCAGGAACCCCCAGAGGCAGTCCTGGGCCCCTGTGTCAAGGGTGGGTGTTGACTGCTGCCCTCTCTCTGCCCCATAGGTATGCCATGAAGTGCCTGGACAAAAAGCGCATCAAGATGAAGCAGGGGGAGACCCTGGCCCTGAACGAGCGTATCATGCTCTCACTCGTCAGCACCGGGGTGAGCTGGGCAGGCTGGGCTGTTACTGAGGTGCTGGAACCCTCATTGCCCCTGATGACCTCCCCTCCCCTCCCCTCCTAGGACTGCCCATTCATCGTCTGCATGTCGTATGCGTTCCACACGCCAGACAAGCTCAGCTTCATCCTGGACCTCATGAACGGTGAGCGCTGGCCGGGCCCCAGGGTGGGCTGGGCCTAGGTGCAGGAGGCTGGGGCAGAATGCTGAGTGCCGCCTATGGGGCTGCCTCCCTCAGGTGGGGACCTGCACTACCACCTGTCCCAGCATGGGGTCTTCTCCGAGGCTGACATGCGCTTCTATGCGGCCGAGATCATCCTGGGCCTGGAGCACATGCACAACCGCTTCGTGGTCTACCGGGACCTGAAGGTACTGCCCTGCTGGCCCCAGGCCGCGCCTCCGTGGCTGTCCTCTGCCTCCTCTCGGCATCCCGGCCACCAGGCCCAGAGCAGTGGGGCTCCTGGGACACGGCTGCCCTGTGTCTTCCCATCTCCACCCCTGCCCTTCCCACTCTCTGGGTCCAGGTTATGACTGGGGACAGGAGAGAGGACTCCACTTTTGCCCTTTCCTTGGGGACCCATCGTCCTCTCCAGTGAAGCAGTGACCCAGCTGGCATCTTGCCTGGCTAGGCCCCATCCCGAGCTGTCCCAGGCAGCTCACTGGGCTTCCTCCACAGCCAGCCAACATCCTTCTGGACGAGCATGGCCACGTGCGGATCTCCGACCTGGGCCTGGCCTGCGACTTCTCTAAGAAGAAGCCCCATGCCAGCGTGTGAGTACCCTGCCACCCTCCCCCTCCTCACCCCTCAATACTCCTGCTCATGGCCCCCTTGCTCCCACAGGGGCACCCACGGGTACATGGCTCCGGAGGTCCTGCAGAAGGGCGTGGCCTACGACAGCAGTGCTGACTGGTTCTCTCTGGGCTGCATGCTCTTCAAGTTGCTGCGGGGGTGAGTGACCTGTCCCAGCTGGGCAGGTGGGTCAGGTGGAGAGAAGTTCCTCCCCAACCCAGGTGGGAAGCCAGAGGAGGGGAGCCCATAGCTAGCTGCCTTGGTGTTAGCGGTGGCACTGTCCCTGACTTTGCCCACAGCTCATTCACGCTGCCTGCCTCCATTTCCCCATTCCTGTCCTTTGACTTTGGTTTTTGGCCCCTCTTGCCCAGACATAGCCCCTTCCGGCAGCACAAGACCAAAGACAAGCATGAGATCGACCGCATGACGCTGACAATGGTGGGTGCGGGTCTCAGCTTGGGCCTCAGGGGGTGGGGGGGGCTCCTGTGGGTGATGCTGGCAACAGTGGGTATGGATCTCAGCTTGGGGCCACAGTGGGGCGGGGGATCCTATGGGGCTGGGGTCTCCTGTGGGTGATGTTGACAGTGGTGGGTGCAGGTCTTAGTTCAGGGCCCCGGAGGGCTGGGGGCTCCTGTGGGTGACACAGTGGTGGATGCGAGTCTAAGTGCCAGGCCTCGGGGGGATGGGGTCTCCTAACACTAATCATGGTGGATATGGGTCTCAGCGTGAGGCTTCCGGGGGGGCTGGGGGCTCCTGTGGGTGACATTGACAGTGGTGGGTGCAGGTCTCAGTGCAGGCCAGTGGGGCTGGGGGCTCTCGAGAGTGTCAGGGTTGTGACTCTTGGTTCCGACCAGCAGGTAGAGATCTCAGCCACTGCCCCTATTCTGGCCTCTGAGACAGACCTCCTGCCCCATAGGCTCTCGCCCTCGCTATGCTGTTGGAGCATGACTGCCGGGCGAGCTAGGAAGCTTCGCCCTGTCTCTCTGTGGGCCTGGGCCCCTCTCTCCCCTGAGCTGGGATGGGGTCAAGTGCTCTTCCTCAGCCCCTGCCTATGTCCCACTCCTCTCCAAAGGCCGTGGAGCTGCCCGACTCCTTCTCCCCTGAACTCCGCTCCCTGCTGGAGGGGTTGCTGCAGAGGGATGTCAACCGGAGACTGGGCTGCCTGGGCCGAGGGTGAGTGCCCTGGTGCCTTGGGCATGCTGCTGGCTGCACCCCCCTGAGGACAAGGGCTGTGTCCAGTCACCTGGAGCCCCCTCCAAGGTCCCAGCCTCCTTGGAGGAGCTCACAAGTTGGGGCATGGCCAGCCCTGTCCAATGTTCTCAGAGTGGAGGGGCTGCCCTGGGGGTTGCAGCTGCTGGAACCAGCTGGTAACTGGCTTCCAGAGGGACCCTTGTCACAGATGGTGATGATAGCAGCTTTTTGTGTTTATTGAACATTTATTAAGCATTAGGCACAGGGTTGTAAAATGTACCAGTGCTTAAACTCAGAAGCCTGTGATGTAGGAACTGCTGTTCTCCTATTTGAGAGATCAGGAAGCAGATCAGTCTTAAGGAACTTACCCAACTTCACAGAGCCAGAAAGTGGCTCAACCAGGAATGAAGCCCAGGGCTGGGGGGAAGTGCTGAACCCAGATGACCGGCCCCTCCCCACAGGGCTCAGGAGGTGAAGGAGAGCCCCTTCTTCCGCTCCCTGGACTGGCAGATGGTCTTCTTGCAGAAGGTAACAGTCTGTAGCAGGGGCTTGGGGGCTCCGCACCCCCACCCCCAAACTAATGCCCATGACCCCTGTTCTGCTGCAGTACCCTCCCCCGCTGATCCCCCCACGAGGGGAGGTGAATGCAGCCGATGCCTTCGACATTGGCTCCTTCGATGAGGAGGACACAAAAGGAATCAAGGTACTGGGCCTTGCCTGGCCTCTTGCCCCTGGGCTCTGATCCTGACCTGGGGGTGGATCCCTGTCCCTTCTTGCCACCTGTGATTCCCTATGCCAGCCCTGCCAGCTTGTGAGCCTCAGCTCCTCCACAGCTAACTTCCCTGGGGGTAGCACTTGCCCTGATCATCCCTACCCAGGGCCTTGGGTCTGGGCAGCCTGTGGCTGAGGGTATTCCGGCATCTGATGGTATTCCGGCATCTGTCTATCCATGTGCCTCTGTCCTGTCCACCTGGCAAAGTTACTGGACAGTGATCAGGAGCTGTACCGCAACTTCCCCCTCACCATCTCGGAGCGGTGGCAGCAGGAGGTGGCAGAGACCGTCTTTGACACCATCAATGCTGAGACAGACCGGCTGGAGGCCCGCAAGAAAGCCAAGAACAAACAGCTGGGCCACGAGGAAGGTGAGGATCGCCCGCTGCTGTGGCACCAGGCCCCCGCCTGCTTAGGAGTGAGCAGTTGGCTCTGGTTTAAGGAACTCACCCTGGATCACAGCCAGAAAGTGGCCGCTTTGGGATGGAAACCCAGGCCGGAGCCAGGCGTGGTGGTTCACGCCTATAATCCCAGCACTTTGGGAGGCTGAGGACCGTAGATCACTTGAGGTCAGGAGTTCGAGACCAGCCTGGCCAACATGGTGAAACCCTGTGTCTACCAAAAATACCAAAAAATTACCCGGGCACAGTGGCACGCGCCTGTACTCCCAGCTACCCGGGAGGCTGAGGCGGGAGGATCGCTTGAACCCGGGAGGTGGAGGTTGCAGTGAGCCAAGATTGCGCCACTGCCTGGGCGACAGAGTGGAGACCCTGTCTCAAAACAACAAAAAAGCAACCTAGGCTGGGCCGGCTGAGCCTCCTCTGTCTCTCGCCTCAGACTACGCCCTGGGCAAGGACTGCATCATGCATGGCTACATGTCCAAGATGGGCAATCCCTTCCTGACCCAGTGGCAGCGGCGATACTTCTACCTGTTCCCCAACCGCCTCGAGTGGCGGGGTGAGGGCGAGGCCCCGGTAAGGAGCCCGTGCGGGGGTCGGGAGCCGGGCTTCCGGGTGGCTGGCGGGCCGGCCCTTACCCGCACCACCGTCCCTGGCCCTGCAGCAGAGCCTGCTGACCATGGAGGAGATCCAGTCGGTTGAGGAGACGCAGATCAAGGAGCGCAAGTGCCTGCTCCTCAAGATCCGCGGTGGGAAGCAGTTCGTGTTGCAGTGTGATGTGAGTGGGGTCTGGGACGGGGGCGGGAGGGCCAAGGGGCCGGGCCAGGCCAGGCAGGCTCCGGAGAGCCCCAGCCGACTGCTGGGCTTGGTGTGTGCAGAGCGACCCTGAGCTGGTGCAGTGGAAGAAGGAGCTGCGTGACGCCTACCGCGAGGCCCAGCAGCTGGTGCAGCGGGTGCCCAAGATGAAGAACAAGCCACGCTCGCCCGTGGTGGAGCTGAGCAAGGTGCCGCTGGTCCAGCGCGGCAGTGCCAACGGCCTCTGACCTGCCCGCCTGCCTTTTATAAACCTCTAATTTATTTTGTTGAATTTTTATTATTTGTTTTCCCGCCAAGCGGAAAAGGTTTTATTTTATAATTATTGTGATTTCCTGTGGCCCCAGACTGGCCCAGCCTCCCGGGAGGGGCCCGCTTGCCTCGGCTCCTGCTGCACCAACCCAGTCACTGCCCGGCATCCTCCGTCCTGACCCCAGGGGCTGCCCGCTCCCAGTGTCTTCCTGTGGGGGAAGAGCGCAGCCCTCCCACCCCTTCACTGAGGGATGATGCCACGCCACGTTGTGCCACCCTGGGCTCCGTGGGCTGTGCTCTGTGCCAATGGGCACTGCTGGGTGGTCCAACCTCCCTCACCAGGGGCCGGTGCAGCACAGGGATCCGACTTGAATTTTCCTGCTGCAGAGGGGCAGGCCCTGCACTATCTTGCCCCATGGCGTTAGCGAGAGGAGGGGCCCATTGTCTCCCTGGCCCCCAAGTCCTCCACAGTGACTCGGGCTCCTGTGCCCTTATTCAGGAAAAGCCTCTGTGTCACTGGCTGCCTCCACTCCCACTTCCCGGACACTGCGGGGCTCAGCCAAGAGGGTGGCACTGGCGGCAGGTGCTGCTACCCTCCCTGAGGTCCCCTCTTGCCCCCACCCTCAGCGCCTGGGCTCAGGAACCACAGCAAGGCAACTGAGGATTGGGCCATAATGGCCTTGCCTGGCCTGAGGTCTCCCTGATGCTGGGCCAGATGCCACCCCATTTGCCCACACAGTGCCGGCCGGGTGGGCAGGCAGCGCAGCAAGGAGGCCAGCTGGGGCCCGTCAGTGTACCCTCCGCCCCAGCCCATCAGTGTGCCCCTACCCGGGCTGGCCAGCCCCACAGCCCACGTCCTGTCAGTGCCGCTGCCTCGGGGTGCCGCCTCGCCCACCGCATGCCCCCTCGTGCCAGTCGCGCTGCCTGTGTGGTATCGCGCCTTCTCCCCCTGAGGGCTGGGTTGGCGCACCCTCCCCTCCCGTCTACTCATTCCCCGGGGCGTTTCTTTGCCGATTTTTGAATGTGATTTTAAAGAGTGAAAAATGAGACTATGCGTTTTTATAAAAAATGGTGCCTGACTTGGCTGTCTCACTCTTTTTGTACCTAGTGACCGCTTTTCAGCTTCTGGGCTGGGGCCTGAGGGGGAGGGTCTCGGTGGTACCAGGTCCCCTCCACTGCCATGGCTTCCAGAGCAGCCTGCTCAGGCCCAGGCCGTCTTCCAGGTGGGGTGAGGCAGTGGATCCCACCCTGCCTCCGTCCCTCCCAGCTGTTAGTCTTCCCGCTTAGTGACTGTCCAGCACCCATCCCTTACCTTTTCCAGGGAAGAGAGGGCAGCTTCTGCCACTTCCCAGGTAAGCAGGAGGAGGTGCCAGCACTGTTATGCCTGGGGCAGTGTCTGGGCTGACTGGGACCGTCTCAGGCTCATAGAGCACCCCTGCACGGCAGGCACCAAGCTGAGGCCCCTCCCCAGAGACAAGGCACCTCTGCCCTCCAGGTCACATGCAGCCTCTGGGCCCTTGGCCAGCTCTGGCTTTGGCCTCTCTGGCCTCGCTGTGCAGCCCTAGTAGGGGTCTCTGAGGCCTGAGGGGAACCCCAGCACCAGGCCTCTTCTCTACCAAGAGGCTACTGGTCAACTTCCCTTTCCCCACATCCCTGCCTTGCGGCCCCTGGGGTGACTGAACAGATAGATATGTGTTGCTGCCCACTCCACACAGGGCACTGCTGGGCATGACTGGGGCCCATGGCCAAAGCACAGCATGCCAGGCAGAGAAGGGAAGCAGGCAGCTGGGCAGGGTACTCTGGGTTGGTTACCAAAGAGTCAGGGGCAATGGCCTTTGAGCTGAGCCTCCAGCATTGGGGTGGGAAGGAGGGAGGACATTTCTGAGGCAGGGAAGGGCCAGGCACTCATGAGTGGCTTGGGCTGGCCAGAGGACCATGGGAAGGAGCACTGAATGCCAGGCTTAACCTAGCCCGGAGCCAGATGTGTGCTCGGGGACTGCAGAATGAAGGTACAAACAACATGGAGTCCAGACCTGCCTGTTTGGGGAGCCCTTGAAGGCACCGAACAGGGCTGAGGGTGGTGAGAGCTCGCTCTAAAGTGATTGCCTGGTTACTGAGTGCAGGATGTGGGGAGGGAGGCAAAGAACAGGAGGCAGGGAGACAGACTGCTGCGGTGGGAGAGGAAGAGATGAAAAGAGGTCAGACGGGAAGAACGTGGTCCAACAGGAACAGGCTGAACTTGGGGCTGAGCAAGGCGGGAGTTGGGGGAAAGGGGTAGGTGTGATTGGGTTGGCTTCAGACACGGTGATGGGATAGCATGGCACAGACATTTCCTGGAGTAAGCTGAAATGCAGACCTGGAGGTGGCATCAGGGTGACAATGGGAACGGACAGGCTCTCTGCCAGAGACATGGGGGTCAGGGAGAGAGGAGGCTGTGGAAGAGGGTTGAGAAGGCACTGTCATAGAATTAAGGGTCAGTGGGAAGCTGTGTTCAAGATGGCAGAAATCAGGAGAGGCCAGGAGCAAGAAAGTCCTGTCAGATTGGGTTTGGAGAGGGCTCAGGGAAGGGACGGCCTCTTTGAGAAAGGTGGTGGCCAGGGAGGCCTGTGGCCCTGGTGAGCAGGTGAGTTGATCTGACAGCTTTGGGCATTCAGAAGCCTTCAGGCTGCTATCAACCCCAGGACCTCAGGGATGACACCATAGCATGGGGTGACAAAGTGATCCCAGATGGCAAAGGCACCACGTGACTACAAGAAGGAGGGGTAAAAGTGGCAATCGGGTCTTCCAGCCCAGAGTCTCAGAAATGAGGACGCCCTACAGCAGGAGGTGGCCCTCAAGCTAGCTGGCCCTCCTCGATCAAGCTATCCAGCCATGTTCCACGCAGGGAAACGCAGAGCAGAGGGTCAGCCTTAGCCACCCAACAAAACCAGAGCCTGAGACCCCAGGCTGGGCCTCCAGTAACCAAGGCCGGAACCAAGCTGACGGAGGCCTGCACCCTAGTTCCGGTGCGGGTGGAAGGGCCGGCCCCGATTTCGAAACACGCCTTCCTCTCCCGATGCTGGCAGCCAAGAGCAGCCTCTGCAAAAGGGACTCGGCGTGAGGCCGGCGAAGGCAGCCGTTCACCGCGGGCGGTCCTTCGCCGAGACGGCTCTGCCGCTGCCCGGACCTGTGACCCCTCTCCCCGAACTCCTATCCCTGACTTAAGGGCGCCGGGGGCCGCCCCCCGCATCGCTGGGCTTGCAGACACCGGCCGGGTGCCAGGGAAAGGTGCTTCCCGCTCAGCCGACGAGCACTTAGTGGCGTCGGCTAGTGGCTGGTCTCCAGGCCGGGTGCTCAGTGATGCGAGGGGAGTCGGGTCCCCCCACTTCACCCGCACCCTCCAGCGAGTCGGTGCCTGCGGGACCTGGGGTAGGAAGACCGGGAAAACGCAGGTAGCTCGGCGGCAGCAGGACCGCGGCTCGCGGCGCACGCGCGCGCACCACCCGGGGCCCAGTTCCCGCCCCTCCCGGGACCCGCCTTCTCCCTCCGGACACGCCACTGGGGGTCTGAGCAGGGCTCAGGGCGCCTCCTGCAGGCCGCGGGCAGAGCTGTAACCGGGCCCCGCCCTCCAGGCCGCCCCAGCGGACCCGGGCCCGACCGAGGCCGGGGGCCGGCCCAGGGCCGGGCATCTCCTCGGGCGCGCGCGGTTGCCATGGTTGCGGGGGGGGCGGGGGCGGGGGCGCGCGCGAAGCCCCGCCCCGCCCCGCCGCTCGCCTGGCCCGCCCCGCCGCCTGCGCTGCCACCGCCGCCGCCGCCGCCGCTACTGCTGCGGGGGCCGCGGGGGTCGCAGCTGGGGCGCGGAGGGGAGGCGAGGGGGCCGCGCCAGGCCCGAAGCCGAGGCGGGGCCAGGATGCGGCGCTGAAGCCCAGCATGGCCGGCCCAGGCCCCACCTTCCCGCTGCACCGGCTCGTCTGGGCGAACCGGCACCGCGAACTAGAGGCCGCACTGCACAGCCGCCAGGTGAGGCCCCGTCAGGGCACCCGGCCCGTTCCCCAGGTTCCCCACCCAAGGCTGTGGTCTCCGTCCTGTAGGCCGCCCGCCCCTGCTCAGCTCCACAGCCACATCCTGGGCCTCCCTCCCTTGCACGATCCGAAGCCCAGGTCACCGGTCCCTAACCCGGAGCCTCTGGCCTCGTCTCCACCGCGCTGGGCCTCACCCTGCTCGCCCGAACTCGCTTCTGCATCCCCACTGAGCCAGGCTGAGGACAAGAACTCTGGTCCTGGTCCCCAGGCTCCACCAAACTCCTGACATCCTGCACCTCTGGCCGACCAGGCCCCACTGCCAGGCCCCGGGCTCTGCCTCTGCCCTCCCTCCTGCCCTCTCCTCTCCCCTGCCAGGACGTGCAGGCCACCCTCTGCCATCTCCCTGGCCAGTCCACCGTCCTTGTTTCCCACAGCGATTCCCAACCCTGCTTGCCCTGGCAGCCTCCCTGCCTTGCCCTCTTCTCTCCTGCCCTTTGTGAGTGTCCCATCTCCCCCAGCACGACATTGAACAGGAGGATCCCCGCGGGCGGACCCCCCTGGAGCTGGCCGTGTCTCTGGGAAACCTGGAGTCCGTGCGAGTGCTCCTTCGGCACAATGCTAACGTGGGCAAAGAGAACCGCCAGGGCTGGGCAGGTACTGCCGAGGGCAAGGAGCTCCCCCGAGACTGGCAGGTGGGGGGCAGTGAGCAACCAGGCCCAGGGTCATCCGGAGGGCTCCCCTCAGCAGCCTGGTGCCCGCAGTCCTGCAGGAGGCAGTCAGCACTGGAGACCCCGAGATGGTGCAGCTGGTGCTCCAGTATCGGGACTACCAGAGGGCCACGCAGAGGCTGGCGGGCATTCCAGAACTGCTCAACAAACTTCGCCAGGTACAGCAGGGCACAGGTATGGAGGTGGGGTACCACGGCAGGGCACCACCCTGGTTACCGTGCCAGGTCTGGCCTTGGAAGGGCACACAGTTTGTGCAGTGTGCTTCCCACCAACACCGAGGAGATCTGTCTATCTTGACCCCATCCCAGGGTCACATAGAAAGAGACACCCAGGCTCACGTGGGAGATACTGGGTCTTTTGGAAGAGAAGTCTTGCCAGCTATGGGCCTCCTGAAGAATGCAGATTACCTGGAGCAGGGTCTTCAGGTTGACTCGGTAGATTATGGCCTGAGCCTATGGAATGCCTGCTACCATGCACCCTTCTGGAAGCACACAGAGGGGCCTGGCTTGCAGAGTATACTACCTCATGCCCCCTGCTCCAGGGGAAGGTTCGGAGGGGGCCGCTCTGCTCCCTTTACAGAGGAGGACACTGAGACCCAGTGGAAGCAAAAGCTCTCCTACGGCCCTGCACAGGCTCATGGTCAGGTTGAGGTTAGCCCTCCTCCTCCAGGTGCTTACAGCCTCATTGCCCGAGGACCATTGTCAGGCCTCTCCTGGGCAGAGACGTTGGGTGTAGCTGGACCATGGCAATGCATCAAGACTTGATGAAGGGCAAGGTGTTGTGGCTCCTGCCTGTAATCCCAGCACTTTGGGAGGCCGAAGTGGGTGGATCACTTGAGCCCATGAGTTCAAGATCAGCCTGGGCAACATGGTGAAACCCCCGTCTCTACAAAAAGTACAAAAATTACCTGGGAGTGGTGACACACACCTGTGGTCCCAGCTACTTGGGAGGCAGCGGTTGCAGTGAGCTGTGATTGCCCCACTGCACTCCAGCCTGGGTGACAGAGCAAGTCTCAAAAAAAAGAATGGGCGGGGTGGCTCACACCTGTAATCCCAGCACTTTCGGAGACCGAGGTGTGGCGGATCACCTGAGGTCGGGAGTTTGAGACCAGCCTGACCAACATGGAGAAACCCTGTCTCTACTAAAAATGCAAAATTAGCCGGGCGTGATGGCGTGCACCTATAATCCCAGCTACTTGGGAGGCTGAGGCAGGAGAATCACTTGAACCTGGGATGCCGAGGTTGCAGTGAGCCGAGATTGAGCCACTGTAGTCCAGCCTGGGCAACAAGAGAGAAAACTCTGTCTCAAAAAAAAAAAAAATACTTGATGAAGGGCTGGGCTAGCTGTGGACAAGGGACTCCTGGGCCTGCTGGACCCAGTACCAGGCAGGGCCCTGACAAGCAGCTCTGGTCTCTCTTAGGCCCCTGATTTCTATGTGGAGATGAAGTGGGAGTTCACCAGCTGGGGTGAGTGGGGACCTCTGGGCTCCCAGGGATTGGGGCAGGGCCTTTGGGAGATCCCTGGTGACCCCCATGCACCCTGCAGTGCCCCTTGTGTCCAAGATGTGTCCGAGCGATGTGTACCGCGTGTGGAAGCGGGGTGAGAGCCTGCGAGTGGACACCAGTCTCCTGGGTTTCGAGCACATGACCTGGCAGCGGGGCCGGAGGAGCTTCATCTTCAAGGGCCAGGGTGAGCTCAGGAGGCACTCACTGCAGTGCCTCGGCCCTCAGCTTCTGCCGATGCTTGGGAGGATGGTGCTATCCTTTGTTCCACTTTCCAGATGTAGAAGCTGAGGCTGGAGGTGGAGGGGATCCAGGGGCCAAGGCTGACCCACCTGGCAGCAGGCGGCTGAGGGTACATGATAGCCCTCTCTGTGCTGCTGGCACCCGACACTGATTTGCACCCCCTCTGTACACCCCGCCGCTGCTGGCAGAGGCTGGAGCCCTGGTGATGGAAGTGGACCATGACCGGCAGGTGGTGCACGCAGAGACGCTGGGGATCACTTTGCAGGAGCCTGAAGCGCTGCTGGCGGCCATGCGGCCCAGCGAGGAGCACGTGGCCAGTCGCCTCACTTCTCCTATCGTCTCCACCCACCTGGACACTCGGAATGTGGCCTTTGAGAGGTCAGTTGGGGCCTGGCACATGGTGGGTGGGATGGGGACAGATAGTAAGAGCCACCACTAATGAGGGCAGGGCTATCCTTGAAGATCCTGGTTCAGGCCTCTGGGTGGCTGAGCCACTCACCAGGGGCTGGGCAGGGGCAGGTGGGTTGTTGCAGCCCGTGTCTCACCCAGACTGCCAGGGTGGTTGGGCTCCTGTGGCCACCTTTGTGGGGAAAGGTAAGGTCAAGATGTTCCCATTTTCTTGACTTCTGACCTCATATATTTTCCCGTAAAGACAAAGATTTAGGCTGTGGTTCACGGCAGCTGTTTGCACCAATGTTGGCTTTTCTGTGTTGGGGGCAGAGTCCTTTGTGGGTAGCCTGGAAACCTGACCCTTCCAGCAGGAGCTTCTCTCACAACACGTGCCCCCTGTTGCCTTAACAGTCAATGGAAACACTTGAAAAAAAACAGAAAACCAGCTTTATTGAGATATAATCTCATATACCACACCGTGTAAATCACCCATTTAAAGAACATAGCTTCATGACTTTTAGTATATTTATTCACAGATTTGTACATCACCACAGTGAATTTTAGAACATTTTTGTCACCTCAGGAAGAAACCCCCTACCCTTTAGCTAACTCTTCGCCAAATTCCTCATCCCTCTCCCAGTCCCAAGCGACCACTCATCTACTTTCTGTTTCCGTAGACTTCCCTATTCTGAGCTCTCATCTGAATGGAATTTTATAACATGCTGCTTTTTGTGTCTGGCTTCTTTCACTTAGTATAATATATTCAATGTTTATCCAAGTTGTAGCATGTAACTACTTCATTCCTTTTTGGGGCTATTGTATTAACATATCAGACCTTGTTTATTTATTAACCCATTGATAGACATTTGGGTTATCTGCATTATTTGACGATTATGAATAATGCCACTATAATTATTCATATGCAGGATTTTGTGTAGACATATGGGTTTTTTTGGTTGTTGTTTTTTGAAACAGAGTTTTGCTCTTGTTGCCCAGGCTGGAGTGCAATGGCGTGATCTCAGCTCACTGCAATTTCCGCCTCCCGGTTTCCTGCCTCAGCCTCCTAAGTAGCTGGGACTACAGGCAAATGCCACCACACCCAGCTAATTTTTGTATTTTTAGTAGAGACGGGGTTTCAGCATGTTGGCCAGGATGGTCTTGATCTCTTGACCTCATGATCCGCCTGCCTTGGCCTCCCAAAGTCCTGGGATTACAGGTGTGAGCCACTGTGCCTGATTGACATGTGTTTTAATTTCTCTTTCATATGTTTTCATTTCTCTTGGGTATATACCTAAGAGTGGAATTGCTAGGTTATTGATAACTCAATGTTTAATTGAGGAACTACCAGGCTGTTTTCCAAAGAAGCTGTACTGGTTTACATTACCACCAGCAGTGTGCGAGAGTTCCAGTTTCTCCACATCCTCATCAACACTTACTATTCATTCATTTGTTTTGGAATCTAGCCAGCCTAGCGGGTGAGAAGTGATTTTGATTTCCCTTTCCCTGATGACTAATGAAGTTGAGCATCTTTTCATGTGCTTACTGGTCAGTTGTGTATCTTCTTTGTAGAAATGTCTATTTAGATCATTTACTCTTTTTTTTTTTTTTTTTGAGACAGAGTTTCACTCTTGTTACCCAGGCTGGAGTGCAATGGCGCGATCTCGGCTCACCGCAACCTCCGCCTCCTGGGTTCAGGCAATTCTCCTGCCTCAGCCTCCTGAGTAGCTGGGACTACAGGCACGCGCCACCATGCCCAGCTAATTTTTTGTAGTTTTAGTAGAGACGGGGTTTCACCATGTTGACCAGGATGGTCTTGATCTCTTGACCTCGTGATCCACCTGCCTCGGCCTCCCAAAGTGCTGGGATTACAGGCTTGAGCCACCGCGCCCGGCCATTTACTCATTTTTTATTTAATTTTATTTATTATTTTGAGATGGGGTCTGGCCTTGTCACCTAGGATGTAGTGCAGTGACGTGATCATGGCTCACTGCAACCTCGACCTCTCAGGCTCAACTCATCCAAGTAGCTGGGACTACAGATGCATGCCGCCATGCCCAACTAAATTTTTAATTATTTGTAATTATTTTATCATATTATTTAATTACTTTATTTAATTATTTGTAGAGACAGGGTCTAAAGACAGGGTCCAGAGACAGGGTCTTGGGTGGCAGTGGTGGAGGAAAAAAAAAAAAGGCTGGTCTTGAACTCATAGGCTCAAGCAATCTGCCTACCTTGGCCTCCCAAAGTGCTAGAATTACAGGCATGAGCCACCACACCTGTCCCTTTACCCATTTTTAAAATTGGGTTGTCTTTTTGTTATGGAATTGTCAGAGTTTTATAGTTATAGCTGTTACACTTAGGTCTTTGAGCCATTTTAAGTTAATGTTTGTGTATAATGGAAGGTTCTCTTGCATGTGACTGTCCAGTTCTCCTAGCCCCCTTTGTTGAAAAGACTATGCTTTTCCCAGTGAATGGTCTTGTCACCCTTGTCGAAAATCAGTTGACCATAGATAAATGGGTTACTTTCAGACTCCCAGGTTAGTTCCATTGGTCTACATGTCTGTCTTTATGCCAGTACTATACTGTTTTAATTATTGTTGCTTTGCAGTCAGTTTTGAAATTGGAAAGTATGAGTCTTCCTACTTTGTTTACTTTTTCTGAGTTATTTCACTATTTTGGGAGCCTTGCATTTTATATGAATTTTCTTTTTTCTCACAACCCATTGTAGGCAGAATATGTGAACTCTAGATACAGTTTGTCAATTTCTAGTCAGATGGGATTCTGATAGGGATTGCACTGAATCTATAAACCAGTTTGGGTAATGGTGCCATGTTAACAATGTTAAGTCTTCTAATCCATGAACATGGGATGTTTTTCCACTTATTTGGATCTGCTTTAATTTCTTTCAACATTATTTTATAGTTTTCAGGGTATGTTTTTCACTTCTTTTGTTACATTTATTCCTAAGTGTTTTATTCTTTTTTGTTTTGTTTTGTTTTGTTTTTCTGAGGTGGAGTCTCACTCTTGTTGCCCAGGCTGTAGTGCAGTGGCATGATCTTGGCTCACTGCAACCTCCACCTCCTGGGTTCAAGTGATTCTCCTGCCTCAGCTTCCCAAGTAGATGGGATTACAGGTACCCACCACCTTGCCCGGCTAATATTTCTTTTTAGTAGAAACGGGGTTTCACAATGTTGGACCAGGTTGGTCTTGAACTGCTGACCTCGGGTGATCTGCCCATCTTGGCCTCCCAAGGTACTGGGATTACAGATGTGAGCCACTGCACCTGGCCACTAAATGTTTTATTCTTTTTGATACAATTATGAATCAAATATTTTTTAATTTTATTTTTTGATTGTGTATTGCAAATATATAAAAATACAATTGATTTCTGTATATTGAGCATGTATTCTGCAACATTGCTGAACTCATTTATTCAAGTAAATTTTTAGTGGATTCCTTTCCTCATTTTTTTTTTTTTAACATATAAGATTATGTTGCCGGGCGCGGTGGCTCACGCCTGTAATCCCAGCACTTTGGGAGGCCAAGGTGGGTGGATCATGAGGTCAAGAGATCGAGACCATCCTGGTCAACATGGTGAAACCCCGTCTCTACTAAAAATACAAAGTATTAGCTGGGCATGGTGGCGCGTACCTGTAATCCCAGCTACTCAGGAGGCTGAGGCAGGAGAATTGCCTGAACCCGGGAGGTGGAGGTTGCGGTGAGCCGAGATCGCACCATTGCACTCCAGCCTGGGT
>NW_022436954.1:3745389-3812691 GCF_009761245.1 Sapajus apella | reverse complement strand
AAAAAAAAAAAAAAAAAAAAAGATTATGTTATCTGGCCAGGCACAGTGGCTCATCCCTGTAATCCTAGCACTTTGGGAGGCCAAGGTGGGTGGATCAGCTGTGGTCAAGAGTTTGAGACAAGCCTGGCCAACATGGCAAAACCCCATCTCTACTAAAAATACAAAAATTAGCTGGGGGTGGTTGCGCACACCTGTAATCCCAGCTATTCATGAGGCTAAGGAAGGAGAAACGCTTGAACCCAGGAGGTGGAGATTGCAGTGAGCCGAGATCATGCCAATTAGATGCCTTTTATTTCTTTTTCTTGCTTAATTGCCCTGGCTAGAACTTAAAGTAGAATAATAATTAGAAGTGGTTAGACCAGGCTGGTAGTAGTGGCTGACGCCTGTAATCCCAAAACTTTGGGAGGCTGAGGCAGGCAGATCACTTGAGGTCAGGAGTTTGAGACCAGCCTGGCAAACATGGTGAAACAGCATCTCTACTGAAAATTAAAAAAAAAAAAAAAATTAGCGAAGCCTGGTGGTGGTGCCTGCTGCTTGAGAGGGTGAGGCACAATAATTGCTCTAACCCAGGAGGCAGAGGTTTCAGTGAGCCCAGATTGTGCTACTGCACTCCAGCCTGGGTGACAGAGCAAGATCCCATCTAAAAAAAAAAAAAAAAAAAGAAAAAGAAAAAAAAAGTGGTTAGACCAGTATCCTTATATTGTTCCTGATCTTAGTGGAACAAATGGAGTGGGAAATTCCCCTCCATTGTGGGGAGCAAGATCATACCTGCCTCTGGGACAGGAGGACTTGGGTTCTGCGCTGGTGAGGCTGTGTGGGGAGCAGGCTGTGTGGGGAGCAGGCTCTGAGCCCCCAGCTCCCTCTGTCCCCTGCTCCCCAGGTATACAGTACCACCAAAATGCTTAGGGGAAAAGCATTCAGTCTTACCATTAAGTATGATATTAGTTGTGAGTTTTTGGTAGATACCCTTCATCAGGTTGAGGGAAGTTCCCTTCCATTCCTAGTTTGTAGAGTGTTTTTATCATGAAAGGGTGTTGGATTTTTTGAAATGCTTTTTCTGTGTTTATCGATATGATCATGTGATTTTAAAAAAATTCTATTGATGTATTACATCAATTGACCTGGATATTGAACCAACCTTGCATTCCTGCCATAAGTTCCACTTGTTGATGGTGTATAATTATTTTCATATGATGCTAAATTTGGTTGGGTCACATTTTGTTGATGATTTTGGGTTTACATTCATAAGTGATAGTGGTCTGTAGTTTTTTTGTGATATATGTCTGGTTTTGGTATCTGAGTGATGCCTCATAAAGTGGGAAATGTCACTTCTTTATTTTTTCAAATAGTTTGTGAGTAATTGGTATTAATTAGTCTTCAAAAGATTGGTAGAATTCAGTGGTGAAGCCATCTGAGCCTGAGCTTTGTGTGTGTATGTGTGCGTGTGTGTTTGTAGTTTTTTGTTGTTGTATTTCTCAATCAATCTCTTGACTTGTTATCTGTCTATTCAGATTACCTATTTATTCTCAAGTTAGTTTTGGTAGCTTGTCCCTCACTAGGAATTTGTCCATTTCATCTAAATTATAAAATTTGTTGATGTACAGCTATTCATCATATCCTTTTATAATGCTTTTTATTTTTATTGCTCCCCTCTTTCATTTCTGATTCTGGTAAGTAATTTGAATCTTTCTTTTTTTTTTTTTTTAAGACAGAGTCTCACTCTGTCACCCAGGCTGAAGTGCAATGGCATGGTAGGAGCTCACTGCAGCCTTGAAGTTCTGGGCTTGGGTGATCCTCCCACCTTAGCCTCCCAAGTAGCTGGGACTACAGGTGTGCATCACCATGCCTAGCTAATTTTCTTTTTTTGTAGAGATGGGGTCTCACTATGTCATCCAGCCTGCTTTTGAACTCCTGGCCTCAAACAGTCCTCCTGTCTTGGCCTCCCAAAGCACTGGGATTACAGGTGTGAACCACCACCCCCAGCTAAGTCTTCTCTATTTTTCCCCACCATGGTCAACCTAGCTAAAGGTTTGTCAATTTTGTTGATGTTTTCTTTTTTTTTTTCTTGAGACGGGGTTTCACCATGTTGGCCCGGCTGGTATCGAACTCCTGACCTCATGTAATCCGGCTAATGTTTTCAAAGAGCCAGCTTTTTGTTTCATCACTTTCCTCTATTTTTCTATTCTCTGTTTCTTTTTTTTTTTTTTTTTGGGACGGAGTTTCGCTCTTGTTACCCAGGCTGGAGTGCAATGGCGCCATCTCGGCTTACTGCAACCTCCGCCTCCTGGGTTCAGGCAATTCTCCTGCCTCAGCCTCCTGAGTAGCTGGGATTACAGGCACGCGCCACCATGCCCAGCTAATACTTTGTATTTTTAGTAGAGACGGGGTTTCACCATGTTGACCAGGATGGTCTCGATCTCTTGACCTCGTGATCCACCCGCCTCGGCCTCCCAAAGTGCTGGGATTACAGGCTTGAGCCACTGCGCCCGGCTCTATTCTCTGTTTCATTAACTTTACTGTAATATTTATTATTTCTTTCTGCTCTTTCTGGTTTAGTTTGCTCTTTTTTCACTGTCTTAATGTGGAAGTTTAGGTTAAGATTATTAATTTGAGATCTTTCTTAATATAGGCATTCACACATATTATGTTACATTACATTTACACGCCTAGACATGTCTGTCTTCTTTTTTTGACATAGGGTCTCACTCTATCATCCAGGCTGGAGTGCAGTGGTGTGATCTCAGCTCACTGCAACCTCTCCATCTCCCAGGCTCAGGTGATCCTCCCATCTCACTCTCCCAAGTAGCTGGGAAGACGGGCGCCAGCTAATTTCTTCTATTTTAGTAGAGATGGGGTTTCACCGTGTTGCCCAGGCTGGTCTCGAGCTACTGAGCTCAAGTAGTCTGCCTGCCTCAGCCTCCCAAAGTGCTAGGATTACAGGCATGAGCCACTGGGCCCAGCCTTTACATGTGTTGCATAAGTTTTGATATGTTGTGTCTTCATTTCTTTTTATCTCTGAATATTTTCTGATTTTTATTATTTGAGACATTTGCTATTTAGGAGTATGTTGCTTATTTTCCACACATTTGTGAGTTTCCCAAGTTTTTTTTTCTGCTACTGATTTCTAATTTCATTCCATTGTAATTGGAAAACATACACTGTATGACTATCCTTTCAATTGTATTGAGGTTTTCTTTTCTTTCTTCTCTTTCTCTTTTTTTTTTTTTTTTTGAGACAGAATTTCGCTCTTGTTACCCAGGCTGGAGTGCAATGGCGCGATCTCGGCTCACCGCAACCTCCACCTCCCGGGTTCAGGCAATTCTCCTGCCTCAGCCTCCTGAGTAGCTGGGATTACAGGCACGCACCACCATGCCCAGCTAATTTTTTGTATTTTTAGTAGAGACGGGGTTTCACCATGTTGACCAGGATGGTCTCGATCTCTTGACCTCGTGATCCACCCACCTCGGCCTCCCAAAGTGCTGGGATTACAGGCGTGAGCCACCGTGCCCGGCCTCTTCTCTTTCTCTTTCTTTCCTTCTTTCTTTTCTTTTCTTTTCTTTCTTCTTTCTCTCTCTCTCTTTCTTTCTCTCTTTCTTGCTTTCGCTCTATAACCCAGGCTGGAGTGCAGTGGCATGATCTCGGCTCACTGCAACCTCTGCCTCCCCGGTTCAAGTGATTCTCCCGCCTCAGCCTCCCAAGTAGCTGGGACTACAGGCGTGCACCAGCACACCTGGCTGAATTTTTGTATTTTTAGTAGAGATGGGGTTTCACTGTGTGAGCCAAGATAGTCTCGATCCCCAACCTCGTGATCCTCCCGCCTCAGCCTCCCAAAGTGCTGGGATTACAGGCGTGAGCCACTGCACCTGGCCGCATTGAGGTTGTCTTTCTTTTTTCTTTTTTTAAGATGGGGTTTCACCATGATGGCCAGGCTGGTTTTGAACTCCTGACCTCAGTGATCCACCCACCTCGGCCTCCCAAAGTGCTAGGATTACAGGCGTGAGCCACCACGCCCAGCCGAGATTTTCTTAATGGTGTATAGTATATGGTCTGTCTTGAAGGGTGTTCCGTGTGCACTTGAGAAGCATTTGTGTTGTCGGTACTGGGTAGAGTGTTCTAGCCTGTTTATAAAGTCTAGTTATAGTGTTGTTCTTATCTTCCATTTCTTTGTTGATCTTCTAGTTGTTCTACCCATTATTGAAAGCAGGGTACTGGAGTCTCCAACTGACATACTTTTTTGTGTGTGTGTGAAAAACTTCAAATATATATGAAAGAAGAGAGAAGGCACTTACTCATCGCCAGCTTGTATCAGCATCTCACCAATCTTACTGAATCTGCCCTCCCTTACCTTTTTCTTTTTCTTCCCCAGAGTATGTCAAAGCCCATCCCAGATGTCCTGTTTTAATACTAAATGCTTCCGCACAACTCTAAAAGACACGGATGTTTCTAAGCCCAGCCCCAACGCTGTCGTACCTCACAAGTTTCATGCTAATTCTTCAGTGTCTTCTAGTCCCAAGTTCATGCGCAAGTGTCCCCAGCTGTCCAGGCACCCTCTTCAGGGCTCCTTCATGTTTCACAGTGACAAGGGATCCTGAGTTGGGCACCCAGGGCAGGCTCATTGGAGGGGGTTTGTAAAGGAAGGCTTTGACCAGGGTGTGAGGGTGCAGGTCCTCACGAGCTCCTGTTTGGTCTGTTTCAGGAACAAATGTGGTATCTGGGGCTGGCGGTCTGAGAAGATGGAAACTGTTAGCGGCTACGAGGCCAAGGCAGGAGAGGCTAGTGGTGGGGGCCTGGGGGTAGATGAGGTCCAGGAACTCGGCTGGTCTCCACATCCATCCCAGAGTAGCCCTTGGGCTCTGGAAACCCTGAGCATTTGTGGGAACTCAGTGGGCCTGAGTGCCCAGCCCCTGTGGAGTACGGAGGGCTCACCCACATCACGGGCCCCACCCAGGGTACCGAGATCAAATGAGGAGCGTGTTCCTCTTGACCCTGGGGCTGCATCTTCTCACTGTGACTTCCCGGGGTTCAGACCCTGCCACCTCCTCCATTGTGGGGAGCAAGATCGCACCTGCCTCTGGGACAGGGGGACGTGGGTTCTGCACTGGTGAGGCTGTGTGGGGAGCAGGCTCTGAGCCCCCAGCTCCCTCTGTCCCCTTCTCCCCAGGTATACAGTGCCACCAACGTGGAGCTGGTGACACGCACACGCACGGAGCACCTCTCTGATCAGGACAAGTCGAGGAGCAAAGGTAAACCCAGGTGCGCCTGCCTGCTGCCCAACCACACCGTGCAGTGGGGTCTCCCTGGCCAGGGATCAGGGGCCAGAGTTTCCTGGGATGAGCTGGGAGGTCTCCTCATTCCCATCTGCCCCTCTTCCCCCGGACAGGAGGCTCCCAGGGTGGAGGTAGGTGGGGGCAGTGCGGGGGTACTGGTCCCCTCATGGGCTCCCACCCCTTCTCCGCAGGGGGGAAGACTCCGTTCCAGTCCTTCCTGGGGATGGCCCAGCAGCACTCCTCCCACACTGGGGTGAGCCGGGTCTGGGCTGAGACAGGGCTGGCGAGGGCTGAGCCTGGGCAAGAGGGTGCCCTCTGTCGCCCTGATTGCTGAGTCTGCGCTGGGACCCACACAGGCCCCCGTGCAGCAGGCAGCCAGCCCCACCAACCCCACAGCTATCTCCCCTGAGGAGTACTTTGACCCCAGCTTCAGCCTGGAGTCACGGAACATTGGCCGCCCCATCGAGATGTCCAGCAAAGTACAGAGGTGAGGTCTGAGAGTCGGCTGGGGACTTGCCTTGGGATGGGGGCCCCTCCTTGAACCCCTGAGCTCTTGCAGGCCCCTGTCTGGACCTGTCCTAGTGAGGGGCACACTCGCTCAGCAGCTTCTCTCCAGACTCTGCTCCTGGAGGGCAGGGGTCTTGTCTGCCTTATCCATGGTCCTCAGCCCTTAGCAGGGGCTTGTCCTTGATGAATGGATGGTACCACCTATGTATGGTTCTCTATTGAATTTCATGAGTATCTGCTGGGGCCAGCGTGACAGTGGGAAGGGCCCCAGCAGTGTGGCCTGGGAGTGGAGTGACCGCCTGGGTGGACAGAACAGTCAGGCTTGCCTCATGAGGAGCGCTGAGCAGGTGTGGCTGGTAACGGCGGGCACAGCACCTGCACAAGCCCGGTGCTCTCCCAGCCGCCTCAGGAGGATTATCTTAGCCACCCACGGTCTCTGGGATTCGAACCCTGGACACGAAAGTTCGGCACCATGTGAGCTGGTGGCCAGCTCTGGGAGGAGGCAGAGAACAGAGCTGTGACCAGGCCCAGGGAGAAGCCCACAGCCTGGCACCTGGCCTCCTTGTCCAGACCAGATGAGCAGGCATGAAACCCTCAGGAACCCCAACCTGGGCCACGTAGACAGGACACCAGCTCCCAGGGGAGGCGGGCAATGGCATCTGAGCAGAGCAGGGCACCTCAGGCCAGGTGGAAGGTGGGTAAAGGCAGCTGCCCACTGGCCAGAGGGCAGGCCTCAGTGGAAAGGCCACTAGCGGCACCTCACCATGTACTGTGGTTGGCTGGGCAGGTTCAAGGCAACACTGTGGCTGAGTGAGGAGCACCCACTTTCCCTGGGTGACCAGGTGACACCCATCATCGACCTAATGGCCATCAGCAACGCTCACTTTGCCAAGCTGCGTGACTTCATCACCCTGCGCCTCCCACCTGGCTTCCCCGTCAAGATTGGTGAGAGGCTGGCCCAGGCAGGAGGGGGACACCTCGGACATGGCACCCTCCCTATGGAGAGCTGCAGGGGACGGAGGTGCAGGTGGCGTCTGCTGAGGCTCAGGCACCGCTGTCTTCTCACAGAGATTCCCCTTTTCCACGTGCTCAATGCCCGAATCACCTTCAGCAACCTGTGTGGCTGTGATGAGCCCCTGAGCTCCGTGTGGGTGCCGGCCCCCAGCTCTGCCGTCCCAGCGTCAGGTATCCCTGTGGGAGAAAGAGGGAGGCTGCGCAGCTCTCTGGTCGCCAAGCCCTGCGGGTTGAGTGTGGCCCCTCTGCCACCTGCGTAGGGAGCCCTTTCCCGTGCGAGGTGGACCCCACTGTGTTTGAGGTGCCCCAGGGGTACAGCGTGCTGGGCACAGAGCGCAGCGAGCCCCTCCGAGATGAGGACGATGACCTGCTACAGTTCGCCATCCAGCAGAGCCTGCTTGAAGCAGGCACCGAGGCGGAGCAGGTGGGACTCGGGCAGGGTGTGGGCTCTGGCCTCTGCAGCCACAGGGCAAAGGTGACAGCTGTGGGCTCCGATGGCTGCAGGTGACCGTCTGGGAAGCCCTGACCAACACCCGGCCTGGTGCCCACCCTCCTCCCCAGGCCACAGTTTATGAGGAACAGCTTCAGCTGGAGCGGTGAGGCCCTCATGGGGCTGGCTGGGTCCCTCCCCCACCAGCCTTGGCTTGTGGGGAGGGGGGCAGCAGGAAGGTCCTAGGACCCTAGGCCCTCTGCAAGGCCACCCTCCATCAGCAGCGCTGTCTGCCGCCAAAGGTGACATGAGGGGCGGGGAAGCAGGGCCCTGCCTCATCTCCTCTCCCTGCCACCCTGTCTTTACCCTTGTCCTCTAAAACCAGTCCCCAGCCCCTTGGCTTCCGCCCCAGCCTTGGTGCTCACCAGCCTGCTCTTCCCTCCCATGCCCTGCCTGGAAGGGCCCTCCAGGAAAGCTTGCGGCTATCCACAGAGCCCAGGGGCCCAGGATCCCCTCCCAGGACACCCCCAGCCCCCGGCCCACCCAGCTTTGAGGAGCAGCTGCGCCTGGCCCTGGAGTTGTCTTCGCGGGAGCAGGAGGAGCGGGAGCGGCGCGGGCAGCAGGAGGAGGAGGACTTACAGCGGATCCTGCAGCTGTCACTCACTGAGCACTGAGCCGCAGCCCCTGAGAGCGCGGCCGGCCACCCCCTGCCCGCTTTTCTAATTTATTTATTTATAAACTCTGCTGCTGAGCTTGGGGCCTGGAGCCCCAGTGATGGGTGGGCAGGGGAGACAGATGGAAATAAAAGAGACTGCTGCAGCAGGGCTGCTCTGCTGACTGGCCTGGAGCCGTGGGGACCCTGAAGGTGGGGCGCTAAGGAGACACTGGGTGGCAGCCCAGACCTGGGCTTGAATCCTGCTCACGGTCCCCTCAGCCTCTCTGAGCCTCAGTTTCTTCAGTTGTAAAATGAGGAGACCACCCCCCACCCTCTGCCCCACAAGGCTGAAAGAAGCTGGAGAGAGTCATGTGTCCTTACCAAGCAGGCTCCTGTGAAATGTCAGTTCCCCCTCGCCGTCCCACCTGCTGGGGACCCGGTTTGTCCTGCCTCCCAGCCTGGCCTTACTGGAAACCGGCCCACGCGCCCGTTGGGGAGGGAAAAGCTGGGTCCCCAGACCTCATTCACCTCCAGCTGGGAAGAGCCCCCAGGCCGCTAACCGCCGCAGCCAAGGCCCGGCGTGGCCCTGACTGGGGCGCATTCCCTGCAGGTGGCTTTGTGCAAGTCACTTCCCTCTGCGCAGCCGGGAGCCCCGCCTTGCTCGCCTCCGAGGTGGGAGTTTCCTGGGTTATTTCTAAACCCCAGGCTGATTTCCCCGGAAGCCTGTCTCCCAGTGGGAGCGGGAAGGCCGACCAGCAGGGAGAAATGTTTGTGGTGGCGGCTTCTGGCTGAGGGCGCGCCTTGCCTGATCCTCTCTAGACCTGTGGCCCCGCCTCTGTCTCGCTAGGACCCTCCTCTGCCCCACACAGGACGCTGGAGGCCCAGAACAGCTCAGGTGCTCCCGCAGGGCTGCCCGGGCCTGGCGCTTCCTGGGAAGGGGATCAAACTCCCGGCCTCGCGCTCCTGCCCTCCCTGTCTCCCAGCTCTTCACCTGCGCTTGTCCCCGACCTGTGCCCGGGGCAGGCCAAACCGCGGAGACCGGAGGGGCGGGGTCCGACGGCCCCGAGAAGCTCCGCCGGCGCGGCTGGGCGAGTGTCTGGCCCTTTAAGGGCCGCCCCCGAGGAGGTGCCAGGCCCGGGTAGCGACGTCTCTCCTTCCTGGTCCTGCGGGGCCGGGACTGTCCGCGGGGCTGAGGGACAGGGCCGTGCCCGGTGCCAGCCCAGGTGCCCCCGGTCTGGCCCCATGGCCCTGGTCACAGTGAGCCGCTCGCCCCCGGGCAGCGGCGCCTCCACGCCCGTGGGACCCCGGGTGAGTGTGGCCTGGCCGTGGTGCCGCCCACGCAGTTGCTGCCCGGGCCCGAGAGCCTGTCCTGCCCGCCCGCGGGCTCGCCTTTAGCGGGGACGTGCGGAGAGGGACCTGGGACTCGGGCTGGAGGGTGCTGGGGGCCTCGAGGTTCTCTGGTACTGGCGCCAGGGCAAGATCCAGAGCCCTGCGCGCCGCCCGGGCTGAGGAGGCCCAGATCTGGGCGCGCCCGCCACCCTCAGCGCCCACCCAGCTGACCTGGCCTTGGGCCGGGGCTGCGTGGGGCCTCTTGGTGGGGTGTGGACTGGGGTGGGAAGACAAATGGCATCTTGTGCCTTTTCTGGCCTTCCTCCACCCCCAGAATTCCTGAGAGAGGGGAGAGGACAGCGCTTCCCGCGCTCACCCTCCCCTGGGGCTGCTCTCTCGGCAGGACCCGGCGGTCCAGCGGAGGAGTCGACTCCAGCGAAGGTGAGCGCCGCCTCCCCCACGCAGACACTTCCGTCAGCCCGGGACCTGGCCACGGCCATCCTGGACTCCGGGTGCAGGGACAGAAGGCTCCCCGGAGGACGCGCAGCCGAAGCCCACTGCCAAATTTGTGGGGCAGTGTTCCCGGTGGCACCGGTTGGTGGGCTAGGCAGCCAGGTGGCCTTGGCCTTCACCCTCCCCCTGGTCAACTGGTGCTTCCTCATCCACTGCCCTGGGCTTTGGCTCAGGTGGTGGCCACGGGCCAAAGGGCAAGAGGCATGATGGACCTGAGGACTCCTGGGTCTCCAACCAAGTTCCCAGCAGCCCCTGAGTTAGGCAGGTGGGAGGGAAAGAGAGCAGGCCCCTCACCCAACAGACAAGAGTAGAGGGGCTGAGAGCTTGGAAGCCTGCAAGACTGGTTTTCAGCGTGGTGGCAGCATTGCCAAGGGGCCGGTTAAAAGTGCGGATGCTCAGGCCTCCACTGCAGACCTATTGACCGCGTGGGGGCCCATGAATCCGTGTGGACAAGGCCTGCAGATGAATGTGATGCATGCTAGACTTTGAGAGCCCCTACCCTAAAGGGGATGAGGGGCCATGACAGTTTCCCACTGCCCCACCAGGCAGAGCTTTGCAGTGCTCCGAGGGGCTGTCCTGGGACTGCAGGATGGAGGGGACAATGATGATGCAGCAGAGGCCAGTCCTGAGCCATCAGAGGAGCCCCCGAGTGAGGAGCAGCCCCGTGGGGACCAGATAGACTTCGGGCAAGGACCCCAGAGTCCCCAGAAACAAGAGGAGCAGAGGCAGCACCTTCACCTCATGGTGCAGCTGCTGAGGCCGCAGGACGACATCCGCCTGGTGAGGGCGCATCTGGAAGAGACATGCCTGAGGGCACGGGAGAGAGGGCAGAATGGTGCCTGTGTGTATGTGCTTGTGGAACAATGGTGTGAGGGCAGGGGGCGGCCTGGGGAGTGCTGGGGTTACCCAGACTCCAGTGATCCTGCTGTTTCAGAAGAGGCAGAAATGTTCTGACTGGGTGAGGTCATGGCTGCAGGTCTCTGAAAGGGAAGGAACAGGGGAGGTTTGTCCTGTGTGAGCCAATAGGGCCAGATTAGGTCCAAGAGGTGGGAACTCTGCAGAGGCAGGTTTCTTCTCAACCTGTAGAGGATTTTCCTGATGGCATGAGCTGTCCTGAAATGGACCAGTGCCCAAGGCAGGCTTGCTGGACACCCACTGGGGATGGGACTGGGCAGACGGGAGGAAGATTCCAGCCCCATGGAGGAAGGGAAGCCAGGTGGAGCCGGAACCGGGGCCCAAATGCTGTGGAGATAGCTCGCTGTCCGCAGTGAGACGTGGCAAACCAGAGGCACTGCGTCTTCTGTAAAGCTGGATTTACAATAGAAAAAGCATCATCCCCTTCTGTGAGAGTATGTCCTTAATATTTCTTTGGTGATAAACATTTCTTGAATGAAATGATAGCAATGGCAAGTGAACAGGGTTTAAAAAAACCAAACACCCCAAAACCTCCTCCTTACTGGGCACAGTGGCGCATGGCTGTGATCCCAGCGCTTTGGGAGGCTGAGGTGGGAGGATCACGTGAGCCTGGGAGTTTGGGGCTGCAGTGAGCTGTGACAGTACCACTGCACTCCAGCCTGGGCAACAGAGACCCTGTCTCAAAAACAAAACAACCTCCATCCTTGGCAGAAATAAAAAATGGGCAACCTGTGTCAGTCCCGTGCCCTGCTTTTTTCCACACCATCCCTCTTTAGCCACTGATTTTATATCTGGGAAGAGAGGAGATGGGAAAGGAGGGAGCAGGGTCAGTGCTATTCTGGACCTGGGGGCGTCCAGGTGGGGAGCAGGGTCCTTGGGGCCACTGTGACCCTGGGCTCCTCATCCTCCCCAGGCAGCCCAGCTGGAGGCAGCTCGGCCTCCCCGGCTCCGCTACCTGCTGGTAGTTTCTACACGAGAAGGAGAAGGCCTGAGCCAGGATGAGACGGTCCTCCTGGGTGTGGATTTCCCTGACAGCAGGTGCGAGCAGGGAGAGTGGGGGAGAGGCAGAGGTGAGGGACAGGGGGTACAATGGCTCTCCCTCTGTCCCCTGCTAGCTCCCCCAGCTGCACCCTGGGCCTGGTCTTGCCCCTCTGGAGTGACACCCAGGTGTACTTAGATGGAGACGGGTAAGCAATGGCAACTGGAGCAGGGGGCAGGAGGGTGGAATTACCATGTGCCACAGATATGACGGGGCCTAGGCACCGGGGTACAGTAGAACTCTAGGCTGGGACTCTGGTGCCTGCTCCCAGCTCCACCTCAGATTCACTGTGATCCTGAGCAAGGCACCTGACTCCCAGGCCTCGGCTTCCTGTGTCTGGCCAAAGGGCAGGTTCTCTGTCACAGAGGCTGGAGTCTGGCTTCACCGGCACCTTCTCTCCTGCAGGGGCTTCATCGTAACGTCTGGTGGGCAGAGCCGGATCTTCAAGCCAATCTCCATCCAGACCATGTGGTAAGGACAGACGCTGACTGGACTTGGGCCAGCCTCTCTTTCTAAGAAGGCTGCAGGGCCTGGGGAAGGCAGCAGGGGACAGAGTGACCCAGCTTCTCCTCCTGTCCTAGGGCCACGCTCCAGGTATTGCACCAGGCATGTGAGGCAGCTCTAGGCAGCGGCCTTGTGCCCGGTGGCAGTGCCCTCACCTGGGCCAGCCACTACCAGGAGAGACTGAACTCCAACCAGAGCTGCCTCAATGAGTGGACAGCTATGGCTGACCTAGAGTCTCTGCGGCCTCCCAGCACCGAGCCTGGCCGGTCAGTGCAGGGAGGGGAGGGCCTGGGTGGAGGGGAAAACAGGACAAGGGGGGATCAGGGGGAGCATGGCAGAGAGGGGAAGGGGCCCCTTGACTGCGGGGCTCTGCTCCCAGGCCCTCAGAACAGGAGCAGATGGAGCAGGCGATCCGTGCTGAGCTGCGGAAAGTGTTGGATGCCAGCGACCTGGAGAGCGTCACTTCCAAAGAGGTGGGCAGGGGGCCTGGGGCAAGTCCCCTCCAGCAGGGACCACAAGCTTGTCTCTCCTGGGAGCCCTCCCCACCTGGCCAAGTCCTGACCCATTCCTGGATGTTTTGGCCTTGGCCCTAGTCTGTCTAGATGGGACAAGGTGCTGTCCTCAGAAGCCCCAGAGGGAAGGTGGGGGGTCAGGCACTTGGAAAGCCCCAGCCTCTCTTGCCCTGGGCTCTGCCTGCAGATCCGCCAGGCCCTGGAGCTGCGCCTGGGGCACCCCCTCCAGCAGCACCGTGACTTCATAGACAACCAGATGCTGCTGCTGGTGGCGCAGCGGGACCGGGCCTCCCGCATCTTCCCCCACCTCTACCTGGTGAGCTGCCGCTGGGCCTGGGCCATGGGGACAGCTGGCAGCTGCGAGAGCAGCGGGGTCCCAGAAGCAGAGGCTGGAGAAAAGGGAGAATGTGCTGCTCCCTCTCTCCCAGGGCTCGGAGTGGAATGCGGCGAACCTGGAGGAGCTGCAGAGGAACAGGTAAGGCTATGAGCCCCTGGGGCCACCCACCCCATCTTCCCTTCTCCTGGCCTCCTTGCATTGGGTGGTAGCCAGCTTCAGAAACTACCCTCAGCAGCTGCTAGCTCTGCTTCTAACTCTGTCCTGGGGCTGTTACCCTGGTGTGGGTGCCCAGGTCGGGACAGGAAACCCGCTGGCCAGCCCTGCCCACTCTCCTCCCCTCCCCCATTGTGAAACAAGGACAGAAACAAAGGGCCTCAGCCACGCCAAGACGAGAAGCAGCAGAGCCCACTGCTGTAACTGCCTTGGACAAGCAGAAAAACGGTCCTCTTGGCTGGGCGTGGTGGTGCACACCTGCAATCCCAGCTACTCGGGAGGCTGAGGCAGAGAATTGCTTGAACCTGGGAGGCAGAGGTTGCAGTGAGCAGAGATCACACCACTGCACTCCAGCCTGGGCAACAGAGAGAGACCCTGTCTCTAAAACATAAGAAAAAAGAGAGAAAAAGCCTCTTCTCCACCTGGCCCTTTCCCAGGGAAGAAGGAACTGGCCTCCTCCCTGTGGGGACCTAGCTGCCTGCTCTGACAGGTACTTGTCATCTGTCCACCATGGGCTTCTGGGAGACCTGCTGTATCTGTCGCCCCACTGCTGCAGACCCACCCATGCTCAGCTTAGCTCAAAAGCTGTCCTCTAACTTCTGAGAGGAACGGAAGGGCTGGAGTTGCAGTTGACCCAGCTGACTGGACTAGATGGGGAAGCAGGCCTAGCAGGGTCAAATGATTGGTTCAAGGTCTCAGCCATCTGACAGCTGAGTCCGTTCTCCTCCCACTGTCACTGCTGCCTCCATCTGACTTGAAACTCAGCTAAACAGAGGCCCAGGTTCTGCCAGGTCCGATGGCCAGTGGCCCTGGTACCTTTGCCCACATCAGCCCCGCCTTGGGCCCTCTGGGACAGGGTCACCCACATCTTGAACATGGCCCGAGAGATCGACAACTTCTACCCTGAGCGCTTCACTTACCACAACGTGCGCCTCTGGGATGAGGAGTCAGCCCAGCTGCTGCCGCACTGGAAGGAGACGTACCGCTTCATTGAGGCCGCAAGGTTAACCCCCGGCTCCCCTGCCTGCCCTGCTGTGGCTTCACGCGGCCCCCAGTGCCCTCCTCTTGCCCACTCTGCCATCAGCTCTGCCGTTCCTTCCAGCCCCCAGTGTCCTTGCCTCCTGCTCTACACTCAGCTGCTTGTGAGCCCTTTACCTGCCCTCCCCCACAGCAGGCGAGTCCTTCATAGTGGGGGGAGGGTGCTGACCCTGTCCTGCCTCCACAGAACACAGGGCACCCGCGTGCTGGTCCACTGCAAGATGGGCGTCAGCCGCTCAGCGGCCACGGTGCTGGCCTATGCCATGAAGCAGTATGGCTGCAGCCTGGAGCAGGCCCTGCACCACGTGCAGGAGCTCCGGCCCATCGCCCGCCCCAACCCCGGCTTCCTGCGCCAGCTGCAGATCTACCAGGGCATCCTGACTGCCAGGTATGGGATGGGGTGAGTAGGTTGGTTTGTGGGGTGTGGCTGCTGGGTCACTCAGAGCTGACTCAGGGCCACCTCCTCACAGTCGCCAGAGCCATGTCTGGGAGCAGAAAGCGGGTGGGGTCTCCCCAGAAGAGCACCCAGCCCCTGAAGTCTCTACACCATTCCCGCCTCTTCCGCCAGAACCTGGGGGTGGTGGGGAGGAGAAGGTTGTGGGCGTGGAGGAGAGCCAAGTAGCCCCAAAAGAAGAGCCTGGGCCACGGCCACGTATCAACCTCCGAGGGGTCATGAGGTCCATCAGTCTCCTGGAACCCTCCTTGGAGCTGGAGAGCACCTCAGAGGCCAGTGACATGCCAGAGGTGAGGCTGGGACTCGGGGAGCTCGGCCTGCAGGGGTGGGGACCAGAAGGAGGGAGGTGGGGAAAGACCAGGATGGCGTTTGACCGTAGGCCCGAGCAGGGCGTACCTGGGCTCGGTCTGGCCCACCCACGCAGGGTGTCCTGGGAGGACCCTGGGGGCCTGGTCCCAGCCTCCTTCACAGTCAGCCTAATACCTCTCAGCACGAGGCATCTCCAGCCCATCCCATGAGTATCCTTGAAGACTGGGACCAGCCCTGTCCTGGGCTCCTGAGAGCAGTTGAGACCCAGTGAGGGCAGGTGGGGACGCTGCAGGCACAGGCTGGAGAGGGGCCACGGGCAGGACAGGAGGCAGTTCCCAGGGCTCCTGGGCGAACCAGCCCTGGCCAGGGTGGCAGGCGTGTTCCAGACTGACCACAGAACTAGCTGTCTAAGGGGCAGAGCTGCCTCCCCAGGCCACAAGCTCCACAGCCACCTGCTGGCCCTGGGGGCGTCTCTAACCCCCTGGTGAGGGGAGGGTAAATGAATCTCCGTAGCCTCTCTTGGATCTGAGGAGCAGCACCTCCAAGCGTTCAAGCAGTTGAGGTGCAGAGGGTCTGTGTACTCACGCCACCCAAGTCCTGCCTAAGTGAGCACCCTCGACGCTCAGTGCTGTGGGCACAAGCAAAAGACTGGGAGCCAGGCCCTGTGTGGGACTCAAGGCCAAATGGCTGACTTGGAAGAAGGAGCATCCACTGAGGGCAGGAACATTTGGGAGAGGCTTCCTGGAGGAGGTGTGGGTGGGGAAGGATAGGGAGGCATGGTGGGTTGGTGGGTGGGTGTCTGTGTTGCTAAAGGCAGGAGGTCCTCACCCAGCACTGACACCCGCATCCACCCAGCCCAGGTCAGGGGCTGCTGCAGGCATGGTTTCACCCGCTGGCTGCCTGTGCAAAGGCAGAGGAGGGATAGGAGGAGCGGAGGGCAGGGAGGCCTGGGTCTCAGGGGAGCTGAGGAGGGCTGCTGGGGGCCAGAAGGAAGCTATAAGCAGCTAGGATTCAAGGAGCAGGGCAGCAGGGCGGGGGTGTTGTCCTCCCCCCGGGGAAGCATGGCTGTGGACAGCTTGGCTTTTGGTGTATGTGCCGCAAACATTCCGCCCCTCACCTCTTCCCGGCTCTGCTTGGTGCCCCTGCCCCGGAAAGGCCTCCCATGGCTTCTGTATCCTCGCACCTGTCCAGGTTTTCTCTTCCCCTGAGTCTTCATATGAAGAGCCTCCGCAGCCCTTCCTGCAGCTTGCAAGGACCAAGGGAGGCCAGCAGGTGGGCCGGGGGCCGCAGCCGGCCCTGAAGTCCCGCCAGTCAGTGGTTGCTCTCCAGAGCGCCGCCCTGGTGGCCAGCCGGACCCAGGCCTTCCAGGAGCAGAGGCAGGGAGAGCCCGGCATTTCCTCTACGCCCAGGTTCCGGAAGGTGGTGAGGCAGGCCAGCGTGGATGACAGTGGAGAGGAGGGCGAGGCCTGAGCCCTCACACACACCCATGTTCCCCTAGACACTAAATAGAGGGTCCACAGCTCCTCAGGGAAACGCCCTCATGTCTCTGGCAGCGCCCATTCCTCTCAGCTCCTCCCACGACAGCTCCTCCCCTCACTACAGCCACACCTCCCACAGCCCTAAGTCCCAGACCCATGTCCACCTGTCGGGGGCTCAAGGCTTTCTAACTGGGATGTGGTAGAGGGACTGAAGGTGCCATTGGCAGCAACCGCATCCTAGTTTCATTCTCAAATCTTGCTCTGAACATTCACCTGCAGTCACAGAATAAAAACAAGAGCTTCCAGTGCAGAAAGGCTCCTGTTCCCCACTCCTGCCCATCCCTGTGCCTCCCATCCTCCCCCAGTTCATTCCTGGAACCAGCCAGGCCAGGGAACCCCTGGCCCCAAAGGCAGGCAGTACCCTCAGCCCCAGCCGCAGGAGGCTTGAGGGGTGGCAGGTCGCTGCCCCCATCCACCTCAACCCGTCCAGGTCTTTGCTGCTGTCCCCAGACCTCCTGCATCACTGCGCTGGATCACAGGGCACCAGGCCAGAGAGAGTCTTCTTTTTGTCCTTTATGGTCTCTGGCTAGTCGGGTTTTCATAGTCTTAGAGTATCTGGCTTTGTACTGAGAAATAAAACACATTTTCATATTCGATTATTTTCAATCTGATGATGATGATGAAGCCATCTCTATCGCAGTCAGACCCTTCTTAGCTGGCCATGGAGGGTAGCTGCTCATTCCTCCCAGCAATTTCCTCACAATTCCCAGGTGTCTTGATACAGACCTATTCGCGGGGGAGCATCGTGTTTGGGCGTGGTGTGGGAGGAAGCTTGGGTAACAGAGGAGAGGAGGTCAGTGCTGTCTCCTCATCTCCTGGGGCAGGGCTGGTGAATGTTAGCTGCCTACACCCGCTCAGGCAGGTCGGGCAAGGGAACAAGTCCTTACCGGACAGCAGGCATGTGCTCTGCTGCGAGAGCTGGAGGGAGTTACTCATGAGGAAGTGCCTACCTGGACAAGACCAAGCCTGTTCCAAAAGTGAAGATGTCTTCTGGACAGTAATGCCCGCTCTATGGCATATTTTGGGCCCCAAGACTCATCTTCCTCCTGCTACAATGCAAAAGGGCCTGATTTCCAAGTCAGCCTATTGCTACCTGGGAAGAGGGACCCTTGGTGACCCTTCTTGTCCTGCCTAGGGGTTCCTTCCGCTCAACTTCAGTGTCCAAGAAAAGTTAGTTGTTCCATCTTTTTTTTTTTTTTGAGACATTCTTGTTCTGTTGCCCAGGCTGGAGTGTAGTGGTGCAGTGATGGCTCAGTACAGCTTTAAATTCCCAGGCTCGAGTGATCTTCTAACTTCAGCCTCCCGAGTAGCTGGGACCACAGGCACGTGCTGCCACACCTAGCTAAGTGGTTACATCTTTGTCATTTCTTTCTTGTTTTTTGAGAGAGGTCTTGCTCTGTCACCCAAAATGGAGTGCAATGGTATGATCTTGGTTTTTTATAGCCTCAACCTCCTGGGCTCAAGTGATCCTCCTGCCTCAGCCCCCCAAGTAGCTGGGACTACCTGCACACACCACCATGCCCAGCTAATATATATATATATATATATATATATATATTTTTTTTTTTTTTTTTGTAGAGGTGGGTTTTACCATGTTGCCCAGGCTGGTCTTGAACTCCTGGGCTCAAGCAATCCACACATCTCAGCCTCTCAAAGTGTTGGAATTACAAGTATGAGCCATCATGCTGGCCCATCTTTCTCACTTCTATCCCTGTTCCTAAGATTATGCTCTCTGCCCTGTGATACACTACCCTGATTTGGGGAAGGGGCTGGATT
Source organism: Sapajus apella (assembly GCF_009761245.1). Lineage (NCBI taxonomy): Eukaryota > Metazoa > Chordata > Mammalia > Primates > Cebidae > Sapajus > Sapajus apella. Next base: position 3,794,341 of record NW_022436954.1, on the reverse strand, counting down.
CAACTCCTTCCCTCAAAGCTGTCCTCAGAGATGGGAGCTGGCACCAAGCATTCTCAGTGATTGAGACATCATGCCCAGTTTTAAGAATGAATCTCTCACCCAGGCCCTCGTGGGACTCCCAGCGCTGCTCTAACCCTGAAGCGCCCAGTGGCAGGGGACTTGGATTCTAGCCCCAGCTAGAGTCTCTGTTTCTTTCTGTAAAACAAAGGGATTACACCTGGAAATCCCTAAGTACCCCTCTTCACTTTGATGCATTTTATTTTATTTTTATTTGAGACTGGGTCTGACTCTGTCACCCAGGTTAGAATGCAGTGGGGTGATCTTGGCTCACTGTACCCTCTGCCTCCCAGGCTCAAGAGATCCCACCTCAGGCTCCTGAGTAGCTGGGACTAAAGGGCCACCACGCATGGCTATACTTTGATACATTTCAACAATATGTGAGGCCGGGTGCAATGGCTCATGCCTATAATCCCAGCATTTTGGGAGGCTGCGGTGGGCAGATCACCTGAGGTTGGGAGTTTGAAACCAACCTGACCAACATGGAGAAACCCTGTCTCTACAAAAAATAAAAATAAAATAAAAAAATAAAAAATAAATTAGCGAGGCGTGGTGGTGGGAGCCTGTAATCCGAACTACTCAGGACGCTAAGGCAGAGGAATCACTTGAACCCAGAGGTAGAGTTTGTGGTGAGCCAAGATTGCACCAGTACATTCTAGACTGGGCAACAGAGCGAGACTCCATCTAAAAAAACAAAACAAACAAAAACATGCTATCTAGACATTGCTAGAACTTAGCCTCTACCTCTCTTCCAGAAGAGGAATTGTTGGCACCTATCTGGGTGGTATGCCTAAGGGTCACAAGATGTAGGGCACAGGGAAGCTAGTTCTGACTCCTGATCCATCCTGCTAACATTGGGGGCTGCCCCCCATTCTTTGGCTAACCAGGAGTCCTACCCAGGCTGCCCTTTCCGTATTCCTAGGGCTGCAGGTGGGTGCGTGGTTGTGACAGTGTCGGGGGAAGCCAAGGCCAGGCCCTGCCCTCCTGCAGCCTGCGCATCTCAGAAGGCAGGTCTGATCAGGAACTCAGAGCTATGGGACTCACTGGAATCCATGAGAATTCCAAGGAGTAAGAAGTCAGCAATCAGGAAAAGGAAGACTGGAGGGGAAACTGCATCAAAAATGCAGACAAGAGGGTGCCAGGCATGGTGGCTCACCCCTGGAATCCCATCACTTTGGGAGGCTGAGGCAGGTGGAATGCTTGAGCCCAGGAGTTCGAGACCTGCCTGGGCAACATGGTGAAACCCCATTTCTACAAAACAAAATAAGAACCCTATGGGCTGGGCATGGTGGCTCATCCCTGTACTCTCAGCACTTTGGGAGGCTAAGATGGTTGAATCACCTGAGATCAGGAGTTCGAGACCAGTCTGGCCAACATGACGAAACCCTATCTCTACTAAAAGAAAAAAATTACAAAAATTAGCCGGGCGTGGTGGTGTGTGCCTGTAATCCCAGCTATTTGAGAAGCTGAGGCAGGAGAATTGCTTGAACCCGGGAGGCAGATGTTGCAAGATGGAGATGGCACCACTGCATTCCAGCCTTGGTGACAGAGGGTGACTCTCTCAAAAAAAAAAAAAAAAAAAAAAAAAAGAACCCTATGTGTATACAAAGCTCATAGAAATTGCTAAAGGGTCAAAAAATAACAAAGAAGCATATAAAATGAAAAGTAAACTCACTCCTACTCTGTCTTCCAGTCCTTCATGTCTACTCAGGCAATGACTGCAGCTGCCTTCGAGGCCCTCCAGGTATCCCATGCTTACGTAATCAAATATATTGGTATGTGTATTTTTATTTTTATTTTTGACAGAGTCTTTCTCTGTTGCCTAGGCTGGAGTGCCATGGTGTCATCTTGGCTTACTGAAGCCTCTGCCTCCGGGTTCAAGCGATTCTCCTGCCTCAGACTCCTGAGTAGCTGGGATTATAGGTGTCCACCACCGCACCTGGCTCTATTTTTAGTAGAGACGGGGTTTCATCATGTTGGACAGGCTGGTCTCGAACTCCTGACCTTAGGTGATCCACCTGCCTCGGCCTCCCAAAGTGCAGGGATTACAGGCGTGAGGCACTGCGTCCAGCCAGATCCTAGGTTTCTAGATTCTCATTCTTTGAGCCTAACTCGGGAGTGGGGAAGGTGGCTCCCGGGCAAGTCAACTGACTGCACAGTTGCGCCCAAGGCAGGCCCTGGGTCCAGAAGTGCTCGGAGCTCCCGGGTGCGAGGATCCGGATGGCTGCTCCTCCCGGAGCCTGCTTTCAATTCCCACTGGGCACAGGAGCCCCTCAGCAGCGCGAGGGGTCGCCCAGCCCAGACCTGGAACACTTGCTGCACGACCGTGGCGCGTGTCCCTCTGGAACCAGCTCCCACAGTCCGTCCGAGCGTCCTCCCTACTCCGCGTCCGGCTCTGCCCAGGCTGGGGCGGGGCCTCAGAAACGACCGCCCTCGCGCTAGCCACGGCCGCCCCTCGTTAGGCCAACTTTTCAAACGGCAAAATCAACCGCGCTGAAGAGACTGTGCCTCCGTCTCCTCACTCCGTATCTCAGTTGCCTCAAAGAAACTATCTTTCAGACCTTCGCGGCCTCTCCTGCGGCCGCAGCGTCCGGGAGCTGGGCACCCGAACTTACCCACATCGACCGCGACGTTTGGGCGCCACCTTGTGTCCGTTCCGTTAGCCTGCATGGACAACCCGGAAACCACATTTCCCAGCGTGCCTAGCGCCTCTGAGCAGGCGCAAAGAGTGTTCCCTAGTTGCCATGGGAACCTCGCCCCGCTTAGAGTCCTGACCGCTTGACTCCGCGAAGCGCGAACGTGTTGTTTCTTCCTGAGGTGCGCTGGGGCTGGGACCGGGTTTGCAGAAGGTCCGGGGCGGGGGCGGCGTAGGGGGCTTGAGGAGAGGAGACCAAGCCGGCCTTGCCTCCGAGACCAGCGCTCCCGAATTCTCCGCGGCGTCCCGGCGTCCACACGCTCCTGAGGCCTCGGCGTTCTGAGGAGAGGGACGGGCGAGGCGACTCGGGTCTGCGAGCTCGGGGTCCGGCTGTGGCCCGCGAAGCCCCGCTCGCCTGCGCCAGTGTCTGGTCACTTCGAGCCGAGGGCCTGAGCGTGGCGGACAGGTCCTCCCGGGCGCTGGCAGCCCGCGGGGAGGGTTCGCGCCGCAGGTGAACGCGGAGGTACAATCGGGCAGGGCAGTGAGTGCGCCCGAGGCTGGATCTGGCTCCGCCGCTGATGGATTCGGAACCCGGGAGGCCCCCAGGCGCTGTGGGCTTCAGTTCCCCCGCCCTGTAAAATGGGGCTTGGACTGGAATTCTAGTGCCCATTGCGATTCCGTCGCAGAGCAGGCCCTGGCTCTGTGTGACCTACCAGTTCCTTCCTCTGTAGAATGGGGAGTCTGAAACAGAAGCCTCTTTTGAGGGTGCAGTATGTCACACACTACCGGCCTCGTTGCTCCATACCGCACCCCAAGTGCAAGAAGAAAGAAGAGGACCTGAGATGATCTGAGCAAGACTCTCAGCTTAGGATCTAGAGTCGGAGAAACTTGGGTTTCTGACTTTGGACAAAGTTAGCCTCAGCTTCTTCATTTGCAAGAGTGGGGATAATGTTAACACCACCTCAGATTTTTGTGGATTAAATGAGATGTTACATGTAAGGTGTTTTTTGTTTGTTTTGTTTTATTTTTGAGACGGAATTTTCCTCTGTCGCCCAGGCTGGAGTACAATGGCGAGATCTCGGCTCACTGCAACCTGTGCCTCCCAGGTTCAAGCGATTTTCCTGCCCCAGCATCCCGAGTAGCTGAGACTACAGGCCTGCGCCACCACACCCGGCTAATTTTTTGTATTTTTAGTAGAGATGGGGTTTCACCGTGTTAGCCAGGATGGTCTCAATCTTCCTGACCTCGTGATCTGCCCACCTTGGCCTCCCAAAGTGCTGGGATTACAGGCGTGAGCCACCTAGCCCAGCCCTACCAGCTCCCCCCGACCCCCCGACCCCCAAGACGGAGTTTTGCTCTTGCCGCCCAGGCTGGAGTGCAGTGGCACGATCTCAGCTCACTGCAACCTCTGCCTTCCGGGTTCAAGCGATTCTTCTGCCTCAGCCTCCTGAGTAGCTGGGATTACAGGCATGCACCACCGTGTCCCACTAATTTTGAATTCTTAGTAGAGATGCGGTTTCTCCATGTTGGTCATATTGGTCTCTCACTCCTGACCTCAGGTGATCTGCCCATCTCGGCCTCCCAAAGTGCTGGGATTACAGGCGTGAGCCCGGCGACATGTAAGTTTTTAGTCTAGGGACTGCATGGAGGAAGTGCTATCCCATGTCCCAGCTGTCATTTTTGATAATTTTTACAACAGTCCCTAGCCACTGTAAGACCTTTTCTTAATTTTTGAAGTCATTTTATTTCTGGGCAAATCCATTCTCCTAGGCAGGACAGTTCTTTGTTTTCTTGTTTTGAGACAGGGTCTCACTGTGTGGTCCAGGCTGGAGTGCAGTGGAATGATCTCTGCGTGCTGCAACCTCCTCCGCCTCCTGGGTTCAAGCAGTTATTATGCCTCAGCCTCCTGAGTAGATAGGACTACAGGCACGTGCCATCGTGCCCGGTGAATTTTTGTATTTTTTGGTAGAGATGAGGTTTCACCATTTTGGCCAGACTGGTCTCGAACTCCTGGCCTCAAGAGATCTGTCCGCCTCCGCCTCCCAAAGTGCTGGGATTACAAGCATGAGCCACCTCGCCCAGCCTGAAGTTCTTTTATTAGACTTACATGCTGTCTCAGAGCCATTCTTCTAGGGGAAGGAGGCGAATGGGCAGATCGTTATGGGGTAAGGGCCATATTGTTGGCATCTTTAGTACAGTACCAGCTAATTGAGAGCCAAGGGAGCAAGGTGCATAAATGGATAGGGGGTTTGTGAGCCTCTTTTCCTGGAACTAAGGTGAAGAACCACGAGGGAAAGAAACTGAAGCATAGGATCATGTAGCAGCCCTCAGGATCAGTGATACCAGTGATGGATAGTCTCTTGACTCTTGTGTTCATTCTTGGCTTTTATTTTTCTATGGCTCACTCCTTCCTAGGGCAGTTTCTCTCCCATCTGTGACCTAACTGGGAATGGGAAACTCTGTCCAACATGGCAACAGATTGCCAAGGCCTGCAGCTGCCGCACAGGGAGGAAGCTGGCTTCAGCAGCACCATCTTCAGGCCAACTTCCAGGGCCCTGCCCTTCTCCAGTTCTGTCCAGGGCTGAACCTGCGCTAGGAGCTAGGCTTGAAGGACACCCCTTAGAGATGGGTGTCTAATGGCCTGTAGAGGGGAGAGCTACCTCAGGACCTGGGACAGCAAAAGTGGAAAAGGTCAAAAGGAGAATGGCCTGAGGACAAGTCCTGTTTCAGTCATCAAAGGTCTCGATTCCCTGCTGGAAGCTTCTGTCGCTCAGAAGGTGCAGCCATCCTCAGAACAAGGAAGCTGGGGAGAGATTAAGCAGGTGCAACCAGAGAGGAGATAGAGCACAACTGACTGTCTTTTTTGTCCCTAGATTTGGGAGGCTGGAGGACATCTGGGGGCCACAGTGCTCCTTTTCCTAGAGACTCAACTCAAGGTGAGCCTTTACACCATCCTTCTGGCAGCCTGTGCTCCCACCTCAGAGAATGGTTCTTCCTTTTCATCCTTCTTTCCCAGTTCACTCCTACTCCGCAGGCCACAGGTAAGAGCCTGCAGCGTGCATCAGGATTTCCTTATAGCTAAATGCCATGTGAAGCCCTAGGAACTCCAGGCCGGGTAATTGAGAAAAGGTTGTGACAGCCCAGTGCCCGCCACAGAGGCTTCTGTCTGGCTGCTTCAAGGGCATTATGGTCCTATACGATTCACTAAGTGCTGGCACTTACATGAGATCTCATTTGATCTCAGCAGCTGTAAGGTCTTGTGTTGTGACTTTCACTTTTCCACAGGAGGGATCTGATTTCTTAGGTTGTAGGTCAAAGAACGGAATGATGCCACTGAGACCAGTGATCTTTCCACTGCCTCCATTATCACTGACAGGATGCCACCTGTCTCCTAGTGAGAGCACTGTCCTAGGAAAACCTGAAACTAGACCAAGACTCTCCTTTTTTCCCATTTCAGCTAGAATTTCCTGCCCATTTTCCTCAGTGTTCTATCCCAGCACAGCTTCTCCCCATCACTGGACACATTTGATCCAAGTTTCTCACTCTCATGCCCTCAGTGATGCTGACTTGTTCTCAGGGCAGTGGGTCCCATCAGGGAGCTCGTGCTCTTCCCCTTGACTCTTCCAGGTGCACTCTCTCCCAGGCAGGCACCCTGGGTAGCTGTGAGTCTTTAGGGAATTCTGTTTCTGGAATAGGAAAAGTGTTCCCCCACTGGGTGGGGAAGGAAGTTAGCAAAAGTTTGCCTGATGGGATTGGCCTGGGTAGTAATGCTATACCCTATGCGACCCCATCTCATTGGCACCCCTGACAGAGCAGCTCAGTGAGCTATAGAGGTGAAGGTAGAAGGTGAATGTGGCAGGGAAGGTGATAGCCCAGGCTAAAGGCTAAAGCAGGACCCCACCTGCTGGCATAACTCAAGCCAGAGCCATGGAGGTGGAGGTGGGAGACATGTTTGGGTAAAGGAGGATGCCCCTGGGGAGAGGGAGCTGGTTATATGCATCTTACATGATTGATCTTCACAGGGCCTGAGAAGGCTTGGGGCTGGTCTGGTTTGCCCAGAACAGCAAACCCAGGCAGCGCACACTGCTATGCAGCTCCTCTCTTGGTTTGGTGGACTGACTCCCATTCTTTCATGGTCCTTCCACCCTCTCCGGTGGCTCAGCTAGATGCCTTCTCCAGGTCTGTCTGCCATCTGAGTGTTCCTATGCCAAGCTGAACTCTGCCTTTTCAGAATGTCCTCACTCCTGCAAACTGAAGCTCTTATTTTCAACACAGAAATGAGAAATTGGGAGAGAAGCTGAGTGCCATGGGGCTAGAGTATGTGGTTTGGAGGCAACCAATGGAATAATTTTGAGGTCAATAGGATGCTGAGCTGATCAACAGAGATCCTCCCCGCCCCTACTATGGTGGGTGGGGCTGTGTAGAGCAAGGCCTGTATACAACAAGATCCGCAGGTGGTCCCCACTTGCCTACCTACCATCCTGCGCCAGCTTCACCCTCCACCTTGGCCCTGTTCGTTCCTCTCTTCCCTCTTTCCCGCCTCTCCTCCCTCTAGGTAGTGCAGGCAGCAGCTGTTGACCACAGGGGCACATATGTTTGCCTTGCCTGTCTGCACTTGAGCTTCCTGTGGGTGCCCATCTTGGCCTGCATGTTGCAGGACTTGTGCTTCTGGGCAGATACTTCTGATTCTTCTCCTCTTTATGCAATTTTTTTTTTTTTTGACACAGAGTCTTGCTCTGTTGCCAGATGCCAGGCTGGAGTGCAGTGGCGCAATCTTGGCTTACTGCAACCTCTGCCTCCTGGGTTCAAGCAATTCTCCTGCCTCAGCCTCCCGAGTAGCTGGGACTATAGGAGCGCGCCACCACGCCCAGCTAATTTTTTTGTATTTTAGTAGAGATGGGGTATCACTATGTTGGCCAGGATGGTCTTGATCTCTTGACCTCGTGATCTGCCCTCCTCGGCCTCCCAAAGTGCTGGGATTATAGGCGTGAGCCGCGGCACCCAGCCGATTCTTCTCCTCTTAAAGAGGAAAAAAGGCTCAGATAAGAGAGGAGGTTAAGGAAAGAAGACTTGAAACTATATGGAGGCTAGATAGGAACTAGGTTGAAGGGACGCTGTCAGAGAAGAACTCAAGGTGCCAGGAGCCCAGGCTAGCTGTAAGGACCTAATGGTCCCTGGGACTGGGTTGTGGGGCCAGGTGAGGCTGGTCTGATGGAGGAACTGTCCTTGGAAGGAGAATTCTGTTTCTGGCTGGATGCTTGTTTGAGTACAAGGGACTGTGAAGGATCCATTTTACAGTAAGCCTGGGATGAAACTAAACTCATTCTTTTTTCTCACAGCTCACCCCTGAGTCTTGAGCTTCAAACCAGCCCTTCCTGCTGATTTTTCCATTACTGCTAGTCTCCTATACCCAGGTGTAAACCTCAGGGTAACTCCGACTTTCCACATTTAATCAATTACCAGATTCCAATGGTCCTTCACAAAACAGTTGCCTTTTGCCCCCACTTCCTTCACCCAGCCCAAGTCCCTGTTCCCATGCCTCAGCTACTGTGACAGCCTTCCAGCTGGCTATGCCCTTCAGTCTGTCCAGACCATCTTCACTACATAGAAGTATTCATCACTTTGCATGTGTTATTCCTAAGCTAAATGCCTTTGGTGATGCTCTCCATTGCCTGCCATGTACAATACAGACTCTCTATTCTTTTTCTTTTTCTTTTTTTTTGAGACAGAGTCTAGCTCTGTCACCCCAGCTGGAGTGCAGTGGCATGATCTCGGCTCACTACAACCTCCACCCCCTGGGTTCAAGAGATTCTCTTGCCTCAGCCTCCCATGTAGCTGGGATTATAGGCATGTGCCACCGTGCCCGGCTAATTTTTGTATTTTTTTGTAGAGACAGGGTTTCACCATGTTGGCCAGGCTGGTCTTGAACTCCTGACCTTGTGATCCGCCTGCCTCGGCCTCCCAAAGTGCTAGGATTACAGGCATGAGCCACTGTACCTGGCCCAGACTCGATTCTTTTGCTAAAGGCCTTTATCAATCTGATGCCAGCCTACCTTTCTGGCTTTATCTCCCAGAACATCCTAGTATGTATCTTTCACTCTCATCAAACTAGACTACTGACTGTTTCTTGAAAACACTTTTTCCACCTCTTCATCTTTGCGCATGCTTGTCTTTTCTGTCCGGGAGGGTCTCTTCCACCATTCATCTCTTCATTTAAAGGTATTTTTTGAGCACTTTTTAGTTTGAAAAATTTCAATGCAGAGAAGTTGAAAGAGTAGTACAGTGAACAGCTAGGTAACCTACATCTAGATTCACCAGTTGTTATTGCCGCGTTTCTTTTCTCTCCCTTTTTTTCCTGGACCCGTTGAAAATAAGTTGCGGGCATTATGACATTTCATCCCTAAATATTTTGGTCAGTATCTCCTCATAAGAAGGACATCATCCTACATAACCACAATCTTTTCTTTTCTTTTCTTTTTTTAAAGAAAAGATGGTACCCAGCCAATATTTTCTTTAAAAAAAAAAAAAAAAAAGTCTGGGACTGAGTGTGGTGGCTCATGCCTGTGATCCCAACACTTGGGGAGGCTGAGGTGGGAGGATTGCTTGAGGCTAGGAGTTCAAGACTAGCCTGGACAGCATAGTGAGATTCCCATCTCTACAAAAATATTTAAAAATTAGCCTGGGTTGGCCAGATGCGGTGGCTCATGCCTGTAATCCCAGCACTTTAGGAGGCCAAGGCAGGCGAGTCATGAGGTCAGGAATTCGAGACCAGCCTGGCCAACATGGTGAAACCCTGTCTCTACTAAGAACACAAAAAATTAGCTAGGCGTAGTGGTGGGCAGCTGTAATCCCAGCTATTTGAGAGGCTGAGGCAGGAGAATGGCTTGAACCCGGGAGGCAGAGGTTACAGTGAGCTGACATGGTGCCACTGCACTCCAGCCTGGCAACAGAGCAAGACTCCGTCTCAAAAAAAAAAAAAAAAGATAATGTGATTTTTAGGCCAGGCACAGTAGCTCATGCCTGTAATCCCAGCACTTTTATAGTCTGAGGCAGGAAGAGCACTTAAGCCCAGGAGGTTGAGGCTATAGTGAGCAATGTTCTTGTGACTGCACTCTAGCCTCAGCAACAGAGCAAGACACTATCTAAAAAAAACCCAAAAAATTAAAAATTAACTGGGCATAGTAGCGTGCGCCTATAGTGCTAACTACTCAGGAGGCTGAGACAAGAGGATGGCTTGAGCCCAGGAGTTTGAGAGGCTGCGGTGAGCCATGATTGTACCTCTGCACTCCAGCCTGGGTAACAGAGAGACATCATCTCTAAAAAACAACAAAAAATAAAAATGTGGTAAACTATACGTAACATTTACTATTTTACCATTTTAAAGTGTATCATTGTGGCATTACGTACATTCACAATGTCGTGTAACCATCACCACCATGCGTTTCCAGAACTTTTTCATCATCACAAACAGAAACTGTGTACCCATTGAATGATAGCTCTCCATTCCCCCTGTGTAACCTTGGTTCTGCTTTCTGACTGTGAATTTGCCTCTTCTAATTACCTCATATAAGTTGAGACCTACATTATTTGTCCTTTGATGTGTGGCTTATTTCACTTAACATAATGTCTTTAGGGTTCAGCCATGTTGTAGCACATGTTCAGAATTTCAGTCCTTGTTTAAGGCTGAATAATACTCTCTTGTATGGGTAGACCACTTTCGTTTATCCGTTCATCTGCTGCTAGACATTTGGAATGTTTTAGCCTTTGGATGTTGTGAATATGCTGCCATGAACATTGGTTTACTAGTATTGGGGTCACAGCTTTCAGTTCTTTTGGGTACATACCAAGAGTGGAATTGCTAGATAATATGGCAATTCTGTTAACTTTCTGAGGAACTGCCACACTGTTTTACAAAGTGACCAAGAAATAAAAATGCGTTATTATTATCTAAACTACAGATCATAATTACATTTCTCTAAATATCCGTATGTTTTCCATTACAGCTTTAAAAAATACCTATTTCAGGATTACATGAGGGATCACTGATTGTATTTGATTGCCATGTCTCTAGATTTTTCTTTAATTTAGAATAGTCTTCCTGTCATTTTGTTTTTCATGACATTGACATTTTTGAAAAATCCAAGCTAGCTGTCTTGTGGATATCCTTCAGTTTGGGTCTCTTCGAATGTTTTCTTATGATTAAATTCAGGGTAAGCTTTTATGCAAGAATGCTACATAACACTACATAATAGTACAAGAATACTAAGGATATTGCATAACATGTTCTTCCTATTTGTTGCATTACTTTAGTCATATAATGTTGCTTTATTCCATTATTGATGACACTGACTTTGTTTTGTTTTTTATTTATGTATTTATTTATTTTTTTGAGACAGAGTTTCACTCTGTCACCCAAGCTAGAGTGCAGTGGCATGATTTCAGCTCACTGCAACCTCCACCTCCCGGGTTCAAGCGATTCTCCTGCTTCAGCCTCCCTAGTAGCTGGGATTACAGGCATGCACCACCACACCCAGTTAATTTTTATATTTTTAGTAAGACAGGGTTTTGCCATGTTGGCTAGGCTGGTCTCAAACTCCTGACCTTAGGTGATCCGCCCGCCTTGGCCTCCTAAAGTGCTAGGATTACAGGCGTGAGCCACTGTGCCCAGCCAATACTGAGTTTATTTACTCAGTTAAGATGGTATCTGCTAGATATCTCTATTGTCAAGGAACTCTTTTCCACATGTGAAAATAATTTGTTGGGTGGTAAATTGAGACTATGTGAATATCCTGTTCCCCAACAGTCTATCAGCCATTGGTCTTAGCATCAAGAATCCTTGCCTAAATTATTTATTTCATTGTGTTTTTAATTTAAATTTATTTGTTGATTTAATTTTAGAGACAGGGTCTTGCTGTGTTGCCCAGGCTGGAGTGCAGTGGCTATTCACAGGCGCAGCCAAGCAATCCTCCTAATAATCCATAATATTTACAGATATAATTTTTTTTTTTTTTTTTTTTTTTGGTGACAGAGTCTCACTCTGTGACCCAGGCTGGAGTGCAATGGCATGGTCTTGGCTCACTGCAACCTCCGCCTCCCCAGTACAAGCGATTCTTCTGCCCCAGCCTCCCAAGTAGCTGGAATCACAGGCATGCGCCACCACACCCGGCTAATCTTTGTATTTTTAGTAGAGATGGGGTTTCACTATGTTGGCCAGGCTGATATCGAACTCTTGACCTCGTCGTCCGCCTTCCTCAGCCTCCCAAAGTGCTGGGATTATAGGCATGAGCCACTGTGCCCGGCCTACAGATAGACTTTTTACAGAAGGTGGTTCTTTTTTTTTTTTTTTTTTTTTTGAGATGAAGCCTCGCTCTATCACCCAGGCTGGAGTGCCTGGCCTAGAAGGTGGGGTCTTTTAAGATGTGTTTAGATTGAGGGGGGGGTGATTAAAAAAAAAAAAAGATGTGTTTAGATCATGAAGGCTCCACCTTCATGAATGGATTAATAACCACTATAAAGAGGGCTTGTGGGAGTGGGTTCACTCCCTCTTGCCCTTCTGCTTTTCTGGCACGTGAAGACACAGAGTTCATTCTCTCTTGTTCTTCTGCCTTCTGCCATGCAAGGATGCAATCAGAAGACTTGACACTTTTGGAACTGTGAGAGAATAAATTTCTGTTCTTTATAAATCATCCAGTCTCAGATACTCTGTTATAGCATCACATAACAGACGAAGACAGGTTGTCATAACAAAGAACCACAGATTGGGTGGCTTAAACAACAGAAATTTATTGTCTCACAGTTCTGGAGGCCAGTAGTCTAGATCAAGGTCTTGACGGGTTGATTCCTTCTGGGAGCCATGAGAAAAGGATCTGTTCTGGGTCTCTCCCCTCAGCTTATACATGGCTGTCTCCACATCATCTTTCCCTTGTACTTGTCTATGTCTGAATTTTCTCTTATGAGGACACCAGTCATAGTGGATTAAGGTCCACCCTAAGACCTCATTTTAACTTAAAACCTCTGTAGGCCAGGTTCAAGCGATTCTCCTGCCTCAGCTTCCGGAGTAGCTGGGACTACGGGCATGCACCACCATACCTGGCTAATTTTTCTATTTTTATAAGAGTTGGGGTTTTGCCATGTTGGCAACTCAAACTCCTGATTACCTCAGGTAATCCACCTGCCTCAGCCTGCCAAAGTGCTGGGATTACAGATGTCAGCCACTGCACCTGGCCTATCACCTGGGGAGGCTGAGGTGGGCAGATCACTTGAGGTCAGGAGTTCGATATCAGCCTGACCAACATGGAGAAAACCCATCTCTACTAAAAAATACAAAAATTAGCCAAGCACGGTGGCAGGCACCTATAATCCCAGCTACTCAGGACCCTGAGGCAGGAGAATCACTTGAACCTGAGAGGTAAATCCTGTAGTGAGCTGAGATCACGCCGCTGCACTCCAGCCTGAGTGAAAGAGCAAGACCCCAACACAAAAAAAAAAAAAAAAAAAAAAAGACCCTACCTTCTAACACTATGGCATTGGGGCCTGAGCTTCCAACACATGAATTTTGGAGGACACATTCAGACCATTGTACAACTCCAGCAAACTAATGTAGACTTATGCCCAACCATATTAACTACTTTAGCTGGGCGGAGTGGCTCATGCCTGTAATCCCAGCACTTTGGGAGGCTGAGGCGGGTGAGTCACCTGAGGTCAGGAGTTTGAGACCAGCCTGACCAACATGGAGAAACCCCACGTTAGTCATACTAAAATATTTAAAATTAGCTGAGCATGGTGGCGCATGCCTGTAATCTCAGCTACTTGGGAAGCTGAGGCAGGAGAATTGCTTGAACCCGGGAGGCGGAGGTTGCGGTAAGCCAAGATTGCACCATTGCACTCCAGCCTGGGCAACAGAAGTGAAACTCTGTCTCAAAAAAAAAAAAAACCTACTTTAAACATAAACAGTCCAATTTAATACTCCAACTAAAAGACAGCAGCTTGGGTGGCAGTGTGAGAACTTGTCTAAAAAAAAAATCAAGATCCAACTACATAATATCTAAAATAAAAGAAATATACAGTTAAGGCCGGGCATGGTGGCTCACGCCTGTAATCCCAGCACTTTAGGAGGCTGAGGTGAGCAGATCATGAGGTCACAAGATTGAGACCAGCCTGGCCAACATAGTGAAAACCTGTCTCTATTAAATACAAAAATTAGCTGGGTGTGGTGGCACACACCTATAGTTCCGGCTACTCAGGAGGCCGAGGCAGGAGAATCGCTTGAAGCTGGGAGGTGGAGGTTGCAGTGAGCTGACACTGCCATTGCACTTCATCATGGGTGACAGAGTGAGACTCCATCTCAAAAAAAAAAAAAAAAGAAAAAAAAAAAGACAGTTGACCCTTGAACAGCATGAGTTTGAGCTTCCTGGATCCACATAGGTTTTTTCAATAAATATATTGGAATATTAGTTGGAGATTTGCAACAATTTGAAAAATGCACAGATAAACCACATAGCCTAGAAATATTGAAAAAATTAAGAAAAAGTTAAGTATGTCATGAATGCATAAAATATAGCTACTGGTCTATTTTATCACTTACTACAATGAACTATAGATAAATGTATTATAAGAAGTTAAAATTGGCTGGATGAGGTGGTTCCCACCTGTAATCAGAGCACTCTGGGAGGCTGAGACGGGAGGATCACTTGAGGCACGTGCTTACAGTCATAACTACTCAGGAAGTTGAGGCAGGAGGATCACTTGAGCCCAGGAGTTTGAGGTTACAGTAAGCTGTGATCATGCCACAACACTCCAGCCTGGGCAACATAGCCACACCCTGTCTCTACAAAAAAATTAGCTGGGTATGGCAATGCACACCTGTAGTCCCTGTTACTTGGGAGATTGAGGTGAGAGAGAATCACTTGAGCCCAGGAGGTTAAGCTTGCAGTGACTCATGATCATGCCACTGCACTCCAGCCTGGGTGACAGAGGGAGACCCTGTCTCAAAAAAAAGAAAAAGAGAAATTGTGATGCACTATTAAATTATAACTGCATAAAATTAGTACACACTGTACTACTATAATTTTATAACCGCCTCCTGTTGCTATTGCAGTGAGTTCAATTGTTTCGAGTATCCACTTAAAATGCTGTGACACTAATTATCGCTGCATGAGCACTTTGTCTCTCTAGTAAATTGCCTATTGCCATAAAAAAAGGTGATCTCTCACAGTTCTCTTGGATTCTTCATTGTCTTGTGCAATGCCCTAAACCTAGAATTACAGCATAGGATACATGTGAGTGCCACTACTCACGCTGGGAGCACTCCCAGGAAGCAGAGAAAAGTAATAATATTTCAAGAAAAGCTGAATTGCTTGATGTGTTCCATAGATTGAGGTCTGTAGCTATGGTTGCCCACTATTTCAAGATAAATGAATCCAGTGTAAGGACTATTGCAAAAAAAAGAAAAAGAAATGCATGAAGCTATACCAGTAGCGTGAAAACCTCACACTTTTTGCAAAATACTTTTTTTTTTTTGAGGTGAAGTTTCACTCCTTTTTGCCCAGGTTGGAGTGCAATGGCACAGCCTTGGCTCACTGCAGCCTCTGCCTCCTAGGTTCAAGAAATTCTCCTGCCTCAGACTCCTGTGCAGCTGGGATTGCAGGTGTGTACTACCATGCCTGGCTAATTTTGTATTTTTAGTAGAGATGGGGTTTTACCATGTTGATCAGGCTGGTCATGAACTCCTGACCTCAGGTGATCTGCCTGCCTTGGCCTCCCAAAGCGTTGGGATTACAGGCATGAGCCACCATGCCTGGCCGCAAAATACCTTTTTATCTTATATTCAAAATGCAGCTTTTATGTGGGTGCAGGATTGCTGTAAGAACAGAACACATGTAGACTCTAATGTGATTTGAGACAAAGTGAAGTCAGTATATGACAACTTAAAGCAAAAGGACGGTGAGGATCTAGTGCTAGAGAATTTAATGCCATCAAAGGATGGTTTGATAGTTTTAGAAAGAGGTTTGGCTTTAAAAATGTCAAGAGAGGCTGGGTGCAGTGACTCATGCCTATAATCCTAGCACTTTGGGAGGCCAAGATGGGAGGATTGCTTAAGCCCAGAAGTTTGAGAGTAGCCTGTAAAACATTGCAAAACCCTATTTCTACTGAAAATTAGCCAGGCTTGGTGGCATGCACCTATAGTCCCAGCTACTTGAGAGGCTGAAGTGAGAGAATCACCTGAGCCCGAGAGGTTGAGGCTGCAATGAGCCATGCTGGTACCACTGCACTCCAGCCTGAGTGACAGGAGTGAGATTCTGCTCAAAAAAAAAGAAAAAAGAAAAAAAGGACAAGATAACAGGAAAAGCAGCTTTTATCTACCAAGAGACAAAAGATGAATTCTGAGATGCCAATAAGAAAATAGTTGAGGCCGGGTGCAGTGGCTCACACCTATAATCCCAGCACTCTGGGTGACTGAAGTGGGTACATTGCTCTAGTTCAGTTCAAGACCAGTCTGGGCAACATGGTGAAACCCCATCTCTACTGAAAGAAAATACAAAAAATTGACCAGGTATGGTGGCAAATGCCTGTAGTCCCAGCTACTCAGGAGGCTGAGGTGGGAGGATCACCTGAGCCCAGAAAGTTGAGGCTACAGTAAGCTGTGATCATGATATTGCACTCCAGCCTGGAAAATGAGGGGGAAATTTTTTTAAAAAAAAAAAAAAAAAAAAAAAAAAGAATTGAGGGGAAAAGGTATCTGCCTGAACTTTAATGTAGAAGAAAACAGAAAACCACAAAAGACCTTTATTAGTAAGAAAGAGAAGTGAGCAGTAAGATTTAAGGCAAGAAGAGATAGACCAACTCTCCTGTTTTGTGCAAATGCAGTCAGGTTTATAATAAAGGCTGCCCTTATCTATAAATCTGCTAACCCTCAAGCTGAAGGGAAAAGAGAAACACCAGCTGCCAATCTTTTGGTTGTGTAACAAGAAAGCCTAGACAATGAGAACCCTTTTTCTGGATTGATTCCATTGATACTTTGTCCCTGAAGTCAGGATGTACCTTGACAGTAAGAGATTGCCTTTTTTTGTTCTTGTTTTTTGAGATGGAATCTTGCTCTGTCACTCAGGCTGGAGTGCAGTGGTGTGATCTTAGCTCACTACAGCCTCCACCTACTGGGTTCAAGTGATTTTCCTGTCTCAGCCTCCTGAGTAGCTGGGATTACAGGTGTCTGCCACCACTCTTGGCTGATTTTTCTATTTTTAGTAGAAACAGGGTTTCATGTTGGCTAGGCTGGTCTGGACCCCTGATCTCAAGTGATCCACCCGCCTCGGCCTCCCAAAGTGCTGGGATTACAGGTGTGAGCCACCACACCTGGCCTGGGATTGCCTTTTAAAATTCTCTTGTTATTGGACAATGCCTTTGGCCTTGAACCCCATCAGTTCAGTACTGAAGGTGTCAAAGTGGTCTACTTGTTTCCAAGCACATTGTCTCTAATTCAGCCTCTAGATTGAGGGATCATAAGGACATTAAAGGCTCATTACACATACAGATGGCACTCTATTGAAAGGACTGTCAACTCTACAGAAGAGAACCCTGATAGAACATCGTGAAAGTCTGGAAGGATTATGCCATTGAAGATGCCATCATTGTTATGGAAAAAGCCATGAAAGCCATCAAGCCTGAAACAATAAATTCTTACCGGAGAATACTGTGTCCAGATGTCATGCACAATTTCACAGGATTTATGATAAAGCCAAGCTAGGAAATCATGAAAAAGATTGTGAATATGGCAAAAAAGATGGGGATGAAGGGTTTGATAGGGATCTCAGAGAAATTTAAGAGCTTAATAGACACCACACCAGACTAGTTAACAGAAGATGACTTGATAGAGATGAGTGCTTCTGAACCCCTGCCAGATAAAGATATAGAAGCAGCAGTGGCAGAAAGTAAATGAACTGAGACAGTCTAGAAGGAGGATTCTGATTATTCAAGACCACTTTTGACATTTTTTTATGACATGGACCCTTCTGTGATGCAGGCACTGAAACTAAAGCAAATAGCAGAAGAAGGATTAATACTATATAGCAGGCAGGGGTCCCCAACCCCCAGGCCATCGGAACCAGGCCATACAGCAGGAGGTGAGTTATGGGTGAGCAAGTGAACACAAGCTTCATCTGCATCCACACCTGCTCCCCATCGCTTGCATTACTGCATAAGCACCACCTCTTGTCAGCTCATAGGAGAGCGAACCCCATTGTGAACTGCGCATGTGAGGGATCTAGGTTGCCAGCTCCTTATGGGAATCTAATGCCTGAATCTGTCACTGTCTTCTATCACCCCAGAAGGGACCGTCTAGTTGCAAGAAAAGCTCAGGGCTCCCATTGATTCCACATTATGTTGAGCTGTATAATTATTTCATTATATATTACAATGTAATAATAATAGAAATAAAGCACACAATACATATAAAGTGCTTGAACCATCCTGAAACCACTGCCTTAACCCCTTCTATGGGAAAAAAAGTCTTCCATAAAACCAGTCCCTGGTGCCAAAAACGTTGGGACTGCTGCTATTTAGAAACATTTTTAGAGAAATAGAAGTTACAATGTATTTCCGTAAAGTTACACCAGAGTGTGCCTGCCTCTCCTGCCTCCGCTTCCACCTCTTTTGCCTCTGCTGCCCCTGAGACAGCAAGACCAACCATTCCTCTTCCTCTTCCTCAGCCTACTCAACGTGAAGGCGATGAAGATAAAGACCTTTATGATGATCCACTTCCATTTAATGAGTAGTAAATATGCTTCCTCTTATGATTTTTTTCTTTTCTTTTTTTGAGACAAGGTTTCACTCTCACCCAGGCTGCAGCATAGAAACCTTTTTTTGAGACAAGGTTTCACTCTCACCCAGGCTGGTACAATCTCAGCTCACTGCACCTCAGCCTCCTGGGCTCCCAGGCTCAAAGGATCTAACCTCAAAACCCCATCTCCAGCTGGGCCTGGAGGTTCATACCTATAATCCCAGCATATTTGGGAGATGTGCTGGGATTTTGGGAGGCTGAGATGGTTGGATTACCTGAGGTCAGGACCAGCCTGGCCAACACAGTGAAACCCCATCTGTACTAAAACTATAAAAATTAGCTGGGCGTGGTTGCATTCGCCTGTAATTTCAGCTATTGGGGAGACTGAGGCAGGAGAATTGCTTGAACCCTGAAGGCAGAGGTTGTAGTGAGCCAAGATCATGCCACTGCACTTTAGTCTGGGCCACAGAGCAAAACCCTGTCTAAAAAAAAATATAATAGTAATTAATTTAAAAACAAAAACCTGTCTCTACAAAAAATATGAAAAGTCTTGCCAGGCATGGTGGCTCACACCTATAATCCCAGCACTTTGGGAGGCCTAGGCTTGTGGATCATCTGAGGTTGAGAGTTCAAGACCAGCCTGACCCAACATGGAGAAACCCTGTCTCTATTTAAAGAATACAAAATTAGCTGGGTACAGTGGTGCATGCCTGTAATCCCAGCTATTTGGGAAGCTGAAGCAGGAAAATGGCTTGAACCTGGTAGGCGGAAGTTACAGTGAGTTGAGATCATGCCATTGCATGCCAGCCTGGGCAACAAGAGCAAAACTGTGTCTCAAAAAGAAAAGAAAAGAGAAGAAAAATCAGCTGGGCACAGTGACAATTTGGGAGGCCAAGGTGGGTGGATCACTTGAGGCCAGGAGTTCGAGACCACCCTTGCCAACATGGTGAAACCCCGTGTCTAGTAAGAATACAAAAAAAGGCTGGGTGTGGTGGCTCATGCCTGTAATCTCAGCACTTTGGGAGGCCGAGGCAGGCAGATCACTTGAGGTCAGGAGTTGAAAAACAGCCTGGCCAACAGAGCAAAACCCTGTCTCTACTAAAAATACAAAATAATTAGCCAGGCGTGGTGGCGGGCACCCTGAAATCCCAGCTACTCGTGAGGCTGAGGCAGGAGAATCACATGAACCTGGGAGGTGGAGGTTGCAGTAAACCAAGATCGCACCGCAGCATGCCAGCCTGTGCAATAGAACAAGACTTCGTCTCAAAAAAAAAAAAAAAAATTAGCTGAGCATGGTGGGTGCCTGTAGTCCAAGCTACTTGGGAGACAGGGATTGCTTGAGCCTGGGAGGTGGAGGTTGCAGTGAGCCAAGATCTCACCACTGCGCTCCAGCCTGGGCAATAGAGCCAGACCTTGTCTCAGTCAATCAATCAATGTAACCAACAAATACACAATTATCAGAGATTTGAAACCCTTCTATTGGTAATTGATAGAACAACTAGACAGAAAAGCTGCTGGATATAAAAAACCTGAACAATATTATCAACCAACTTGATATAGTTGACATTCAAGAAACTCCACCAAATAACTGCAGAATATACCTTTTTTTCAAGCACACATAGAACATTACCCAAGCTAGATTATATCTGGGCCATAAGGTAAGTCTCAATATATTTCTAAAGATTAAAATCTATTGCTTGAGGCCTGGAATTTGAGACTAGCCTGGGCAACATATTACATAGAGAGACCCCCATCTCCATAAAAAGTAAAAATTTGGCTGGGCATGATGGCTCATGCCTGTAATCCCAGCACTTTGGGAGGCCAAGACGGGCAGATCACCTGAGGTCAGGAGTTTGAGGCAAGCCTGACCAACATGGAGAAACCCCATCTCTACTAAAAATACAAAATTAGTTGGGTGTGGTGGCACTTGTCTGTAATCCCAGCTACTGAGGAGTCTGAGGCAGGAGAATGGCTTAACCCTGGAAAGCGGAGGTTGTGGTGAACTGCGATCGCACCACTGCATTCCAGCCTGGGCAACAAGAGCAAAAAACTCCATCTCAAAAAAAAAAAAAAAAAAAAAAAAAGTGAAAATCTTAGCTGAGCGTGGTAGCATGTGCCTATAGTCCCAGTTACTTGGGAGGCTGAAGTGGAAGATTATTTGAGCCCGAGGACTTGGAGGCTGCAGTGAGTATGACTGTGCCACTGCACTCCAGCCTGGTTAAAGAGTGAGACCCTGTCTCTAAAGAAAAAAAAAAGGGCCAGGCGAAGTGGCTCACACCTGTAATCCCAGCACTTTGGGAGGCTCAGGCAGGTGGATCACCTGAGGTCAGGAGTTCAAGACCAGCCTGATCAACATGGTGAAACCCTATCTCTATTAAATATACAAAAATTAGCTGGGTGTGGTGGTGGGTTCTTGTAATCTCAGCTACTCAGGAGTCTGAGGCAGGAGAATCACTTGAACCCAGGAGAGGGAGGTTGCAGCGAGCTGAGATTATGCCACTATGCTCCAGCCTAGGCAACAGAGCGAAACTCCTCAAAAACAAAAACAAAAACAAAACAACCTCACAGAATATATACTCTGATCATCTGATCACAATGAAATTAAATTAGAACAAATAATAGTAACATATCTAGAAAATCCCCAAATGTTTAGAAATTAAATAATATATTTCTAAAGAATATATTTTTAGGCCCCGTATGGTGGCTCACACCTGTAATCCCAGCTCTTTGGGAGGCCGAGGAGGGAGGATCGCTTGAGGCCAGGAGTTTGAGACCAGCCTTGGCAACATAGCAAGACTGTTTCTACAAATAATAAAAGAAAACCAGGCATGGTGGCACATGCCTGTAATTTCAGCTACTCAAGAGGCTGAGGTGGGAGAATTGCGTGAACCCAGGAGGCAAAGGCTGCAGTGAGCTGTGATTGTGGCACTACACTCCAACTTGGGTGACAGTGCAAGACCCTGTCTCATATGTACACAGAAGTATTTCTGTGTAATTAATGAATCAAAGAAAAAACACAAATGAGAAAATTTTTCAAACTGAAGCATAATGAAAGCATAGAATATCAAAATGTGTGTGGTGCAGCTAAAGAAGTACTTAAAGGAAAATTTATAATTTAAAATCCCTGTAAGAGAAAAGAGGAAGGTGTTGGGGGGACAGAGTGAGACTCTGAGTGCAGTGGTGCGATCTCAGCTCACTGCAACCTCTGACACCCAGATTCAAGTGATTCTCATGCCTCAAACTCCTGGCTTCAACTGATCCACCTCACTTCAGCTTCCCAAAGTGCTGGGATTACAGGCATGAGGCATTGTGCCTGGTGGAAATATTTAAATTAATAATTCTATGTTTCTAGCTTAAGAAGCTATAAAAAGGCCTGGCGTGGTGACTCATGCCTGTAATCCCAGCATTTTGGGAGGCCGAGGCGGGCAGATCACCTGAAGTCAGGAATTTGAGACCAGCCTGACTGACATGGAAAAACCATGTCTCTACTAAAAGTACAAAATTAGCTGGACATGGTGGCGCATGCCTGTAATCCCAGCTACTTGGGAGGCTGAGGCAGGAGAATCGCTTGAACCCAGGAGGTTTCACTTGAACCCAGGAGGCAGAGGTTGCAGTGAGCCAAGATTGTGCCATTGTACCCCAGCCTGGGCAACAAGAGTGAAACTTTGTCTCAAAAAAAAAAAAAAAAGTTTGGCAGTTTCTCAAAAAGTCAAATTACCATATCACCCAGCAATTCTACTCCCTGGCATATACCCAGGAGAATTGAAAACATGTTCGTACAAAAATTTGTACATGAATGTTCATAGCAGTGTTAGCAAAAACGTAGAAGCAATCCAACTGTCCATTGACAGATGAATGGATAAACAAAATGTGGTATATTCCTATAATGGAATATTATTCAGCAATAGAAAGGAATGAAGTAGTTATATGCTACAAGATGGATAAACCTTGAAAACCTTATGCTAAGTGAAGGAAAGCAGACATAAAATGATCCCATTTATATGAAATTTACAGGGCTGGGTATGGTGGCTCATGCCTGTAATCTCAGCACTTTGGGAGACTGAAGTGGAGGGATTGCTTGAGCCCAGGAGATCAGCATGGGCAACATAATGAGATCCTCTGTACAAAAAATAGAAAATTAGCCAGGTGTGGTGACATACACCTGTAATCTTGAGGCAGAAGATCCTTTGAGCCAGGAGGCCAAGACTGCAGTGAGCTGTGATTGCACTACTGTACTCCAGCTTAGGCAACAAAGTGAGACCCTGCCTCAAAAAAAAAAAAAAAAGTTGTGTCTGGGCATGGTGGCTCACGCCTGTACTCCTAGCTCTTTGAGAGACCGAGGTGGATGGATCACCTGAGGTCAGGAGTTTGAGACCATCCTGGCTAAAACAGTGAAACCCTGTCTGTACTAAAAATACAAAAAATTAGCCAGGTTTGGTGACACACGCCTGTAGTCCCAGCTACTCAGGAGGCTGAGACAGGAGAATTGCTTGAACCTGGGAGGCGGAGGTTGCAGTGACCCGAGATCAAGTCACTGCACTCCAGCCTGGGTGACAGAGCGAGACTCCGTCTCAAAAAAAAAAAATGTAAAAAATTAATTATAAGGTCAGGCGTGGTGGCCCATGCCTGTAATCTCAGCACTTTGAGAGGCCAAGGCAGGTGGATAACCTGAGGTTGGGAGTTCGAGACCAGCCTGGCCTACATGGTGAAACCCCATCTCTACTAAAAATACAAAAAATTAGCCAGGCATGGTGGCGGGTGACCCAAGATCGTGCCACTGCACTCCAGCCTAGGCAACAAGAGTGAAACTCTGTCTCAAAAAAAAAAAATTAATTATAAAAATGAAAATTTCAGAATTGACAAATCCATATAGACAGAAAGTAGATTAGTAGTTGCCAGGGAAGAATTGGAACTGACTGCCAGTGAGCACAGGGTTTCTTTCTAGGATGATGGAGATGTTACACAATTAGATGGTGGTAGTGGTTGCACAACATAGTGAATATACTAAAAAAAATCCACTGAATTTTACACTTTAAAATGGTGAATTTTGGAGGCTGAGCACAGTGGCTCATGCCTATAGTCCCAGCACTTTGGGAAGCCAGGGCGGCCGGATGGCTTGAGTTCAGGAGTTGGAGACCAGCTTAGCCAGCATAGCAAAGTCCCATCTCTACAAAAAATACAAAAATTAGCCTGGTGTGGTCATGCATGCCTGTAGTCCCAGCTACTTGGGAAGCTGAGGCTGGAGAATTGCTTGAGCCTGAGAGGTCAAGGCTGCAGTGAGCTGCAGTCCTGCGACTGCTCTCCAGCTCATGTGACAGAGCAAGACCCTGTCTCAAAGAAAAATTAGGCTGGCTGCAGGGGCTCACGCCTGTAATCCCAACACTTTGGGAGGCCAAGGTGGGTGGATCACGAGGTTGGGCATTCAAGACCAGCCTGGGCAACATAGTGAAACCCCATATCTACTAAAAATACAAAAAATTAGATGGGTGTGGTGGTGGGCACCTGTAGTCCCAGCTACTCAGGAGGCTGAAGCAGGAGAATCACTTGAACCCAGGAGGTGGAGGTTGCAGTGAGCCAAGACTGTGCCACTGCACTCCAGCCTGGGTGACAGAGTGAGTCTCTGTCTCATAAATAAATAAATAATTTTTAAAATGATGAATTTTGCCGGGTGCGGTGGCTCACGCCTGTAATCCCAGCACTGTGGGAGGCCGAGGTGGGTGGATCACGAGGTCAAGAGATCGAGACCATCCTGGTCAACATGGTGAAACCCCGTCTCTACTAAAAATACAAAAAATTAGCTGGGCATGGTGGTGCGTGCCTGTAATCCCAGCTACTCAGGAGGCTGAGGCAGAATTGCCTGAACCCGGGAGGTGGAGGTTGCGGTGAGCCGAGATCGCGCCATTGCGCTCCAGCCTGGGTAACAAGAGTGAAACTCCGTCTAAAATAAATAAATAAATAAAAAAAAATAAAAAAAAATAAAATGATGAATTTTATGTTATGTGGAGTATAGCTAAAAAAAAAAAAAACAAAACTGAGCACCGTGCCGTGCACCTGTAGTCCCAGCTACCCAGGAGGCTGAGGTGAAAGGATTGCTTGAGCACAGGAGTTCGAGACCACCCTGGGTGACAAGTGAGACCCTGTCAAAAAGAAGAATAAGATATATATATATATATATAATTTTTTTTTTCTGAAATGGAGTTTCGCTCTTGCTGCCCAGGCTGGGGTGCAATGTCGTGATTTTGGCTCACTGCAACCTCTGCCTCCTGGTCTCAAGTGATTCTCCTGCATCAGCCTCCTGAGTAGCTGGGATTACAGGCATATGCCACCACACCTTGCTAATTTTTTATATTTTCAGTAGAGATGGGGTTTCTTCATGTTGGTCATACTGGTCTTGAACTCCACCTACCTTGGCCTCCCAAAATGCTGGGATTACAGGCATAAGCCACTGCACCCAGCCAAGAAAATATTGACTGACTGATTGAGACAGGGTCTCAACGTCACCCAGGCTAGAGTGCAGTGGCACAATCTCAGCTCATTGCAACCTCTGCCTCTGGGTTCAAGTGATTCTCGTGCCTTAGCCTCCCGAGTAGCTGGGATTATAGGCATGTGCTACAATACCACCCGGCTGGGTTTTTTTTTTTTTTTTTTTTTTTTTGGTATTTTTAGTAGAGGCGAGGTTTCACCATGTTGGCCAGGCTGGTCTCAAACTCCTGATCTCAAGTGCTCTGCCTGCCTCAGCCTCCCAAAGTGCTGGGATTACATGTGTGAGCCACCACACTGGCATAAGAAGAAGAAAATAAAATAAGCTAGAAAAAGAACAAGTTAAGTCCAAAGGAAGGAAATAATGAAGAGCAGAAGTTAATGAAATAGAAAATACACAGAGGTTGGGAATAGTGGCTTACGCCTGTAATTCCAGTTCTCTGAGAGGCCAAGGCAGGAGGATCGCCTGAGCCCAAAAGTTCAAGACTAGCCTGGCATAGTGAGACGCCATCTCTACAAAAACTAAATTTAAAAAATTAGCTGAGCGTGATGGGGCAGGCCTGTTGTCACAGCTACTTGGGAGGTTGAGGTGGGAGGAAGCTTTGAGCCTAGGAGATAGAGGCTGCAGTGATCCATGATTGCACCACTGCACTCCAGCTTGGATGACAGAATAACATCCTGTCAAAAAAGAGAAAATACACACACACACACACACACACACACACACACACACACACAGAGAGAGAGAGAGAGAGAGAGAGAGAGAGAGAGAGAAAGAGAGAGAGAAAAATAGCAAAGCCAAAAGTTTATTCTTTGAAAAAAAAATAAAATTTATAAAACCATATCAAGACTGATTAAAAAAAAAAATACAGGCCAGTCATGGTGGCTCATGCCTGTATTCCCAACACTTTGACAGATCAAGGCTGGTGGATCACTTGAGGCCAGGAGTTCAAAACTAGCCTGACCAACATGGTGAAACCCTGTCTCTACTAAAAGTACAAAAAATTGCCAGGCATGGTGGCTTGCACCTGTAATCCAAGCTACTCAGGAGGCTGAGGCACAAGAATCACTTGAACTTGGGAGGTGGAGGCTGCAGTGAGCTGAGATCGTGCCACTGTACACCAGGGCAACAGATTGAGATCTTGTCTCAAAAAAACAAGCATACAAACAAAAACCAAATTACCAATTATTAGTAATGAAAGAGTAGATGTCAGTTTAGAATGTTGTTAAGATGGTAAAAAGGAATATTGTGAACAACTTTATGGAAATAAATGTGACAACTTGAATGAAATAACCCTTTTTTGAAATTTATTATTTATTATTTATTTTTGAGACAGGGTCTCACTCTCTTGCCCAAGCTGGAGTGCAGTGGCAGCCATGGCTCACTGCGGCCTCCACCTCTGGGGCTCAGGTGATTCTCCCACCCCAGCCTCAGAAGTAGCTGGGACTAGAGGTGGGTGCCACCATGCCTTGCTAACTTTTTGTACTTCTTTGTAGAGACAGGGTTTTACCATGCTTTGTAGGTTGGCCTCGAACTCCTGAGCTCAAGCAATCCACTTGCCTTAGCCTCTCAAAGTGCTGGGATTATAGGTGTAAACCACTGTGCCTGGCCAGAATCTTCTAAAAACCACTAGAATAAAGTGGATTTACCAAGGTAACAGAATACAAAGTGAATATACAAAAATGATTTGTATTTCTGTGTTCTAGCAACAATGGAAAAATGAAAAAAAAAATTAAATCCACTTATAATAGAATAAAACATTAGGAATAAATTTAGCCAAAGATAAGCAAGACTTCTACACTTAAAACTAGGCTGGGTACAGTGGCATATGACTACAGTCCCAGCACTTTGGGAAGCTGAGGCAGGAGGATCACTTGAATACAGGAGTTCCAGACCACAGACCAGCCTGGGTGACATAGTGAGACCCTGTCTACAAACAAGACAAAAAAAATACCAGTTTTTAAAAACTGACTAACTCTATTTGATTTCAAGATTTATTGCGAAGCTACACAAATCAAGACAGTGTGATGTTGAGATAAACATATCAATGTGAAAGAATAGAGAGGATAGCAGTAGTCCCAAACTTATATGGCCAAATTATTTTTGATGACACTGCCAAGGTAATTAAGTGGGTAAAATGTCTTTGAATGAATGGGGCTGAAACTGTATATCCACATTAAAAGAAAAAAAAGAAAAAAACTGTATATCCACATTAAAAAGAAAAAAATCTTTTTGAACCTTGAACTCTAAATGAAATAGAAAATACACAAAAAAGTGGAGAAAATTAGCAAAGCCAAAAGTTGGTTTCTTGAAATAAATTAATAAAATGAATGAGTCCCTAGTAAGACTAAGAAATAAAGAGAGAAAATACAAATCACCAGTTATCAGGAATGAAACAGTGAAAATTAATTCAAAATAGATTTTAAACCTTTAGGTTTAAAAGCTAAAACAATGAAATATCTGGATAAAAATAGAAAGTATTTGTTACTTTGAGGTAGCTAAACATTTCTTAGGACATAAAAAGAGTAATAATTTTGAGAATCTCTTGAGTCTCAGAGGTGGCGGTAACCCAAATTGGCCTCAAGCTGGCACTGTTGTAGTTTTCTTCTGTTTCCAGACCAATTCAGAAACCTGCTCCTTTCCCATGTTGACTTTAGTTTCTTGGTAAATTAGCTCCTTAAAACCTTCAAGCTACTAGTGAGTTTGTCTGAGGGTGGATAAATGTTGCCACACCTGAGTCAATAAAGAATGAATCAGTGTAGCCTTCATGGAGGGGTGTGGTACTGGTAGTTACCGTGACAGCCGGAGACACCAGAGAGAACTACGAAATGGGGATAGAGGGAAGCAGGCAGTGTAGGAATGGAGTGAGGGCATGTCCCCTCCATGCTTCCTGACAGCATCTTCCTTGATGTCTCTGCAGCACCACACCAGTGGCCTCTATGACACTGCTCTGCCTTGGTTCTCCTGCCCTCTCAGCACTCTCCCCTCTGGTTTGCTGGATCTTCTTCCACTATTTTCTGGAGAAATTTTCCCAGTGCCATGCTTGGTCTTCTCTTTGCCTGTGTCTCTTTAATCTCTCATCCGTGCACATAGGTCAGTTCTGTGCAAGTGATTTCCTTGTCCCCTGGATACTGCCCCTCCCCTTACGTCTCTGCTGGACTTGACCTCTCTTTCCATTTCCTACCAGATGTTTCCATTTGGGTGTCCTGTCGTCATCTCAAACCAAACATGTAGAGAATTAAGCCTGTCTTCCCCCTCCCAGTTTCCATTTTTCTTCCCATGGCATCAGCGTTCTCTCACCCACCCAAACTCAAAACCTGAGTCATATTTGACACCTCCTCCCCATTCTTCCCTTCCCAAATGCAAGTTTTGCCAGCTTCCTTTGCAACATCTCTTAGAGTTCTTTGTCCTTTCTATTCTGTCTGCTAATCTAGCATCTCAGTACCCCATGTCTTGAATATTTAATAGCTTCTTGCTTGGTCACCTTGCCTGCTGTTTCTTCTCCATCTAGTCTCTCTCATACCTAGCTAGACATAATTTCCAGGATGATTACTGCTACCTCTCTCCTGCTCAGAAACCTTCAGGTGCTCTCATCACTATATATGAAGTCCAGACTCCTTAGCCTCAGGCCCAAGAGCCTTTTTTTTTTCTTTTTTTTTTGGCCCCAGCCTGCCTCACTTAATCCTACATGATTAAGAATACAGGGACTCTAGGATCAAACCCTAACTCTGACTCTTATATGCTGTGTGACCTTGTGACCTGGGCAGCTACTTAACTGGTCTGTGCTGGAGTTTCCTCTTTAAGTGTTTTTTTTTTTTTTTTTTTTTTTTAAGAGACGGGTTCACCATGTTGGCCAGGCTGGTTTTGAACTCCTGACCTCAAGTGATCCACCTGCCTTGGCCTCCCAAAGTGCTAGGATTACAGGTGTGAGTCACCACGCCTGGCCTTTTAAAAAATTTTTTTTGAGATGGAGTCTCACTCTGTTACCCAGGCTGGACTACAGTGGCATGATCTCTGCTCACTGCAACCTGTGCCTTCCGGGATCAAGCGATTCTCCTGCCTCAGCCTCCTGAGTAGCTGAGATTACAGGTGCGTGCCACCACACCCAGCTTATTTTTGTATTTTTAGTAGAGACAGAGTTTCACCAGCATGGTGAGCTGAGATCGCACCACTGCACTCCAGCCTGGGTAACAAAGCGAGACTTTGTCTCAAAAAAAAAAAAAAAAAAGTTCTATACTCATTTCTAGGGTTTTGGTGACCCAGTAAGCACTTAAATGCTATTTTTTTCTGATTTTATGTGCAAACCTCTGTGGTTTTCACAGAGGGAGTGGTATATATTTCACAGCTCTGCATACCTAGCCCGTGGCACACACATCATTCCCTCCTGCTTGCCTTTGTTCAGCCCATTCCCTCAGTCTGGAACACTGTTCTCTGGCTGGGTGTGGCAGTTCACCCCTGTCATCCCAGCACTTTAGGAAGCCAAGGCAGAAGGATTGCTTGGCCTCAGGGGTTTGAGACCAGCCTGGGCAACATAGTGAGACTATCTCTAAAAACAGAAAAAAAATATTTTTGATTAGCTGTGAATGACATGTGCCTGTAGTCCCAGCTGCTTGGTAGACCAAGGCAGGAGGATGGCTTGAGCCTGGGAGTTTGAGGCTGCAGTGAGCCATGATTGCACCACTCTCTCTCTCTCTCTCTTCTCTCTCTCTCCCCTGGTGTGTGTGGTGTGTGTGTGTGTGTGTGCGTGTGCGTGTGCGTGCGTGTGCGTGTGTGTGTGTGTTTGCTTTTTGTATTTCTGAAGTGCTGTTCAAACTGAATGAGGTGGTAGATGTTTCAGGGGTACTTGAAAGCAGCCATAGACCACACATGGCGCATCTTCCTGGAGACTTCATTTACTTAATTATAAATAATTTCACCTACATTTATGTTAATACAACTACTCCAAGCCGGACGCGATGGCTCACGCCTATAATTGCAGCACTTTGGGAGGCTGGGGCGGGTGAATTACTTGAGGTCAGGAGTTTGAGACCAGCCTGGCCAACATGATGAAACCCCATCTCTACCAAAAATACAAAAATTAGCCAGGCGTGGTAGTGGGCACCTGTAATCCCAGCTGAGGCATGAGAATTGCTTTAACCCAGGAGGCAGAGGTTGCAGTGAGCCAAGGTCATGCCACTGCACTCCAGCCTGGGCGACAGAGCGAGACTCTGTCAAAAAGGAAGTACAACTACTCCAGACATACAGAGTAGAATGCAAAATTGGTGAAAGAAACCACTAAGAACATTCCCCATGGCGCTGTCCCCTGCAGTGGAAAGGTGGGAAGGCGAGAAGCAGGGACCCCTGATTAGAAGGGGCTAGGTGCAGATGAGGTACGGCAGGGGTGATATCAATGCAGTTGGGGGGAGGTGGCAGTCCTTGTCACCCGTGGTGCTCTCTTCTTTCTGAGAACTCAGACAATTGTCTCTGCCATTCCTAGGTTGCCTTGGGAAAGCACTCGTATTACATGGTTTTCTAACTTTCCACATGTGTAGTCCTTATCTCCTCAAAAACATTCTTATCCTACAACATCTGGAGTGCAGGTGTGGGGTGAATTCAGGCCCTGGTGTTTGCTGATTGAGCAAGGCACTTTTCCTCTCAGCCTTGGTTTCCTTATCTGTAAAACATGATAATACTTCCCTAATGAGGTTGTTCTGAGGATTCAACTAGATAACATTTGTGCAGCATTTAGCACAGCAGATGGCATGGATAGGCACTTAGTAAACATCAGAGCCCTCCCAGCAGTGCCAGGTTCTTAGTAAACATCTGATTCTTGAATATTCCCATCCCCAAATTATCCCCCTACCTACAACTCCTCCCACATTCTCTGCCTCCCTTCCTGTCACAGTGCATGTGTCTACTGAAGGCCACCCTCTTCCCATGTCCTGGTTTCTGGCCCTCCTCACCGTCACAAAGACCTCACTCACATAACTGCCTCCTCATTTCCTGTAGCCTCAGGTTCCCTCCCTACTGGATCTCTCAGAGCACTTCATCTCTCTCTACTCACTCAGGGCATCTCATCCACTGTTGCAGCTTTCAAGGCCATCTAAAAGATTCCCAGGTTTGTATTTTAAATCTAGAATGCCTCAGAATCCGAGACTAACATATCCATTGCCTACATCTCATGTCCCCTTGGAAGTGGCACCGATACTTCGGCAAGTCTAAAATGGAGATCCAGATTCCTGCCCCACCCTTCCCACAAGTTTTCCCATCTTAGTAATGAGACCTCTGTCCTTCCAGTCGCCCAAACGAAAACCTTTGGAGTTATCCTTGGCTCCTCCCTCTTAAATCTCACAGTCGACCAGTCAGCTATTCCTTCAAAATACAGAGAGCATCTGGCCACTTCTGAGCAGCCCACCTCCCCACACTGGGCCAGATCACCCTCATCTCTCGCGAGGCCGACTTCAGTAGCCTCCTGAGTGGTTTTCCTATCTCTGTTTTCCCCAACTCCACAATCTGTTTTCCACCAACAGAATAATGTTTTCGAAACATAAGCTTGACTCTGTCATTTATTGGCTGGAAGAGCTTAATGCAGTGGCCCCAAGTCATGCCCTGCCTCTTGCCTGCTGTGTACTTTTGGGCAACTTTACTTAGTTTCAGTTTCCCTCTCCATAAAACCTATCTGGAAGGTTTTTTTTTAGGAGGATTAGAGATAATACATTTAAAGTACCCAAGACACGATCAGTGCTCAGTAAGACAGGGGCTACAAAGGCTGCTTATCTGCTCTATAGGCCTGTTTCCAAGAAGTTACTAGTGCTGCCTCCATCTGCCCCCAGGATGGAGGGCTACAGTACTAGAAGCAGTTATTGACTCTACTCTCTGTGTCATCCCCTGACCGGGGTCCCCTGAGCATTGTTTCTGGCTCCAGCCAGTTCTCCTCCATCCCCCAGCACCATCAGTTTCTTACCAAAGCCCCTTAGATGATAGCCATGTCTGAGCAGGTCCTGCAAGTTGAGACCCTTCTCAGCCCTTCTTTGGATCAAGGTGGCCCCCGATGTGGGAAGCTGAGGTGCTTACTGGGAATGTATAGATATGTTTTGGCTTTATGAGCCATGGGCCCCATGGGTCCTTCTCTAGCAAAGCGTCCGTGTTCGTGAGGTGGGCACCGCTTAGCAAGCCAGGTCTCTGGCCAGTCAGGGAGGTTTTCCCCAGCTGTTTGGGGAAGGTGAGTCAAGAGTAGTTTCCCTGTGGGCCACCAGGGGGCACCAGAGGTTGCTCGGCTCTGGAAAGACTTGATCTGTCTCTTAAGGTATATGTCTCCTCCCTCTCAGGCCTAGGACTTTCTTGAAGGAAAAGCGATGTGGTGATGGCTCCACCGTCTCCTAAGTTGCTGGGGACTACGAGTCAAAGCAGGGCCACAGTAAAGGACTGAAGGTCAGGATTCCAGGCTCAGTGTTCTTTATTGATAAGCATTAGTGAACCCCTTGCCCTCGGAGCTCAGCCAGTCCTGCTCTCAGATTCTTAGCCTTAGTGGGACAGCATCTTTGCCTCATGGATCAACTGTCCATGTCTGGCTGTGCCTAATTTGCCACACCATGGGTCAGGGAGGCAGGCAGCAGGTATTGGAAGGCAATGGCCAGGTCCTTTTCCCCAAGACTGCTCTCCATCTAGGACCGCTTTGCTTCAGCTGTGCTGGCTCTCCCAGGGGGCTCTGGAAGCCTGCAGGTTAGATGGAGGAGCTGAGCCTCGAACACCTTCAGGTTCCACCTGCCAAGGGTTCCTCCACAGCGGGGCTGAGCTGAGTAGGAGCAGTGGACTCGCGCTTCTGTCCTGAGGTTCTTGGGTGGTGAGCAGGAGAGCCAAGGGCAGGAGGTCCTAGGCCTCATAGGGGATAGAGATGCCAGAGGCTGTGGAAGACGGGGTAGGAGGGAGGGATACCCCAGAAAGAGAGAGAGAGAGAGAGAGAAAGAGAGAGAGAGAATGAATGAGAATGAGAATCAGTTGAGTCCCTGGATCTGATTTCACCAGCTCATTCTTGGCCATGCCCATAGTCCTTGGGAAACCCCTCAGTTCTAAATAGATAGTTCCTTGGGTCCTGGGTGTGTATCTTTGCCCCCCACTAGCTCATACAGGTAAGAATTATTGCCGGGTGCGGTGGCTCAAGCCTGTAATCCCAGCACTTTGGGAGGCCGAGGCGGGTGGATCACAAGGTCAAGAGATCAAGACCATCCTGGTCAACATGGTGAAACCCCGTCTCTACTAAAAATACAAAAAATTAGCTGGGCATGGTGGCGCGTGCCTGTAATCCCAGCTACTCAGGAGGCTGAGGCAGGAGAATTGCCTGAACCCAGGAGGCGGAGGTTGCGGTGAGCCGAGATCGCGCCATTGCACTCCAGCCTGGGTAACGAGAGCGAAACTCTGTCTCAAAAAAAAAAAAAAAAAAAAGAATTATTACAGCAACATGTCCTTCTGAGCCAGGCACCTTGTAGAACCTTCTTGCCTACTCAGCAAGGCCCTGCAACCCTGCATCCATTTTTCCCTCAGGTCAGGGCAGCAGGATGGTGGTGCCTGGAGAAGGCCCTGGCTTCCCTGAAAGCCCTCCCGGCCTGTCTCTGACCTGCACTGGAAGCGGGGGTCTCCAGGGTGGGTCTTCAGCACCTGCCACACCTCTGGGGGAGGCTCCAAGCCCAGCTGCTTGGCCCGACACCAGCGCTGCAGCCGTGTGATCCCTGCCAGGGTGGGAAGAAGACTCTGGAGCCTCGTGGCAGGTGGGGTAGAGTCTGAGCTGGAGAATGTGTGTGTTGTGGGGGAGACCGTGCCCGAGGGTCACAGTCACACGGGCGCTTGGGTGGCTTCAGAGACGTGGGTGACGGGACCTGCTGGGAGAGGTGCCTCCGTGAAGCTGGGTGAACGGGTTCTCACCGGTGCAGGGCCCATACTCCCAGGCCAGGTCAAACTGCCTCAGCAGCTGCAGCTCCGCCTCGTCCTCGTCGGGGGGCTGGGGCTCCTCCCCTGCAATGACAGCTGCTCCTCAGTGCGTGGCTGGCCTCAGTCTCCTGTCCCTCGCCTCCCAGCCATGCCATGTTCCCAGCCTTCCTTACCACCCCTTTGCCTCTGCCGTCCCGCAGCTAGACCTGGTGTTGGGAGGGATGGACATGCCACCCTTCCCCTTCCATCTGCCCCCTCCACCCACGTCCTCTAGGCCCCTCCGTGTCCACTCCTCCTGCCTCCCTCACACCTCAGAGACCTAGCTCGGGTGCCAGCTCCCCCTTGCTGTGCCCAGCGGGCCCCTCCCTCCTCTTCACAACCGGGTAGGAGTCAGTGATGAGCCGCTTCCGGCCCATGGCGGCCACCCAAGCAGGCAGAGAAGGCGGCGACTGCGGGGAAGAGGAGAGACCGGCCAGTGGGCGCGAAAAAGACAGCTGCTGAGAGAGACAGACGGGGCCAGGCCAGCGGCGGGCAGACGAGATGACCCAGACAAGCCGAGAGAGGAAATCGCTGGGGTCCAGGGAGGGATACCTCCCCCACCCCCACAAGCACGCAAACAGCGAAGACTTCACCCAATGGCAGGCCGCCTCTGTGGGGCGGGACCCTGGCTCTAGCCAATGGCAGACAGTACAGGGTGAGGGGCGGGGCAGCGCCGCAGCTGCGGGCCATGGGAGGAGGGGCAGGCTCGGGTGGGGGACCTGTCAGGATGCCCCGACTTTACCACCTCCCCCGGCCCCCATTGGTCTGCTGTGGGTCCCGAGAGACTTGAAGAGAGTTATCCTCAGCCTCTCACTTCCCGTTTTCCCTTCCTAGGCAAATGTTCTTTTCAGCTTCGCTAATCCCCGTGGCCAGTTTGTAACTCCCCAGAGCCCAGCTGGAGCCTTCACTCGGTCCTTTGGCTCGCCCAGCGCTGTGGGGGCAGGTCTGGAGGTCTGAAGAGAGTTTGGGCTAATCCAGGCCCCTTCCCTGCTCCCACCCAACCCCCACCGGCCCCGGGAGACCTGGCTGAAGAATCCCAAGGGCTCTGAAACCTCCTTTCTCACAGTCTGTGCCCAAAGACGCTGCCCATTCTTAGTCCGCGTAAGCGTTTGCCTTTTTGCCTCTCCTGGGGTCCCAAGTCCTCCGCGGCCCGCCCCATCAGTCAGGAAGATTCCATACTGAGTAGGAAGGCAGAGCAAGGGTCTGCTCCCCCCATCACAATGTGTTTGGATGCCCAGTTAGTTCTTTGGCAAAATCTGCCCTGTCTCTCACAATCATGTGAGTCTGAGAATAAAATATTAACAATAAACCTAACACTCATATTGCACGTACCGTGTGCCAAGTTCTGTTCTAAGCACTTTCCCACATATTAACTCAATTAAAATAGATGTCACAAAGTTTTTGAAAGTAGGAAGTATAGCTAAATGATTATCACTGCTGATAGTCACAGGCATTGTAGGGCCCCAATCAAACTAGTTTCTCTTGTGCCCCAGGAGCTCACAGTCTTACAAGGCAGACGGATGCACGGTTGTAAAAGAGAGGCTATAATTCCTACCAGAAGAGGGAAAGGGTGGGTCAGAGATTGGTTAGGACTACAGGGATGATTAGCATTGGAAGGCCTCCTGGAGGAGGTGGACTGCTGTAAACAATGTCTCTCAATTCTCCACCCATGACCTTTGTCCCTTGGGCTCCTGTCATCACTGACTCACCCATACTGTTGCCTCCCCCTCACCAACTTCCTGGCAGCAGGCAAAAGTACTGGCCAGTGGGAGTATGGGAACCAGCACAGGGACCAACCCAGCTCTAATCACTCTCCTGAGATCCCATCCGGTTCTTCAAGGGATACCGGGAGGGTGGGACACAGACTCTTGGGCTGCTGACTGCTCAGAGGCCTCTCCCTCCTCCTTGCCCTGCTCTGGGGTCTGGGTGCTCTGCACTGGAAGAGGGCTAAGCCCCTGGTACAGGTGGGAACAAGAGGGGAAGCTGCTCTGGAGAGGAGATCACCAAAGAGGAGGCAGAGGAGCAGGCCATGTCTTCAGGGTCCACTTCCTGCCTGGCTCTCCCCATTGGTTTCCTGCAGGAGGTTTGGTGGAGGAGAGATCTTGTGGGGGCACTGCATGGAGCTAGAGGGCCCTTTCTGCTGTCTTGTTTGGGCTGGGCCTGGTCTCATCCCCCCATCTGCCTTGTGGACTAAGTGCAGCCCACATTCAGGGAGACAGTGTCCCTGTGGAGTTGAGGATGGAAGCAGGGAGGCTCTCTCTACCAGGGCTTGGAAGGGCCTAGGTGCTGAGTCTGGGTCAGGCGCTGAGCACGCTAGGGAGGGATGGCACCTATGCTCTTCAGGATTGACTACCCCCTCCCCAGAGGGCCTCAGCCAGGGCTCCTGGGCTGTTTCCAGAAGTGTGTGGCACCCACCTCCCTAGGCCACCAAGCCTGAGGGAATAGGGAGCCATGGGTGTGGCAGACCCCTCCTCATTCCTAGTCCCTCCCACCCCTGAAAGCTGATAGCCGTGAGGCCCTGCCACCGCCCAGGGAGCGTGAAATGGGATGTGCTCCCAGGCAGCCACAGCAGCTCCTACTGCCGCCTGGGCCTCTTGCCTTTTCTCCTTGGGCAGCCTCTCATATCCTGAGCTGCTGCTCTGTGGATGTTGGCTGGGCCATCTCCATCAGCTTCCCCAGCTTCGCCTGGCCCAGGCCCCCACCCAACCTGGATGATGTCTCCCTCAGGCTTCAGCTCCTCCCAGACCTGAGAAAAAAAGTCAAGAGTGGTCAGCTCAAGTGCAGGCACCCTATGCCTGGCTTTCGGGCTTGGTGTTGAGGGAACTCTCCACAGGCAGCATTGCCGTTCTCTCGTAGATGGCAGTGAACTTGAGCCCCTAGGGAAGAGTTGGCACCCAGGGATTTTGGAACCATCCCTGTCCAGCTGGCATCCCCTAACTCAGCACCTGGATGAGGCTGGAGCTTGGCCTGCCCATCCCCAGGTCTTTTCCTTCTTTGCTCTCCTACCCCTTCTACCTTCTGTACTTTCTTGCCAAAGCCCCTTCCCCTACTCAGGCAGTTTTCTGGTGTCATTCCCTAAACTGCTGTCCTGGAGCCTGTTCAGGCTTCAGGCTGGATGGTCAGGCCAGAAGTCTTGGTTGGGTGCTGAGTTCTCTCTCTCTGGGGGAGTGTCCTGAGACCCTTGTGTCAGCCCTGACACCCAGAGGCTGGTGATGAGACGAGTAGGAGTGGCCTTTGCACCTCAGCCTGGTAATAATACCCAAGGCCCTTGCTTCAGGGTCAAGGCCAGAGTCCTGGGGAGTCCAGGAGAGAAAAGAACTGAAAAAGGAACCCAGCACCTTCCCAGGGGCTGAGGCCCACGATGACTGCTCTCAAGGGAATGGGGATTAGGTCTGATTTATCTCAGACAATGTGGCAGGATGGGGGCCTCAGCACTGCACCCGAGCTCCCCACGAGCCCCTTCCCTTCCCCTAGCTCACCATGAGGTTTGTTGGGGAGAGCCAGGTGGAGCTGGTTTGGTGGAGGCAGATGGAGAGATGGGAGCAGCTGTCTGGGGCCCAGTGGGCTGTGGGGTGGATCCAGCTCTTCTTCCTTCTCCCTAGCACCCTTCTTCCTCAGGCTCTCAGGCCCTGCCACCCATCCTGAGCTGGAAATCAGTCCCACTCAGGAGATTCCGGGCAGCCAGACTACCCCCCTGCCCCGGCCCCCAACATACTCATACTCCCTGGGCCGCATTCCTCACCCTGTGGGCCAGAATTCTTTCAGGCAGCCCTTCCGAGTACCTCACTGCCCTCCCAGATGCCCCTTCTTCTCCTGGTTCAGGTTCTGTGGTCTAGGGTGCTTTTGGGTGCCTGAGCTTGAGGGGAAGGAAGGGGTCTCTGAGTTTTTCTGCCACTGTTGTCCTCTGTCCTGACCCCACCACCCTCCACACCTCCTCTTCTAGTCACCTCCTCTGGTTACCTCCTCTGGTCATGTCCTCTAGTCACCTTAGTGTGGCCCTCCAGGCTCTGGAGCAGTTCCGGGAAGACTTGAAAAGAGGCCTCTGGCCATTCCTCACCTTGGCCACCAGGTGTCAGACTTTGCCCAGCTGGGAGGAAGGTTCTAGTTAACCATTTCCACCCCATCAGCCAGGCCTCTGAGAGAAACTGGAGCAAGTTGGTAAGGAGCCTAGAGGTGACCGCTGGACTAGCGAGACCCTGAAGGTTGAGACTGGGGAAAGGACCAGAACTCTGGCTCCACCGCTTTCCCCCAGATTCCCCTCACTGCTATAGCCCCCACACCACCCCACGACAAGGGCTTTGTCCCCTGCTGGGAAGTTCGGGAATGAGGCTGAGTCAGGGAGCTTGAGAATTGAAGGAACAAAGGCAGGGGCAGTTGTTAGCTCCACAGCAGAAGGGGAAGCTAAGACGGAGCTGCCCATTGGAGTGCCAGCCAGGCCTGAGTCACTAGCCCTTGCCCTCTAGGTTAAGGGGAACAGAGGGCCTCCCTTTGCCCTTCCCCATTTGGGGTGGCTGTGGCAAGTGAGAGTGTGTGTGTGCATGTGTGTGTAAGCTCAGTGCTTGAATGAGTCTCTCACGTCGTGAGGGGGCCTGTAAGTCTTGGATGTTGGTCAGTCTTTGCAAAAGTGGAAAACTGGCAAGGTCTGAGTATTTTGCCATATCCCATCAGAGCCTCCTCTAGCCTCACTTCCCCCAGAGGTTGCCCCTGACCCAAGTGATAGTTCTCTATTTTATGCTCATTCTTTTTTTTTTTTAAAGATGGGGTTTCACCATGATGGCCAGGCTGGTCTTGAACTCCTGACCTCAGGTGATCTACCCACCTCGGCCTCCCAAAGTGCTAGGATTACAGGCGTGAGCCACCGCGCCCAGCCTATTTTACGCTCATTCTTTCAAACATAGGTGTGTTTCCAAGCACCCAAGATGACAATGAGATTTCTAATCTACACATGCTATCTGGAGATGACAGAGAGGAGGGTCTTCTCTCGCCCATTCTCCCTATCCTTGTGGAGACATAAGGACTTCTAGAGATAACACACCCTCCACCCCTTGACATTGCAAGGCCTTAGATTCTGATGTTGGCTTCTGGATACCTGGGCCACTAATTCTGAGGCCATACTTAAGAGGTAGAACCTTGATAACCAACAAAACTCATCGAATCTCCTGATGTAGCTCCGGATGGAAAGCCAATGACTCACAGAAAACGCCGATGCCCTGTGATCTCTCAGGTGCTCCCTGTGCAGTAATGCTGGCGTTTTCACAAGATGCCCGTGGGACATAATACCAAAACCCGAAGAAGCAGCTCAATCCCCTGTCACCATCATTAGGGGCTATATTAGAGAGAATTCAAGAACTCAGACTCTGAAGTGCCCTCTCTGACGGTCTGTTTCCCTCCACTGACCACTCTGCCCACTTTGCCTGGTTCAGTGGCTCCCAGCCAATTCCAGTAGCTTCCAGCAGCCTGGAATCCCCCACCCCTTGATTCTCTGCTGTTCCTGCCTTGCCAGTCCTCAGCCTTGGAAAATGCCCTTTTCTCCACTCTGTCCCTCCCTCTGGCATGCTAAGGAATATCACCGCCCATGCTGACAGGTCCACGGCAAAGGTGCCTGTTGGTATCACTGGGTTCTGTTTGGCTGCCCAGACACACTTTGGCTCTCCTCTGGTTGTCTAAAGAGACCACAGGTGCACCATCATGCCTGGCTAATTTTTGCATATTTTGTAGAGACAGAGTTTCTCCATTTTGACCAGGCTGGTCTTAAACTCCTGGGCTCAAGTAAGCCTCCTGCCTCAGCTTCCCAAAGTGCTGGGATTACAGGTTGAGCCACTGTACCTGGCCTTTTGTCTCAATTTCCAAAACACTATTGTCTTGACACATTTTAAAAATTTTTTCTCTAACATAGCAACCTTATTAACTGATGTCTTGACATTCTTTAAATCAACATAAGGGCCAGGCACAGTGGCTCACGCCTGTAGTCCCAGCACTTTGGAAGGCCAAGTCAGGAGGATCACCTGAGGTCAGGAGTTCGAGACCAGCCTGGCCAACAGTAAAACGCTGTCTCTACCAAAAATACAAAAATTAGCTGGGCATGGTGGTTCATGCCTCTAATCCCAGCTACTTGGGAGGCTGAGGCAGGAGAATCACTTAAACCTGGGAGGTGGCAGTTGCAGTGAGCCAATAGCTTTCATTGCACTCTAGCCTGGGCAAGAGAAGTGAAAAACCCTGTCTCAATAAATAAATAAGTCTTGGGTCAGTTAAATTTAAGTCAAATTATCGAGGTTTGGTTGGGTGCAGTGGCTCACACCTATAATCCCATCACTCTGGGAGGCTGAGGCAGGCGGATCACTTGAGGTCAGGAGTTTGAGACCAGCCTGGACGACAGGGTGTCTCCCTAAAAATATACACACACACACACAAATTAGCCGGGAGTGGTGGCACACACCTGTAATTCCAGCTACTTGGGAGGCCGAGGTGGGAGAATCACTAGAACCTGGGTTGCACTGCGAAGGTTGCAGTGAGCCAAGACCGCACCATTGTACTCCAGCCTGGAGACAGAGCAGGATTCGGTCTCTAAATAAATAAATAAATAAATAAATAAAATAATCAAGGTTTTACTGTGCCAGGCATTACACTCAAATGCTGTAGGGGTCAGGCACAGTGGCTCACACCTGCAATCCCAGCACATTAGGAGCCCAAGGTGGGCAGACTGCTTGAGGTCAGGAGTTTGCGACCAGCATGGCCAATATGGTGAAACCCTGTCTCTACTAAAAATACAAAAATTATCCAGGCATGATGGTCAGTGCCTGAAATCCCAGCTACTTGATAGGCTGAGGCAGGAGATTTTCTTGCACCTAGGAGGCAGAGGTTGCAGTAAGCTGAGATGGTTCCACTGCACTCTAGCCTGGGCAACAGAGAGACTCCATCTCAAAAATAAACCAAACCAAAACAAAACACTAAAATGCTGTAGGGAGGCAAAGATGAATAAATCGTGAGCCTTGCCCTCCAGATGTTATTTGCTTGAAAAAGACAAATATACTTTACTAACTCTTACTCTGCCCCATCTCCATCTGTCTAAATTCTGTCCATCCTCCAAGAATAGTGTCAAATCCCACCACATGCACTTATGCAAAAGGTAACTATTGAGCACTTGCTGTATGCTCTGCACTGGAAATACAGCCATAGAAGTCAGCAATAACTTCAGATGCTGTTTTCTCCCCTAACAGGGCTCACAGCCTAGAGGGCCTTTGCTAACTAGATGCAGTCTCTCCTTCCTAGCCTTCTGTAGTATTTTGCCTGGGTCTTTCTGCATTTAATTGAATTCTGCCTTGTATTCTAGCATTTGGAGGGAGGGGTTTCTATTCCCTTTGCTGGATTGTTTTGTTCAACACACTCATTGAGCACCTTCTTTAGGCTGGAGTCTAAGCTGGGTGCTCATATAGAGAGAAGTGTCGTGACATGCTGCTGTAGCTTAAGTAATCCGTAGTTACTACAGCTGCTGCTGCTGCAGCCAAGTATCTCAGCTTTGCTGTTCCTATTGTCCTTTCCAGCAATCTTAGAAGGGCATTTAATTATCCTGACTTTACTCTGGGGAAACTGGAGAATGGGAAGCTTTCATTTGTCTAAGGTCACTCAGCTAGTAGGTTATGAATCTGAGATTTGAGCTTAGGGCATCCCTTGAATAGCATCTATCCCATTCTCTCACAATCTGAGTTTCTCTCTTTTCCAGAATATGCTGTCTTACACTGGAGAGAAAGTAGTAGAATTACAGCTGAGGATTGTGACTTGGTCACAGTCTGTCTCCCTTCCTAGGAGACGAAGGGTGTTGAAGTGAGGGTCATCACTCCTGAAGCCCCAGTGGACAGAGACAGACAGGAGTCCTGGGGAAGCTGGGGAGCGAATGCCCAGGAGCTGACTGCTCAGGGTAGAGCATCAGAGGGTCAGATGAATAGCTTTGCTCATCACATGGAGGCTGGGCCAGAGGGCAGAAATAGAAATTCCAGCCAGGAAGACAGACAGACCTGTGAGACCATTAATGCAATCCAGAAAAGTGCGGATGGCCAGGCGAGGTGGCTCACACCTGTAATCCCAGCATTTTGGGAGGCTGAGGCAGGTGGATCACCAGAGATCAGGGGTTGAGACCAGCCTGGCCAACATGGTGAAACCCTGTCTCTACTAAAAATACAAAAAGATTAGCTGGGCATGGTGGCTTACCCCTGTAATCCCAGCTACTCAGGAGGCTGAGGCATGAGAATCACTTGACCCCAGGAGGTGGAGGTTTCAGTGAGCCAAGATCGCGCCACTGCACTCCAGTCTGGGCAACAGAGTGAGACTCTCTCTCAAAAAAAAGACAAAATCCAGAAAGGTGAGGAAGACCGAGCAAAGGCAGGTTGAGGGAAACCTGGGATGGACAGAAGCTGTGTGGGAGGACTGAGGGATCATGGGGTTTTGGTGGGAGCAGGAGTGGGCAAGTCCGAGTTGTGGACCTTGCCCCACTGCAGGGAGGAAGAGCACCTCTTCCCAGAGCTCTGTGTAACTCCACCGGAGGCAAACAGGGAGTGGGAGCCAGGGACAGCAAGAGAGCCTGAGGAGCACCAGGAGGAGGGGTGAGACCGGGCAAAGACTAAGTTCTGGGGCAAGCATTTTATTTGTTAATACAAGAATAGAAATTCTGCAATAAATATCATCTAATAAATAACATCTCCAAATAAATAAATATTAATACAACACACTTAGAGTCATGAGTGGGTGGGGCTGGGGGCAAGGCCTGGGAGAGCTGCCACCCCACACCCCAAAATGCTACTGCAATGTAAACTTTCAGGAAATCCTGTGGTGTGGCTATGGTTACCCTCCCCAGCCTGGGCAGCCCACAGATATCCTGGGAAAGGGGGCAGAGAGGAGGCACTATCGTGCTGGAAGACAACTCGGGGCAAGGTCCTGATGCTCAGCTCAGCTTTTGTTTGCCACTCTGTGCTTTGGAGACTCCTGGGTCTGGTCTGGTCTGCCCCTGCCCCTCTGCTTTCAGTATTATCTCTTCTGGTTTATAGGGCACCTCCAATGCAGACCCCAGCCCTGCATTGTTAATCTTATCTCTTTTTGTGTAAATTACCACCATGTTTGTTTCCTGAATTGGATGTATAGAGTGA
Organism: Sapajus apella; assembly: GCF_009761245.1. Lineage (NCBI taxonomy): Eukaryota > Metazoa > Chordata > Mammalia > Primates > Cebidae > Sapajus > Sapajus apella. The sequence continues at coordinate 3,751,313 of NW_022436954.1, read as the reverse complement.
TTTGGGGGTAAGGGAGCAACACCCATCCAAGGACAGTGGGGCAGCCAAAGGGCTTCACCCCAGAAAGGCATGTGTGGTGGTGGCCCCTCAACCCCGGCCCCCGTGAGGGGCTGGGTGGGCACTGGCCAAGTGGTGGGCAAGAAGCAGGAGGCCATGAGAGCCTTTGCACCAACTTGAGCAACTTCAGACTCCCTTGAGCATGACTTCCTGTACAAACGGGACAGGACAGGGCCTACGGCACCTCCTCCCCAGCTCAGTAGACCTTTGGGAGGTGGGGAGGAGACACAGCTGATGGCATCACACCCCCAGCTGGTCCAGGAGAGGGCCAGAGGCTCACAGCATCTGTCTCCTGGCTCAACAGGTGTTGGCATACAGGGCTGGCTCTCCCAAAGTGGGAGCAGGGTTTGAAGGGGGAGCGAAGAGGAGGTGGCAAAGGTCAGAAGTCAGAAGCCGTGAGCCCCCAGGTGCACGGTGACTGCAGCTGCTGGAGGCTGCATCTTCTTCTTGAGCCGGTTGAAGTCCTTGGCTGAGCGCCACAGCCAGGTCTGCAGCTCCTTCAGCAGCCAGAAGTCGTCCATCTTCTGGAGGAAGTCACTGTGGGCAGGGCCAGGAGTCCAAGTGGGTTCAGTCCCAGGCAGAGGCTGGGGCAGCGGGTAGCCCAGAGCTGCCATGACGCCCGCAATGCTACCCAGCAGGCCCTGGAGGCTGGTGCAGAAGTGGGCCAGGCTGCGGCGCAGCTCAGCAGTGGCGGCCTGACGGTTGAGGCCACGCAAGTAACAAAGAAGGTGGCTGTAGGCCTCATAGTTCTGGGTCAGCCGAAGTTTGTCATTGAGGCTTCGCCACACCTCCAAGTCAACAGTGGCCCTGGGCAGAGTCTCTGCCCCCAGGCGGGGAGGGTTGAAGTCAGGCTCGTTGAAAGGGGGGCCCAGGTAGTTCAGCTGTGAAAAGGAGAGCGTGATGGGGAAGGAGGGCAGAGAAGCCGTGTCACCACCAAGGAGATAGCGGCTCTCAAAGTTTCTATTTTTTGTGTCCCCTGACAGTGGCCCTGTCTCCATGCTAGGCTTCTCTGTTCATGGGTCTCCCTGAGTTTCTCCAACAAGGACATCATTTGTGTGGAGGTGACAGTTGAAGCAGTGGTGGTGATGAGTTCTCCTATGGAGAGGTGTCGAAAGAGGAGGAGGAGGAGACGCTCAGGAAAGACGTGCTGATGGGCTGGGTGGGCAAACCTTGGGAGAGTGCCCACTGCGGGGGCAGGACAGAGAGGAAGAGGAGCCTGGAGGAGCCAGGGCGCGAGGCTGGAGAGTGTAGAGGCCGAGGCGGAGGAGCTGGAGAAGGCAGCAGTGCTCAGCAGTGTGGCTGCAGAACAGAGAGCAAGGAGAGTGAGCCCTCAGCACTGTCGGGCTTGGCAAGGAGGTGCCTGGCGACCTTGGAGAGAACGGCTTCTGGGCCTGGAAGCCAGATTGCAGGGGGTTAAGAACTGAGTGGGTGGAGAGGAAGTGGAGGCAGAGGGTGTAGACCACTCCTTCGAGAAATCTGGCAGGGAAAGCCAGGAGAGAAAAAAGGTCGGGAACTAGAGGGGGCAGTGGAGTGAAGCAAAGGTTTTCTGCATAAGGAACAAGTGAGAGATGAGAGGGGCCCGTTGGCAACAGAGCCCCATTTGCCTCTGACACACCTGGGCACACCAGCTGAGGGGCTGGGGAGAGACGGGTACTCAATAACACCCCGAAGGAAGGGTTCAGCTGATAGAAGCAGGGCTGCAGAAGGAAGGAACGGAGGCAATCTCATGAGTAGGACAGGAGGCAGGCTATGGAAGACAGCATGGTGTAGGGAAGAGGGCAGAGCCGTTGCCAACCCTCAGGGGAGCGGCTGGGGCCCAGGGAAAGGGGTGAAGGAGATGTGTAACTGGGAGAGAAAGGGAGAAGCAAGGGGAGAGGCCTGGGATAGGCAAGGGCCCAGGGGGAGGTTCACACGCTGACAAGCACAGAGACAAACTAATTTCCTCGGTGTATCCTGGGGCTGGAGCCAGCTCCCCCGCCACCCTCCTCCCTTTTCCTTCCCTGGCTCCAGAGTAGGGTCTGGGATGTGGAAGAGGAACACGGGAAGAGGGGGCCGGTTCCCCATGGTCCTCGGCTCCTCTGACCCTCCTTCCTTCTCTCCTGGGCTCTCTGAACACCTCTGGACCACCCCCAAATCCTTACAGCATAACCTCCATCCACATCCTAAACCCCCTGCCACTACTGCCTGGGTTCCCTGCAGCCTCCTTCCCCCAGGACCCCCCTAGGAGGCTCAGCTAGGATGGGAGAGGCAGAAGGAAGGGAGGCCCCTGGGTCCAGAGCAGCAGGGCCCCAGGTCTGGGGGCAGAGGCGAGCTGGAACGCAGGCATGGGAGGTGGGGCCCCTCCGTCCCCACCCAACCCCGCCCTCGCAAGAGACACCACAACACGGTGTAAACAGAGGAGACTTCCCCGGCCCCCAGGGGGAGGCGGGTGGCTGGGCTGGCAGCCAGTGGGGCAATGGGCCAAGGCGGGTGCGAGGCCTGCCCACATGCCTAGTCCCGGGGCCAGGGATGGGGAGGTGGGGGGGCCACCTAAGAGGGAAGGGCAGAAGATAGGCAAGACAGGGGGACTGGTGGGAGCCAAAGAGCCCCTCCTCACCCCATCATTTACCAGGACCATCCACCGTTAGGATTCCCCTCCCCCAACTCCTCACTGCTCCCCAACTCCCAGACTCCTATCCTATGCTGGATACTCACATAGGTCCCAGCCAAGCTTCGGAGTTGGTGCTCCAGGTAGCGGGTGAGGTCATAGGTTTTCTGGATGGAGGGACCAGGCCCTAGGTCTCCTGTGCGATTGAGAGCTGGCACTGCAGGGAGGTGCCAGAGCACCGTGCACAGGCACGCTAACATCCCCCACGAGTCCCCTGTGGGCAGGATGGACGGGAAGCATGAGTTCAGCCTGGGACCATGCAGGGAAGCAGCTGGCAGCCCCTCAGGTGTCTGTCCCCTCCTTGGGCTGGGATTGGGGTGAGGGTGGGACACCAGATGGGAGGCAGAGGGGATGGAGGAGGGGAAACACTCCTGGCGAGAGGGGAGAGAGAGAAAGCAGGCATGTGTGTGGTTGAGGATGAAGACTTGGCACGCATGAGTGTCTATCAGTAGAGAGTATATCTGTGTGTCAGCTGAGAGAGTCTTTGGCATGCGTGTCACTGTGTGTGTGCCAACATGTATGTGTGTGTACATGGAGGGACGGGGCCAGGCCTATGGACTGGTCGACCTGCCTGTGTTCTAGTTGTGCCCTACTTCTGCCAATCTCCCAGTCCCTCTGCAGCTTGAGGGGAGTCAAAGAGTGGGAGACAGCACAGTCAGAGCTGGCAGGCTGAGCACAGTCAGCCCTGAGGGAGGAGGCAGGAGAGAGGCAGCCGCCAAGAACAGTCGGCCATAAGAGGCAAGGTACAGAGTTAGACCACCAGAGTCAGGCTGCCTCATGGAGCTAGTTTTGGGTATATGCTGGGCATATTCCTGGGTGTGGAAAGTTTAGGGTGGGGTTAGATTAAAGGAGGTTTAGTGTTCGCTCTCAGGGGATGGTGGCAGTGTGGAGGGCCACCCCATTCTTGGTGTTAGGTGGGGAAAAGTTGGACTTCAGTGAGGCCTTTCCATCAGTCTGCGAGGGTGGGAACAGGAGAGATGTGCATTTGATGAGCTGGGCTTCTTGGCTGATGGCACTGCAAGGTTTGCACATCCCAGGATACCAGGAGTCCAGAGGCCAGGGTTAGCTGCTGTAAGGAGGGACATGGGCAGTTGGGAAATATGCTTTTCTGGGATTTTAGGTGAAGACCAAGGTGAGGACTCAGTGGATACTTTGGACTGGCAAAGGCAGTTCAGGTTTGGCTAGGGTAGATATAATCGGCATTGGCCTAGCTTAGGTTTAAGGACTGGGTTACTTTAAAAGTTTCCAATTAGTTTAGACTTGGAATTTGGTTGATTTAGTGCGGTTGAGGTTTGAGTCCAGCAGGGGAAGTGGTGAGGTCCGGGCAGGCAGAGGGTGAGCTGGAGGTCTGTGACTTGGTCAGTTTCGATGTCAGACAGGGCGCTGCTCGTCATGTCATGAAGAGCAGGGCTAGTTTGGGTTTTCAGCTTGAATAGGTATGAGGTCATGAGTGGTTTCCTTTCTATAGTTCTTTTTTTTCCTTTTTCTTTTTTTCGCTACCACCTTCCCACCGCCCCTGTAGTTCATATTTTACACTGTCAGATTTTTGTATAGCAACATAGGTTGCTTTGATAGCTAGAAATAAATTAGATAGGTATAGCACTTTGCCCATGGTTAGGATGGGGTTTGGACTGAAGAATGAAGACAAGGTTAGGTTTAATCACAGTGCTGAGTCAGAGTTTTAGAGAGGGGGGCTATAAACTAGGAAGACTGCAAGATCCCTTTTGTCTAAAACGTCGCTTATGGAGGCCAGGGGTCAGTGGGGTCTTCTGCAGTGGCCCACCTGGTCAGTCCAAACTCTTTCGGCTGTGTGACTGGCTGGCTTTACTGAGGGAGCATAGAGGTGGGGTACCACCAGTCACAGGGTCTTGATTTGAGGGGAGTGTGTGTACACCTGTGTGTTTTAGGACAGAGAGTAGAGTCAGGCCCTCAACTGCTCCCTGGGGAGACTGGCTTCCTCTTTCCTTCCCCTCTGAGTCTGTGGCTTCCTCCTGGACGCTGCTTTCCTCACTCTTCCTTACCATCCCCAGCTCTTGCTTGACTCAGTTCCTTTCTCTTCCTTGTTCCTCACATCCCAACACAACCCCAAGCCTGGGGATCTGGCAGTCACTCTAGGATCCTGTGAGTACAGGGTAGGATTTGTTTTGGAGACTGGAGACCTGCTACACTGGGCAGAGGCCCTCCCAGCCTTGAGGTCACTTTCAGAATCGAGTCTGGCCTCACTCAGAGTTAGCGGCAAGGCTCAGGGTCCCAGCTGAAGCAGGAGCTGGGAGCTGGGCTTCCCTCTTTACCCACGTGCCGGCCAGAGTTCTAGGCTCTGCCTATGTCATGGCCATGAGGTGTGCTCAGGAACCCAGCTTGGGACTTATTGCCTCTCCCATTCTGAGCCCTGTGGGACATCCCTAGGGGAGCTCAGCTCCCTACACAGAAACAGCAGGGGGGGGAAGCCTTTGGATAGACAAGAACTAAGTCATCTCGGCAGAAAAAACAGCTCATGAAATTAACCAGACGAGGCCGGTGTTTCCAGGAATATTTCAGTTCTGAGGTAACTGTCGCTGCAGGCTGGGGGTGGGGGGCAGGGGAGAACAGAAGGCTCCGACGACCCACAGAGGGAACCAGAAAAAGGGAAGGGCTCTCAGGAATCCAGAGGGAGAAAAGGTTAGGAGAGGAGAAAGGGGGGTAGGAGGACAGACTCTGCCCCTGCTATGACAGCTTCCACTCTGGGCAAGCCCATGTCTAGCAGCAGAAGGGAAAGTGGCCTGGGGTGAACACCTGCGGTTAGTCGTGAGCCCAGGAACCCAGCACAGCTTGCCTGCCTCCGAGGAGAGTGCGTGGTGGGCTTCCTGGAGCCTTCATCCATCCTCCCTCAGGGTCATGGTGTGCAGGTGGACCCCGGCCATCGGGGCTGTGTCCCGGGTCCCCCTCTCTCCTTCCCCAGCAGTCCTGGCCCCCAGCCCAGCCCCCGCCCCAGCTCTGCCTCTGGCTGCTGCCCACTGATTGTTTACATCCCGTCTTCTCCGTGTGTTTATAAATCCGGCTGAGCACGTGAGGAGCTAATGAGTGCAGCTCACATTTCCTGCAGCAGCCCCCCCACTCCTATCCTGGCCCCCACTCCCGGCCAGCCCCTAATTCCATCCAGATCCCTGGGCCCTGAGAACCAAGGCCCTCCTCATGAACACACACACACACACACACACACACACACACACACTCTCTCTCT